>NC_135331.1:158588970-159302998 GCF_023851605.1 Tamandua tetradactyla
TCTTGGAAAAAGCTCAGAGCTGACAGAGACTTATGGAGATATGCCTTCCCAGCTGACAGAAGTGTTCCAGATGGAATCAGCCTTTCATGAATGAAGGTATGCTTTTCTGATGCCTTAGTTTGGACATTTTCGTGGCCTCAGAACTGTAAATTTGTAACTTAACAAGTACACTTTATGAAAGCCAATCCAGGGTGGGCCACAGTGGCTCAGCAGGCCGAGTTTTCACCTGTCATGCCAGAGACCTGGGTTCGTTTTCCGGTGCCTGCCCATACAAAAAAAAAAGAGCCAATCCATTTCTGGTTTATTGCATCTGGTATATAACATATCTAACATTGGTAAACTAAAACAGATTTTGGTATGAGAGAAGTGGGGTGCTGTGGTTTGCAAATACCAAACACACTGGAACAGCTTTTTACATGGATAAGGAGAAGATTCTTGAAGAACTGTGATATGCCTGAAAAGAAAGGTCTAGAATGATTTAAGAGACTGTTGGTAGAAATATGGATGCTAAAGGTGCTTCCAATGAGGTCTAAGAAAGCAATGATGCAGGTGGTATTGCAAACTATAAGGAAGGCAACCCTTATTTTAAAGTGGCAGAAAACTTGGCAAAATTAAGTGCTGGTATTGGATGAAGGGCAGAATCTGAGTGTGATGAGCTGGGATATTTAGCAGAAGAGATTTCTAAACTGAATATGGAAAATGCAGCCTTGAAGCTTATAGAAAATGAGACAGGAAAGAGATAAGCTGAGAACTGAACTCTTGGGTACAAAGAAACCTGAAACAGATGGTCTAAAAAATTCTGGGCTTCTAGAACAGGAGACCCCAGAAAACAGTGCCTCACGTAAGGATTTACCCAAATATGGAACCAGTCAGCCATTTCAGAAAAATCCAGACTTGGAAATGGAGTTATCCAGAAAGGATTTATGGAAGGTCCTATCATCAGATAAATGTGATCCACATCTACTGTACAGATTCTTGCGAGATTTGTATAAACAGAACCACTGCCAGTCTGGACTAAAAGGACAGAAAAGGGACAAATTGAAGGAAAAATTATTTCAAAGGCAGAACCACGGAAGCAAAGATTTGAGCTCTAGAAATTTCGAGCCAGGAGAGCAGACCCACCCATGCACTTGGAGAGGGTAAGTTTGCCCTGAAGGCAAAGGGCAGGCTTTCCACCTCAATGTTCAAAATGTCCCAGCAAGTCTTTGACACAGTGAAAATATTAGCAGTTGCTTGCCTGACTACTGTAATATCCTGAGAAAAATTACTTTTCTTCTTTTGAAGTTTTGGTTTTGTGGAACAGATATTATCCAAAACAAAGATATTCATGAATTCATACGGTTTAAATTAAGAGATTTCCCAACCATACGAATTGTTCACATTGCAATCAGTTGGGAAGTTTCTTTAAAATACACATTTCCAAACACTGTCCCAAGAAATTCTGAGTGAGTAATTTGGCAGCTTTTGGTTTAATCATCAAATAACTAAATGTGAACTTTCTCTTCTTCAAATATAACTATTTCCCAGCAATTATCTTGTTAAAGCATACCTTGAGAATGCTTACAGTTAACCATAAATTTTTTTACGTATTACCAGGTTTTTTTATTATGCACCTGTTCACATTCTACTCTAATTTTCCACATCAGTACAAACCTTTGATAATGAACGCTATTCCAAAGAATTCTCTTTGAAGAGTGAATATCACAGAAGTGAGAGACTAGCCAAAACTTACTAAAACCAAGAAGATAAATGGGAATCTATCAATTTATAAATGTTTCCAAGAGTTAATCTATTCTATTAAAAAAAAACAATAAAGAAAGGCAGACAGATGTAGTAGTAAGAGGTAGAATAAAAATAAAGATAACAGTTCAGATGCCAGGTTTGCTCAGTTTGACAGCAAAAATCAGCTAACTTCTTTGGGTATCAATTTCCTGATCAATAAAACAAACAGGGTTTAAAGAGTGATTTCTAGTGCCCTTTTTGGGCTGGAAAATATGATTCAATCAGAATATTCAAACGTGAATTAAATTGTATAAACTCTGAATCACAGAGTTAGAGAGTTTATGAAATAAGTTAAAACAACTAAATTACCAAGATTTTGTAAAATAAATTATAACAGCAAACAGATAAGAGAAAAATGCAACTGAACAATCCACAGATTCCTCATATTCACTTTCTCAACATGCAAATAAATGGAAGATTTAAATGAGGTGGTACATGCTGAATGAACATTTAGCACCCATCTCCTATGTGTTAGGCATTATGTCTGGCTCTTACTTTCAATAATTTTACAGTATTATGGAGGTAATGCCTGTCTCCTGATGGTTGCTAGACACCTAGTAGCTATTTTACTCATTTCCCCTTAGTAATTATGCCCTTTTTGTTTCTGTAAATATCTGTGTTTGCTAAAATTTCAATTTTGAGTAGACATTTTCTCATAGATGAAAACTATGCCATATATTTTGTACTTAAAAGGTTTATGCTAACTACCTCCCCATGGAAGTTATCCAGGATAAGTTTACTTCAGTCAACAAGTACCACACATGTTCCTGATGAATGTGGTTTGTGAATAGAATTCTTATATGAATTACTAATCATTAACACACAAGGGTTCAAATAGACCAGAGTAAAGGAAAAATAATTGTGAACTTTTAACTTTGCAAAAGGAAAAACTTGCTTTTCATAACTGTCCAACCACTGCCACATATATTATTACCTTCTTGATCAAAGATAAAATTACGTCTGCTGTTCAAGTAGGTGATCTGTTCCTCTTTCTATACCATTTACAATAATTATTCTTCTAAAAATCCTTGCTTTGGTCAACTAGAGTTCACAGCATGAAGAGGAATCTTAGTCAAGATTATCTCTTAAAAGGGGGAAGGTGGACTACTAAAAGCTCACAAGGTCAGAGACTATATCTCTCTTGATCTTCTAGGCCCAGTACAGTGATTGGTACATATGATAGGATGAATGAATAGAAGAAGGAAGGAATTACTGCACAAGTGAATAACAAATGAAAAATGTTCAGCAAGGATCAAGAAGACTAAGCCATGAAAAATTAATTCCCTCACACAAATAAGATTATGCTGCCTACACTTAACTGGAGTCTGTAAGCATTTTCCTCATGAAAGACTAGTATAATAACTATCATTAAAAAATAAAAGAAATGTGCTTGCTTCCCCAGCTCATATACTAAAACTGGAACATACAGAGAAGATTAGCATGCCCCCTGAGCAAGGATGACACAAAAATTCGTGAAGCGTTCCATATTCAAAAAAAAGAAAGAAAAATAAATAAATAATTTTAAATAAAAGAAACAATATGAACAGGACGACAGTCCAGACTAGAATCAAAAGTTGGGATTTCACTTTAAAAATGAGATAATGATTTTACTCCATGAAACACGAAACCTGGTGAAGGAAATCAGCTATTCAATCTAACCTAATTTAGGGAAGGAAAGAGAGAAAGTATGATTTAGTAGTTTGAATTGCATATGTGATAGCATTCATATCAAGCTTTTTGACTGCTACTACAATCAGGCTTCTTTTAAACCGAACAGTAGCAAAACACATGAACACAACGCATTCACTGGATAAATTAATTTATAAAAAACTACTTAAAACAGTTGTCCACGTACCCACATCTCCTCCGTGCATACATACACACTGATTTATTTCAAGATGGCATTATAGGCTCCTCGATTGGTAAATTCACCCGCAATCCACTATACTTAACTGCCTAACTAGTCTATTTACTTTTAAGTTTTGGGACAAAAAATTATAAGAAAGCAGATTTCTCTACCAAAGTCAAAATGAGAAAATAAAAAAGTTACCATTACTTTGTAAGGGAGCAAACTGACAAGAACAAATTATCCACGCACAGGCAAAAGAATAAAAATAAAAATGCCGATCTGGTCACGTCGGAGCCTAACACCTGGGCATTATGTGACTCGAGTCCATTTTTTTCTCCCCACCCCCACTGACAAACTCCGAGAGGGGAGGGACGGATCAAAGATCCCGCACACATTCTCAGTCCCCGAGGATGACAGCTCGGCGTTCTGCCCTTGGGGCACAACAAGAATCGTCTGAGGGGCTCCCCGGGCCCCGGCGTCCGCCCAGCAGCCCTAGTCCCCACCTCGCCTCCCCGGGCCGCGGCGCCTTCGCCGCCCCCACCTCCACCTCCTCACCTCTCGGCGTCGGTTCACGCGCTTCTCATCCCTCATTCCGCTTCTGCCTCCGCGCCTCCCTCTCTTTCGGTTTTATTTTTACTTTCCACGCTGGGTGGGGAGCGAGGGCAGGGCCAAGGATGCCAGCCGCAACGCCACGCCCTCGTCCGCACCCAGCGCCAGAACTACTGGAGTCGCTCCCAATCGAACTTCGCCACGCGCGAGGGCTGCCAGACCTCGGACAGACCCTCAGAGCCGAGTAGAGCGGGACCTGGCGAGACCAGCGCGGGCCTTAACGTCTCGCTAACGTCGGCACGTCGACTCCCTCCTCCCTCCCACCGTCCGCCCTTGCGCGTGCGCCATCGGCCCGCCCCCCGCGCTCACGGGCTTTGCTGAGAGGAAGCAGGAAGACTCGGCCCGGGAGCGCGAGCCCGATGCGCGCTCTTCCGAGCCTCAGTGGTGCGGCGGCCGTTCCCAGGCTGGGTACCTGCTGACTCAGGCCTTCGGAGTCCTTCCCTGAAGTTAATTAAGCCCGATATCTCTTCATCCAGCTCTTCTCCACAACCTGAGAACGTAGAGGAAGTAATTCCTATTAAAGGTAAAGGAGAAAAGAGCAGTGAGTATGAATGAATGTGCTGTGGAAAGAATGAAGTGTGTCACCGTCATCGCCAGCTAGAGCCCCTCGGCTGCTGGACACTTTACAGTGTTCCCTGGTCTCAAGTCCTGCTTTCCTTAAGCTTTCTGTATTCTCAATTTAGTTCCTCTAAAAACTTCGAGGAACAGTCCCTTCATCGGAAGACACCCCTTACCTCCACCCCCCATCATAACTCCCCTTTCCAAAAAAGCCTGGCTCAATTGAAAAGACGGAAGGATGATATTAAGAAAAGTGAACCAACCTGAAGAACTGTGCTGTGTATGTGTAGAGTTCTGGACTAATATCCTGGGATGTGAAGATGGTATGAATCAATAATGTGTGGTAGCTCTTCTTTTCCAACCACCCCACCCCACACCCCGCTTTCTATAAAATAATTTGCCCCAAATGCATACCTTCTCCTTTCCTGCCCTTCCCTTCCGCCAAAGCTGTGTCAGTCAACTCATCATGGATCTGTGAAATCTGACTCTGCTGAATTCAGTGGAGTGCAATCCCTCTCTGATATCTGGAGGCACAAACAGCTGTTCCCAAAACAGCTCTTAGGATTTTTGCCAAAAACTTTATCAAAAAGGGTAGATCTGAGTTGATCCAAGTGACCTGCGGAGATTTTTCTCTTCTAACACTGTGAAAGCTGCCCAGGAGCTGCACACACAGTGGGAAACTCAGGGGCCCTAAAGGTTCCCTTACCCTCCGGTGAATCCCTACCCCCAAATATTAGGTTGAACCATATGAAATTGCCAATATTCACCCACTTTTTACCTATATAAATGGCAATTTCATGCAGTTCACCTAACTATCTCCATAAGCAGCCTTGCCAGAGTTCCCAGAAATCTCATATTAAATCTGTTTTAATATGGATCTGTGAAATGCTGGCTCTGCTGAGTTCAGTGGAGTGCAATCCCTCTTTGATAGCTGGAGGCACAAACAGCTGTTCCCAAAACAGCTCTTAGGATTTTTGCCAAAAACTTTATCAAAGAGGGTAGATCTGAGTTGATCCAAGTGACCTGTGCAGATTCTACCAGGAGTTCTACACCTGGTAGAACTGCGTTTTATGGAGACAGCCAATTGTAGCTCTCCACTGGCCAGACCACATTTGAAGGACTGTTCAGTTCAAGACTGAGCACTTTAAGAAGACCTAAAACAAGGGATTATTTCAGAAAAGAGTAAAATGAAGACTGCTTAAAACGATGACAAGTAAAGAAGTATTGACAAAACTTGGAAAGATTAGCCTAGAAAAGAGAAAGCTACTGGGACTGTCTTCAAAGATGTGAAGACTCAACTTGTGAAGTAGACTTATTTCATGTGGTCCCAAGAGATGTAAATGTCAGGGAGACATTTCAGTTCCTGAAGAAGAACCTACTTCTAGTTCTAGCCAAAGAATAATGTGTGGATGCCCAGGCCACTGGATTTGACTTCCAGTACACTCTGAATGGCCACTTAAAAGGGACTTGTTGTAAGGGAATCATACATCCAGATAGGAATTAGTTGGTGGTTTTGTTAAAGTTATATACCATGAGTATGTATTAACTGCCTTCAGAGAGTTTACAAGTTAGCTCATGAGAGCAGATGCAACAAAAAATAAATACTGCAAGGAGAGCACATTTAATGTGGTGTGTTAATAAGTACTAGGAACACAGATGACGTACTAGAAGCTCATTCCCATCAGAGTTTGAGAGGCTTTAAGGAGAGAAAATAGACTAGGCCCAGAACTGTCCTGACCCACACATGAAATGTGGCTGGTCCAAACTGAGATGTGTTATAAATACAAAATACACCCCAGATTTTGAAGACTTAGTATGAAAAAGTGAATGTAAAATATGTTGAAAGAATATTTGGGATATATGGGTCAAATAAAATACATTATTAAAATTAATTTCACCTGTTTGGTTTTACTTTTTTAATGTGACTGCTACAAAATTTAAATTACATAGCTGGCTCACATCATAGTTCTGTTAGACTGCACTGATCTATAAGGAAATATACTTCACTGAACTCGAAAAACTGCTTTGTCCTCTTTTTAGTCCCCAGGCATAGCATACTAAGATATAGACGGAAAATATAAGAGAAAAGATAAGAATCATGGACAGCCGATCCAACTAGTAGAGGAGAAGATTAAAAAAAAAAAAAAAAACAGGAAATGAAAAAATCATTATTTTTTAATCATAAAATATTTTTCTAAAAGAAAGAAGAAAATTTTTCAGACTCAATAAACTCACAGGGTAGCAGAATAATGGATTTTAAAAATATTCATACTTAGAATCATTATTATGTATTACCAATAATAAAAATTATGAATAATAATGGTGTGTTAGTTAGATTCAGGTTTCAGCTTGGCTAGGCGAAGGTGTTCTATTGCTGTGGACATGAGCCTATGGCATGTTTATCTCATCGATATTGATTATATCTGCAGTCGGCTAGGAGGTATGCCTGCTGCAATGAATGATGTTTGATTTAATTGGCTGATGCTTAAATGAGAGACTCAATGTAGCACAGCCCAAGCAGTTGAGCATACTTCATCTCAGCAATCGCAACTCAGCCCAGGCCTTTGGAGATGCAGAAAGGAATCACCCAGGGGAAAGATGTTGGAACCCAGAGGCCTAGAGAGAAGGCCTGCCGAGATCGCCCTGTGCCTTCCCATGTAAGAAAGAACCTCAGTTGAAAGTTAGCTGCCTTTCCTCTGAAGAACTATATGTCAACTAAATAAATCCCCTTTTATTGAAAGCCAATCCATCTCTGGTGTGTTGCATTCCAGCTAGAACAAATGGTAAGTCCCAAATGTTTCTTAACATGGAAAAAATGTTATTAGCAAACAAATAAACATCAGTCATAGAAGGAGACCTGAAAACTAGAAGACAATGACACAATATTTCAAAGTTTTAATGATAGATATTTTAAGTCAAATTCTATTCTCAGTGAAATTATACATTATCTATGAGAGCAAAATACAGATATTTTCAGACTTGCTAATTAACAGTTCTAAAGCTGAGAAAATGTCCCAATTAAGTCTATAGAAATGTCCAATCTAAGGCATCCAGGGAGACATACCTTGATTCAAGAAGGTTGATGAAGTTCAGGGTTTCTCTCTCAAGTGGAAAGGTACACGCAAACGCAGTCAGGGTTTCTCTCTAATCTGGAGAGGCACATGGCGAGTGCGGCATCATCTGCTACTTTCTCTCCTGGCTTCCTATTTCATGAAGCTCTCTGGGACGGATTTTCCTTCTTCATCTCCAAAGGATGCTGACTGATGAACTCTCTGTTTCTCATGGCTATGTCATTCTGCAGTGTTCTGTTATCCTCTGCTCTCTTCAAATCTCCCACTTTCTCCAAAATGTTTCCCCTTTTACAGGATTCCAGTAAACTAATTAAGGCCCACCTAGAATGGGTGGAGACACATCTCCACCTAATCAAGTTTAACAACCACTCTTGACTGATCACATCTCCAGGGAGATAATCTAATTAAAGTTTCCAACATACAGTAACCGAATAGGGATTAGAAGAAATGGCTACCTTTACAAAATGGGATTAGAATTAAAACATGGCTTTTCTAGGATACATACATCCTTTCAAACTGGCACAGGTGTGGAAGGTTTTCCTCCCATATGATGTTTTCATAAGAAATTACCATATACTTCACCAAATCAAGGGCAAAAACTAAAAGGAAAATATGGGATTCAAGAAAAGGTATACCAACCCTAGAAAAAGGCAAATATCCCAAGAAGATGGCTACACAGAAGCTTAGAGAGCAAGCAGCGTAGCTTGGTGCAAGAAGAAGGAAGATACCAGAAGCAAGGTATTTGTGGTAAGATAGTGGATATTTAAAAAAAATGAATTTATAGTAAATATAATAGTGCAAAGATAAAAGGAAGAGTGGGTAGTTACTCAAAGGAAATTGAGGGGGGAAAAATTACCAGTAGAGGGTTAAAAAACAATACATATCTACTGCATCTAAAATTGTAGATGTACAATTTGTACAGCAAAGGAGGAGAAAGAATGGTGAAAGTTAGGTAATTGATAGTTGGAAGCAAAAGATAGAGATGAAATCAGATTACATGTAAGAGAGTAAGTGAGAAAATTCAAACAGTAATGGTAATTGTTTTTGTTAAATAAATTAAAGAGGTAAGGAGGGCAATACAGAGGAAATATCAGGGCCCAGAAAAAGACTTTTGCCTATGAGCTTGTTTTTAGGATAGAAAAAACTGAGATATTGTTAAATGAAGAAAAGACAAACGCTGCAAGAAAGTGGCAAGGAAACCATGAGGTAAAGGTGGAGAAGGATGTGCTAAAGAGCACAGGTGAAGCTATTCTTCACTTTGGTAGAAGGACTTTTTCTGTGAGACAGAAGGGAAGAAGTGGCTAATGCTTGAAAATGAAGAAAAATTTTAAAGTATTGAGGAATGAATATCTATAAAAATTTGAAAGTTGAATATATGTTCTGAAAGGTATGTTTCATTTGCCAGTCTTGAAATTCCAGTGCATGAATTTTTTATCTACTTCCTACAAGACAGTGAACTATATTAAATTTTCATAAAATACTACGAAATGCAAACAAAAGCCTATATTCAAGGAGGCAAGCATAGGTTAAGTTTTAAAAAGTAAAATCACGCAAAGTTAATGTAAACAGGTAAGGTAATCATGAAAACTACAAGTCACAAGTTCTCATTGGCTGTATATCTGATAATGCATTTGTGTGGGCAAATGGACCTTGAAGGAAAGAAAATTGGGGTAATTAGCTTCAAAACTGTGATTAGAGGTCTTTTGATATTAGAAGCTAGATTTGAATTTTTTTATACAAGCAAATAATTCTCTCAAAGTTTGGGGTTGAAATATTTTTGTTCCTTAAAGCTCTGTGTGGGAAGGGAAGAATCATTCCTTGCCAATTGTTCGCCTTCTATGATCTCCCCAATGGATAAATTATGATATTGGTTAGGCTCAATATAATGAGCCCCCAGATAACAGTAGCTTAAACAGTAACATTTGCCTGGCACACACAGGGTGGTGCTGGATAATCCTATAATAATATAGTTACTCAATATAATAATATAGTTACTCTACTCAAAGGACTTAAGGGCAAAGACACAAACGGACATTTGCACACCAATGTTTATAGCAGCATTATTTACAATTGCAAAGAGATGGAAACAGCCAAAATGTCCATCAACAGACGAGTGGCTAAACAAACTGTGGTATATACATACGATGGAATATTATGCAGCTTTAAGACGGAATAAACTTATGAAGCATGTAATAACATGGATGGACCTAGAGAACATTATGCTGAGTGAGACTAGCCAAAAACTAAAGGACAAATACTGTATGGTCCCACTGATGTGAACCGACATTAGAGAATAAACTTGGTTATGTCATTGGTAACAGAGACCATCAGGAGTTAGAAATAGGGTAAGATAATGGGTAATTGGAGCTGAAGGGATACAGACTGTGCAACAGGATTGGATACAAAAACTCAAAAATGGACAGCACAATACTACCTAATTGTAATGTAATTATGTTAAAACACTGAATGAAGCTGCATCTGAGCTATAGTTTTCTTTATTTTTTTAATATATTTTTTGTATTTTTTATTTTATTTTTTTCTCTATATTATCATTTTATTTCTTTTTCTGTTGTCTTGCTATTTCTTTTTCTAAATCGATGCAAATGTACTAAGAAATGATGATCATACATCTATGTGATGATATTAAGAATTACTGATTGCATATGTAGAATGGAATGATTTCTAAATGTTGTGTTAGTTTTTTTTTTTAAATTAATAAAAAAAAAAAAGAGGCTTTCTAGGGGTGACTCTTAGGCCCAATTTTAGGTAGGCCTAGCCTCTCCTTTGTAGAAATAAGTTTTGTAGGGGCAAACCCCAAGATCAAGGGTTCAGTTTATTAATTTGATTGTCCCCACTGCTTGCGAGAATATCAGAAATTCTCCAAGTGGGGAAGTTGACTATTTATTCCTTTCTCCCCAGTCTCCCAAGGGGATTTTGCAAATACTTCTTTATTCACTGCTCAAATCACTCTGGGATATATTGGGGCATCACACTAACCCAGACAAACCAAGAAAATCTCATGCCCTTTTCCAGATTCCATGTACTTGTGGTAAAAAAAAAAAAATATATATATATATATATAGTTGCTTTTTCTATTTGGTCATCTAGTGACCCAGGCACTTTCTCTCTTATTACTCTGTTATTCTACCATTCATTCTTATCTAAAAGACCAAGATGACACACAAACATGACCATATTCCAAAGAGCAGTCTAAGGGAAAAGGAAGCAAAAAGGATACTTTTTTCTGAGCATGAGCTAAAAGTTCACCTGTCACTACTGGTCACCATCTATTTACAGACTTTAGTCATATGGCCATACTTAGTTGCAAAGGAAGCTGGGAAATGTAGTCTTTATTTTAGGCATCTGTTCATTCACCTAAAATTCAGAAGTTTTCTTACCAAAAAAGATAAAGAGATATTTGCAAATAAATATTTCATCGAGGATGCTGCTGCTTCTCAAAGCAAACATACTGGTCATAAACAGATGAGGAAAGGCTCTCTTCATATCTTGTCAAAACTGAGCCACAGAGAACAAAAGGGAATGGCAAGAATAACTTCCTCCTTCAAGCACATAAAAAGTGTGTAGTAGAAAGTGACAAAAATAAAATGCTGGTTTTTAATTATGTTAAACATTACTTTTTGCTGAGTTTTAAACTATTCTTAAGAATGCTTTGGTTTTTTAATGTGAAAACTGAATTATTAAACCTTAGAAGAAAAAAAATAAAATAAATAAAAGAATGCTTTGATTTTCATTCACTCTACCCTCAAGAAGTAATTAAGCCTGTATCAGGTAACCCACAATTTGCTACTCATTGTGAAACTTTCCAAGGAAAACTGTGATATGATCTCTATTCTCAAGGAACTTAGAGAAATTACAGTTAGGGTACACTGAGTGCTGAATTGAATTATGAGTGCCAGAGTAGTCCAAGTAAAGATAGGCCACTGTTGACTGCAGAAGATTAAAAGTCTTTCTGGACAAAGCAGAACTTGAATTGGCTATATAAGAAAAGGTAGATTTTAATTAATAAATTTTTTTAAAAAACAAACAAAAAAACAAAAAAAGAAACAATAGAATTGATTTATAAAGCCTTTCATGTGCAAAACCATGATAGGTTTATTTGTAAGATTGATTATAGAAAATAAACATATGTTGAATTTTTAAACTCTAAGACATTGCTAGTGGTACCTAAATGGCTAGAAGTGGTTGGGAAAGTTGGTTCCTGACTCAGTAGTTTGTGAGCAGGCTTCATATCTATTTGCTGATCTATGCTGTATCCTGAAGTACTAGCAGAATGCCTGACGCATGGTAGGTACTAAGTATTTGTTAAAAAATCGATTTTTTTCCTTTCCTATTCAATGTTTTCTTTATTATATAATCAAGACCTTATTTGTAGCTTCTTTAAAATTGAGGTGTACCGAACTGTACAAATCTTAAGTACCACACCGCTTCACGTAATCAACACTCGGATCAAGATATACAACATTTCCAATACTGTTATGGTCCCTACCAATCATCCCATCCCCCCACCCCAGCCACCGCGAAGGAGTCACTCTTCTGCCTTCTTTCAGCATAGACTAGTATTGCTGATTTTGAACTTCATGTAAATGAAATCATATAGTGTGATGGTTAAGTTCATGTGTCGACTTGGCTAGGTTATGGTGTTCACTTATTTGGTCAAGAAAGCACTGACCTGATTGTTACTATGAGGATATTTCCTATATTTAAGTCATTAAACAGTTGAGAATCTCTGGCTGAGTCCATCTACAGTCAATAAAGGAGATTGCCTCCCGCAATGAGAAAAGTTTCATCCAATCAGTTGAAGGCCTTAAAGGGAAACTGATTATTTCAGCAGTCAGAAGAATTTCAATTTCTATCCCTACTTCAGCCAGCCAAGCGTCTCCTGGAGAATTCATTGAGGTCTTCATCAGGGTTCCCAACTTGCAGCCTGCCCCATGGAATTTGAACTTGCCTATTCCCATAGTTGCATGAACAATATCTTTATTAAATATATGTATGTGTATATATTACACACACATATCCTGTTTGTCCTATTTCCCTGGGGAACCCTGAATAATGCTCACAATATGTCACTCAACATTATACCATGCTGTTACCATTCTGACCTTAATTTGTGAGGCTTGTTGATACTTGAAAGATATTTTCCACCCTCTATTTTAAAAGTCTTTTCCTGTGGGATAACCTCATATAAAGTGTGGAACAGGTTTTAATTATATATTTATATACATTAGAGATGTCACTGATCTTTAGATTTCAAAGCAGGTTTTGCATCCCTTAAGGGTAGGCAAGATCACATAACCTCCATCTTGTACCATTATAGTACAGCTTGGTAATTCCAAAATGACAGGAAATGTAATTTGCTGGGTCTTTTTTTTTTTTTTTCTCACTCAAACAAACTTTGAAAACCCCAAATTTACTTCTCTATCTGGATAAATTTTTGCTTCTAAATCCAATAAATTGTTTTTTCCAAGTTTCTTCAAAGTTTTTTTTTCCCTTAATGATTAATTTCACAACTTTTTTTAAAAGTCTAAATGATGATGAAGCATCTTACCCTATTTGACAAGAGAATTAAGATTAGATTGGGAATATTAACAATTTATTTTCCCCTAATTGTCTAATATATATAAATATGAAGATTTTACCAAGTTTACTGACCTGCAATATTAGTCTTAAAGTTTGGATGTAGCTACAAAATAAAATTGAGAGTTGTCCAAGAGACTGTAATACCAGGGCCAACAATGCATTAAAAAACAAGGTTAAGTAGCTACACTTCAGTGATCTTGAGGCTTGGAGATTGGACAAGTGTACAAGAGTCCCCTAAAAGAACATGAGTTTGGGAGTTTACCCAAGGATTACATAAAAAAACAGTGAAGCTGTCAAAACATGTTCCTAATTTTTTCAAATTCTTTCTTTAAATAAATGTATTGAAAAGTCATCATAACTGAATAACTAATACATTATAATTTTAAATGAAATTAAAATATTTAAAGGTGAAGGTGTTACTTAACTATTAAAGTCAAATTTTCACTGTAAATAATTTTCATTACTATGTCAGTAGGTTTTAGAGCTCTTCCCAGTTTATATATAAGATGCAAGTTTTGTTTAAGATATAACAGAGATACCTGACTTAAATGTGATGAATGCTCTGGAGTCTGAATGCTAGCTGGCACGTCCAACAGAACTTGGACAGTTGAAGTCAAGAAAATTATAGTTCAGAAAAGAAGGGAAGGTTCAAGTTAGATACAATATTCTGATTTCAGAGGCTTAGACTGAAAGTTATATTTAGCTAGCTTTGTAGGATGATTTGAAAGTTCATTCATTCATTCAATGGATATATATTCAGCACGTACTATGTGTCAGCTGACAGGATAGCAAACATATACTGCCCACACATCTCACAGTAGTCAGGCACTGTGCTAAGCACTTCTCACAGGAACTCCATGAGGCTTTATTATCCAGATTTTGTATATAAAGAAATTGATGCTGTGGGAGGTTGAGTTATTTGAGGTTTAGGGAAACTGCCATCCAGCTGGAAGAGACTGTTCAGGACCACTTTCCCTATCCTCTAACCTGAACTTTCTTACTATGGAAATGAGTTTGCCAATTGTGGCATAGTTTATCAGTGTCCGAAATAGTATATTTATCTTCTCTATCACTTTCAGCTTCTGCACTGGATACAAGAGCCCCTTCTTTCGGCAGCATGTGGAATTTTCCAAGGAGGGACTTGACCTGGAGATGGATGACAAAGAAGCCAAGGATTACCTTCTATTTCTGTTTATTAAATGGTGTATCCTCTAAGATTTTAGTCTCTTCTAGATCAGGAGAAGGAGTTCACTTTGGCTACAGGTCTGTGCTTGTTGTTTATTATGTTATTATGCAGAAGGAAGATAGAAACTGAGGAAAGATAAATAATTTGGGTATAGTAGTGTGCAAAATATATATTCAAAGTTGCTTAAAAATAAGTTCTTCTTTAAGAATGTGATACGATTTCACAGGATCCCATTTTAAATTTTAAAACCTGGGCAGTCAATTACTGAACAAGGAGAAAATATTTTCCTTGCCTGAACATAAAGGTTCAGATTTAGTTAACTCTGAACAGACCTGATTCTTTGACAACTACTAAAGTGGAATTTTTACAAAATAAATGCTGGCATATGTGGTCTGTGGGAGAATTTTTCCTATTAAACTTTCACAAAGATACAAAAACTTTATATATATATATATATATATGTATGTATGTATGTATATAACAGGAGAAGATTAAGCAACAATATTTTTATTGTATATGTAGAACTAATTATAGTGTTTCCTTTTATGAAAGCATAAATAGTATAATATCCTCTCATAGTTTCTGTCTCTGGAAGTAAACAATATATCCTGGCAATAACAAGCTTATATGTTGAGACTGACTTCTCCAGACGTGAGTAGGGGATACTAATGCCCATGACTGACATCTGTCCCAAAATTCCATCTTTTTCTGTTTATCAATATTCCAACAAAATGAACAAACTCAACTCCAAATTGTTACAAGTTCAAAGAGTGATATTTTAAAGAATAATCTTTACTAAATATTTAAATTTAATCTGGACCTTGAGATAGCATAGTTTATGACCTAACCAAAATGAAACAATTTTTTTTCTGATTAAATTGTATTGGGGTGGTGGTGATCCCCCCACTCCCACTCCTGCTCTTGAGTAGTTTTTGTGGTGGGATCTATGGCTTTCCTTTCCTTTTTTTCTCTTTTTATTTTATTGCATGTGAAGATGCTTGCTTTTTCTTTTTTTTTTTTTTTTTTTGTTTATTTATTTTAATTTTTTTTTGGATTAGGCGTACTTCAGGAATTGAAGGTGTTTACTTTTATCTTTATTTTTTTTGACACATGGTCCAGGAATCAAATCCGATTCTCCCACATGAAAGGGGAGCATTCTGCCACTGAATGACCTTTGCACCCAAAGGTGCTTACTTTTAATTAATAGAACTTTCCATAGTCATTTCAGATCACTAACACTATCACAATTCAGTAATTAAACTATTCAGTACTTTGTAATAATTATAATTCAGGTATAGATTTGGTATTAATTCTTCTCCTGTCCCACAGCTTAAGTTTGCTTGGGACTGAAAGCCTGAAGCAAAGAATTGAAGAAGGCCCTCTGCTCTCTCCTTTCTCCCACTTAACCTTGCCATTTCCAAAGCCACAGATGCCCCTTAAGGGTTAGGGAACAAAGGGAGGTCAGAAGGTGTAGGAAAGTTCTTACTTGACTGAAAAGCCTGGTGATTCTCCTCATGGGTCTAAAGGCTGGGGTTCTTGGAAGATCAGATGATTAAACAGATTATTTATCTTGGAGGAAACTTTTGAGGACCCTCTGAAGTTTCCCAACTAGACCCTCTTGACTCCTGCAGTTTTCTGCTGATGCTTTTTTCCTTTTGCCTCTGGAAAGCTGGCTATGCACTTAGACCTTATTTTTAATGAGGACTTACTCTTCCAGACCGCTTTATTTTACAGAACCCAAGATGACATATTTTAGCTGTCTTCTTCCTGGCTGTGTCCCTTGCTGTGATAAATTTTAGCAATGCAGTTCATTCCTAAAGCTGCAGTGCTCCTCTGGCTCCATTGCCAAGTAGTCAACCATTCTCTCTGCTTCTCAATTTCCTGAGATGAAGACACATTCCAGTCTACAGCCTGCTTCAGCTTTATCAGGTGTCAGACCAACACTAGTCTTCTGAGTCTTCTGAATACAGGAAACACATCTCAAAGTTCGACCATGGTCCTCTTGGAGAACCCCTTATTAAACCTGAGATTAGAAGTTAGCACCTGCCCACATCTGTTCCCCAGAGAATACTCATAACACAGTTCCAGTTCTCCAAAGAAGTTTTTCCTTCCCATTCCCTGACACTTTTTATGTCCTTGATCTGATTGAAGGGCTTAAGGATCATGTAACGTTTCTTGGATCCATTTCTTTTGTAAATCTGGGGACAGAACTGTATCTCATACTTATTTTTGGATCCTGCCTTCTCATAGTGCCTCAATAGAAAAAAAAAAAAAGTCAGAAAGAATCTCATTCTGAGCTCCTGTCAAAAATAGAAGCACAAATAAGTGGATCCATTACAGAACCTAGGTGTGAGCAGCATCAGTATGTATCAAATTCGGGTCTAAATATTTCTAAAATCTGTGTCATTTTCTTCTATCTCTGTTACCACCATCTTTGAGTCCTCATAGTCTTTTACCAGTACTGATACAGTCACTTGTCTCTGCCTCAAAATTTCCCCCAGTTAAATAAATGTTTTTCTTAATACCATCAAATTGATGGATCTGAAATGAAAATGTTACCTTCTCACTTCTCTGCTTTAAATCTTTCAAAATCTACAGCAGCCTAGCCCTAGAAAAGAGTCTCAAATGTTAATACAATTCCCCTGGGAATCCTGTTAAACTGCAGAATTTAATTCTGAAGCTTTGGAATATATCCTCTAAGTCTGCATTTCTAAAAAGGTCCAAAGTGATGCTGTTGCTACTTCTCTGAGAACCCTTTCTTTGAGAACCAGGAGTACCAGATTTGCCACCTTAGCTGTGGCATACAAAGACTTACCCAATTTGCCTACATCTCTGATTTCATCTCTTACCTGTCCCCATGCCCACAATTTATCCTTTTATTATTAAATTTTTTCCTTTTATTTCTTTTTTATTAGAGAAGTTGTAGTTTTACAGAAAAACCATGCAGAAAATACCCCACACCATTATTAGTGCCATGCATTTCTGTGGTACATATGTTACAATTGATGAAAGAATATTATGATAGTTTACTATTATCTAGTCCATAGTTTAAATTGGGGTTCTCTGTTTGTGTTGTACAGTCCTATGGTTTTTTACTGTTTAATTTTTATTCTAGTAGCATATATACAACTTAGAATTTCACCTTTGAACCAATTTAAATATATAATTCATAGGTATTAATTACATTCACAATGTTGGGCTACCATTACCACCATACCAAAATTTCTCTATTATCCCAAATAGAAACTATACAATGTAAGCTTTAACTACCCATTCCCTAACCCCAGTCCCTGATAACTTATATTTTTGTTTCTGATTCCTCTAATTCTTTTTCCATGTTTTCCTTTATCTACTTGAGCATACTAAGGATCTTTTTTCTTTAAAAGTCTTTGGTATGTCCAAAATCTGGTCCTTTTCATTGATGCTTTCTGGATTTTTTTTTTTTTTTTTTTTTAAAGAAAGACAGAGAGAAGGAAGGAAGGATAGAAGGAAGGAAGGAAGGAAGAAAGGGAAACATTTTTAAACATTTTCTTGTTTTTATTGTATTCTGTTTCTCCGTTTTTGTTACATGGGCTGGGGCCGGGAATCGAACCGAGGTCCTCCGGCATAGCAGGCAAGCACTTTGCCCGCTGAGCCACCGCGGCCCGCCCGCTTTCTGGATTTTTATCTTGTTCTTTTAGATGGCCATCATTTCCTGATTTTATTTACCTGTAACCTTTTGTTGCACACTGTACATTTTAACATTTTCAAGTTTAACTCTGGGAATTAGTCCCTGAACTGTCAATTCCTTTAAGTTTGTATCCAACTACTGATGTGATAGTTTTCCTTGACTGCCAAGAGCTGACAAAATCAAACAAGCAAAGCATAAATCACCTTTTACAGTCTTTCCAAATTGACTTTACTTTGACTAGTGGATTCCTTCAAAGCTTAGCCCTCCTATCAAGAAAAGCCCAAGGCATATGCAAGATATAGGGTCTTCACTGACTCATATGAACTTGCGTGGTTACTTGGATCCTGCTTCTTTTCTGTACTTGTGCTTGGTTATGACCTTAGGAATTCTCCTGTTTACAGTTTATTAGAGATCAAAGTCAACAGTTCATGTCTCGTATTATCCTCACTTAGTGGTATAATCATCAACACTCTCAATTTTAGACAATTTTTATTGCTCCCAAGAGAAAAACAAATGATAAACACACCCTCACTAAATAGGTAATCCAAATCTCTCCTTAACTCTTGTCCTTCACTCTCAATTACTTACCCCTGGTATTGATGTGGCACAGTTAATGTCTTTCTCTTAAACATAGCCCACAGCATTCAATACTAGTTTTCCTCCTAAGCCCCAATATAATAAATTCTTAGTATAGAATTCATACCTTTGAAGTAGTTCATACAAGAACTTATTTATATTTGTAATGTTAATCGATGGGATACATGGCTCTAAACAACCCATTTCAATCATGTTCACCTTCAGTATGCCACAATTACTTATAGACCCACTAATGGCCTGGTTTTATAGACTCACTAATGACCTACCTTTATAGACCCACTAATGGCCTGTCCTCACTTCTATTGATTCCTTTACATTTAAGTTCAAAATCATTGCCTAACCATTCATGGATCTCTAACTTCTGTGAATCTCTAGGTCCCCTATATACTGTATTGCATGCCTCTGAGTTTACCATTACTAAGGTCAAAAAAGTGAAATCATATATATTTATCCTTTTATGTCTGGCTTATTTCACTCAGCATTATGTCCTCAAGGTTCATCCATACTATTGTATGCTATAGGACATCATTTCATCTTACTACTGCATAATGTTCCATTATATATATATATATATATATACCTATTTTTGTTTATCCACTTGTCTGTTAATGGGCGCTTGTATTGTTTCCATCTTTTGCCAATTGTAAATAATGCTGCCATGAACATTGGTGTGCAAATGTCTTTTTGTGTCAGCTTTCAGCTCTTCTGTGTATATGCCAAGTAGTGGTATTGCCCAGTCATATGGCAACTCGATACTAAGTTTTCTAAGGAAGTGCCAGACTGTCTTCCATAGCCGCTATACCATTATACATTCCTACAACAGTGCATAAGCATCCCAATTTTTTCACATCTCCTCCTACATTTGTAGTTTCCTATTTGTTTAATAGCTGTTCTTATAGGTGTGAGGTGGTTTCTCATTGTAGTCTTGATCTGCATTTCTCTTAGAGCTAGTGAAAATGAACACCTCTTCATGTGCTTTTTTTTATTTTGGTAGGAATTTTTTTAAATTAATTTTTAAATTAAAAAAATTACAAGAAAGAAACACATTCTTAACATATGATCATTCCATTCTACATACATAAACAGTAATTCACAATATCATCACAGTTGCATATTCATCATCATGATCATTTCTTAGAACATTTGCATCAATTCAGAAAAAGAAAGAAAAAAACAGAAAAATAAAACAAAAATAGAAAAAAATGTGTATACATACCATACCCATTACCTCTCCCTTTCATTGATCACTAGCATTTCAAACTAAATTTATTTTAACATTTGTTCCCTCTATTATTTATTTTTATTCCATATGTTCTACTCATGTGTTGACAAGGTAGATAAAAGGAGCATCAGACACAAGATTTTCACAATTACACAGTCACATTGTGAAAGCTTTATCATTATTCATCTTCAAGAAACATGGCTACTGGAACACAGCTCTACATTTTCAGGCAGTTCCCTCCAGCCTCTCCATTACATCTTGGATAACAAGGTGATATCTTCTTAATGCATAAGAATAAAAAAACCTCCAGGACAACCTCTTAACTATGTTTGGAATCTCTCAGCTATTGACACTTTGTCTCATTTCACTCTTCCCCCTTTTGGTCAAAAAGGTTTACTCAATCCCTTGATGCTGGGTCTCAGCTCATTCTAGGATTTCTGTCCCACATTGTCAGGAAGTTCCACACCCGTGGGAGTCATGTTCCACATAGACAGGGGGAGGGTGGTGAGTTTGCTTGTTGTGTTGGCTGGATAGAGTCCACATCTGAGCAACAGAAGAGGTTCCCTAGGGGGTGACTCTTAGGCCTAATTTTAAGTAGACTTGACCTATTCTTTGTGGGGTTAAGTTTCATATGAACAAACCCCAAGTCTGGGGGCTCGCCTACGGCTTTGGTTGTCCACACTGCTTGTAAGAATATCAGGAATTCAGCTTGGGGAGGTTGAATTTCCCCCCGTTCTCACCATTCCCTGAATGGGGACTTTGCAAATACTTTTCTACTCACTGATCAAATCACTCTGGGATTCATCAGGGCATCACTCTGGACAAACCAATAAAATCTCATGTCCTACCCAAGGTTCCATGTACTTATGTTGTTCAACCAACTTCTACATAAGTTATGTTAGGAAATGCACTAGTCAAAATATAAATTTTGTACCAAATAAACATTTTTTTGCTTTAGTCTCACACATAAGTTGAAATTTTAAAATATTAATTACCATCTATTTTCAGCACCCTGCAGTAATGACATTCCTTTGTTCTTCCTCATGCAAAAACATTTTTTTAATTTGTACATTTAGTTACTATCATTATTCACTCTAGGCATTCCTAGATTATACCATCTTAATCTTTATCATCTATCTTTCTTTGTGATTTCATTTATGCCCCCAGCCCTTCTCCCTCTATCGTTCTCACATTCAGCTTCATTCAGTGTTTTAACATAATTGTATTACAGTTAGGTAGTATTGTGCTGTCCATTTCTGAAGTTTTACATTCAGTCCTGTTGCACAATCTGTATTCCTTCAGCTCTAGTTATCCAATAGCTTACCCTATTTCTGTCTCCTGATGGTCTCTGTTAATTTTCCTCCAATGTGTCCCTCCTCTGTCCCTCTCAGTCCCAACTGGCAGTGGTTCTCTTTATACAGATACCGCAACATTCTTGTTGGCTTTCTATGAAGTAGCCTTGGACCATGCCCATCAGATATAAGGAGTTTTCACAAATCTTTCCTGCATAACTCTGTGTCCAATCCTGGTTTTCCCTGAAATGGCTGCATGGTTCCACATTTGGCCAAATCCTCATGTGAGGCACCACTGTCTGGGGTCTCCCCTCCTGGGAGCCAAGAATTTTCCAGAACATAAATTTTTTGTTTCTTTATATCCAAGAGTTCAGTTCACATCTTATCTCTTTTCTGTTGCATTTCACTATAAGCTGCAAGGAGAAACCAGGCTGCACTTACCACATTTAATTTGGAAATCTCTTCTTCTAAATACCCAAGTTCATGGCTTTTAAAATCTGTCTTCCAGCCAAAGCCATTAGTCAATTTTTCCAGATTATCTGCCATTTTAAAGCATGGATCACCTTCCTTCCAGTCTGCAATAACACATACCTCATTTCTGTCTAAAGCCTGGTCAGAGGTATCTTTTGAGTTCACAGTTCTGCCAACAATCTCTTCAAAGCATTCCAGGCTTTCTCTATCAAGTTTCTTACAACCCCTCCAAAATCTTCCCCTTATCCATTTAAAAAACTATTCCAACATGTTTGGTATTTGCAAACCGCAGCAGTACCCTACTTCTCTGGTACCAAAATCTGTTCTTGTTTGCTAACTGCCAGAATGCAATATGCCAGAAACAGGATGGCTTTTAAAAAGGGGAATTTAATAAGTTGCTAGTTTACAGTTCTAAGGCCAAGAAAATGTCCCAATTAAAACAAGTCTGTAGAAATGTCCAATTTAAGGCATCCAGGGAAAGATACCTTGGTTCAAGAAGGCCGATGAAGTTCAATGTTTCTCTCTCAGCTGGAAGGGCACATGGAAAACATGGTGGCATCTGCTGGCTTTCTCATGGCTCTACAAAAAGGACTCTCTCCAAAATGTTTCCTCTTTTATGGGAGTCCAGTAAGCAACTCCACGTTCAATGGGACATACCTCCATGGAAATCTTCTAATCAAAAGTTACCACCCACAATTGGGTGGGCCACATCTCCATGGGAACAATCAAAATGCTCCCACCCAGCAATATTGAATGAAGATTAAAGGTCATGGCTTTTCTGGGGCCAACCACAGATTCAAACCAACACACTAGTATTTTGTTGAGAATTTTTGCATCTATGTTCATTAGAGGGATTGGCCTGCAGTTTTCCTTTCTTACAGCATTTTTACCCAGTTTTGGTATTGTTCTAGTGTGTTAGCTATCAGAATGCAATGAACCAGAAATGGATGGCTTTTAAAAACAGGAATTAAATAAGTTGCTAGTTTATAGTTCTAAGTCTGCGAAAATGTCCCAATTAAAACAAGTCTATAGAAATGTCCAATCTAAAGCATCCAGGGAAAGATAACTTGGTTCAAGAAGACTGATGAAGTTCAGGGTTTCTCTCTCAGCTAGAAGGGCACATGGCATAGTCTGCTAGCTTTCTCTTCCAGCTTCTTGTTTCATGAAGCTCTCCCGGTGTTGTTCTTCTTCTTCTCCAAAGGTCACTGACTGGTGGACTCTCTGCCTCTCTCGGAATCTCATGGTTTTCTCTCTTGTTGCTCTCTAGATTTTTCCAAAGTACTTCTTTTAAAGGATCCCAATAAAACCAATCAAGACCACCTGGAATGGGTGGAGACATGTTCCCACCTAATCAAGTATAGTACCCACACTTAATTGAATCACATCTCCATGGAGATAATCTAATTAAAGTTTCTGAGCCTACACATAACCACCATCCCTACCACCATGACCACTTTGTTCATAAGCCCATTGGGCAATGACAGGAGTTGCTGGGGAAAGAGGCTGACTGGTATCTACAGAATGTGTCATCTTATCCATTTAATTATTAAAACCTTCCTCTACTGAAGTCACCCTCTGGTGAGCATTTATATAGGACACAAATATCTTTATGTTTTTAGCCCACTCAAAAAGGTCTATCCACTTACCACTTCCCCAGACCTCTTTGTCACCAATATTCCAATCAAGTTCACAAATGCACTTTGGCCAATTTTTCTTCCAAGCAAAATGAACCAACATGTGCAGTGCTCGAAGTTCCACCCACTGGGAGGATTTCTCTTCACCACTGTCCTTTAAGGACATCTGAAAATGAGGTTGTAGTGCTGCAGCTGTCCAGTTCCAGGTGGTCCCTGCATATCATGCAGAGCCATCTCTAAACAAGCCGAGTTTTCTGTTCCTCGATCAACTCACTGTAAGGAACTCCCCAAAAGGCCATAGCTCAGGTCTGGGAAAGAGAAGGTAATGTCATAGGAGTGCAGACCATGGGCATTGGACCAGTTCCTCATGCAACTTACTTGTGCCTTCAGGACCTGTTCTGGCTCTATCTCTGATACACCATTTCCATTTTATGGTGGAGTGCTGCTGTGCATGCCCAAATTTATAGCTTGTTGAGTCAGAAAACACCCAGCTCATGATAGGCAACTCAAGTCTCATGGTAACTTGGTGGCCCATGGTTTAATGTTCAGTCTCTACTAAGGCCTAGTAGTAGGCCAAAAGCTGTTTCTCAAAAGGAGTTTAGTTGTCTGTGGCAGATGGTAAGGCTTTGCTCCAAAATCCTAAGGGTCTGCTTTGTGATTCTCCTATAGGGGCCTTCCGAAGGCTCCAGACAGCATTTCTATTTGCTACTGACACTTCCAGCACCATTGGATCTGCTGGATCATATGGCCCAAGTGGTAGAGCAGCTTGCACAGCAGCCTGGATCTGTTGCAGAGCCTTCTCTTGTTCAGGTCCCCACTCAAAATTATTACTTCTCTGGTCACTCGATAAATGGGCCAGAGTAGCACACCCAAATGAGGTATGTGTTGTCACCATAATCCAATGAAACCAACTAGGCATTGTGCTTCTTTTTTGGTTGTAGAAAGGGCCACATGCAGCAACTTATCCTTCACCTTAGAAGGGACATCTAGACATGCCCCACATCACTGGATACCTAGAAATTTCACTGAGGTGGAAGGCCCCTGTATTTTTGTTGAATTTATCTGCCATCCTCTGTCATGCAAATGCTTTACCATTAAATCTAAAGTAGTTGCTATTTCTTGCTTACTAGGTTCCAATCAGCATGGTATCATCAATATAATGGACCAGTGTGATGTTTTGTGGGAGGGAGAAATGATCAAGTTCTCTGCAGTCAACATTATGACATAGGGCTGGAGAATTGATATACCCCTGAGGTAGGACAGTGAAAGTATATTGCTGACCTTGCCAGCTAAAAGCATATTGTTTCTGGTGGTCTTTATTAACAACTGTTGAGAAAAAAGCATTTGCCAGATTAATAGCTGCATACCAGGTACCAGGGGATGTGTTGATTTGCTCAAGCAATGATACCACATCTGGAACAGTTAACGCTAATCTACTTCATCCTACAAGACCCATCTGTTTTTTGCCCAGTCCAAATAGGAGAATTAAATGGGGATGTGGTGGGAATCACCACCTCTGCATCCTTCAAGTCCTTAAGAGTGCACTAATCTCTGCAGTTCCTTCAGGAATCCAGTATTGCTTCTGATTTACTATTTTTCTAGGTAGGGGCAGTTCTAATGGCTTCCACTTGGCCTTTCCTACCAAAATAGCCCTCATCCATAAGTCATAGAGACAATGTCAGGTTCTTTTAGTTGCTCAGTATGCCTATTCCAATTATGCATTCTGGAACTGGGGAAATGAACACAGAATGAGTCCCCAGACCCATTGGACCCACTGTGAGATGGACCTGAGCTAAAACTCCATTGGTCACCTGATTTCCATAAGCCCCCACTCTGACTGGTGGACCAGAGTCACATTTTGGGTCCCCTGGAATTAATGTAATTTCTGAACCAGTGTTTTATAATCCTCTAAATTTCTGATCATTTCCTTTCCACAATGCTCAGTTACCCTGGTAAAAGCCTGTAGGTCTCCTTGGGGAAGGCTTGAAGGAATATTAACAGTATGAATTTGTGGCCATGCAATAGGGTCCTCCCCCAAAGGCACCTGGCCTTCCCTTCATTCAAGGGGTTTTGGGTCTGTAAACTGTCTCAAGTTGGGAAATTGATTAGGGGTCCATGACTCTCTGTTTTTGTAATTCAAGTTAGTCTTTTGTTCACTTAACCTAGCACTCTTCTGCATATACAGCTCAAACAAGAATTTCATAGACTGTCTGTCATGGTCAGTTTCATGTGTCAGCTTGGCCAGGTAAGCACTGGCCTGTCTGTTGCTATGAGGACATTTCATGGACTTAAATCATGACCATGTTGGCTGCATCTGCAGCTGACTGAATTTGCAATCAGCTAAGGGGAGTGTCTTCTGCAATGAGTGATGCTGAATCTAATACCCAGAAGGCTTTTAAGGAAGATTCAGAAGAGACAATCACTCTTTCTGCTTCAGCCAGCCAGCCTTTCCTGAGAGTTTGTTGAGGACCTTCATTGGAGCTGCCAGTTCATGGCCTACCCTACAGACTTTGGATTCCATATCACCATTGTGCTGGTTTGAAAGGATGTATGTCCCCTAGAAAAGCCATGTTTTAATCTAAATCCCATTTCATGAAGGGAGAATAATCCCTATTCAATACTGTATGTTTGAAATTGTAATCAGATCATCTCCCTGGACATGTGATTTAATCAGGAGTGGTTGTTAAGATGGATTAGGTGATGACATGTCTGTACCCATTTGGGTAGGTCTTGATAAGTTTCTGGAGTTCTATAAAAGAGGTAGCATTTTGGAGAGTGAGAGAGATACAGAGAGAGAGAGCAAAGCAGAATGATATAGCCATGAGAAGCAGAGTCCACCAGCCAGCGACCTTTGGAGATGAAAAAGGAAAATGTGTCCTAGGGAGCTTCATGAAACAGGAAGCCAGGAAAAGAAGCCATCAGATGAGAGAGGGACCCTGATTGTATTCACCGTGTGCCCTCCCACTTGAGAGAGAAACCCTGAACTTCACTGGCCTTCTTGAACCAAGGTGTCTCTCCCTGGATGCCTTAGATTGGACATTTATATAGACTTGTTTTAATTGGGATATTTTCTCAGTTTTAGAACTGTAAATGAGCAATTTATTGAATTCCCCCTTTTAAAAGACATTCTATTTCTGTTATATTGCATTCCGGCAGCTAGCAAACTAGAACAACCATGGTTACATGCGACACTTTTATAGATTGCAAGTACAATCAGCTGTAGATGCTGCCAACGTGGTCATGATTTAAGTCCATGAAATGCCCTCATAGCAACAGACAGGCCAGCGCTTGCCTGACCAGACAACTTGGCATTACCACCTGACCAAATTAACACATGAACCTGACCATGACAGAAAGTGTGGGTCATCCCCCCTGACAAAGAACCACAGCCAGCTGAAGTGCTTGCAGAGGGTAAGGGAACATGGAAGGGGTAGTAGAAGGTAGTGATAAATATGAACTATGACCTCATGGCCAGTTGCATAAATGAGGACTGATTGCATGAATATTTCCTACCTGTTTTGTTGTGAGTATGTTTACATTTGTACATAAGCAAATGTCTTGTTTTCTTCTTATCATATGACATAAGTTGTATTGTTCATGTTATAGTATTTAAGTCATAACATATGAAGTTTAAGACTGACTGTTACCTAAGGACTTGCACCCTATTCTGGAGAGATGTAGTGTGTTTCCATTTGTACACAGGATAATTGAATATTTTTAGGCAAAACATATGTCTGTTATTGTGTTTTATTTGGAAATTAAGCATGTTTCAAGGGGATATTTGTATAGCTACCACGTTGACAAGGGATGGAGTGTGATGGTTAAGTTCTTGTGTCAACTTGGCCAAATGATCATGCCCAGTTGTCTAGTCAGGCAAGCACTGTTGCTGCAAGAATATTTCATGGTTGGTTGATAAACTGGAAAGCTGGTGTATTAAGTCATCAGTCAGTTGATTGCACCTGTGTCTGATTCCGTCAGTGATCAACTAAGGCATGTCTCCCACAATGATATAATCCAATCTGTTGATGGCTTCTAAGAAAGGAGTGAGACTCTTTCACTGCTTCTTCAGCCAGCAAGCCTCTCCTGCGGAATTTTCCAGACCCTTTATCCGAGCTGCCAGCTTCACAGCCTGTCCTACTATTTTGGATTCTTCCATTGCCACGGTTGCATGAGACACCCATATAAATCTCATGTTTATATATCTCCCCTGTTGGTTCTGTTTCTCTTGGGAACCATAGCTAACATACACACAATCACGCACTTATATACCTATACACTGAAAGAATTAGATAAATAATAGTGTCTTTTCTGCTCTTCACTGGCTTTTCAGTGTACATGTTAATATTTGTTATATCATCACCTTGCATTCTTTCCTTAATTTACCAATTTCATCTTATTCTCTTATTATTTTAATCTCATCCTTTTTTCTCTTAATGATTTTCTGCTCTTCTTTAATATAGCCTTGTGACTTCTAGTCAGAGTGAATATGTCAAATAGTCTTCTAAAATCACTCATTTTTTGCAAAGGTGTTGAGCATATTCAATGGCAAAGACATAGTCTTTACAATAAAGGGCAATTAAATATCAATATGCAAAAAGATGAATTTGGGCTCCTATGTCACACAGTATGCAAAAGTTAACTGAAAATGGGTAGAGCTAAAGTTATAAAACTCTTTTTAAAAAACATGATAAAATCCTCATAATTACTTAGGTATGACAAAAAGTACAAGTGATAAAAGCAAAAAAATATGATAAACTAAGCTTAACAATGAAAACTTTTGCACTTTCATCTATAAAATGAAATTCACCATCAATAAAATGAAAACACAACACATATACCGGGAAAAATATTTGCAAAACATATATATAATATATCCAGAATATATAAAGAACTCAATAATAAAAAAAATCCAATTTAAAAATGTGCAAAGTATCAATCTAGACCTTTCTCTAAAGAAGATAGACAATAAGCACATGAGAAGATACTCAAAATCATTAATGACTAGGGAAATGCAAATGAAAACCACAATGAGATACCATTTTTCATCCACTAGAATGTTCATGTATTCAACTTCTCCTAGTAAAACATTCACAATAAGATGTGTAGTGGATGTATTGGTGCCCTGCTGAGACCTACTTTCTCGGACAGGTACATTTATTCTCTGCTGCTATGAGTTTTGACTGCTAAATGCTCACAGCTGCCCCTTTCTTTGGAGAGTTGCCCCACTTGAAGTGGAGTTACCACACTGGAGAGGTTACCTCCACTCCCCCCACTGCCCCACCTCCCCCATTCCCCAGAGCAACCAGTGGCCACTGTGTACTAAAGTCTGGCCTATTTGCCTTAAAACGGAGTACCTCTGTGCTGCACATCATGGCCCAGACCCTCTGTGAGACCAGGCTGTAGCTAGTCTTTGGCTAAGAACTTGTTTAGCTTCCTTTTTCTGGCCTATCCTGCTTCCCTCACTTCTCTTCTGAGAGCACTGCCTAAATAAATCATGTTCACAAGAATCCCTGTCTCAGGCTCTACTTCTAGAGGATCCAACCTAGAAGATTCGCAGAATTCCTGGTCGGTGCACACCAGACTATAATCTCCTCCACTAATCTATATTTTCCTGAAGAGAAGGGTTAGAGCCTTGCTGTTCCTTAAGCAAGATGATATTAAACGTATTTGACAACTTGGGGAACAAGCCATCTGAATGGACACAGGCCCATAAGAACTAATAATAGCTGTAAGTGAGTAGCAGAATGTCCTCAGAGTATACCTGCTCTAACTCTCCTCCAGCAACTCAAAAAGCACCTAAAATATTTGACTCTCAATAAATATATATTTGATAAATGATTAAATGGATGACTATTTTTTTCCTTCTGAACTAAAATACATTTCCCCATAAACTGGTCTTAGTTTCTATAAATTATCAAGGATCTATGGCAAATTAAGATTTCCAAAAATGGCCATAATAGTAGATCTCTTCCCTCAAGCTATTCTAGAACCTTGCCATGCCCCCATCAGAAGGTGTCATCTATGTCCTTTCCCTTGAAACTGGGCAGGCTTTTGTGATTGCCTTGACAAAACAGAAATGATCATGTATGATTTTTTAGGATTCCTAAAACCATGATATAGCTTTTGCTCTGCTGTATCTGTCTCCATATCCTTGCACTCCCCTGTGAAGAAGTCACACAGTGAGGCCCACACAGAGAGGAACAGAGGATCCCATAGAAGAAAGATGAGTCTTCCCCATGAAGGCCTGCCCAAATTGTAGATTCATAAGCAAAACACTTGATTACTGTTTGAGTCATTAAGTGTTGGAGTAGTTTGTTATGAAGCAGTAGAAAACTGGAATGGGACCTTAGTGTGGGGGAAGATATTGGAAGTAAAATGATGGCTTTTAATTTATAGCCCGATTTAAAAACAAAATCATTAATGATTAAAAAGTTTATAATACTTTATTAATTTTGATAGCATTCATTTACTATTTAGCTTTCTTTGGGTTGTAAGTTACAGAAATCTAATGCAAACGGTTTTAAGATAATATGGGAAATATTGGTTCCCTAAATTGAAGGTATTATTTGAATGACCAAAGCATCCAAAAAATATGAAAGTGGTGGCCTCAAGAAAAATAAGAACCAGGGAATTGAACATTGTTGGGACTCTTTTATGTCTGTTTTGTTCCTACATGTCTTAGAGCATAAATTGTGTCAGTTCTTGATCCTCTGAAACTATGTTCTATGACTGTCACTACCTAAGTGAAATGGGCTCTTGATTCTACTTTGAAAAATCCTGCCAATAGACTTTGAGTGTCTGATTTAGGTCAGATGCCTTTTCCTGGGTCAGCTGTATGGTGGGCAGTTGAGAGTTGGGTCGTCTGTCTATCTAGTCACCAGTCAATCAATTTTTCATATCTACACTAATTGACTGGGAGATTTCATGACTCTAAATATCTTTTGTATGTTGATGATTCCCAAACATGTATCTCCTGAACTGACCTGACCTGATCTCTACTCCAACACCTTTTATCTAAACTGTGTTTCGATTTGCTAATGTTGCCAGAATGCAAGATACCAGAAATGGGTTGGCTTTTATAAAGGGGATTTAATTACATTACAAGTTACAATACTAAGGCCATGACAATGTCCAAATTAAGGTACCAACAAAAGTATACCTTCTCTCAAGAAAGGCCAATCATGTCTGGGGTTTCTCTGTCACATGGGAAGGCACATGGAGATGTCTGCTGGCCCTTCTCTCCTGGGTTGGTTTCACAATGGCTCTCTTGGCTCTTCTGGGTCCTTCCTTAGATTTCCTGGGCATTCTGTCTCCAAGCATCTGCTCTCTGTGTGTGTTCTCCAAGAATCTGGGCTTTCACCAAGATGTTTTTCTCTTAAAGCCCTCCAGTAAGCAGATTAAGTCCCACCTTGAATATGTGGAGTCACATCTCCATAGAAACAACCTAATCAAAAGGCCCCACCTAACAATAGGTCTACCCCTACAAGATTGTACTGAAAACTATGGCTTTTCTGGGGTACACAACAGCTTAAAACAAACACAGTCTACTTACCTTTGCCACTTGAATATTTAATGGTGACTTAGTCAGGATAGGCTAGGATAACAGTAACCCCCCAATTCTTAGTGAATTAATGTGACAAAAGCTTATTTACTCATGCAAAGTCTGCTGTGGGTCTGGGCATTTCTCCAAGGCAACTCTTCTTCATGTGACATGTCAGCAATCCAAACTGACTGCACCGCTCCCATCCTGTAGGTTCACCCTCTGAAACATGTGCCTTTGGTCAACGAAACTGGAAAAGAGAATGCTTCACCTGGGAAATGACAGCATTACTTAGGTTCAAAGCCCATTAAGCAGAACTGATGATACTGTTCCAGGTATGTGTAAAGTTGTGGGAAAGTATAATCTTCCAGTATTTCCAGGAGAGAAGAACTAGATAAGGGTGAGCACCAGAAATCTTTTTCACGAAGATGCACCTCTTTAGTGGTTTCTACCCCTATGACCTGTCCCTACACTTGCTGTATTACTTATCACAAGAGATATCTACTTGGTTTCTGAAATCTTGGATTCATCCTTGACATCCTCATAGCTGACATCAAATCCAACTGTATAAATCTTCAATCCTGTCAGTGACTCTACCTTAAAAATACATCCATAGAAGACAAAAAGTTGTGAAAATGTCCCAGAGTGAAACAGACTAAAGAAATATGATAACTAAATAGAAAACAGGATCCTGAACAGGAGGGGAACAATACTATAAAGGGCATTATTGGGTCAACTGTCAAGATTGGAATACATATGATAAATTCAGTATTAGACAGATCAATGTTAAATTTTCTGAAATTGAAATTTGTACTGTGGTACAATGAGTACCTCAAGCAACGATTATCACTGCCCTGCTTCTGCTCTTGTCCCCCCAACTCTACAGTCTGTTCACTAAAGTGAGCCTTTGAAACATAAATAAGATTATGTCACTCCCCTGCTCAAACTTTTCCTGCCCTGTAACTTTCCATCACATAGAAAATAAAATCTAAAGAACTCTAGGACCCTATATCTTACCATTGGTTATTTCTCTGACCTTGTCTCCTATATTTGCCCTTTGCTCCAACTATCTTGACTCTTGGTTCTTGTTGAATACACCAAGCATGGGCCTCAAAGTTACCACCCCAAATTTATATTCATTAAATCAAATTTTTTGTAGCATTGTTGATATAAAAATCTTTGATGTTACTTAAATTAAATTTCCAGTATTTTGTATTTTGCCTCAAGATTAAAAAAACAATAAAACATAAGAACAAATGAAAACTGGGTCACAGCTAGCAGCCAAAACAATATAATAGCAATGAATTCAAAGATATAACAATAAAAAGTAACCATTTTCATATCAGATCTTATTTCAGTTTAAGCTGCCACAAATTTTAATACTATTATGAAGATGCCTTTTATAGCATCTTTTCAGGGCTGAGGTTTAAGAAGTTCTTATGGGAAAAAGTTCATATTTTAATAAGCATTTACATTTCCTCATAATGAAAAGAGTTTATCCATATATTCGATCTTATGCTACTGTATTTTATTGAAGTTATTTTTTGGGGAGAATAAACGTTTTCTCAAAGGAAACAAATTATATATTCTGAATAGTGAAATAATCATATCTGAATATGTGCATTGAATGTGTATTAATTTAATAAAATTGTGTACATAAGCAGGCCTTTATCAGCCTGCTACTATAAACTCAGGGGAAGGAAACTACTTTTAAGGAATAAAAGGTAAATGAATGAACAATCAGAATTTAATTTTGTATAGGATTTAAATGCATTCCATTTTGAAACAAAAATTGGCATATAAAAAAAGTTAGTCTTCTGGGAGTCTTTCAGGAATACTGAGGATTAGAGACACATTTCAAATCCTCAAAGCAAATAATGATTTTTTGCTATTGTAGGGAATGTAAAGTTGGGAAATAGGGGTGATTAGGAAATCATAGATTTACTTGCAACTCACTTTATTCTAACCATGTTGAGGGACTCCTTCCCTTATCAAGTCTATCATAGAGAGACTTTTTGTTTTTGTTCTTTTTAGATATGTAGTTATAGCTTCATCTCCTAATATACTAGGTTCTTTGAAATGCTTTATTTAAAAAAATTACAGCAGAAAAGCTGAGCGTTTTTTGAATACTGGCTCTGTAAAATTGACTGTTATATGAGATTATGTACACAATTCGATAAATTAAAATATTAAAATTTAAATATTAAAAAGGAATATATGTATGGGATATACTTTTCATTTTAAAAATATGATTGATTACCTAAGTAATGCTATAATACCAAAAAAATGAAATGTAAATCACTATTTGCCTTTCTTTCTGTCTCCGTATGAACCATATCTTTTTCCATATTTCCTTGAAATTTTTGTCCAGATGATTACAAAAATGTTGCCTATATGTAGTGATTTGTTCTGACTTTTTATATGAATATTTGTGGTAAAAATTGTGGCTTCTTAGCATCTTAAAATATCATTTTAATCAGTGCATAGTATTTCATCAAGTAAATATGTAATAATTAATTTAACCATTTTATCATTTGTGACTATGTTAAAAAGTATGCATACTTCTCATTTTTGGCAATGTAGGGATTTTTAAATAAACTTTAATCTTCATAGTTTGGATAACCACGATTAATTTTTAGTCCAATGAGTAAAAAGCAAGGTTAGGAATTCTACAGCCAGCCATTGACCCAAAGGAAAATAAATCAATTGAATATTACTGTCTTTTCATAGTAAGTATAAAATATTCACTAATTTTAAAGGTTCAGAACAAGAAAATAAATAGCATTATTTAATAATTAAGAAAAATACTCCAACAAAAGTTTGGTTACATATTATAACCTACAAACAGTGAGCAACAAGAGAAGAAAGGGAAACAGGTAGGAGAAGGGTGGGGATAGAAAGACATATAGAAGGAAATGGGAATATTGGGAGAGAGACATTCATAGAGAAGAGTAATGAAATCTCTGCTTGCTTTTCCTATTTCTGCATGGTTAGTACTGTATCCATTACACACAGATTTTGTCTTATGTGATCACTTGGAGTATTTCTTCCCTTGGGCAGAAGGAAATGAAGAGCCCTAGGTCATCAAGTCAGCCTTAGTCTCTGCTTTGTTTCTAAGACAGGGTATGCTACCTCTTAAGGAGCTAAGCTTCCTCCTTGTTTTTTCATGGACTTCAGTCTTACCCCCATCAATGGATTATGATTATTGTCTTCAGTATCTTCTGGATGCTGAGTAGACCTCTCGTCCTTTTGCTACCACATGTTCTGTATGTCTTTTGGAGATCCTGCCTATTGTTGTACTTTCCTGATATTGAAACTAACATTGATCTTCCTTGACTTTGTCTGGAATGTTTAGATCTCCCTTGCCTTAGGATGGATGACTATTCAGACTTCAGACGTGGGCCTTCTCCATCATCTTACTGACAGTCAAAATCTAGGGACAGCTTAAAAACTCCTTTAAATAATGGTGTTAAAAATGCGTTAATTGTCTGTCCTAAATATTTTAAATATTTTCAGCAAGCAAACTTTTTGAACCTCTTCTAACAGTAGTTTACATAATTCTTCACTTTATTTAGTATATAGCTACAAAAGCTCTAGGATTTGATAGGATAGTTCAATAACTAATTTTAAATGATATGCCAGTGGCTTTTATGCAAATGTTAAGAATCTAGGGAAGATGAGGATAAGCTGCATTATGAGGAAAACACACAGGATTTAAAATCCAAAGGACTAAGTCTGAGCAGATCCACCCCCTTGTCTACTATGGCACTGGACAAAATATTTAACGTCTCTGAGCCTCAATTTCCTCATCACCAAATTAGTGATAACAATCCTCTAAAAGGACTGAGGAAGGATTACATCAAATGATATATTGCATATGAAGGTCTATAACATATAGTGAGCCCATAATAAAGGTTTTTGATAGTTTATTGTTTATAAGGTAAGATTTCTTCTATGTATGAGCCCTGTGAAAGAGTGCCAAACATAGCTGAGGTGTATTATGAGCTTTCAGTTTGAGGCCTAGATTGAGCTTTAGGGACTCATTTGTTTTTGCATCAAATTATTTCTTAGACTTTCAGAAATATACTCCGCATAGTCCAGTGTCTCACAATTTGGTGAACATGTGGCGAGGGTAAATTTTTTAGATATATATATATATACCAGAAAGCAAAGATAAGCCATACCTGAATGAATTAGACTGTTATTTGGATCTGATGGCAAATGAAATTCAAGAAGTTGATATTAGCTATATGATCTTATTTGCTTTAGGTTTTAAATAATGGAGAAATATGAAAAACAAGAAAGAAGGATCCAAGCTGAATACATATTGTTCATTCTCATCATAAGGAGACATTTTTTATACCTAATTTGGAAAACCTAAGAGGTCAAAAGGATACCCCTCTCTGTTTATTCACTCAATAAACATTTCTGAATTCCTGTTCTTGATACTGTTTTGTGTTTCATTTCAGGAATTCAAAAGCATAGTCTCAACCCTTGTGGTATGCCATGTATAATTGGGAGGCACAAATGGAAATAATTACAATACAGGACACTATTTAATCTACAAAGACTGTGAAAACATTGAAGAGAGAGCAGTCGGTTTTATTTATTAGGGTCATAGAGACTTCACAAAACAGATCGTATTTCTTCTAGGTCTTGAAATGTAATAGTGAGGTTATTTAAAACCCAAGGATTTTCCAGGGTTCTTTAAGCAAAAACATAGAGTATGAAGAAGTTAATTGGCATATGTAAAAACAGTATGAGATATGGGAGAGTAGAGGATAGAAAGAGATGGGGGTAAAAGGAGATGAAGTTGAAAATGTGAGATGAATGAAGTTTGTGAAGGGCCCATGAAGTCTTGGCTTTGTCCTCTGAGCACTGGGAAATAAACAATTATAAATAAAAGAAGGAACATCATCACACTTCTATTCTGTAAAAATATTCTGGTGGCAGTATGGAGTATGGATTGGAGGCAAAAGGAATTGCAGGCAAAAAGATAATTTAGAAGTTTTTTTTCGGTAGTCTAAGTGAGAGATCAGCAAATTATGGCTCATAGGGTGGCCCACTCCCTGTTTTTGTAAGTAAAGTCTACTTGAGACACAGCTACACCCATTAATTTAGAATTGTATATGGCTGCTTTCAAGCTACAATAGCAGAATTAGTAGTTGAACTGAAACCTTATGGCCTGCAAGCCAACAATATTTACTATCTGGCCCTTTACAAGAAGAGTTTGTTGAATCTTAGTCTAAGTGATAAATGACAAAGGCCTGAAATAAGGAAGCATAGCATTGGAGAAAGACAGATTTGTGAAAGGATTTTAAAGAGAGGGTTTTTTCCCAAGGAATATATTTATGTTTATTGTCTTTTACATTTTATTAGTACATATCCCTATAAAAGTAATAGATATTCATTATAAAAAATCCAAATAATACAAGATTTTTGTAAAATAGTAAAAATATTCAAGCAATAGTAAAAATATTCAAGCAATAATCCAAATTGTATAAAGAGAAAGTGAATGTCCTCAGAAGCAACCATTTTTACAGCTAAGGCACATTTTTTTTCAAAAATTTCCATGCATATTTATTTATTAATACTGACTTGTTTTGTTTTACAATGGGATAAGTTTATACAGATCTTTTATCACTTAACAGTTGAGCATATTCTTTCCATCTATCTCCTGCACATTTTCCTAGACTTGCTTGATCTTGTGATCAAAGTGACTAAATTTTCACTAATTAAATGTGAGTGGAAGTAATGCAAAATTAACCCCAAATTAGTGGCCTAAAACAACAATGAATATTTATTATCTCACAGTTTCTGAGGGTTGGGAATTCATGATTGGCTTAGCTGCATAGCTCTGGTTCAGGGTATTTTATGAGATTGCAGTCAAGATATCAGAGGGGCTACTTTCATCTAAAGGCTTGGCTGGGGTTGGAGGTTCCACTTTTAAGATGGCTCACTCACACAACCATTAGAAGGATACCTTAGTTCCTTGCCACATGGACCTCTCAAGAAGGCTACTGAAGTGTCTCAGAACTTGGCGCCAGGTTTTCCCTAATAAGTGTCCAAAGACAGCAAGAGAGAAGCTGCAATATCTTTTGTGACTTAGTCTCAAAAAGTCATTCACCGTCATTTATGCAATATTGTATTGGGTACACAATCAGCTCTATTCAATGAAGGAGTGTACTGAACAAGAGCATAGACACCCCATAGGAGGTGGGGTTCATTGAGGAGCCATCTTGGAGACTGGCTACCACAGCCATATATATACTGGGTCTCTTAAAAGAGAAGCTAGGCCTTTCTTACATTCTGTCTCCTTCTTCTAACTGGAAACTGGATATGGACACTCACCCTTGACCTTTAAGATGAAGACAAGGCCCTAGGGGTTGCAGAGCCACAAGATAGAAGGAACCTGCACCTCTGAATCAAATTCTTCTACCCAATTAGAGAAGGCCTGGACATACTAAAGGGAACAGTGGTCTTTACTTTTCTTCTTGATGAGGTAGTTATGGTAATTTTGGTGGACTCCCCCTGAGGACAGGAGTTGGTTATGTTTATAATAGGGGATTGATATTTGGTATTGGTAGACAATCCTCCATGAATATTTTAACATTTCTGCATGCTTTGGATCTTCAGAGCAAGAGAACATGTTTAATAGCAAAGACTTTGGAAGCTACAGATTTAGAGACTTGTTTCCTCTGGAGATAATTGTTTACATTACAGAATAATGATCTTTTTCTCTCTTATCTGAGAAGAGGGAATGAGTATATGTGCCAGCTCCCCCATACAAGTTACAAGTCTCATAATTTTGGTGTTCCTCTCCTGTGATTCCCATGCACAGAAGCATCTAGTTCTCATTGACGTTGCTCAGGGAGACTGGGGAAGTGGTTACTACCACTAAGATGGTCCTCTTTTTTTGCTGCAATTAACAAGCTGTCTTTTTCTCTGATCCAGAAGGCCTTGGATATACATACACAAAAACACACATATATACAAACATATATATTTACGAACTGTGGAACGCTAACTTGTACGCTTGCAGGTAGGGTAAGAGGATTTTTCCCAAGAATATAAGATTGATTTAACACTTGAGAATTAATAAATATAATTAACCACATTTACAAACTAAAAAATAAAAATAATATGGTTATCTCTAAAGGTACACAAAACACAAGAGAAAATCTTGTATCTGGTGACAGTTTCTTGTTTTAGGCACTAAAAGCGTCTTCCATTAATAAAAAAATGATAATTTGGACTTCTTCAAAATTAACAACTTTTGTTATGCAAGAGACCCTGGAGAATGAAAGACAAGCCACACCCTGGGAGAAAATATTTGCAAATCATATGTTTGTTAAATTATTTTTTGAGAGGATACATAAAATTTTTCAAAACTCAAAAATAACAAAAAAAATGAACAAAATACATTTTAACAGAAACTTCAAAGAAGGAATACAAATGGCAAATAAGCACATGAGAAATGTTCAACATCATAAGTAATTAAGAAATGCAAATTAAAAGAACAAGAGAGGGTGGGCCACGGTGGCTCACTGGCAGGGTTCTCGCCTGCCTTACTGGAGACCTGGGTTCAATTCCTGGCACCTGCCCATGTTAAAAAAAAAAGAGAGAACATCGAATACCTATGAGAAGGGTGAAAATTAAAAAAGACTGCTTTTGGTGAGTCAGTAGGAAAGGAATAGTCATACTCTGTTAATGGGAATGTAACATGGTGCGATCACTTTTGTCAACAATTTGGCAGTTTCTTAGAAGTTAAATACTCATCTACCATATATTCCAGCCATTTAATTTCTAGGTATTTACCCCGGCGAAACAAGATGTCCACATAAAGACTTGTATGTGAATGTTTGTACAATGACTGTAATGACAAAAACTGGAAACAGCCCAAACCAAAAAGTCAAATGTTTAGACAAATTATAGATTACTCTTTCTATAGAATACTCCTCAGCAATAAAAAATAACTATTGATGCATGTTGCAGCATAGATTAATCATAAAATAATTAAACTGAGTAAAAGAAAAGAGCACACACTGTTTGCTTCCTTTTATGTAAATTTCTGGAAAATGCACAGTAATATATAGTGACAAAAAGTAGATCAGTTGTTGCCTGAAAGAGGGAAGCAGGTGAGGTAGGAAGGAAGGATTATAAAGGGACATGAAAAAACTTTTGGGAGTAATGGATATATTCATTCTCTTGATTGTTGTGATGGTTTCACAGTTGATGTTTATGCTAAAGCTTATCAAATTGTCACTCTAACCCTGTGAAGTTTATATGCCATACCATAATAAAACAAAAATTATGCCATAATAAAACTGTTAATTGTAACATATTCTTACAATAATGATAATGAAAAAAAATAGAGCCATTGTAAAATTGCCTGGGATTTCTTTAAACTGCTAAATTGATTTGGGGTAAAATGGCATCTTCACTAAATTTGGTTTTCCAATTCAGGAACAAAGTTATTCCTATGCATGTTATATTTTTTAAATAAAATTAAAAATTTTCTTTCCTTGGTATTTCCACAATATTTGTTAAGATATTCTTACATATTATAATTTTATTTTATTTTTTATGTTGTTGCTATTGTGAACTATGGGGATCTGTTAATGTAGAGTTGTATCTTGCTCAGAAATTGCTAGAGCAGGAAAGAAGGTGACTATTTTTCATTACATAGATTCTCTGAGCCTTGAAGACAGAAATATTTTGTAAGCAGAGTCTAGAAAGCTGCTTTATGATAGAGATTTATATAACTTTTCAATCTATCATTATGTTCTGAATCAATTAATGACTAAGTTTAGATACAATTAGCCTCAATCTGTCTGGATTTGTCTGTAAATTGTGTTTTGGATGTCATTGTCTCTTAATTTTTTTGTTTTGTTTTGCTATTTATCTTTATGAATAATTTTTAAACATTTTTTAAAAATTAGAGCAGCAGTAGGTTTACAGAAAAATTATTTAGATAGTACACAGTTCCTATATACCTCCACTCACACACACAATTTTCTGTATTATTAACATTTGGTATTAGTGTGGTACTTTGTTACAGTTGATTAAACAATATTATTATAATTATACTACTAATTATTATCTATAGTTTACATTAGGATTCACTCTGTGTTAGACAGTTCTATGGGTTTTAAAAAATGTTTATTCTAGTAACCTATATACTACCTAAAATTTCCCATTTTATCAACTTTCAAGCATACAGTTCAGTGGTATATATAACATTCACAATGTTTGTGTCACCATCACCAACATTCATTACTAAAACTTTTACATCACCCCAAACAAAAACTCCATAGAAATTAAGTATCAATTCCTAATTTGTCAACTCACCTGCCCCCTGATAAACTGTATTCTAGTTTCTGACTTTATGAATTTGCATATTTTAAATCACTGAAATTATACAATATTTGTCCTTTTGTGTTTGGCTTATTTCACTTAACATGATATCTTTCAGGTTCATCCATATTGTAGCATGCATCAGAACTTTATTCCTTTTTACAGCAAAATAATTTTCCATTGTATTGTATATATCACATTTGTTTCTCCAGCTGTTTATGGACACTGGGTTGCTTTTACCTTTTGGCTATTATGAATAATGCTACTATAGACATCAGTGTGCAAATATCAATTTGATTCCTTACTTTCAAGTTTTTTTGGTATATGGTTAGAAGTGGGATTGCCAGGTATATGATAATTCAATAGCTACCTTTCTGAGGAACCAACAAACGATTTTCCAAAGCAGTATTGCTATTTTATATTCCCACCAACAATGTGTGAGGGTTCTATTTACCCAAATCTTCTTCCATACTTATTTTTGCTTTTTTAAAAAGACAGTACTCATTGTAGTGGGTATGAAATGGTATCTCACTGTGATTTTGATTAACATTTACCTAATGGCTAATGATGTTGAGCATCTTCTCATGCACTTAATGGATGTCTATTTTTTTAAGAAATATCTATGCAAATCTTTTGTCTATTTCTAAATTAGGTTGTTTGCCTTTTTGTTGTTGAGTTGTAGGAGTTATATATATTCTGAAAATTAAACCCTTATCAGAGATATGCTTTTCAACTATGTTCACCCATGAGTAGATTGTCTTTTCACTTTCATAATAAAGTCCTTTGATGCTCAAAAGTTTTTAATTTTGATGTAATCTCATTTTCTATTTTTTTTTTTCTTCTTGTGATTTGAATATATGGTCTAAGAAACTATTGCCTGACACAACGCCCTGAAGATACTTGCCTATGTTTTCTTCTAGGAGTTTTATGATTTTGGTTCTTATATTTGAGCATTTACAAAATCTATTTTGAGTTAATTTTTATATATGGTATGAGGCAGAAGTCTACCTTCATTCTTCTGTATTTGGCTCTGTAGTTTTTCTAGCACCATTTGTTGAAGAACTACTCTTTCCTCGTTGAGTGAACTTGACACCCTTCTCATAATCAACTGGCCATTGATTTGAGGGTTTGTTTCTGAACTCTCAATTTGATTCTATTGGTCCATATGTCTGTACTTGTGCTGGTACCATGCTGTTTTAATTACCACCACTTGAAATAAGTTTTAAAGTTGGGAAATGAGTCCTCCAACTTTGTTCTTTACAAGATGGTTTTGGCTATTTAAAGCCCTTTACCGTTACACATGAATTTGTTGATTGGCTTTTCCATGTCCTTCCATTTGTTTAGGTCTTCTTCAATTTCTTTCAGTAATGTTTTGTAGTTTTCCATGTACAAAAATCTTTATACCCTTGATTAAATTTATTTCTATATGCCTGTTTCTTTTAGTCACTGTTGTAAATGGAATTGTTGTATTGAATACCACTTCAGATTGTTCATTACTAGTATATGCTAGTATATAGAAATACCACTGATTTCTGTGTATTGATCTTGAACCCTTCCACTTGCTTTAAATTGAATCTATCTAGTAGCTTTGTAGTGGATATTTTTTTTCCCCAGGATTTTCTATACACAGGATCATGACGTTTGCAAATAGGAAAAGTTTTATTCATACCTTTCTAATTTGGAAGACTTTATTTCTTTTTCTTGCCTAATTGCTCTTACTAAAACTTCCAGTACACTTTTGAATAACAGTGGTGACAGGGGACACACCCTTGTCTTGTTTCTGGTCTTGGGGGGAAAGCTTTCAATCTTTCACCATTGAGTACTGATAGCTGTGGGTTTTTATTATATGTACTTTATTTTATTGAAAAAGTTTCCTTCTATCGCTAGTTTCTGAGTGTTTTTATCAAGAAATTATGCTGGGTTTTGTGAAATGTCTTTTTTACATCGATTGAGATGATCATGTGATTTTATTAACTTTGTTCTATTAATGTGGTATATCACATCAATTGATTTTCTTATATTGACCCACACTTGCTTTCTTGGGATAAATTCCTATTTACCATGGTTTATAACTCCTTTAAAGCATTATTGGATTGGGTTTGCTAGTATTTTGTTGAAAAAGTTTTGCATCTATACTTACGAGAATATTTATCTGTAATTTTCTTTTCTTGTGATATCTTTATCTGGTTGTGGTATTGGGGTTATGATGACCTCATAGAATGAGTTATGAAGTATATCCTGCTCTTACATATTTTGAAAGAATGTAAGATTGGTTTGAGTAGAATTTGTATTAATTCTTCTTTGATGGTTTTGTAATATTCGTCTGGTCTGGCCTTTTTTTGTTGTTGTTGGGATGCTTGTGGCTACTGATTCAATATCTTTATTTGTTATTAGTCTGAGATCTTCTAATTTCTCCTGAGATAATATAGGTGGTTTGGATGTTTTTAATTAGAATTTGTTGATTTCATCTATGTTATCTAATTTGTTGGCATATAATTGTATATGGTATAATGTTATAATTATATTTTTTACAATGGGGTTAATAGTAATTTTTCCAATTTCCCCCTTTCATTATGGTTTTAGTTATATGTGCTCTCTCTGTTTTTGTCATTGTCAGTCTAGCTAAAGGTTAGTCTATTTTATTGCTCTTTCCAAAGAAGCAACTTTTGGTTTTATTGAGTCTATTTTTTTAATTCTCTATTTCACTTATCTTTCCTCTAATATTTATTATTTCCTTCTTTTTCCTTGATTTGGTTTTAGTTTGCTCTTCAGTTTCTAGGCGTGAAGTTCAGTTTCTAATTTGAGATTGTTCTTCTTTTTTAATATAAGCATTTAGAGCTATAAATTTCCTTTCAGCTCTGCCTTTGCTGCATCTCATAAGTTTTGTTATGTTGTGTTCTCTGGTATCATTTTCCTCAAGAAATTTCCTAATTTCCTTTGGTTGTTTTAGAATGTGTTTGATTTCCACATATTTGTGAATTTTCTAGTTTCTCCATCTGTTATTGATTTTTAGCTTCATTCTGCTGTGGTCAGAAAAGATACATTGTATGATTTCAATATTTTAAAATTCATTGGGACTTGTTTTGTGACCTAACATATAGTCTGTCCTGGATAATGATCCATGTGCACTAGAGAAGAATGTATATTTTGCTGCTATTGGTTGAAGTGTTTTACATATGTCTGCTAGATCTAGTTGGCTTATAATATCTTACAAGTCTTCTATTTCCTTATTGATTTTCTTAAATTTTCTACCCATTGTTGAAAGTGGAGTATTGAAATTTTCTACTATTAATACAGGAATGTTTATTTCTCCCTTCAAATCCTTCGATGTTTGCTTCATGTATTTTGGGGCTTTGCTGTTGGGTGTGTCTATATTTATAATTGGCATATATTCTTGTTGAATTGACCCTTTTATCAGTATTTAATGTTCTTTTCTATCCCTTTTAGCAGTTTTTTTTTTTAACTTAAAATCTATTTTTTCTGATTTTAGTAAAGCTATCACAGGTCTCTTTTAGTTAATATTTGCTTGGAATATTTTTTTCCACCCTTTCACTGTTAGCCTACTTATGGCTGCCAATTCCTCCCTTTTGACTACCAAGTATAATCTATTAACATTGAAAGTAACTGCTGAAAACGCAGCACTTTCTTCCAACATTTTGCTATTTGGTCTTTTTAAACATTTTTTTCCTTCACTTCTTCCATTGGTTCCTACTTTCATATTTATTTGTTTTTTTGTAGGGAAACATTTTGAGTCACTTCTCATTTCCTTCTGTGTTTCTCTTTGTGTTTACCATGGTGCTTAAATTTAACATCCTGATATCTATTACAATCATGGGCAATTTGATGCCAACTTAACTTCAATAGCATATACAAACTGTGTTCTGATGCCCCTCCATTTCCCTGTGTTTTTGTTATACCTGTTGTAAATCATAGTAGCTTTATACATTGTGTATCCTTAGCCATAGATTTATCATTATTTTTTATGCATTTGCTTTTAGAACCTGTAAGGAATTGGTTACATGCTGTGATGGTTATTTTCTGGTGTCAGCTTGGCCAAATGATTATGCCCAGTTGCTTGATCAGACAAGCACTGGCCTGACAATTGCTGCAAGGTTATTTCATGGCTGGTTGATAAAACTGAAGGCTGGTGTATTAAGTCACTAGTCAGCTGATTGCATCTGTGACTGATTCCATGTGCATGTCAACTAAGGTGTGTCTCCCATAATGAGATAATCTAGTCAGCTGATGGCTTTTAGGGAAGAAGAGAGACTCTTTCACTGCTTCTTCAACCAGTGAGCCTTTCTTGTGAAGTTCATCCACACCCTTCATCAGAGTTGCCAGCTTCACAGCCTTCCCTATGGATTTTGGACTCTTCCATTGTGATGGTTGCATGAGACACCTTTATAAATCTCATATTTACAGATCTCTTCTGTTGGTTCTGTTTCTCTAGAGAACACATACCAAAAATACAATACACTAATACTGGCATGTATTATTCCTGATATGATTACCTTTAACCAACATCTTTATTTCTTATGTCACTTTGATCTACTGTCTAGTGTCCTTTCCTTTCAATCTGAAGAATTCCCTTTAGCATTGCTTGTAGGGCACTTCTAGTAGAATTATGCTATCTTAGCTTTGTTTATTTGAGAATGTCTTAATCTTTCTTTCATTTTAAAAGGCAATCATGCTGGATATCAAATTCTTGGTCTGTAATTTTTTTTCTTTCAGCACTTTAAGAATTTCATCCCACTGCTTTCTTGCTTCCATGTTTACTACTGATATATCAACACTTAATCTTATTAGAACTACCTTGTACATGGTATGCTGCTTTTCTCTCACAGCTTTCTTAACTTTCTCCTTGTCCTTGGCATTTGGCAATTTGAGTACAATATGTCTGGTTGTGGTTCTCTTCAAATGTATCCTGTTTGGCACTTGCTGGGCTTCTTCAAATTATGTACTAATGCTCTACAATTGCTTTTTTAATATTCCTTTTGCCCTTTTCCCTCTTTCTTCTCCTTTTGAGACTCTTACACATGTATTCATGTGCTTATTGGTGTCCCACAGTTCTCTTAGGCTGTGCTTACAGTTTTTCATATTTTCTTCTTGCTTTTCAGTCTGAATAATTTGAGTTGTCTCATTATTTTCTTCTGCCAGCTACAATATGCTGTTCAAACTGTCTGAGGAATATTTCATTTAAATTGTTGTGATCTTTAATTCTAATATTTGTTTAATTTCTTTTTGAATTTTTTCTCTCTCTATTGAGATTCTCATTTTGCTCATTTGCAATTTTCATATCTTTTCTTCTATCTCTTTGTTTTTCTTTAGCTCCTTGAGAATACTGAAGATCATTAAAAAAAAAAAAAATCTTTGTCTAGTTTTCCCAACGTCTGGTCCTCTTCATTGATGGTTCCTGAATTTTTTTTCACTTTCATTCAATTTTATTGAGATATATGATATATTCACATACCATATAATCATCCAAATTGTACAATCAGTGGCTCACAATATCAGTGTATAGCTATGCATTCATCTTCACAATTGATTTTGAACATTTTCATTACTCCAAAAAAAAATAAAAATAAGAATAAAATTTAAAATGAAACTGAAAAAGAATATCCCATCCCCCCACCCCTATTATTTATTTGTTTTTGGTTTTTTTTTCTCATCTGTATGCTGGATAAAAGGAGTGTAGGTCAGCAAGGTTTTCGCAATCACATGATCACACCTTAAAAGCTCTATAGTTATTCAGTCATAGTCAAGATTCAAGGCTTTGGGGGCAGGCAACAGTGGCTTGGCAGGATTCTTGCCAAGAATTGAGTCCCTGAGATGCCTGTTTCTTAAGTTTGGATCTAGCTTGTTATGTGACAGGTATTTACTTGAATGCCAGGAGCGAACAAAAACAAACATTCCTAAGCAAAAAAAAAAAAACAAAAACAAAAACAAAAACCCATCTTTTGTAGTATTTTCTAATCAGCTCTGTGTTAGTTTGTGTACTCCTTCAGAGTTTAGCCCTTCTATGATCAGACTAAAGTGAAAATACAGGGTCCTCTTTATCTATTTTGAGCAACCTTCCTGTATTGGGAATGCACTCATGGACATCCCCTCTTTTACGGGTATCCTAATGGTCCCTGTACTCCCTTTGAAATAAACATTCCCCCTCCCCAATGCACTATTGTATTCATTGAGGTAGACAGTCCTTTGCCCCATGACACTTCAATTTGACTGTTTCTTTTATTTCTTTAGCAGTTAGCAAGTTGCTTTTTCCTGAAGGGCAAGTTCTAGAAAGACTAGTCAGAGAGGAGTGTCATGGTTCAGTACTTTATGTTGCCTACCATTAAACTGGCACCCACTTACAGGCACCCCAGTATGCACATAGGGGTTTCTCTTCTTCCTCTAGAATAGGACCTACAATGAAAGTGAAGGCCAGCTCCACACAATGCAGGTTGTATCATGCTAGCCTTGCTAGCATGATACCACAAGATTCTCCTACCTTTTTAAAGCTCTTTCTTGGTTTGTTACCCTCCTGTTACTGCACCCCTCTAGCTGTTTTACAGAGCTTTGAGGAAGCTGGCTCTACCATTGTTTTGCTGCTTATTCAAAGATTCTGCGGGGAGATGGAATCCTAGAGTATCCAAAGCTGTCTTCTTGGTCTACCAGAAGTCCTTCTTTTAACTTTTAATTTTTAACTATTGTTAGTAATACTATGATCATCCCTATGAACATAGCCAGGACATGGGTTACTTAAGCAGTTTTATATTTTTCTCCATCAGAAGAAATCATAGACGACAATGGGAAAAAAATCTTTGGAGAGCACACTTCTGCCAAGAAAGGTTTTGAGCATCCACAAGTTAATGATCATTGCCTGTCAAAGGTTGTGTACCTGAGGCTAAGTCATACTATGAAATTACTTTCGTCTTAAATAACGTGCCTTTGGGGCTTGCGCAGTGGGTGCATTTGAACTACTTTCATGCATCTATTGTCTTTAGTGGTTTTCTTGTAATAAAAAGGTCAGGTTTCTATATTGTAACAATTGAGTTTATGTGAGGAGTTGGTGCCAGTCTACTTTCCAGGATTTAGAATTGAGAAGGTTGCTAGTTTTATAGATAAAGACTTAAAAAGAGTGATGCCTTTTATAAATAATTTAAGCCCTATGTGGTGGGAGTGAGTTGGAAATAAATATTTTTTGTTGTCATAGTCTACTGTTTATTTGAGCTGTGGGATTTTAAGAAAAGAGCTTCTCTTTCAAAATTTGACTAGCTAATTAACCTTTATTGATCATATTACAATTGCTCCAATCTTTAAATTGCAAAAATACAATTCTGTTCTGAATGGTGTATGCTAGCATCCAATGCCGGAAAACATTCTTCTCTGGTTGTGGGTGGTCCCGCTCAGGTAATATGAAATCAAATATATACCTTGGCTTATGTGCCATAGTTTCTGTACCTTGAGCTGGAGCATGACATTTATGGAATGATTTCCTCTATAAGGAAATCCCCCTTGGTTCTTTCCTGTCAAACCACTTGCCCAATTTTTTTTTTTTTTTTTTCTGAATACAGAAGATAAGAGAAGATCAGGCATTCTAGATCTGTCTCATTTTTATCACATTCAGGAACTTGTGATGATCTTTCTAGTAAGGAAACAAGGACAAAAATTGGCTTAATTGTAATATCTTGGAGTATTCCTGATACTCCTTTATCAAGATCTGATGACTTTTCACCACTTGCTATTACTTCTTAAATGGACCTTACCTAGGATTCACTTTCTTGATTGCTGGCTTTTGAGCTTTTTTTTTTTTTTCCAAACCTGTTGGTTGGTATAATCTAAAGTAATACCTTGGTTCTGGTATATCTCTTCTGAAGACCTGGACCAAGGTAATAATTTTAATTCAGAGAACTTTCTTTGTTTCAAGTTGTGAGGGAAACAAAGAACATGGAAAAACCGTTATGGGAAAACATCTTATATCATCAGTTACAGAGAGTATTTGGTGAGGCTGAATGTAATTCTGTATAAACTATCACTGTAAAGGAGAGCAAATCAAAATAACATCCTAATAAATTTAGAACCATTAGCTTCTTCCTGACAGGAAATTGAAAGGCAATCCCAGGAACCATTACAAAAGGAGAATTTAAGTTATAGAGCCACATATATGGCTAAAACTTCCATGTTGAGTTCAGATAATAACATTTCCAGGAAAGTGAATTTAAAGAGAAATATGCTGAACTCTATTATGAGAAAGAAATTGCAGAGATAAAAAATTTGTATGATATTTGTTTTCATGCACTTTATTCAGTGAGGTATAACAAAATATTATCTAAACACCTGATATTAGAGGTCAAATGGTTTTATTTAGGAAATGCTTGAAAAAATCACCTGAGATGGAAAGTGATATCTTAAGGAAATAATGATCAATGGACAAATAAACAAATGAAATGGCTTAACTTCTATTTAATAGAAATAAACAAGAATTTTCAGGATGGGGAGAGCACAACAAGGTAGACAAGAGAAAAGTGTACCTGGGTTTTTTAAAAGCAGGGATGTATAGTGTTTGTTATTCTAAAATGCAAACTCTCTGCTCCATCTTTTTGGGAGGACTGTTTGAGAAGATGAGGAAAGGGAGTTATTTCCACAAATGGGTGTGTATCTGTTTCCTATTGCTGCTGTTACAAATTACTACAAATGTATTTGCTTAAAAAAAATCTATCTTATAGGCCAGACATTCAAAAAACGGGTCCTATAAAACTGAAGTTAAGATATCAGAAGGGCTGGATCCTAATGGAAGTTCTAGAGGAGCATTCATTCCTCGCATTTTCCAAATTCTAGACGCTGCCTGCATTTTTTGTCGTATCCCCTTCCTCTATCTTCAAAGCCAACAGTGTAGCATCTTGTAATCTCTCTCTCTCTGACCTCTGCTTCTGTTCTTGCATTTCCTTCTCTGACTCTGATTCTTTTGCCTCCATCTTTTCCTTATAGGGATCTTTGTGATTACATTGGGCCCATGAAGGTAATCCAGAATAATCTCCAGAATAATTTCAAGATCCTTAACCATACAAGCAAAGTCCCTTTTGCTATGTAAACTACCATACTCACAGGTCTGCAGATTAATACATGGACCACTTCCTGGGGAGTACATTGTGCAGTCTACCATAAAGTTTCTGTGAGGAAGAACAGACAGTGAAGGTGGAGGACTGTGATTTCTAAAATGCACCAAGTCAGTGGAAGCAAAGGGTTGGGGAAGCCAGAAGTCATCATGAGAGTATGCCTTTCATAGTTTATGAGCAGAGCAATGACATGATCATAATATTTGTGCTTTAGGGAAGAAAATTTTGTGAAAATATGAAAGATGAACTATGTCATAATTATATATAACAAAATAAGTTACAGTTCAAGAGAACAATAGGTTTGTCACAAAGAAGTACATGATTAATTATCCAAAGAATTCTATGGACAATAATTGCTATTGGAATTTTTAAGAGGTAAATTTGGATAATGATGATTAGTGAAACTCTTCTAATGAGGCCAAGGACATGAATTTGATTTTTTTTGTGGGTTAGAATATTCCATGACTGGCTTAAACATTTACTCATGACCATTTTGCAATCTGGGGGTAGGGAGGCATAAGGAGGATTAAGTAAGAAAGCAAAGTAGAGTGGTACTAACATTTTGTCTCTACTGAAAAAAAAAAATTCTTGGCATTCATGTCCTTCTGATGATAGGTTAGTTTAACACTTAACTCATATAATCACACAACAGATTTTATAAGATTAATACTTCTATATTAATACTTCTATGAATATACTTAATTTTTTATCATCATTGTATTTTTAAAGATTTGTATTATAAATAAAACATATGGAAATTCTCTATTATTTCAAATATATTTCTTACATGAACTTTTTGAAAAATCAGTATGCAATTTATTCCCCAGAGAGAAAATTTATGTATGAGTTCTCTGAAGTTTTGTATGATGAACATAAACTGTATAGCAAGAAGAATTAATTAGGAGAGGCTCATAGTGTATTGTATAGAATATGGATTTTGAAATTTAATAGTGGGTCTGAATCCTGATCCTGCACTTTATAACTTGTGTGATTTTATGTCATTTCACTTCACTAAGTTTCTGATTCTCTTTTATAAAACAGAGATATTAATGTCTATTTCAGGATTGTTCTGAGGATTAGAGAGTATGTGTATTGCACGTCCATTATAAATGATATTTTTATTAATTATTTTCTTGATTGAAATATTCAACATCAGTAACCTGATAAAACAATTTCATAACAGGGACACACCTAAAGTAGGTTCTCCTACTCCATCACTTTATTTCCTTGCCTTAATTTGGTTTTCTTTATAGGGCAGACTGCTTTGACATTCAATGCCAGAATGTTTTTGTTTGTTTGTTTGTTTGTTTGTTTTTTTAACATGGGCAGGCACCGGGAATCAAACCCGGGTCCTCGGGCATGGCAGGCAAGTATTCTTACCTGCTGAGACACCATGGCCCAATGCCAGAATGCTTGCTGCTTATGAAACTGCACCAAAATACACAACCGCCATCTACCTTTGGCCACAGCAATCGGAATACAGAGGAAAAGGGAGCCAATACCTTAAAGAAGATAGGAGAAAAGGTGTCAGGTATTAAAAACAAAGAACTCTAATAGCTACAAGGTACTAGCTATTGAAAAAAAAAAGAACCCCAAAAAGCTACCATGTGTTCTCTAAGGATGATTTGAAAAGCAGTTAGCTATTCTATGTTACTCCTTGACTACAGAGACCAAAGTTTTAGTTTCAGTTATTTTTCAAAAGGCAGCAATAAACTTTACCAAGATATTTGATCAACTTTGCTTCATACAACACTTGCAAAATCTTTTGGATTTGTTTCTCCTTTTATTTAAGCATCCAAAATAATTTTTGGTGTAGGTCTTTATGCAGCAAATACAACCACATATGAAACAATATTTCTATGTTTTCATGATCAGTTCCTTCCTTTCTCAGTTCCTTTCTTCTTCCCTCCTTTTCCCTCTTTCTTCCTTTCCATCCTCCCACTTTTTCTTCTTTTCTTTTCTGTGTATTTATTGAATGTATTTATTGAAAGTCAACTACTGTGCTAAGAATTGAGGACTGAAGATGAAATCTGCTGTCACAGAGCTTATGTTCCACTGCAGCAAAACTTCTGAGGTGTTATATGTCTCAGATATCTTTATCATGCCTTCACATTTTAATAGATATGTAGAAAATTTTAAGCTTTTGTTCTTTAATACTTTGGAGACTTTTCTCCACTATCTTCTTGTATCAAGTGTTCCTATTGAAAAACCTGAAATTGACCTAATTCTTATTACTCTTTATGAGATCTGCTCTTTATTTTTGTGAGCTTTTAAAAATGCTCTTTGTCTTTGGTATTCATAAATTTTACTTTACTGTGTTTCAGGGTGAGATATTCCTTGTTTCTTCTCTTTGACACTTATGAGCCCTTTCAATCTTAAGTCTTTTGCCTTTAAAAAAATGCTGAGAAGTATATCTTAATTATTTCTTCAAATGTTTCCTTCTATTCTGAGGCTGTGAGAAGTGGCCAAGTAAACTGTGACAATCCATTTGACCATCTCTTAAAATATTTTTGTTCACATGGCACAGGTTCAATCGTATTGGATTAAAGTTTTTGTCTCTTTAAATCCAATCATACAACATGGTTCTGCAGTGAATAATAATAGCAATGGTTTCTATTGACTTTCAGTTTTCAGGCTCAACATATAGATAAAGAATGAAAAAGCTGATCATTGTTAGGTAATAAAATGTATGTTCTATAAGCATTGATACTAAAATATTGATATATCTGACCATGCTGGTATGGATATATTATGTACCCCAGAAAAGCCATGTTTTAATCCTGATGGAATCTTGTGGAGGCAACTGCTTCTTTTAATCCTGATACAATAGTGTGGGTTGGATTTTTTTATTAGATTATCTCCATGGAGGTGTGACACACCTAATTGTGGATATTAACTTGATTAGATGGAGATGTGACTCCGCCCATTCCAGGTGGGTCTTTATTGGTTTACTCTAATCCTTTAAAAGATGAAACATTTCAGAGCCTACAGAAATGATGAGCCTAGAGACGAAAGCCAGCCCTGGAGAAGTCAAGTGAGGAACTTCCATAGGAACGGAGGCAGAAAGCAATGGAGCCCGGGAGCCAGGGACCCGCAGATGCCAGCCACGTGACTACCCAGCTGACAGAGGTGTTCCTGATCCATCAGCCTTTCTTGAGTGAAGGTAACCTCTTATTGGTACCTTAATTTGAACACTTTCACTTCCTTAGAACTGTAAACTTGTAACCTGTTAAATTCCCCTTTTGTAAAAGCCGTTCTAGTTCTGGTATACCGCATCTCGGCAACTTGCAAACTAACATACTGACTGAGGTTGAGAAGTGGAAGGAGAGTTAGAATGTGGTACAAAGCTACCAATTTCTTCATATCTATAATGAAAAACTAGGAAATAGTTTTAAAGTTTAAGAAAGATGTTTACGCATATTAAAGTTATAAAATAACTAAAATAAAAATGTAATAAAGATTGAAAAATGAATGTGTAAGGGGGAGATGTTAGAGTCAATGAGTTAATCCCTCATCTTTTCCGGTAGAGAAAGCAGCTAATAAAAATAAATAGAGTATAAGCATATTATCTATAGTTATAAAAAATAACCTTCAGAAGCACTACAACAAGAAATGGCTTAAAAATGTTGTTTATTGGGAGCAACACTGGGAACAGGAGGCAGGAAGGAAGACATTCTTATTAACACATATAGTTTTTGAATTTTTTTTTCTATATGCACCTATTACTTTCATGGTAAGAATAAAATAAAAAGTTTTTTATTTGAAAGAATAGTCCATTATTCTGGGGAAAGATCAACATTATCTTCAGCATATTTGCAACATTTTAATTCGATATTCACATTCTTAAACAAAATATTATCTGATTATATTCACATTACCCTATCTCCTGATCATGACAAGATGTGTATTACTAGTTTAAAAAAGAAATGCTAGATTCATTTGCTCAGTTAGTTCAGGGATTTGTGGTCATTTAGTCCTTTTGTCCAACCCATGGGTCTTAATTTAAATTTTCCATCTGGATTGTCCTAGGCTGTTACCATGGGGACAGTTAAGAAAGTTCAAAAATAAAATTTAAAAGATCTTTATATTTTGAACCCTCCCATCATAGTAGTGGGGATTTGGTTTCAAGTATCTTCTATTAGGATATTTACTTTTGCTTTAGCTTCTTTTGCAATTTATCTCTTTTCATAGTTACTATTCAGTGCATTTATTTCTCCTAGCAGCACTCATCTAGACATGCTTAAAACTAATTGCCTGAGTCTGGAGGTGAACAGCTTTTCTATTCTATTTGTCCTTGTTCCAGTGAATGAATGTTAGATTGTTGTTTTTTAAGATAGTCTGTAGTCAGCAAGTTAATGTGCTTAGCCTACTACTGATCCGTATGTTTTCTTGGGCTGATATTAAAATAGAATGAATATTTCAAAGACTAGTATTGTTATTAAAAAGCATAAGCAAGTTAAACAGACACTAAACTAACAGAATTCTAAAATTCAAATAAGCAATCATACGTATATGTAGTTTTTGCTGCTCTCATCCTGAACTCCATTCCTTATTGTTCCCTGATAGTGTTTACAATGATTTATGTACACCGTTGTGTTTCAGATTAAGGCATTTAAATTAAATCACCCGAGAAAGAGAATACACATTTCAAGAAGGCCATTACCTTTATATCTCAAATATCAAATTATCCTAGTACCATAAGTCAAATTTATTTAAATCCTTTAGTATCTAAAGCCTATGTTGTGTACAATATTGTGCAAAATATTATTGGGAATGAAAGAGAAGGAGTAGCTCCTATCCTTGGGATGTTAGCCACCTAGCTATGGAGATAAGACTTAGATAAATGAAACAAATATAAAATAAGAAATTGTAATATAATACATATACTCCAGTGTTGCAAGTGTAAATATTCTAATAATTCAGAAATGGCGAACGTCAAGGTGAGCCAAGGGAGTAAGCCTTGGTGATGGGAAAAGCATTTCTATCTATTTTAAAGAGATTGCAATATTTAGACTAATTATTGGGATAAAATGGACATCCAGGAGAAAATGAGTCTGAACATTTGGAAAGAGTTTGGTTTATTTGATGATTAGAGTGCGTGGAGGTGCAGGGGAAATAGAGTTGTGTGATTAACAGATGTATTGTTCATGTGGTGAAAATCCTCTGGCCCTACTTTTTTTTTGCTGTTCATATAAGAACTTGCATCCCCTTTCAATCATATTTACCTTCAATACGACAATGTTACTTATAGCCCCACTAATTAGTTACCATCATTTCTATCCATTCCCTTGCATTTAATTTCAACTTCATTAGGTAGCCTTTCCCCCATTGCTAGCTTTTGTGTACCTCTAGGTCTGCTATATTCTACAGGGTAACCTCTGAGATTACCTTTAGCAAAATCATACAGTATTTGTCCTTTTGTGTTTGACTTATTTCACTCAGCAGTATGTCGTCAAGATTCATCACGTTGTTATATGCTTCAGGATCTCATTTCGTCTTACTGCTGAATAATATTACATTGGATGTATATATCACATTTGTTATCTGCACATCTGCTGATGGGCACTTGGATTGTTTCCATCATTTGGCAACTGTGAATAATGCTGTTATGAACATCGGTGCGCAAATATCTGTTTGTGTCACTGATTTCAGCTCTTCTGCATATATACCATATATTGGTATTGCCAGGCCATATGGCAACTCAATATTTAGTTTTCTGAGGAATTGCCAAACTTTTTTCCATAGTGGCGTCACCATTATACATTCCCACCAATAGTGAGTAAGTGATGAAATTTGTCCACATCCTCTCCAACATTTGTAGTTTTCTGTTTAATAGCAGCCATTCTTATAGGTGAGGTGATATCTTATTGTTGTCTTGATTTGCATTTCCCTTATAGTTAATGAAAATAAGCATCTCTTCATGTGCTTTGTGTGTGTGTGTGTACATGGTCCAGGATTCGAACCCAGGTCTCCTGCATGGAAGGAAAGCATTCCATCACTGAAGCACCAGTGCACATCTTCACGTGCTTTTTAGCAATTTGTACTTGTTCTTTGGAAAAGTGTCTATTCATATCCTCTGCCCATTCTACAACTGGGTTGTCTTTTGTTGTTGAACTGTATAATTTCTTTATGTACACAAGCCTTTATCCGATACATGGTTTCCAAATATTTCATTGAATTGACTGCTTCTTCACCTTTTAGACAAAATCCTTTGAGGCACAGAAGCTCTTAATCTTAAGGAGTTCCCATTTATCTATTTTTTCTTTTAGGAAGTTTAGGAAGTTTAGGAAGCTACCTCCTATTATTAGATCTTTAAGATGTTTCCCTGCATTTTCTTCCAGAAGTTTTGTGGTACTGGCTCTTCCATTGAGGTCTTTAATCCATTTTGAATTAATTTTTATATTGGGTAAAAGGCAGGGATCCTCTTTTTTTGTTTTAGCTATTGATATCCAGTTCTCCCATGCCCACTTACTGAAAAGACTATTCTGACCCAGTTCAGTAGATTTGGGGGCTTTATCAAAATTACTCGTCCATAGATTTGGTGATCTATCTCTGCACTCTTGGTTCAATTCCACTGGTCATTACTTCTATTTTTGTACTAGTACATGCTGTTTTGGCCACTATGGCTTGATGGTAAGCTGTAAAGTCAGGAAGTGTTAGTCCTTTCACTTCGCTCTTCTTTTTAATGATATTTTTAGCTATTTTGGGTCTCTTTCCCCTTTAAATACATTTGATAACTAGCTTTTCCAAGTTTCCAAAGTAGGTTGCTGAGATTTTGATTGGTATGGCATTGAATCTATAGATCGGTTTGGGAAGAACTGACTGCTTAATGACATTCAATTTTCCTATCATGAGCATGGAATGTCTTTCCATCTATTTAGGTCTTTAAAAATTTATTTTAGTAATTTTATTTTATTTTATTTTTGTAATTTTCTGCCTACAAGTCCTTTACATCCCTGGTTAGGCTTATTCCTAGATACCTGATTGTTTTGGTTGCTATTTTGAATGAAATTTTTCCTTAATTGTCTCCTCAGATAGGTCATTATTTGTGTATAGAAACATTACTGATTATTGTACATAAATCTTGTATACCTCCACTTTGCTGAATTTGCTTATTAGCTCAAGTAGTTTTGTCATAAATTTCTCAGGATTTTCTAGGTATGTGACAATGTCAGCTGCAAATAATGCAAGTTTACTTCTTCCTTCCCTATTTGGATGCCTATCATTTCTTTCTTCTAATTGCTCCAATTAGGACTTCTAGTAAAATGTTGAATAATAGTGGTGATAATGGACATCCGTGCCTTATTCTTGATCTTAGGGGGAAGGCTTTCAATCTCTCACCATTAAGCACAGTGCTGACTACAGATCAGATAGCTATGTTCATTAGGGAGATTGATCTGCAGCTTTCCTTTCTTATAGTGTCTTTATCCAGTTTGGTATTAGAATTATGTTAGCTTATTAAAATGAGTTAGGTAGTGTTCCTTTTTCCTTAGTTTTTTTTGGAAGAGTTTAAACAGGATTGGTTTTACTTCTTTTGGGATGTTTGATAAAATTCCCCTGTGGCGCTGTCTATCCTGGACCTTTCTTTGTAGGAAGATTTTTGATGACTGATTGAATCTCTTTATTTGTAATTCGGTTATTGAGAGCTTCTATTTGTTCTCAAGTCAGTATAGGTAGTTTCTGTGTTTCTAGAAATATGTCCATTTCATCTAAGTTGTCCAGTTTTTTGGCATATAGTTGTTCATAGTATTGTCTTATGATTTTTTAACTTTCTTCAGAATCCAGGGTAACAACCCGCCACTCATTTCTGATTTTGGTAATTTGTGTCCTCTCTTTTTTTTTCTTTGTAAATCTAGCTAGAGGGCCATCCATTTTATTGATTTTCTCAAAGAACCAACTTTTGTTTTTGTTGATTCTTTTATTTATTTTTTTGTTCTCCACTTCATTTATTTCTGCTTTAATCTTTATAATTTCTCTTTTTAAATATTCTTTGGAGTTAATTTGCTGTTCTTTCTTGAGTTTCTCTTGTTTTTTAAAATAAATGTTTAGGACAATAAATTTCCCTCTTAGCACTGCCTTTGTTGCATTACATAAGTTCTGACATGTTGTATTCTCATTATCATTTGTCTCCAAATATTTACCGATTTTTCTAGCAATTTCATCTTTGACCCACTGATTATTTGAGTATTTTGTTTAATCTCCATATATTTGAGTAAACTTTGGTTCTTCAGTGGTTATTAATTTCCAGTTTCAGTTCATTGTAGTCCGAGAAGGTGTTTTGGATAATTTCAATCTTACTAAATTTCTAAAGACTTATTTTGTATCTTAGCATATGATCTATCCTGGCGAACATTCCATGTGTACTAGAGAAGAATATATATCCTAGTATTTTGGGGTATAATGATTTATATATCTATTAGGTCTAATTCATTTATCATATTGTTTAGGGTCTATGTTTCCTTCTTGATCCTCTGTCTGGTTGTTGTATCTATAGTGGAAAGTGGTGTATTGAAATCTTCCTTTATTATTGTTGAAATGTCTATAGTTCCCTTAAGTTTTTCCAATGTTTGCCTAATGTACTTTGGAGGTCCGTAATTGGGGCATGTTCTAGTTTGCTAGCTGCTGGAATACAACATACCAGAAATGGAATGACTTTTAAAAGGGGGAATTCAATAAGTCACAAGTTTACAGTTCTAAGCCTGTGAAATTGTCCAAATATAAGCAAGTTTATAGAAATGTCTAAGACATCAAGGGAAAGATGCCTTTGTTCAAGAAGGTTGGTGGACTCTCTGATTTGTGGTTCTGTGATGTTCTGTTGTCCTTCTCTGCTCTCTCCAAAACTCCAGCTTTCTCCAAAATGTTTCCTCCTTTATATGATTATAGTAAACTAATCAAGACCTGCCTGGAATGGGTGGAGACACATCTCCACCTAATCAAGTTTAATACCCACACTTGATTGAGTCACATCTCCATGGAGATAAGCTAATTAAAGTTTCCAACATACAGTACTGAAAAGGAATAAGAGGAAATGACTGTCTTTACAAAATGGGACTAGGATTTTAGGGTACATATATCTTTTCAAACCAGCATAGAGCATAAATATTATGATTGTCATTTCTTCTTGGTGAATTGTCCCTCTTATTAATTTAATATGTAAGGTCCTTCTTTGTCTTTTATGACATCTTTACATTTAAAGTCTGTTTTATCTGATATTAGTATTCTACTCCTGCTTTCTTTTGGTTATAGCTTGCATAGAACATCTTTTTCCTTCCTTTCACCTTCAATCTATTTGTGTTCTTGGGTCTAAGATGTGTCTCTTGTAAACAGCATATAGATGGATTATATTTTTTCTTTTTTTTTCTTCTTCTTTTCCCTTCTGTGTGCTGTGTGGTAGGGGTCACATTTCATTCTTTTTCCGTGCAAGTATCCCATTATTTCAGCACCATTTGTTGAATGTTTTGTTTGTTTCTTTGTTTTTGTTGGTTTCTTTGTTTGTTTATTTGGGAAGTGCATGGGCTGGTAATCAAACCTGGGTCTTCCACATGGCTGGTGAGAATTCTACCACTGAACTAGCCTTGCAGCACCCCCTATCGATGGATTGTGTTTTTAAATCCATTGTACCAGTCTGTATCTTTTAATTGTTGAATTTAGTCCATTAACATTCAAAGGTATTACTGTAAAAGTAGTTCTAAAATCTACATCTTATTCTTTGGTTTTAATTGTCCAACATGTATATTCTTTACCCCTTCTCTGTTTTAACCTTTTACATTACCCTTACTAGTACTCTTCAATTTTGTGCCTTCTTCCAGACCTCTATCTCCTGTCTTATTTTTCAGCTGTCAGGACTCCTGTGGCAGTTTGAAGCTATTATGTACCCCAGAAAAGCCATGTCCTTGAATCCTCATTCAATATTGCTGGGTGGGAGTTTTTTTTTTTTACTGTTTCCACAGAGATGTGACACACCCACTTTTATTAGATGCTTTCCATGGAATGTGTCCCCACCCACACAAGGTGGGGACGCATTCTGTCTCTGAGAGAGAAACTCTGAATGTCATTGGCCTTCTTGAACCAAGGTATCTTTCCCTGGATGCCTTAGACTTGACATTTTTATAGTCTTGCTTTAATTTGGACATTTTCACGGCCCTAGAACTGTAAACTTGCAACTTAATAAAGTCTCCCTTTTAAAAGCCATTTCATTCTGTTTCTGATGTATTGCATTCCAGCAGCTTACTAATTAGAACAACTTCCTTTTAGTATTTCCTGTAGGGCAGGTCTTTTGTTGACTAGTTCTCTCAGTCTTTGTGTTTGAAGATTTTAATCTCTCCCTCAATTTTGAGGGACAACTTGGTTGATAAGGAATTCGTGGCTAGAATCCTTTCTCATTTAGAATCTTAAAATATATCATACCTCTGCCTTCCTGCTTCCATAGTGTTGAGTAGTCTGAAAGCAGTCTTATGTGTTTTCCCTTCTATATAGTAGATTGCTTTTCTTGTGCTGCTTTCAGGACTTTCAGCTTTTCTTCAACATTTAGCAGTGTCTTGGAGTAGGCCTATTTGAATTTATTGTATTTTGGATTTGATGGGCCTCTTTTATTTGCATATTTATGTATCTTATAAGGGTTAGGAAGTTTTCCCAATTATATCTTCAATTAATCTTCCTAGCCCTTTACTCTTTTCTTCTTCTGGGACATCAGTGATTCTAGTATTTGTGTACTTCTTATTATCCATTATTTCCTTAAGATCTAATTCCATTTTTCCATCTTTCTTGCCATTTGTTCTTTTGTGTGCTCTACTTCAATTGTTCTGGCTTCTAGCTTACTTATTCTTCCTTCTGCTTCTCTGAATCTGCTATCATGTTTCTCTAGCATATTTCTATTTTTGGTATACTGTATCTTTCATCTCTGTGAGATCTGCCATTTTTCTATTTAGTCTTTTAAATTCTTCTGTATGCTTTTCTGGTGTATTCCTGATATCCTTTATTTCTTTATAAATATCTGTGAGTAGTTTTTTCTGTATTCTGTATCCCCACCAGTGTTTTGATTTGGTTGTTTGGCTGGGCCATTTCTGCTTGACTCTTCATGTGTTTTGTGATTTCTGTTGTGTTTGGGACATTTGATTCTCTTTTTTATTTATTTATTCTTTTATTAATTAAAAAAGAATTAACAAAACAATTAGAAATCATTCCATTCTACATGTACAATCAGTAATTCTTAATAACATCACATAGTTGCATATTCATCATTTCTTAGTACATTTGCATCGATTTAGAAAAAGAAATAAAAAGACAACAGAATAAGAATTAAAACAATAATAGAAAGAAAAAAAAAACAAAAAAAAACCTGTACCTCACATGCAGCTTCATTCAGTGTTTTAACATAATTGCATTACAATTGGGTAGTATTGTGCTGTCCATTTCTGAGTTTTTATATCCAGTCCCGTTGTACAGTCTGTATCCCTTCAGCTCCAATTACCCCTTCTCTTTTTTTTTTTTTTAATTAACGGAAAAAAAGAAATTAACCCAACATTTAGAAATCATACCATTCTACATAAGCAATCAGTAATTCTTAACATCATCACATAGATGCATGATCATCATTTCTTAGTACCTTTGCATCGGTTTAGAAGAACTAGCAACATAACCGAAAAAGATATAGAATGTTGATATAGAGAAAAAAATAAAAGTAATAATAGTAAAATCAAAACAAAACAAAACAAAAACCTATAGCTCAGATGCAGCTTCATTCAGTGTTTTAACATGATTACTTTACAATTAGGTATTATTGTGCTGTCCATTTTTTGAGTTTTTGTATCTAGACCTGTTACACCGTCTGTATCCCTTCAACTCCAATTGGCCATTATCTTACCCTGTTTCTACCTCCTGCTAGACTCTGTTACCAATGACATATTCCAAATTTATTCTCGAATGTCTGTTCACATCAGTGGGACCATACAGTATTTGTCCTTTAGTTTTTGGCTAGATCACTCAGCATAATGTTCTCTAGGTCCATCCACGTTATTACATGCTTCATAAGTTTATCCTGTCTTAAAGCTGCATAGTATTCCATCGTATGTATTTACCACAGTTTGTTTAGCCACTCTTCTGTTGATGGAGATTTCGGCTGTTTCCATCTCTTTGCAATTGTAAATAATGCTGCTATAAACATTGGTGTGCAAATGTCCGTTTGTGTCTTTGCCCTTAAGTCCTTTGAGTAGATTCCCAGCAATGGTATTGCTGGGTCGTATGGCAATTCTATATTCAGCTTTTTGAGGAACCGCCAAACTGCCTTCCACAGTGGTTGCACCCTTTGACATTCCCACCAACAGTGGATAAGTGTGCCTCTTTCTCCGCATCCTCTCCAGCACTTGTCATTTTCTGTTTTGTTGATAATGGCCATTCTGGTGGGTGTGAGATGATATCTCATTGTGGTTTTGATTTGCATTTCTCTAATGGCCAGGGACATTGAGCATCTCTTCATGTGCCTTTTGGCCATTTGTATTTCCTCTTCTGATAGCTGTCTGTTCAAGTCTTTTTCCCATTTTGTAATTGGGTTGGCTGTCTTTTTGTTGTTGAGATGAACAATCTCTTTATAAATTCTGGATACTAGACCTTTATCTGATATATCATTTCCAAATATTGTCTCCCATTGTGAAGGCTGTCTTTCTACTTTCTTGATGAAGTTCTTTGATGCACAAAAGTGTTTAATTTTGAGGGGCTCCCATTTATTTATTTCCTTCTTCAGTGTTCTTGCTTTAGGTTTAAGGTCCATAAAACTGCCTCCAGTTGTAAGATCCATAAGATATCTCCCAACATTTTCCTCTAACTGTTTTATGGTCTTAGACCTAATGTTTAGATCTTTGATCCATTTTGAGTTAACTTTTGTATAGGGTGTGAGAGATGGGTCTTCTTTCATTCTTTTGCATATGGATATCCAGTTCTCTAGGCACCATTTATTGAAGAGACTGTTCTGTCCCAGGTGAGTTGGCTTGACTGCCTTATCAAAGATCAAATGTCCATAGATGAGAGGGTCTATATCTGAGCACTCTATTCGATTCCATTGGTCAATATATCTATCTTTATGCCAATACCATGCTGTTTTGACCACTGTGGCTTCATAATATGCCTTAAAGTCAGGCAGCGCGAGACGTCCAGCTTCGTTTCTTTTCCTCAAGATGTTTTTAGCAATTCGGGGCACCCTGCCCTTCCAGATAAATTTGCTTATTGGTTTTTCTATTTCTGAAAAATAAGTTGTTGGGATTTTGATTGGTATTGCATTGAATCTGTAAATCAATTTAGGTAGGATTGACATCTTAACTATATTTAGTCTTCCAATCCATGAACATGGTATGCCCTTCCATCTATTTAGGTCTTCTGTGATTTCTTTTAACAGTTTTTTGTAGTTTTCTTTATATAGGTTTTTTGTCTCTTTAGTTAAATTTATTCCTAGGTATTTTATTCTTTTAGTTGCAATTGTAAATGGGATTCGTTTCTTGATTTCCACCTCAGCTTGTTCATTACTAGTGTATAGAAATGCTACAGATTTTTGAATGTTGATCTTGTAACCTGCTACTTTGCTGTGCTCATTTATTAGCTCTAGTAGTTTTGTTGTGGATTTTTCTGGGTTTTCGACGTATAGTATCATATCGTCTGCAAACAGTGATAGTTTTACTTCTTCCTTTCCAATTTTGATGCCTTGTATTTCTTTTTCTTGTCTAATTGCTCTGGCTAGAACCTCCAACACAATGTTGAATAATAGTGGTGATAGTGGACATCCTTGTCTTGTTCCTGATCTTAGGGGGAAAGTTTTCAATTTTTCCCCATTGAGGATGATATTAGCTGTGGGTTTTTCATATATTCCCTCTATCATTTTAAGGAAGTTCCCTTGTATTCCTATCTTTTGAAGTGTTTTCAACAGGAAAGGATGTTGAATCTTGTCAAATGCCTTCTCTGCATCAATTGAGATGATCATGTGATTTTTCTGCTTTGATTTGTTGATATGGTGTATTACATTAATTGATTTTCTTATGTTGAACCATCCTTGCATACCTGGGATGAATCCTACTTGGTCATGATGTATAATTCTTTTAATGTGTTGTTGGATACGATTTGCTAGAATTTTATTGAGGATTTTTGCATCTATATTCATTAGAGATTGGTCTGTAGTTTTCTTATTTTGTAATATCTTTGCCTGGTTTTGGTATGAGGGTGATGTTGGCTTCATAGAATGAATTAGGTAGTTTTCCCTCCACTTCGATTATTTTGAAGAGTTTGAGAAGAATTGGTACTAATTCTCTCTGGAACGTTTGGTAGAATTCACATGTGAAGCCATCTGGTCCTGGACTTTTCTTTTTAGGAAGCTTTTGAATGACTAATTCAATTTCTTTACTTGTGATTGGTTTGTTGAGGTCATCTATGTCTTCTTGAGTCAAAGTTGGTTGTTCATGTGTTTACAGGAACCTGTCCATTTCATCTAAATTGTTGTATTTATTAGCGTAAAGTTGTTCATAGTATCCTGTTATTACCTCCTTTATTTCTGTGAGGTCAGTAGTTATGTCTCCTCTTCCATTTCTGATCTTATTTATTTGCATCCTCTCTCTTCTTCTTTTTGTCAATCTTGCTAAGGGCCCATCAATCTTTTTGATTTTCTCATAGAACCAACTTCTGGTCTTATTGATTTTCTCTATTGTTTTCATGTTTTCAATTTCATTTATTTCTGCTCTGATCTTTGTTATTTCTTTCCTTTTGCTTGCTTTGGGATTAGTTTGCTGTTCTTTCTCCAGTTCTTCCAAGTGAACAGTTAATTCCTGCATTTTTGCCTTTTCTTCTTTTCTGATATAGGCATTTAGGGCAATAAATTTCCCTCTTAGCACTGCCTTTGCTGCATCCCATAAGTTTTGATATGTTGTGTTTTCATTTTCATTTGCCTCGAGGTATTTACTAATTTCTCTTGCAATTTCTTCTTTGACCCACTCGTTGTTTAAGAGTGTGTTGTTGAGCCTCCGCGTATTTGTGAATTTTCTGGCATTCCGCCTATTATTGATTTCCAACTTCATTCCTTTATGATCCTAGAAAGAGTTGTGTATGGTTTCAATCTTTTTAAATTTGTTAAGACTTGCTTTGTGACCCAGCATATGGTCTATCTTTGAGAATGATCCATGAGCACTTGAGAAAAAGGTGTATCCTGCTGTTGTGGGATGTAATGTCCTATAAATGTCTGTTAAGTCTAGCTCATTTATAGTAATATTCAGATTCTCTATTTCTTTATTGATCCTCTGTCTAGATGTTCTGTCCATTGATGAGAGTGGGGAATTGAAGTCTCCAGCTATTATGGTATTTGTGTCTATTTCCCTTTTCAGTTTTTGCAGTGTATTCCTCACGTATTTTGGGGCATTCTGGTTCGGTGCATAAATATTTATGATTGTTATGTCTTCTTGTTTAATTGTTCCTTTTATTAGTATATAGTGTCCTTCTTTGTCTCTTTTAACTGTTTTACATTTGAAGTCTAACTTGTTGGATATTAGTATAGCCACTCCTGCTATTTTCTGGTTGTTATTTGCATGAAATATCTTTTCCCAGCCTTTCGCTTTCAACCTATGTCTATCTTTGGGTCTAAGATGTGTTTCCTGTAGACAGCATATAGAAGGATCCTGTTTTTTAATCCATTCTGCCAATCTATGTCTTTTGATTGGGGAATTCAGTCCATTAACATTTAGTGTTATTACTGTTTGGATAATATTTTCCTCTACCATTTTGCCTTTTGTATTATATATATCATATCTGACTTTCCTTCTTTCTACACTCTTCTCCATACCTCTCTCTTCTGTCTTTTCGTATCTGACTCTAGTGCTCCCTTTAGTATTTCCTACAGAGCTGGTCTCTTGGTCACAAATTCTCAGTGACTTTTTGTCTGAGAATGTTTTAATTTCTCCCTCATTTTTGAAGGACAATTTTACTGGATATAGGAGTCTTGGTTGGCAGTTTTTCTCTTTTAGTAATTTAAATATATCATCCCACTGTCTTCTAGCCTCCATGGTTTCTGCTGAGAAATCTACACATAGTCTTATTGGGTTTCCCTTGTATGTGATGGATTGTTTTTCTCTTGCTGCTTTCAAGATCCTCTCTTTCTCTTTGACCTCTGACATTCTAACTAGTAAGTGTCTTGGAGAATGCCTATTTGGGTCTAATCTCTTTGGGGTGCGCTACACTTCTTGGATCTGTAATTTTAGGTCTTTCATAAGAGTTGGGAAATTTTCAGTGAAAATTTCTTCCATTAGTTTTTCTCCTCCTTTTCCCTTCTCTTCTCCTTCTGGGACACCCACAACACGTATATTTGTGCGCTTCATGTTGTTCTTGAGTTCCCTGATACCCTGTTCAAATTTTTCCATTCTTTTCCCGATAGTTTCTGTTTCTTTTTGGAATTCAGATGTTCCATCCTCCAAATCACTAATTCTGTCTTCTGTCTCTTTGAATCTATCATTGTAGGTATCCATTGTTTTTTCTATCTTTTCTACTTTGTCCTTCACTTCCATAAGTTCTGCGATTTGTTTTTTCAGTTTTTCTATTTCTTCTTTATGTTCAGCCCATGTCTTCTTCATGTCCTCCCTCAATTTATCGATTTCGTTTTTGAAGAGGTTTTCCATTTCTGTTCGTATATTCAGCATTAGTTGTCTCAGCTCCTGTATCTCATTTGAACTATTGGTTTGTTCCTTTGACTGGGCCATATTTTCAATTATTTGAGCGTGATCCATTATCTTCTGTTGGCGTCTGCGCATTTAGACAGATTTCCCTGGGTATTGGATCCAAAAGTTTGGAAGATTTTTCTGTGAAATCTCTGGGTTCTGTTTTTCTTATCCTGCCCAGTAGATGGTGCTCGTGGCACATGTTTGTCTGCGGGTCCCACCAGTAAAAGGTGCTGTGGGACCTTTAACTTTGGAAAACTCTCGCCGTCCGGGAGGTTCGCGAGCCGAAGCGGCTTGAGCCGGCCCGGGGTCTGAACGCGGGGAGGGTTGCTGGCCGCCGCAGCCCGGGAAAGCGCCCTTCCGAATTTCCTAGTTGGCCCGGGGCGACAAGCGTGGCAGGAGGGCGCCAGCGGCAGCGGCCCGCCCGGGAGAGTGCACGTTCCCGGGGAGTCACAGGTTTGGAAGGGGCCTCCCCCACCCGTCACCGTTTTCCGCGGCCTGGGGATTTCCGATCCAATTCTCTCAGTTGGTCCGGGGGGTTGCGCGTGGTGTGGGCGCCAGCCGCCGCGGTTTCAGGGGACCGCCTCTCCAATTCTCCCAGCCAGCCCGGGATGGGGGAAGGGAGTGACTCCGGCCGCTTGCCTCCCAGCCTGGTGAAGCCTGCGCGCCTCGGCGATCTCACCCGAGCGGCTTCTCTCAGCCAGCCAGCCATTCCAGGATGGGGTACGCTGTCTTTTTTATCTCTGTTGTGGCTTTGGGAGCTGTTCTGTGCCGTTTCTACTCCCCTAGTAGCTGTCCTGGAGAAGAAACTAAGATCCGTGCATCTTACTAAGCCGCCATCTTCTCCGGAAGTCCTGATTATCTTAATAATACTATTTTGCAAGTTGGCTTCCTCCATTCCTTTGAAGTTTTGTATTTACTTGGTTTTGCATCAAAGGTTCCCTTTTGCACTTGGTTTTGTCAGTAATTCACCCATCAAACCAAAACCCAGCTCTCATGTAGAGAATGCAATTCTACTTGTGGGTCTATTAAAAGCTAGGCAGGGTGGTCGAGAGGCTACTCTGGAGGTGACTCTTGTTCAAGCTTCGGTTTTACATTGCTACCTACCATAACTTGCCAAACTACAACAAAACTATTCTAGTCAATTCTAAAGAACACGTATGGCATTATACAAGATTCTACAAAGGTTCTGTGCACTAGGGTAACTTTGCACAGAAAACTACAACCTCCAGATGGGTCCCTGGACCAGGTAAGTCCTGAAATGCAGAGGGGCCAGTTTCTCCAGAACATCAACTAGTTCCACCCCCTTATCCCATATTATTGATAGCCCCTTCCAACATGGAAAAGTTAAAATGGAAATAGCCCAAATATCCCTAAAGAGTAGAGGAAAGATTAAAATTGATGGTGGAATTATATAGAGAAGGTAGGGTTTAACAAATGGCTATGATTGCTGAATCATATTGATGTTTCTTTTAGTCCTGTATCTTACAGCAACTAGAATTAAAACCCTAAAATTGTGGAATTGTAACCCCTACCAAACTCTGAAATCTGTTGTACAACTTTTTGTTGTGATGTGCTTTAAAATTTATTGCTTTTTTGTGTACACGTTACTTTTCACACATACACACACACACACACACACACACACACAAAAGTTGATTGTGATAAAAAAAATTCCTCCTAACCTACAGTGTTCTGGAGCAGCTAGAAGGAAAAATCTGAGATGATGGAATGATAGCCTATGAGAAACTCTGGGATCTGTTCTGTAACTGCTTGTTGAAGCGTACTTTGAAAATTACTGCTGTTTTCTCATTGATTTGTATATTTGTTACATTATTTAAAAAGTTAAAAAAATAAATCCTGTGTGCACAGGTGGTTCAGTGGCAGAATGCTTACCTTACATGCAGGATACCAGGGTTTGATTCCCACATCATGCACCCCCCCAAAAAAAATGAAAATGAATCCTTATATCTATGTCCAATTGATTTTGATACCTGTGCCAAGTCCACTCAATGGAGAAAGAATAGTCTCTTCAACAGATATTGCTGGGAAAACTGGATATCATCCACATGTAAAAATAATGAAAGTGGGCCTCCACCTTATACCATATATAAAAATTAACTCAAAATGTGTCAAAGACCTAAATATAAGTACTATCACTATTAAAAAAAAAAAACAAACTAGGCAGGGGTTCATGGGTAGTTCAGTGGCAGAACACCTGCCCATTATATGGGAGACCTGAGCTTGACTTCCTGCATAGACACTCCCCAAATAATAATAAAATAAAATAAAAATATGAAAAAAGCAAACCCCAACAGTAGTAGGCCCCAATGTCAAAAGAAGACAGCCCAAGATATATTGGAAATTAACTCAGAATGTTGCCCACAGAAGGGAGAGAAAATTTTAAACTAAAAAATAAATTAAACATATAAATACATAAATAACAATTATTAAATAGGGTGGGCCATGGTGGCTCAGCAGGCAGAATTTTTGCCTGCCATGCCAGAGACCCAGGCTCAATTCCTGGTGCCTGTCCATGCAAAAAAAATTATGAAGTGGGCAGGCCACAGTGGCTCAGCAGGCAAGAATGCTTGCCTGCCATGCCAGAGGACCTGGGTTCGATTCCCGGTGCCTGCCCATATAAAAAAAATTATGAAGTGAAAATAATAATAAGACTAATAAAATACAGGAAATCTATAGTTGAAAAGAAAAAAAAAAAAACCTAGGGAGAGTGCACTTACCACCCCTTCCCAGCAGGTGGCACTCCTAGGGCAACCTCCTCCTCTCAGGCCCTTCCCTTTCCAACTGCCCTGGATGGCTGGGAAATAGGCATGTGCAGCAGGGGGTTGAAGGGTGCTCTGGCCCACGGAGGCGGGAGGGTCAGTCCTGGCTCATAAAATGTGGAGCAAAATGTAGTGCCTGGTACCTGGTGGATCCATGCCCAGTGGGACAGCTAGTTGCAGTGCCCGGCTGACCGCTCCCAATACCTATGGGCGTCACAGTTTGCGAGGGATGGCTGCGCACACCTCTGGGCTCCCCTTGGGTTCTGCTGGCTGTGAGTTTGGGTTGCTTGGGGAGATCGCCCCAGCCAACAGCTGGGGCAGGATGGAGCAGAAGAATGATCAGTTCCCTCAAATCTGCACACCACTGTCTGCCTCTGATGAGTATCCCATCTGATCAGACCCACCCTGCTCTCCCCACCTTTCTCCTCCCTAAGAAACCCTGGAGACCTTCTTCAGTCACTCAGTCCCTGAGACTGCAGTCCCAGTTATTTTTTTCCCTCATCCCATATCTTGTCCCACTAAGCAGAGGTGAATTCAATCCACCCCACTTTTCCATCTTTCTGAAAGTTCTGGGCCTACTTTTGTATGATATGCTTAAATGGTAGTTATTGGTGGTTGTATGCTCCCTTAGGTTTCTTTCCTATTATCCCTCATCCTTTAGTAAAAATGTTGCAAATTTTAATCTCCCTCAACTATGGGGTTGACATTGTGCCATGAGGAATTAAAAAGAATTACCTGCCCATGTTCAGGATAAAGAAGAAATGGATGGTCAGATTTCTTTTTCCAAGGCCAGATTGTGGTAGAGGAGGCAACCACTGGATGACAGTTATGATCTTTAGCAATGCAAATTCAGGAGGGTCATTAACATCAAAGGCAGCAGTGCTGGTCTGAGGAAGAAGCTATGTGACAGAATATAAGAGCATATGGGTGGTAGCACCCTGGGAGATTATTAGAAATCATTCAGGCACACTTTGAAAAAGGGAGCTATTTTCTAGCAATGAAACCAAGACAGAGTCAATTCAACATATTTTGAGCCACATTTATAATTATCTTTCATTAGTCTTTTTTCCTCAACAAATAGAAAAACTATCAGGTGCCCCAAATCCCAGTAAAGTTCTGAGTAGTGATAGGTATTTTGAATTTTAGGATAAAAAATATTTACTATATGAAATTAGTAGATTTTCTTTTTGTATGCTGTATGGCAGGGGTCATATTTCATTCTTTTTCCATGTGAGCATCCAATTATTGCAGCAGTATTTACTGAATTTTTTTCGGGGAGGTGGTAAGTGCATGGGCCAGGAATCAAACCCAGTTCTCCCACATGGCAGGTGAGAGTTCTACCACTGAACTACCCTTGCACCCCAGAATTAATAGATTTTTTAAACATGATGATAGCAATGAGGTCTCAGGGAACTGAGATGATTATAAAAAAAATACCTGAAATTTTCTTTCTTCTAAAAATCTGTTACTCTACCCATTATTCAGCCATTCATGTTGTATTAGTTAGTGTTCTCTAGAGAAACAGAACCAATGGGAGATATCTGTAAATATGAGATTTTATAAAAGTGTCTCACACTACTGTGGGGATGCATGAATCCAAATTCCGTAGGGCAGGCCTCTAATTGGCAACCCCAATGAAGGTCATTGATGAATTCTCCAAGAGAGGCTTGCTGGCTGAAGAAGCAAATGTTCTCTCTTCTTCTTTAAAATTGATCAACTGGATTAAATCCAGCTGATTGGATTCTCTCCTTGTGGAAGACACTCCCTTTCTTGAACATAAACTTAATCAGACACAGATGCAATTAACTGACTGCTGATTTAATAAACCAGTCTTCTGGTTTATTAACCAGCCATGAAACTTCCTTTCAGTAATGGTTAGGCCAATTCTTGCTTGACTAGACAACTGGGCACCATCACCTGGCCAAGTTGACACATGAACCTAACCATCACATGTTTTCCATCATCCTAGAATGTCAAAGGAAAGATCATTAATTCACTATGCCTGCCTGTCTTCAAGTCATAAACTCAAGCTTAGAAATGTATTCACATAAGAACTTTCTAAATTGAGTCACTTGATTTAATTTTCTAGCAAAACATGATTGAGTTTACTATCTGTATTTTGAAAAGATCAATGTAAAGATGTGACTATATTTCAACCTCATTCCCTTCTGTGATGAATCTGTACCCGAAAGCCACCATTTTGAATGGTTGATTTACTACCTAAAATAAACAGAACTAAACAAGTTATTTTTTCTGCCTAAAGAAGTACAAGTCAATTGTACACAACATTGCAAAATAAAGTATAAAGAAAGCAAAATTTTCCACAATCTAAAAAATTAGCAAGAATCTCATGTTTTAGAAATAAGGAGGTAACATTTTGCATATTTCAGTCCTGATGGTTTCCTATGTGGAGGTAGATAGACTGTATTACCACTCTCAAAACACCATTCTTGCTTTTTTTAAACATTTAAACTTAAGCATTTTCTCACATTAGATAATATTGTTAATGGCTGCTAACTATTCTATTGTATCCCTGTGCCATATTTTATACAACTATTTCCCTATTGCTGGACCTTTAGTTTATTTCCATTCTCTGGTATAATATAAAAAAGTAAGAATATCTAGTATATATATATTTGACTGAATATTTAATTAGCTTCTTTGTGTAGATACACAAGACAGAATTAATTGGTAGAAGATTATGAACATATTTAAGGCTCTAAGATGAATGGTCAAAGTTTCCTTTCTGAAAGTTTTACCAGTTTACATTCCTACAAAAGTGTGAGTACTTGTCTTCACATATTCTTGCAAGCATGGAACATTATCCTTTCAAAAAGAGACTTTTCCTTTTGATAGGTGAAAATGTTATTTTGTTGTAGTCATGTTCTGTATTTCTTTGGTTATTTTCAAGTTTTATTCTTTTTTCCTTGTTGTATTGTCTGTTCATGTCCTTTGCCAATCCTTTTCTTTTGAGGTCATAAGGGCTTTTCTCATCAAACTGTATAAACTCTTTATATGATATATGTATTAGTTTGCTAATGCTGCCAGAATGTAATATACCAGAAATAGAACGGCTTTTAAAAATGGAATTTAGTAAGTTACAACTTTAGAGTTCTAAGACCATGAAATATCCAAATTAAGGCACCAACAAGAGGTTACCTTCACTGAAGAAAGGCTGATGCCATCCAGAACACCTTTGTCAGCTGGGAAGGTGCCTGGCTGGCATCTGCTGGTCCCTTGTTCCTGGGCTTCATGGCTTTCCAGTGGTTTCCTCTCTAAACATCTGTGAGCCTTCACTTAGCTCCTGCAGGACAGAACTATGGATTCTGGCTTGCTTAGCATCCCATGGGAAGGCACATGGGAATGTCTGCTGGACTCTGCCCATGTCTAGGCATCTGCTTTCTCTGTTGGTAGTTCAAGCATCTCCAAACATCCGTGTCTGTCAGCTCTGAAGCAACTGTTCTCCAAGAATCTGCATCTGAGGTATCTCTACAATGTTTCTACCTTTAAAGGACTCTAATAAACTAATAAAGATCTACCTGGAATGGGTGGAGTCATGCCTCCATCTAATCAAAAGGTTACACCCACAATGGGTCATGCCACATATCTATGGACATAACCTAATAAAAAAGGTTTTTATCCTACAATAGTGTATCAGAATTAAAGGACATGGTTTTTCTGGGGTACACAACTTTTTCAAACTAGCACAGCATATTAAAATATTAACCTAGGTCTGCTATATTAGTTGTTTTCCCTTTAATTTTATTTATGATGCTGCATAATATAGAGATATTTAAATTTTATGTAGAAAAACATAATGATCCTGTGATTTATGACTTCCACAAATTTTATATTTAGAAGGTCCTTCCCTATACAAAGATTAGACACATAATTATTTTCCAGTTTGTGTGTTAATTTTTAATATTTAACTTATTTGTCCAAACAAAATGTTTTGATTTATGGTGTGACATGAAAATGTAATTAATTTTTTCTTGATAAACGTTTCACCCAGTAACAAGTGTTAAATAATCTTACTCTGCTGGTTGATTTCTGAGGCTACTTTGTCATATACAGTATTAAGTTCTTCTATATTTTAGAGTTTCTATGCTATATACTCTGTTTTGCATAACTTTTAGTCTTTCTTATGTGATTATCATATTATTTTGATGAGTATTTCCAATGCAGATTTAAATAGTACAAAGAGAAAAAAGTAGCTTCTTAACTCACTCTCTCTCTCTGTTTTTGAAAAATTAACAATCCTTGCTGGTAAAGCCATTTTGATAACTTTCTTTTCAATTTCTTTTTGAGTTTTTAATTCTTCTTGACCTACTTCCAAAATTTATAGTTTTCCAAGAAAATTAATTATTTCTTTCAGATTTTCAATGTTAGCACATAACTAGGTAGGTATTTTCTTATACTTTTGTTTCCTCTTTGGTGCAGAAGGTTGAGTTACAGTCCTTAGTTTATGGCACATTACTACCAGTGGTTTGGGCATGGAATGTTCTTCCATTTATTTAGATCTTCTTTGATTTCTTTTAGCAATGTTTTGTAGTTTTCCATGTATAACTCCTTTACATCAGTTAAATGTATTTCTATATATTTGATTCTTTTAGTTGCTGTTGTAAACAGAATTGTTTTCTTGATTTTCTCCTTAGATTGCTCATTACTGATGTATAGAAACACTATGGATTTTGCATTCTGATTTTGTGTCCTGCCACTTTGCTGAATTTGTTTATTATCTCTAGTAGCTTTCTTATAGTTTTTAGGGAACTTTCAATATATGGGATCACATCATCTGCAAATAGTGAAAGTTTTACTTCTTCCCTTCCAATTTGGATGCTTCCAATTTTATTTCTTTTTCTTGCCTAATTGCACTGGCTATAACTTCTAATACAATGTTGAATAACAATGGTGACTTTCTAGTATTTTTAGTCTATATTTAGCTAAATTAATAGTCACCACCTGGTACCAGATTCCTTGTGAGCAAAATATTCCATTGATATTGGCAGAATTATTGAGACTCATCCAAGCTACTCCTGAAACTTTCACAATATCATCCAAAAGCAGAATCTATGCAAGTTCTAAAGCCTATAGTCAAAAGCCAAGTAAAAGATTAGTACTATTTTATACTGGTCCTTGAAATACTCTAATTCTCCTAGTCAAGAAAATCAATGGATGAGGATATAGATTTGTTAAGGCCCTTAATCCCTGGATGAATATGGGTTCTTGAGCCCATAAATGGTCCTTGTACCCTTTGGTACAAAATTTAAAAACTGCTTTATCTTCAATGTCGTATTATATACCTATGTTCTGTTTTCTTAAGGGTCCCTTTAGATCAAAATAGTCTATGCCTGCTTTTCTCTTGAGAGGATCAATAAGTTACCTGGCAGTTTAAAACTTCAGGGAATATTAAGGTGCCTTCCTATTTTTTTTTTGCAAGTTCTTAATTTAGATCTTAACATTTTGAATGTATCTTATCCAAAATGTGGATGACCTTTTCCTGTATTCTAAAACTAGGTGAATTTGGAGACTATGACTCCTATTTACTTACTGTTTTTGCTCAGAAAGGTTATATTATTTCCAAAGAAAAGTTATAATTTTGACAGAACAGAGTGCATTATCTAAGACATAATTTATTACAATGTGAGTTATTTGTTCACTCTTGATAAGAGTACAGATCATTCAAAGCTTTTCTATACAGAGTAGTAAGGAACAATGAAGATATTTTCTAGTTTTCTCTGGCTACTGCAAGCAATGTGTTCTCAGATTTTTTTAAACATCACTTTTGTATATTGGCTAAGTTGTTAGTAACTGAACCTCTTTCTTGGGAATCTAAATGTGAACCAACATTTTGTGACTTAAAATTACTTCTTCAAAAATTGAATATTGAGCTGTTTGTATGTAACCTCATCATCCCCAGAAACTTTGGGTATTTATGTGACACCTGAGAGTTAGAGCTCTGAGCTCTGTGAAAGTCAGCACTGACTACCTGTGCTACCTGCGCTACCCTATACAGGAACTGTTTAAAAAGTTGAAAAAGGGATCAGACTTTGACTAGAGGTATGAATGAAGCTGATCTGGATAGGACTAAAGTATATCAGAATACAGGGTGAAGGATGATATCGCCCATATTTTAAAACTTCAACTTCTGAGGGAGACCGAAGAGAAAGGTTTTTATTTGGTGCAAATTTTATAGTTTGGGTAGCGCATTACCTAATTTAAGTTGTATGGCCAGTTTAGTAGAACACTGTAAGTACATGGAATCTTGAATAGGCATGATATCTTATTGGTTTGTCCAGGATAGTGTGATGCCCTGATATATCCCAGAGTGATTTGTGCAGTGAATAAAGAAGTATTTGCAAAGACCCCTTGAGGGACTGGGGAGAAAGGAGGAAATTTTCAATTTCTTCACTTGGAGAATTCACAAGAAGTGGGACAACCAAATCAATAGGCTGAGCCCTCGATCTTGGAGTTCACCCTTATGAAACCTATTCCTGCAAAGGATAGGCTAAGCTTACTTAAAACTGTGCCTAATAGTCACCCCCAGAGAACCTCTTTTGCTGCTCAGATGCGGCATCTCTCTCTAAGTCAACTCTTCCATTGAATTCACTGTTCTCCCACCTAAGTGGGACATGACTCCCAGGGGTGTAAATTTCACTTCCAGTGAGGGACAGAACTCCTGGGCTAAGCTGGTACCCAGCATCATGGGACTGAGAAAGACTACTTGACTGAAAAGAGGAAGAGAAAAATGAGAAAAAATAAAGTTTCAGTGGCTGAGAGATTTCAAACAGGGTCGAGAGGTTATTTATGCATTATATAGATATCCCCTTTTTAGTATAAGGTGTATTAGGCTAGAGGGAAGTACCTGAAACTGTAAAGCTGTGTTCCAGTAGCCTTGATTCTTGAAGATGATTGTATAATGATATAACTTTTGTAATGTGAGTGTGTGATTGAGAAAACCTTGTGTCTGATGCTCCTTTTATCCAGTGTATGGACAGATGAGTAAAAAAATATGAACAAGGATGAATAAATAATGGGAGGATAAGAGGTAAAATAAATTGGGTAGATTGAACTACTAGTGGTGAGTGAGAGGGAGAGGTAATGGGTATGGGATATATGAATTTTTTCTCTTTCCTTTTTTCTGGAATGGTGCAAATGTTCTAAAAATGATCATGGTGATGAATACACAAACATGTCATGCTATTGTGAGCCACTGATGCTACACTATGTATGGACTATATGTGTGTGAAGATTTGTCAATAGAAATATATTTTTTAAAATTCCTCACTCTGACTTTCATAAAACTTCCTATATACTTGTATATGAATTCTCTAGGCAATTTTTTTTTCTGTTTTCTGATTTAAATCCTTGGGAATTATCAGAAATTAGTTGTTTATTTTTGCCTTTCCCTAGACCCATATCCTTTTCGTCTAAGCAGCAGTAGCCAAACAAATAGGGGCTTCTACTGACTTGGTTGTTGAGCCTTCCTTAAACGTCATGGTATTTCCTGCTGTATAATATTTGTTACTTACTGAGAATACGTGAAATTTTCTGCAGGCAGGCTTTGCTCCTGTGGACTTATACCACTTTTTCTTTCGTACTTTCTATTAATCACTGGAATGTTTTAAATCCCGCTAATCTTACCCAAAGAAAGGTAATTACCCAAAGAAAGGTAATCCCATGACTATCTAGCCTCTTCTCAAAAACTGACTATGCATTGAATAGGTTTATTATAAGCCTCCCTAGAAAATCCTGATTTAATATTTGTTAATGCTTCATCTCTTAATTCTGAAACTGGAAAATATCAGACAGGAGATCCCCATGACATATCTCAATTCGCTCTTAGAATGTGGTCCTTATCAGAACTGAATTTAGGCCAGATAGAAGAACTTTTTGTACTCACCAGAGCTCCCAATGGGGAAGAATTAAGAATTAGTATATATGCTGATAGCAGATAGACACATAAATAAAAGGGTCATCTTTTTTTGTAGTCTATAATTTTGGAATGCTACAGAATATTAAAGGTTCTTTAATTCAGTAGTTAACCTAATTAAGAACAGATTAAAGAGCTTTTAAGCGATATAATACTTCCTAAGAAGGTGGCTATTATAAAGGGAGAAGACGTGATAATGGATAGCATAGGAGCCGCTGAAATGCGTACATGATGGTAAGGCAGGCAAACATGCCTCGCTGCAGTTCAGGCCCCCATGATACTCCGAGAAGCCAATTATTTGAGATATTGAAAGTGGCTATTATGGAATGCCCGTGATTGGCTCCAGAATCTGAAATTAATTACTGGAAAAAACCTGATTATAAATTGCACAAGGATAATCTCTGACACTTCAGAGTGGATATTTGGTGACAAACAGCTATTTAATAATTCCCCATGTGTTAACCATTTATCCTTGAGCTCAGGCGGAATGAATGACCACAAGGGAAGACTGAGAAATCAGTCCATCTATGTCAACAGGACTTCAAAAAGATTTTAGACCAATACGTCAACTTGATTTAGTTGTTTGTCCCAAGAAAACTGTGATGGGTAGAGGTAAGACTGTAAACCAATGAAAAACTTCACTGTTTGCTGCAGGATTTTCCTGTAGATCAATTTCTTGGAGACAATAGTCTACTGAACGGGACAAATACTCACTTATCAAGTAGGGATTTACTTACCATAATTGCCTTCAAAACCTTAGCTTTACTGTGTCTACCAATCCCAAAGTATTATAGCATGTATTTTGCCCAGTCCTAATCCGTTCTCTACCTGGAAAGACCCATCTTAAAGGACTTCACCTCGGACTCCAAAGCCCTATAACCAAAGCACTGTTGTTGTATTAACAGGGTGTTATTTTGGAGAGTTTATACAAATACCTTTTTTAAAAATAGGATTTCTGTTTCCTGTAAAGTTCTTAGATTCCATATATTTTGGTTGAGGAGTTTACTTCATAAGTTTAGAAAACTATCATTTTTGAAGCTTGAAATAAGTTACTATGGGTTTTTTTTCATTTCTTCTTTTAAAATTTGCTCTAAAACGAATTATATTATGGAGGGTTAATAAACCAGCACTCTTGGGCTTTACAGTAGATAAGATGTTACATCCATATATTACTATTTTTCTACAGATGTAATTGAAGTGAAAAAGAGAATCAACTGTTTTTGCTTATTCAGTAGTAAAAATGTCCCTGCCAAAAATAAGGGAAAAAGTGGCTGGGCTATTCTTGACAACATGAAAAGAGGGAGATGTGGTGAGTGAACCAAAAATAACTCTAAAACATATAGTAATATAAGGTATTTAAAATAAAGATTACATTTGGAATAAGTTTGATTAAGGTACAGTTTGCTGAAAAATAGCCCTATATCTATCAAATTGAGTATTGATTTTGTGTATTTATATATTGTGCTGACTGAACGTGTAATGATGAAACTTTGAGATTTGGGAACTAGGATAGGAGAAAAAAGAGGACAGTTTGGTGACCTAAATTTCAGTTAAAAACCACTGACTGCAAGTAATGAAAGGACTGTTTAGATTTTAAGGGGGGAGATTAAGAAATTGAGCTATTTGAATTGATATTGTAACTGATCTTAACTCAATGGAGTATGGATTAGTTCTTGTTTCAAATAGGAGTTTTATAATGTTGCTCTGTTATTTTGACTGTGCATATATTGTACCCTTCCAAGTGCTTCAACTATGTTGGAAAAGAAAATGATTTAGAAGAACTCTGATTTATTAATGAAGATTTATAGCTTGTATTCTGGGCATTTTTAGAACATGTTGATAAAAACATTTCTTGAAAAGGAAAATAAATGTGGTCATTATCTGGCTTAGCAATGATTTTCATTTTAGAGCAATTATGCTTATATTTCTCCTAAAAGGTTATTGTGTATCATCACAATATACTCCTTTTATAAACTCTGACTTTCAGAATCTCTCTGTGAGAAAGATGGGTAAAAGATTATATTTTCCTTTAATGGTAATCATTGTAGTCAAGTAGGTCTGACAAGTGTTATACATAGTAAAAATATTTCCCTATCCTACGTATGTATTTTCCTCATTGTTGATATGTTATCAATGAGAATATTATGCAACCAGAAAACAAACTTCTCCTTTAAGAACTGTGAACCGAATCACAAATCTGAGCTATTAAATGGTGACATTACTCCTTTAGTAGAAAGTACCTCTATTTCCAATGATTATGAAGAATCATACTTTTCATGTTTTAATACGTAAGAATACTCGTGATAACCAGAGATCCAGGTTTTTTCTTTCCTTTTTTCCATCTGTTTGTTCTACTCTCAAACCAATGGGCAATAGAATGGCTGCCAATTCCCACAAGGGCCCATACCCCATTAAACATCTCACATCCCAAAACAAGAGTCCATCCACTCTTGAACCACTGAGACCAGGGAAACCATACAACGATTGATTTAGGCCAGGATAACCTGGCCTGTTGACTGTAGTAAGAAGGATGGAATTATTCTGATTTCCTCGAACGTATCAGAGCTCATTTCTGGAGCTGGAGCCATGTTCTGCTAACCAACATGTGGCAGGAGTGGATATTAGAACAATCACAGTCTGATACTGCCCACCTCCAGCCTATGTTTATGTTTCTTCTCTGACCTTAAATGCTGATACCTCCATTCTTTCTGCTCATTGAAATACTTCTCACTTGTAAGGACAAGGTCAAGACTCACCTTCTTGCAAGAAACCTTCCTTGACTATTATATCCCCACTCACTCCCTTCTATGTTAGACTTTTATTTTGTACCACATGTATAAAATGTGTGGCTGACTGTATGCCGCTTTCTATAATTGCCTTGAATCTTTTTTGGAATGGGTTGAGGGCATAAATAAATAACAAAACATACTCTCATTTATTGTTCCACACTTGTTTTCATGTGTGTCTTTCAAGCTGGATTATACAGTGTCTGAAACAATGGTTTTGCCCTTTATTTCTCCTGTACCTCACAAAATTGGGCTCAGAGTATAAATAGCAGATTATTTTTTTCCAATTCTTAATGATACAAAACACAACATTACTAATTATTGTTACCTTCTTGGGTCATTTACATTTTAAATACTTACTTTTGGAGATTATATTTGGCTTTGCCTTAAAATGGCATAATTATTAGTAAAAAATCATTTTGAAACTTTCAATATAGTCACAATACTATAATCATAGCTTTGTATGTAATAAGATAATTAAATAGATATTATGCTAGAATGTAGGCTATATACAGAAATTATTTCAACCTGAAAAGAGTTTCTCAACTATGCATGAACAGTTACTTAAACTCTCTTGAGTGCTTAAATATTTGGTCTTATTACTCTCTATTTCATGTTTGCTTATTCATTTGAAAATTAAAATAAATCCCTAATTTTCACAATGATTTTATTATACATCAATTTTCCTTGCAAGTCCTCTGAGAAAGGATTAAAGTCAAGGTAACAGGGTGTTAAATAAAATAGCCTCTTCTGTTGATGCATGGACCTTCATAATGATCTGCAAGTTCAGATTTGAAGTTAGAAATTTCAGACTCTATGAAGTTACTATACTCAAATGAGGTGCCCCCCTCCTTTTTTTCCCTGCCCCCCACTCCAGCTCTGTGAAAGACTTATACCTGCATATGTGATCACCTTGGCCTTCCTGTTGAAGCTCCTTATGTATCTCCTACAATCAACCACTCCTTGTTGGCCCCCTCTCAGGTGCTACATTCAAGAGGATGGACTTAGGGTGGAGCTTGGTGCAGTCCTGGAAGCTGGCTTGTGGCTAGTTAAGCACTAAATTCAAGGATCTATGGGTAACTGAATTATGGTCAAGTGCAGTGCTACTCAAATTATCATCCATGGGATTTGGTCCATGAATGTTTATTACCTGTCTGTGAGGATATGAGTGCAGATATTGGGATTAAGTGTCTAGAAACTTTTATAACAATTCGACAAAGTATATTTATGTCTGTTCAACCCAATACTTACATATATATATATATATAATGCAATTTAATTGACATATATTTAATACCATATACATCCAAAGTGTATAATCAATGGCTCACAGTATCATCACATAGTTGTGCATTCACCACCATAATCAATTTTAGAACATTCTCATTCTCCAAAAAAAGAAAAGAGAAGAAAACCCAAACCATTCCATAACCTTTCTCCTCCCCTATTATTGATCCCTGGCATTGGTGTGGTACATCTGTTACTGCTGAGGAAAGAATATTAAAATATTACTGTTAACTATAGTCCATAGTTTGCAACAGGTACATATATCCCATATACCACTCTATTATTAACTTTTTATAATAGTGACATATATTTGCTCTAGTTCATAAAATAACTTTTTAAAATTTTTGTACTGTCAATAACAGTCATCATCCACCTCAAGATCCACTGTAGCTTTCTTTCTAATGACATACATGACTCTAAACTTCCCCTTTCAACTACATTCACACTCAATTTGGCACATTAATTATATTCACAGTAATGTGCTACCATCATTTCTATCCAATTCCAAACGTTTAAATTTAGCCTAGTTAAAATTTCTCTGTCTCCTGGCAAACTATTAGATTTTATATCTATGAGCTTGCATTTTATGAGTTCTTATTAGTGAGATCATACAATATTTTTCCTTTTGTCTGACTTATTTCACTCAACATACTTTCCTCAATGTTCGTCCATGTAGTCATGTGCTTCGTCCCTTCTTACTGCTGAATAATATTCCATCATATGTATATATCAAATTTTGTTTATCCATTCATTGGTTGATGGATACTTGGGTTGTTTCCATCTTTTGGCAATTGTGAATAATGCAGTATGAACATTGGTGTACAAATGGTTGCATCACTGTGTTTAGTTCTGGGTATATACACAGTAGTGAGATTGCTGGATCATAAAGCAACTCTATACTGAACTTTCTAAGGAACCTCCAAACCATCTTTCATAGTGACTGTACCATTTTACATTTCCACCAGCAGTGTACGTATTCTTATTCTCCATATCCTCTCCAACATTTGTAGTTCCCTGTTTGTTTAATAGTGGCTATTCTAGTAGGTGTGAGATATTTCACTGTGGTTTTGATTTGAATCTCCCTAATAGCTAGTGAAATGAGTATCTTTTCATGTGCTTTTCAGCCATTTGTATGTCCTCTTTGAAAAAATGTCTATTCATGTCTTCTGTCCATGTTTTAATTGGGCTGTTCATCTTTTTATTGTCGAGTTGTAGGATTTCTTTATATATCCTGGATATTAAATCTTTATCAGATATCCAGATATTTTCTCCTATTGAGTCAGCTACCTTTTCACCATTTGACAAAGTCCCTTGAAGCACAGAAGTACTCAGTTTTGCAGACCCATTTACCTATTTTCCTTTCATTGTGCTATCGGTGGAAGGTCTAAGAAATACTACCTAAAACCAGATCATTTTTTTTGTATGCTGTATGGCAGGAATGACATTTCTATTCTTTTTCCATGTGAGTGTCCCCTTATTATTTTTTTTTTATTTTAATTATTTTTTTTGCACGGGCAGACACTGGGAATCGAACCCGGGTCTCTGGCATGGCAGGCGAGAACTCTGCCTGCTGAGCCACCATGGCCCGCTCGAGTATTCCCTTATTGCAGCAGCAGCATTTGTTGAATTTTTGTTTGTTTGGTTTTTCATTTGTTTGTTTGCTTGTTTGTTTGGGAAATGCATGAGCTGGAAATTGACCCTGAGTCTCCTGCATGGCAGGTGAGAAATTCTGCCACTGAACTACCTTTGCACCTCCCTATAAAATGCTTTTCTACATTTTTTAGTTTTATGGCACTGGACCTTATATTTAGGTCCTCAATCCATTTTGAGTTAATTTTCGTATAGGAAGTGTTTGCAACTGTTTTATGCCCCAGAAAAGCCATGACTTTTAATCCAATCTTGTGGGTGTAGACTTATTATGGGTGGGATCCTTTGATTAGATTGTTTCCATGGAGATGAGACCAATGCAGTCATGTGGGGGACCTTTCGAAAGGTTGTTTTCATGGAGATGTGACCCACTCAACTCAAGGTGTGTCTTAATCATTTTATTGGAGCTCTGTATGAAGAGAATAAAAGACAGAAAACAGAGAGAACTCAAAGCCGACACAGAGCAGAGAAATGAAACCAACTAACAGACTCTTGGAAAGTTTTCCCCAGAGAAGCTAAGGGAGGACTCACAGAAGCTTAGAGAGAAAGCCACTGGAATCAGAAGCAGAAAGCAAACAATCAGGAGCAAGGACCAGTGGATATTAACCACATACCTTTCCACATGACAGATGTTTCGGCCTTTCTTCAAAGTCAAGGTATCTTTCTCTGAATGCCTTAATTTGGACATTTTTGTGGTCTTAGAACTGGAAATTTGTAACCTAATAAATCCCATTTGTGAAAGCCAATTCATTTCTGGTATATCACTTTCTGGAAACATTAGCAAACTGAAACAGGGTGTGAGATAGGGGTCCTCTTTCATTGTTTTGGATATAGATAAGTAGTTTTCCCAGCATCATTTATTGAAGAGACTGTTTGATCCCAGTTGAATGGACTTGGGAGCCTTGTCAAAAATCAATTGACCAGGCGGGCAATGGTGGCTCACTGGCACACTGACAGAGTTCTCGCTTGTGTTACTGGAGACCCAGGTTCGATTCCCAGTGCCTACCCTTGCAAAAAAAAAAAAAAAAAATCAGTTGACCATAGATTTGGTATCTATTTCTGAACTCTGAATTCAATTCAATTGATCAGTGTCTGTCTTTATGCCAATGCCATGCTATTTTGACCACTGCAGCTTAATAATATGCTTTAAAGTCAGAAAGCATGAGTCCTCCCACTTCATTTTTCTTTTTTCAAGATGTATTTGGCTATTCTCATCCCCTTACTCTTCCAAATAAATATGATAATTAACTTTTTCATCTCTGCAAAGAAGGCTATTGGAATTTGATTATAATAGAATCGAATCTGTAGGTAGAATTGACATCTTAGTGATGTTTAGCCTTCTAATACATGAACATGGAATGTTCTATATATTTAGGTCTTCTTCGATTTCTTTAAGCAATTTTTTTTTTTTTTTTTTTTTTTAGTTTTCTGTGTACAGGTCTTTAACATCCTTGGTTAATTTCATTCCTAGACATTGTATTCATTTAGTTGCTATTGTAAATGGAAATTTTTCTTGATTTCCTCCTCAGATAGCCCATTACCACTGTATAGAAACTGGTTTTTGCATGTGATTTTATATCCTGCCACTTTGCTGAAGTTGTTTATTAGTTCTAGTAGCTTTGTTGTAGTATTTTTTGGGTCTTTCTAAATATATGATCATTTTGTCTGCAAATGTTGAAAGTTTTTACTTCTTATTTTCTGATCTGGATGCCTTTTATTTCTTTGTCTTGCCTAATTGCTCTAGTTAGAACTTCTAGCACAATGTTAAATAACAGTGGTGATGTGGGTATCCTTGTCTTGTTTCCTTAGAGGAAGAGCTTTCAGTATCTCACCATTGAGTATGATGTTAGCTGCGCATTTTTCATATGGTCCTTTTATCTTGTTGAGGAAGTTTCCTTCAAATCCTACCTTTTGAAGTGTTTTTATCAAGAGAGGAAGCTGGATTTTGTCAAATGCCTTTTCTGTGTCAATCAAGATGATTATGTGGCTTTTCCCTTTTAATTTGTTGATGTGGTGTAGTACTTTAATTGATTTCTTGTGCTGAAAACCTTACATATTTGGAATAAAAACCACTTGGTCAAGTTGTATAATTCATTTAACGTGCTGTTGGATTTAATTTGCAAATATTTTGTTGAGGATTTTTTGCATCTACATTCATTAGAGAGATTGGCCTATATTTTTCTTGTAGTACCTTTATAATGTTTTGGTGTTAAGGTGATGTTGGTTTCATAGAATGAGTAAGTAGTGTTCCCTCTTCAATTTTTTTGGAAGAGTTTGAGCAGGATTGCTACTGATTCTTCTTGGAATGATTTATAAAAGTCACCTGTGTAGGTATCTGGTCCTTGTCTTTCTTTGTAGGTAGGTTTTTGATGACTGATTGCATCTCTTTACTTGTGATTGTTTTGTTGAGGTCTTTTATTTTTTCTTAAGTCAGTGTAGGTTATTCATGTGTTTCTAGGAAATTTTCCATTTTACCTAAGTTGTCTAGTTTGTTAGCATACAGTTGTTCATAGTGTCCTCTTGTGATCTTTTTTATTTCTACAGGGCCAGTGGTAATAACCCCTGTTTTGGTTTGCTCAAGCTGTTAGAATACAATATATCAGAAATGGATTGGCTTTTACAAAGGGGCTTTATTAAGTTTCAAGTTTACAGTTCTTAGCCATAAAAATGTCCAAACTAAGGCAACCAGAAGAAGATACTTTGACTCTGAAGAAAGACTGATGGCATCTTTCTCTGTCACATGGGAAGGCACATGGCAATGTCTGTTCTCCTACTTTCCCAGCTTTTGGCTTCAAAATGGCTCTCTCAGCTCCTGTGGATCTTTCTGACTTCTGCTGAGTGTTTTCTTTCTGCATCTCCAAACATCTGTGCTCTCTACAAAATGTCCCTCTTCTGAAGGGCTCCAATAAACCCTTTAGGTTTTACTAATTCAGTAAACGGATTAAGACGCACCTAGAAAGAGCAGGGTCACATTTCTATGGAAACAACCTAATCAAATGCTCCCACCCATAATAAGTCTGTACCCACAAGATTTGATTAAAATAGCATTTTTTTTTCTGGGGTACATAAGAGTTTCAAACCAGCACAATCCCCGCCCCCCACCCCCCGCATTTCTGTTTTTATTTCTTTGCATCTTTTCTCTTTTTGTCTTTGTCATTTTAGCTAAGGGTTTACCAGTTTTATTGATCTTCTCAAAAAACCAACTTTAGTTTTATTGATTCTCTCTATTGTTTTTTCCTCAATTTGATTTATTTCTGTTCTAATCTTTTTTATTTCTTTTCCTCTACTTGCTTTGGGATTAGTTTGCTGTTCTCGCTCTAGTTTCTCCAAGTGTTCAGTTAGATCTTTGATTTTTAGCTCTTTCTTGCTTTTTAATGTAGGCATTTAGGGCTATAACTTTCTTTTCCAGCACTGCCTTTGCTGTATCCCACAAGTTTTGATATGTTGTATACTCATTTTTATTCATCTGAAGATATTTACTAATTTCTCTTGTAATTTCTTCTTTGATCCATTGACTATTCAAGAGCACTTTGTTTAACCTTCAGATATTTGTGAATTTTCCAGTTCTCTGGCTGTTACTGGTTTTCAGCTTCATTCCATTATTATCAGAAAAGTACTTTGTATAATTTCAGACTTTTAAAATGTATTAAGACATGTTTTGTGCTCTAGCATGTAGTCTATCCTGGGGAATGTTCTATGAGTGCTTGAGAAGAATGTATATACTGCTGTTTCGGGGTGCAAATTTCTACATATATCTGTGCAGTCTAGTTACTTTATTATATTATATTGGCTCTCTGTTTCTTTAGTGATCCTCTGTTTAGATGTTCTATCTATTAAAAAGAGTGGTGTGTTGGCATCTCCTACTATTATTGTAGAGATGTCTGTTCCTCTTTTCAGTTTTATCAGTGTTTGCCTCATGTATATTGAGGCACCTTGAGTAGGTGCATAGATATTTATGATTGTTATTTCTTCTTTGTGAATTGCCCCTTTTATTATATAATGTCATTCTTTGTTTCATAACATTTTTGCATTTAAAATCTATTTGGTCTGATATTAGTTTAGCTACTATGATTGCTGCTTACGTGGAATAACTTTTTCCATCCTTTCACTTTCAACTTATGTGTATCTTTGGGTCTAAAATGAGTTTCTTATAAACAGCATATATGTATGATATATTTTATCTTTTCTGCCAATCTGTGGCTTTTGACTGGAGAGATTAATCAATTAACATTTAGTGTTGTTATTGTAAAAGCGGTACTTACTCCAAGTATTTTAACATTTGGCTTTTATTTGTCAGATCTATTTTTTCTCTTTTTTTTATCCTCTTGATTACCCCTACTGATAATCTTCATTTATATACACTCTTCCAAGCCTCTCTCCTGTCCTTTCCTTTGAGCCGACAGATCTCCCTTTGGTATTTTTTGTGGGACAATTTTTTTTTAATGAACTCTCTCAGTTTCTGTTTATCTGTGAAAATTTTAAACTCTCCCTCACTTCTGAAGGATAATTTTGCTAGATAAAGAATTCTTGGCTGATAAATTATCTTTTTCAGTATGTTAAATATATCATATCACTGCCTTCTGGCCTCAATGGTTTCTAATGAGAAAGCAGCACTTTGTCTTATTTGGCTTTCCTTTGTGCATGGTGAACCACTTTTATCTTTCTGCTTTCAGAATTCTCTTTCTTTTTTATTTGACTGTCTAGTTAGTATGTGTTGTGAAGTAGGCCTATTCAGATTTATTTTGTTTGGAATACATTGGGGTTCTTGGATCTTCATATTTATATATTTCATGAGGGTTTAGAAATATTCAACCATTATTTCCTCAAATATTTTTCCTTGGTGTTTCCACTCCTCTTCTCCTGCTGGGACACCCATGAGTGTATGTTTGTGTGCTTCATGTTGTCACTCATTTCCCTGAGATCATACTCAATTTTTTCCATTTTTTTTTTTTTTACATTTGTTCTTTTGTCTGTTTGAATTTGGATGGTCACTGACCCTTTTTGTGCCTCTTCAAATCTGCTGTTGTGTGTCTCTGTGTATTTTTATTTTCATCTATAGTGTCTTTCATTTCCATTAGATCCGCTATTTTCTATGTATTCTTTTGAATTCATCTTTATGCTCACCCAGTGTCTTCTTAATAACCCTTTATCTCTCTAGCCATCTGGCTGAATTTGTTTAGGAGATTTGTTTGAACATCTTTGATTAGTTGTTCCAAATTCTATGTCTCCTTTGACTTTTTAATTTGTTCCTTTGACTGGGCCATTTCTTCCTGTGTTTTAGTATTTTTTTTTTCCTGATACCTGGTTATTTGATTATCTTGATGGCTTTATTCTGAAGATTGATTTCTGTCTCTTGTACAGGATATTTTTTGTTTTTTTTTGGTTTTATTAAGTCTTTTCTTTGACAGTTGAACTGCTAGTATTTCCCAGCCAAAACAGGGCTGTCTACCTGTATAGGAGGTATAGACGAGATTCAATGGGTCCTGGGAGAGGGTCTGAAAAGACTCCCCAAAGCCCTTCTTTCCCCTGCACTCTTCCTCTTCTTCCCCCTCTCCTACTCTTGTTCCTTCACGGTTGGGTCCAGAGGAGAGAAGATTAGTGCAAAATAATATTTTTACATTTCTGGAACTGTTGATGTCTTCTGTGTGACAAACCTTCAAATTTAGGCATTTTCCTTTTGGCCTCTTGTGTATAGCCTGAAGGCACATTTTCTTTCCATCATTTCCTGATGCTCATGATTAATTCCCTTGCTGACCTTCTCACTTCATGCTGTTGCCTTTGGCAGTACTCCACAGCAACCACTTGAGAGTGCAAAAGTTAAAGACAGCTTCAGTACGGTTACTTTTTGCTATCTTGTTGGTTTATGGGAAGCTGCCTTTTGCAACTTCTCTTCTTACCTTGAAATCATGAGTGCTCTAACCAATGTTTTGCATTCATGGTTCTCTAAGCAGGAAGCAAACATCACACTCTATGTTCAGTTATGCCCCCAAGTCTCCCTAGGAACTATTTCTTCAGTTATTCCAATATCAGTCTCATCATGCAAGACTCCAGTGACAGCCTATAGTGCACCCATGAGCATCTGCAGCTCGCCAAATGTCCAACCAGGGAATGAGATGCTGGAATCCTCTTCTTTCATTTCTACCATCTCTCTGAGTAGTGATTCTCTTAGTACTCCCCCAACTTGGCTTGAGTGGGTGGGGGTACCTCTGTTAATTCCTCTACAGGGAAGAGAATGGCTTTGCATTTCTAGAATTTTATAATGTAAGTTGATTAGAGTGGTGAGAAGGTTTGAGTCAGTTTAGTTATCCAGTGGGGTATTTGGAATCTTGGGTGTCTGTTTTATATATACTTGATTTAGGGGCTTTAGCTGAAATTCTGAGAAACGGGAAAAATCACTCTCAGCAACCAGTCCCATCTGTTAATTTGAGTTTCATAATGAGTCTCAAGATCTACTGGATAAATATTATTTTCTTCTCATTACCAATGAGGGAATAAATCTTCAGAAACGTTATGGGCTAGTTCCAATCTATTTGTACAGTTAAAGGCTCATTCTGGAACAGAGATATGTTGCTCTTTCTCTAGATTTAAGTCTCAACACTTTCCACCAAATTATGTACCTTGAAAGTGCATTTGCCTCTGGAATCAATAATCCTATATATTCCCTGGATATTTAAGACTTCAACAAATATAAGAAATAGTAAGTGTGAGTAAATGATTTAATATTTAGTTTTTTTTTAAGTCTTTAAAAAATTTGCTTGGATAAAAAATATCTGCCATAATCAATACACATTTCTATATCCTCCCTATTTACTTTGCAGAGCTGTGACAGAAATGTCTTCTACATTGTGACATAAACACTCATTCCACAGTAACTGAGAAATGAAAACCTTATTTATTTTCCCAGGGTTCATTAACAAGTCCATATTTTGTTTGTTTTCCTTCTTCATTTTACCTAAACTTTCCTAATAAGAAAAAGCTGACATTTTTCAAGTAATCAAAATCCATTCACAATGCTGAGCTCCAATTATTTAAAGAATGAATTGTATTTTGCAGTTTTGGCTGGTTTCAATAGTGGATTCAGTAAATATCTTGTCTGGTAAGAGAGATAATAGGTACACCATGGATATAGTCCTTTAAGTTGGAGTTACACAACATTAGTTTATTTAATCCCTTCCTTTCCGTTGCCCCTAGTAATGACATCTCATTAATTATCTAACTTCTATGGAAAAAATATTTTAAGTTAGAACTTTAATAACATAGCTAGGGCATGCTTCCTGTGTGCTTACCTTTTTTTTTTTTTTTTACAAAATACTCCTGTTTCAGTTTGCTAAAGCTGCAAGAATGCAATATACCAAAAATGGATTGGCTTTAAAAGGGGTTTATTAGTTTACAAATGTACAGTTCTGAGGCAATGAAAATATCTAAATTAAGGCATCAAGAAGAAGATACCTTCTCTGAGGAAAGGCTTCTGGCATCTGGGAAGGCACATGGTGACTTCTGCTGGTCCTTCCTGGGTTCTGGTTTCAATAACTCTCTCCAAACATCTCTGGGCATTTCTCTCTCTAAACTCTCTCTTGGTTCTTCTGCCTTTTATCCTCTCATAAAGAACTGCAGTAAAGGATTAAGACCCATCTTGAATTGGGTGGGCCACATTTCATTTTTTTTCAATCTACTCAATTTATTTTAACCTTTGTTCCCCCATTATTTGTTTATTTCTTGTCCATATTTTTTACTCATCTGTCCATACCACAGATGAAAGGAGCATCAGACACAAAGTTTCCACAATCACACACTCCCATGGTGAAACAACCTAAGCAAAAGGTCCCACCCACGATAGGTCTGTACCCACAAGAATGGGATAAAAGAACATGGCCTTTTCTTGGGTATATTACAGCTCCAAACTACCACAGCATCTTACAGACTAATATCAATTTTCACTTTGAATTCTTAACAGTGTTTATTGACCTACTAAGATTTTCGACATCTAGATTCTGTTTGCACCATATTTACGTTATAATGCCAAACCCTAATTGCATTAACTCAGGGTACAAATGAAGCTAAATGAAGATTTTTATAAAAGATTTTACTTTTTTATATTAGGAAAGAATATCAGTCAAATATTGTTCTGATCATGGACAGCCCTCTAATCACCTTCATTTTCCATGTTAACACTCAAATTTCTTCTTTGGTGGTTACAGATTGTCTCTGTCATGCATAGGTTTACTTGGCACAAAATGTCATAAATTTGGCAATTTAAAAATACATATAAACTAATGGTCTTTTAAAATTATTTTCTGAGATGAACTAATTTTCTTAAAATTCGCTTTAAAAATGAAAAGTAACTGAATTTATTAAAAAGTTATATTAGACCTTAATGGTATTACAAATGACATGTACAAAAAACATGCATTTAGCTTTGATATCCTATTTCCCTTCATTCAACAACTAATACTTGTCCCCTAGTCCAGGATGGCTGCCTCAGCATTTGTTCCACTCCCTTCATCACTGATTTTCACCTTTTCTTTTCCTGCATCTTTTAAATGTGAAGTGGCTCTGTCTTTATTCACTGTTCAGTTTTGTACCTGGGCTTTGCTTTCTTGATTTAGATGAACATGTGTTCATTGCTCCTTTCCCTGCCATCACTCTAATTGTGATTATTTCTCTAGCTCTCTAATACCTTCAAAATTATTTCATAGTGGAATTTTATCTAGATCTTTTAGCTGTTCTTGGTATGAATGTTGATGTGCTAGTCACTTTTTTGTCATAGATAAATGAGGAAATTGTAATGATCTTTTTATTTTAATCTGTGTAAAGAATGATCTAATAATGACAAATAGTCATTAAAACTGGTGTTTAACAAACACCAAAGAAACACCTTAACTAAGTATTAAACCAGAAATAAGGATCAAAAAACCAAGAAAGGCTAAGATATTAAGCCAAGGAAAATGTAACTGGTCTGTTTCATTAAAAATATGGGGCACGTGAGGATTTCCATTATTCTTCCAATATTAAAATATTATGCTGCTCTCAAATATAAACAGTAATGAAAAGAAGCTGAGTAGATTGATAATAAGTGAATCAATGTTAATAGACACATTTCAATGCCTTTTGTGAGAGACCTCCATTTTCTTGCACTTCAGTGAACAAGAGCTACCAATTATGAGCCCTGATCCTAGTTCACGTGATTTCAGTGAGAAAACTTACATTTTTTTTTGCGGCAAGTTCTCAGGGGAATGCTTATTTAGCTTATATCTCTTCAAGAAAATCAAGAAAGTTCTTATTACTGACATCAGGTTTAGTGACATGCTTCCTCAGACCTGTGAAGACAGATAAAAATAAAATTAAAACCTCATTGAGAACAATGTAAGTTTAATAAAAACTTAAGCAGGATCAGCTATTATTGCTTATATAAAATGGAAAATTACCAGCTTGAAAAAATAAAAAAAAAAAAAAAACAGTAATGTTCATCAGGGCCAGTCTTCATCGTACCCAGAGGATCTTACTCTCTACTGGCTATAGGTCCCCAGTAGGATTTGTGATTAAGGGAAGCTGTGTATTACTAGAAGGGAGATGAAGATGACAAGAACAAGTCACCTAATAATGATAAGTATTTCTAAATGTAGGCTTTTTTTTCTAAGTATTTTTATAAACTCCTTTTTATAGGAAGAGACTGAGATGCAAAGACACATACGACTGATAGAAGGTGACCATCTGTTTTAGTTTGCTAGCTGCTGGAATGTGGTATACCAGAAATTCCATTCCTTCAAAGGTTGGAATCTATTAAGTTGTTAGCTCACAGTTCTAAGGTCATGAAAATGTCCAAATTAAAGCAAGGCTATAAAAATGTCCAGTTGAAGGCACCCAGGGAAAGATACCTTTGTTCAAGAAGGTTGATGATATTCAGGTTTCTCTCTCAACCAGAAAGGCACGTGGTGCAGATGGGGAGATTTGCTAGCTTTTTCTTCAATGGCTTCCCCAGAGCTCTGTCCATTCTGTTGCCTGTTCCAGTTCTGGTGGCTCTCGTGGCTCTAAAGCTTTCTCCAAACTGGTTCCCTCTTAAAGGGCTTCAGTAAGCAACCCACCTTGAATGGGTGGAGTCAGATCTCCATGGAAACCATCTAATCAAAAGTTACCACCAACAATTGTATGGTCATATTGCCATGAAAACAATTTAAAAACTCCTGCCCAGCAATATTGAGTGAGGATTAAAGAACTTGGCTTTTCTGGAGTAAACAACAGATTCAAACTGGCACACCATCTGACAAACATGTAAACACAGAGAGATTTTCTTCAGTGTAGTAGGTGATCTAAAGTAAGGATGGTTCATGAAAGATAGAAGGGCCAACATGGAAAGTTTAGAGAAGGCATTTTCAAATGAAGAGAAAATAGAGCATAATTTTCTAAACTACAATGCTCAGCAACATCCATTGAGCCCTTACTATCTACCAGATGTTGTACTCAGTGTTGGATACAAAGACAAATAATACATGGTTGGTCTTCCCGTAAGGAAATGTTCCTTAACCTCCACTATTGACATCTTGGGATATATATTTCTTTCTTGTAAGGGCTATCTTGTGCACAGTAGGATGTTTAGCAGCACTCCCCTCCCTGACACCATCAGTTGCAACAACCAAAAATATTTCCAGACATTGCACATGCACCCTGGAAGGCAAAATCACCCTCAATTGGAAGCCACTGCTTTAAAGGAACTTAAATCTAGGGGGAGACACTGAGGAATAAATAGATAATTTAAATATTATAAAACATATGGTAAATGAGGTATGTAAATATGCTGTGGGAGCAAAAATGAAGGACATATGGCAGTTTTGGGTCTGAATAGGTGCAGGGAGGGATACTGGTGAAGAGAAATTGGAACTGATTTTGAAGTATAAGTGGAATCAATTTCTCCACAGGTGAAAATGAATATGTAAAGCAAGAAGCAATATGAGACCTGAAACCAGAATGTCTTGGTTCAAATCTCATCTCCACCATTACTAGCTGTATGAATTTAGAGAGTTATTTTTCTGTCTAACATCTGTAGCAGTCCCTTCAAGGTTGTTGTATGAATTGAATTATGCAACCATGTGATGTGCTTACATTATTGCCCTAGCCTATAAGAAGCACTCAATAGATATTGGATACCAGTTGTGGTCATTGTGGTGAATAATCTTGCAGAAATTTCCTTAATAGGATGTAATAAATTGTTGCTGTTGCAACCTACTCAAAATTGTGCAGCTATCAAGTTCCCTAGCTCAAAAGTTGCACAGTCTATTTAGGGGATGTGTCTAGGAATGTGTGCAGATTTACAGCTGCATGTACTTTCCAACAGCAGAGCCATTTAGAAAAGAACATTTGCTACAGTCTTTGGTTGAGAATCCTGGCTGCAGGGAAGAATACTGTGAGAATCACGGAAAAGGCCTGATATGTCAATTTAAAAGAAATGTTGTTTTTGTGGCATATTCCTAAAATAGAGGGTTGATAGTAGCAATCTATGGAATCCGATTATTGCTGAGGAGGACCAGAATGTAAAATTGAAAAGAGACATGTAGAGGCTCAATAAGCCCATTTTGTGATGAGATTTAACCATATGTGGCTTTCTGAACGTCTATCATCACTGAACCAAACAAAATCCATCTTGTACTTACTCACCCCATACAATATATATATCTCCTCTCTGTAATTAAAAGCTAAAAATTACAAAGCTTTCACACTATGTAGAATATCTGAGAATATTAGATATTTTGTATGACTGAGTACCATAAAAAATATAGAATATTAAACAAGTGACATGGGGCCCTACATGTATAAGTTTAGATATATATATGCCAGCACAGACCAATGGAATATCAGAACAATCAGTTTTATACCTAGGAGTTAGTCCCTTCTTTTGTCTAGTTATGGTTTTTAAGATACTATTGTCTATAGTAATAAAATAGATTGATTATTTTCTAATAAATGACATGCCATTATTAAATATGATTGATCTTTTAGGGAAATGATCCTTATCAGTATGTGTATATTTCCCATTGGCAACATCTGGAGGTCAATGACTCTGACAGATCAGACATTCTTGCAGTAAATTGCTCCTGTTAATCTCATGGTCTAATTAAGCTCTTGGAAGAACTACAATATTTTAATAAAAGAAGACAGACTCATTAATTAAATGCTTAAGCTATTAACATTATCATTCTATGGTGTGAGAAACAGGATTACCCAAAAACAACCCTAGATGATCACAAGGGGTTTCACTCAAACTCAGCTTATTGTGGCTAGATTCCCATGAGATTGATGATTGCTGGTCTCCAACTGGAGGAGCTACAATTCTTTACAGGATCAAGATCCCCAGGTGCTGAATTTCCTAGACAACTCCTTTATACAGTTTGCACCTCAAATCTAGACTCCCCAGCCCTAGCCTGTACTGTCCAATACTATAGCTTCTAGCTGTAGAGCACTTGAGGCTGGAGTGAATTGGGATTGCTGAAAGTGTAAAACACACTCTACTGAATTTTTATCAATTGTTAACATTGAACCTACTTTTTCCTGCCTCAGAGTCACTGTATTTCCTATATCTGGAATGCTCTTATCACTTCCTATCACCTAAAAATCACATGCTTATCTTGCAGGTTTTAGGTTAAGTATTTCACAGAGAAGACTTCCTGCACTTCCTAGGCTAGGTTAGATTCCCCTGTATTTTTCTTTCACAGTATTTGCATACTTGGAACTATTAATTATAATTTAATGTCTGTCTTACCCAGACATGAATTTAGTCTGCTTCACCAGACTGTGCTAGCATAATGCCAGTCACATAGTAGATGCTCCAACCATAAATATAATCTGCCCTGGCATGCTTTAAGCTAGATTAATAGTTCCCAAAATGGTTCCATGAAAAAGGGGTTCCAAGGTCAAATAAATTTTGGAAACACATCATAGTATATCTGCCTCTGAGAGAATCACAATAATGCATTAACATGTTAAAAATCTTAGAAATTCTACAGTAAATAAAGCTGTTTAGCTTTGCTTATTTTTAAATTTAACCTTTTTAAAAAATCCTGAATAATATTTGTTCCATAGAATACACTTCAGAAAGAATTTACTTAGATACTTTATAGAAATTGAAGCTTAGAAAGATTTTAGATTTTAGGAATAATCCCCAAATGTCAATGTATTGCAAATCTGTATGACTGAAATAAAAATCAAAGAGGCTTGAAGGGCAACTCCATTATAGCAACATGTACTGGACTGTTTGCCATAGCAATCTATACAGCTCCACAAACGGTGTGAACAGGGAGTTTTCAAGCACTGCTCTCAAGGAACTGTCAGCAAGAGCTGAAGTATTGTATATTGAACTAACTGTTTCAGTGACACATGATTCTTCTGCAGTCAGGTACACTTAGCAAATGTGTTCTGCTTGCCAGATTTGTGTAGTCGACTAGTTCTTGTATCAAAGAAGAACAACAGGAGAAATGAAAACAGATGGAAACAACATTTCACCTAGTAAATAAACAGTTTTCTTTTCAGAGCATTTCTGGTGGCAATTGTCAATTGAAAATTGTTTGCTTCATCATTAAACAAGTAATAACTAATTTACATTTATTCCTACTGGTCCTCCCTTTCTCTTGTTCTCCCTCTGGCTCCTTTCTGAATTTAATGAATTTGGAAATAATAGCTGGAAATATACCATGATTATATGCCACATCTGTTTAAATGTACTTTCCCTAGCCCTTCAGCTATTTTTCTCCTGTTTTGAAATTCCTTACGATTTTATGTTCAGTCCTCTCTCCTATCTTCTACTTCCCTCAACTGCTTCCTTCCTCCTTTGTTTCTCTCAATCTTCATGGCTCTTGTACTCTTTATCATAAAAGATCTCTTTGACTTGTATTTGTCAGAAATGGTGGTACTTTTAGTGCACCATGGAATTGTGGGGAATGTAAAAAAACATTGGGGAAGTAGTCAGGACATTATAATCAAGCAATTAAACGTAAAAGGAATTAATAAATGGAATTAGTCCACCATAATTAACATAGTGGTGGAATTGGGGACTTCTCCCAGTATTTTATTCTAGAAAGTAATTATATTTCTTCTCTAGAATATGAACTCTTTCCATTTGCTCCTGTTTGCCATAGAGAGTGTCCTTTATGGTTCCTACCTATGTCTTGCTTCAGGATATCAGACGTCCTTTTCCTTCAGTATCAACCAGTACCTGCTGCGGGAAGCTGACTCAGCCTTGCCCCTAGATTCCATTTCTATCAAGTAGCCACAATAAACACCTTTTATCGCTTGGATGGATGAATTTCAAATCTCTGTGTCTTCATCCATGATAACTGGAATCCAGTCTTAATTATCTTTTAGGCATGTTCACATGAGTATGTCTTAATGCCTCAAATTCACCAGGCCCAAAACTGAATTGAATGTCCATAATACTTCAGTTCAGCAACTGGGCATATGAGAGGCACTCAAAAAGTGCTATTTCTAGTTCTTGCATCAAATCAGCTTCTCCTCAAGTTTCCTCTCCTTTTTCTACAAAAGATGCCATTATCTCAGTCAACTACACTTAAAAAGCCCAGCATCCTTCTGGTTTATCTTTTCTCCATTTTCTCTTTCAATAAATGTTTAACAAACACCTCTTATGTTTTAAGAACCTATTTTGAGGTTTATTAATGAGGACACAGTTATGCTTTCCAGATACTCACTGTCCAGTGGAGAGCCTGGCAGGGAAACAAGGAATAAAATAACAAATACAGAGGTAAGCCTAGAGTAGCACAGAGAGGGCACTAACCCAGCTTTGCGGAGTGATAGAAGATTCCCTAGTGGAGAGGAAAAGTAAGCTGAATTATGACAAACAGGTAGGAATTATCCCAGAGAAGGTAAGGGAGGTAACTTGTGGTAGAAGGGGCTTTTCAGAAACTGGCAGCAAATGTGTGAAGATTTGAACACACTCTATTCTGCTTTGAGAGAAGAAAGCACTGGGGACATGAATAGGGGAGTGACCAGATCAGTATGACTCTTGTGTACCAGGTTAAAGGGTACATATCCTAAGTGCAAAGAATCAATGGATGGTTGCTGTTGGGCAGATCTCTGTGACTAGTGCTGGCCAATTGGCTGTGAGGGAGGATGATAGTGAAAAACCATTGTGCCCCTTTTCCCCGCGACAACAGGTGAGGAGGCGGGTTGTTTCAGATGGTGGAGTTGTAGGAAGGTGGAGTTTCAACAGCATATATTGCTGAGTCATCATACAAATGTCAGTCATTCTGGGTGATTTTTCTAACCCTACTGAGATTTGAAGGTTACTTATTACCAGAGCAGAATATTGTCTGTCCCGAATGATATTTATCCCCAGAAAGCATTTATCTTATACCCACTCTATAGTGCCAGTGCCACCCTCTTCTCAGTCATCATCACATAATTCATAGCAGTTATGATTCTATATAACATTTATTCTATTGTTTACTGTCTGTATTTCTTTTCTAGAATATGAACTGTGCAAAGCAAGAAACTTATCTATCTTGTTCACTTTTAATTCTAGGTGTTTATTCTTTTATTCTAGAACCCAAAACAATTCTTGGCACATAATTTAAAGAAGTCTGTTTTGAACTGAGGATGGTTTTACAGAAAAAGTAAGCAAAGGGCATAAAACTCAGTCATTTTGTTAATTGCTTACAGAAAGAGAAATTTGATTTTAACTTTTACATATTATGTTCATTGAAAGGGAAAGAGTAGAAGACATATAGATGATGTCAGTCAGAGAAAAAGAGTCCTGGTCACCTGTTTGAGTGTGAAGATAACAGTAAGGGAGTTCAAAATTCAATTAACTTGGATCATTGCTGTTGTCATTGCTGATTTCACGCCTTGTAATAGTAATAACTTATGGTGGCAGAATTAGGGACTTTCACTGATATTTTATGGTTTCTGTGTGTGTGTGTCTTTCAGATGGCCTTATGGTTATTTGTTTCACACAAGTACATTTTCATTGCTGATCTCTGTATTTCTAGGCCTCTTGCTCCTACTGCTCTTATTGATTTCCCTGAATTAAGATACAAAGCCACTGTGACGGCTAGCAGTACCTTATATCTGCAGACTAGATGTGCTAAACAAAGAAATGTGCTAGTTTCTCACCTATGGTCATGAATTTTTGGAGCAAAATATGAGACTGCTAGGTGAAAAAAATTAGTGGCATGCCAATGAACACTAAGACAGTATGATGAATGCTTACTGAAACAATGTCTATTGAAAAATGTTAGGGGTTAACCTTTAATGTCTAGCACATTTAAAATTCTCTTATGGTACTTTTGTAAGATTACAAAATATTTTTCTGGGTTCTCTTGCTGAACTTGGATTTTTTGCTGGTAATAAATTATTGAATCATAAAAGTTTTTTGAGTTCTGTTTCTATTATTTACCTGGGTGACCTTAGTCAAGTTCCTGAACTTCTAGGAACATCGTTGTCTGTAACTGTAAATTAGGGACTAATAAATAATAACAATGAGTTGTGTTAAGAATTAAATTATTTGATCCTGTAAAGGGCTTGCCAGAAGTCTGAACTGAATGATAATAGCAATTGTTTGGGGGCTAATATATTTGAAATATTACTCAGTGTTTTTTCTCTTCTCAGCAATCCAGTATAGTAATTCCAAGGAATGTAAATGGTGACTGTCATATGAGTTTATCTATTCCTGTTTCTTCCTTTCAGACAGAAAGTGGAATTAGAGAACGTTTCTGGTGCTAGGAGGAAGTCTATGGCCTGTTAGATTATTATTCATATATATTTACCTGCTCTCTCCTTATGAACTTGGGTTGAATATGCATTACTGCCTCCTTCAAGTGTTGGGTTTGGTCATGTCACCTGACTTGGCTTCATAGTAGGTAGTAAATACTTTGGTCATATGTGATATAAATGACATAAGCATAAGCTTGAAATATACCTGTGCCATTGGCTTAACTTTTGCATCTCTGCCATGGCGATGAGAAGGATGTGCCTTGACTATTCTACTGAGGCCAAGAAAGATGAGAAGCAGGAGAAGCTGACTCAGATTCATGCTTCAGCTTGGAGCCAATCCGGCCTAGGCTCATTAACCGCCAGCTTGCATATGTCTGAGTGAGAATAAATGATGACTGTTTTGGACTATTTGGTTTTTGGAGTCTTGTTACATAGCACTTCTGTGGAATATATGATTGATACAAAAAAGCCAAGGAGAAAGAAGATCAAAAAATAAAAAGCAAGGTTTTAGACACTCCTTTCTTTGGGAGAGAAACTCTGGGAATGGGGAGCAGCAGATAGAAATACCCAGGTACATTTGTATGAATAAAAAATTATTCAGGCCAGTGCTTCACTTTCTCATGTGTACCCTCCAGAGATTACAAGAAGATGTCTGTCTGGTGCAGTAAAGTATCCAGCACAGTGAAGAAGCAATAGAGTAGCATCAGTGGAATGAGGTGGTAGATGCAGAGCTGAAGCATGTTTAAGTTGCCCTCAGCTTGCATATGACATGTTAGGGCATCCAGAATTTCCATATGTCCAGGTAGATGAGGACATTTTAAGAGAACTGGTAGACCTGAAGAGGACTGAAGCACCACAAAGAGGTTGCAGGATGACATTAGAGTATGACAGGGACTACAGATTTCACTTACTGGTTTTAGAACAGTGACCCTCCAAACCAAATGGGGCTGCCAACACATCAACGGATGGCTGTTGTGGACACTAGGTAACCTGATAGAATTGGGAACCCTTTAGGTTAGTCTGATGAGAATTGGGAGGACAGCACAGGAAGATGATCCTCTGCCCTGAGTATTCTTATGCTCAAATATATACCCCCCCCCAAAATATATACAACCTTAAGAGAGTGGGCAGGCCATGGTGGCTCAGCAGGCAAGCATGCTCGCCTGCCATGCCAGAGGACCCCGGTTTGATTCCCGGTGCCTGCCCATGTAAAAAAAAAAGAGAGTGATGATTTTGAAAATTTTCCTTTTGGAAGAGGGTAAAGGATCTGACAGAGAATTTAAGTCAAAAGCTATTTCTATTGGACTGGCAGGAACTGTGTTCTCCACACCATAAGCAGAAATTTGAGCTCTAGAGCAAGATAAGATCAAATATAGTCAATAATGACTTTTTTCATTTTTGGACATAGCACATATTTTGGCCTCAGTATAATGTTGTTTATTTTTATTCTCATTATTATTATTGATTTCTTTTGGAAAGATTTTAAAGATCATCTAGTCTAATTCTTCTGATAGTATTTGAATCCTCTTAAACACCATCGGAGATGGGGCATTTACTATCTCTTTCCATTTTTATGCAGCTAAAATGCTAGAAAAGCTTTCCTTATGTAGAGCTAAAATTTATCTTACTATAGATCGCAACTGTTATCTTGTTTCTATCCCCTGGAGTCACATAGAAATTTCAATTCCCTCTTACAGATGACAGATGGAATTACTTTATAGACAGTAAAAGAGGGGAAAAAGCACTAAAAATTTTTAAATGCAGCCATAAATTTAATCATGTTTCTCATATTTAATAATAATTCACAAAATTCCACATGAAAGTATTGAAATTGAGAATTGTCACAAATTGCAGCAATGGACTAAAAATCAACTGCAAAATACAGGATTGGGAAACAGTAACTTGACAGAAGTTTAGGTAAAAAAGAATAGGGGGATTTAGTAAAAAAAAAAAAAAGACATTTAAAGACCCATGATCTTATGCTGCTTTGAAAGAAAGTCAGTATCCCACATGATAAAAGTAATTGTTTCAGTGTTTTCTGTGTTTGTAGTATCATATATAAATCATTTTAATACCTAGTCTTTATTCTCAGTTCTTTCTCTTTCTTTCAACCTCCACATCCAATTAAATACCAAGTTTCACTGTCTCCTTTAATAATACTTAAATCAATTCCTTTTCTCCACCTCCACTGCTAACATCTAAGTTTAGATTACCAAAATTTCTCAATTTGGATTCCTTCATTAGTGTTCTTGCTTGCCTTTTTCCTCTCAATTTTTCTCCACATTGAAAAAAGAATGATCTTTCTAAAATACCAATATGGCCTTGTATTTTTCATGTTTATTCTAAGGCACCTTGAAATTGTTGTTACCACATTTATCCTAATTTCTTTACACCTCTCCTGGTGTGAGGGACTTGCTGTGTTGAATATAAGTTTAGTGCTTAAAGGTATAAATTTTTCATATATGCCTTCTTAAAAACAAGATGAGTTTTCAATGGAGTGCAATTAAAAAGAATACTAGTCTCCAGTACTGGAGGAAGAACTGGAATTCTTAAATGACCATATGTTGCTCTCAAGTGGTGGGTCTGGATGGTTTTTCAAAGACATTTCTGACTTTCCCTAAGTTTTACTTAACCCCCTAGTTAGATGTAATTCCACTGAATGCGTGTAAGATAACAATAGCATTATTGTTGTTTTCATTTGTAAGAGAGAGAAAAGCTACATAATTCTAACAGCCCAAAATCCCTTTCAGGGAGAAAGCTATCTTAATTTGAAAAAAATTTTGACAAGTGTTTGGATCTGTAGGTAAGTTATTTGAGAGCCACATTGCAGCTGGTAGTAAGGATGAAGAGCAGATGGCATCTACTTTATTTAATATGAAGAAAAGAATTTAGAGTTGCAGTTGAGAGGACTGGTTAAGGAACAGAGATTTTAGAACTGATTTACCTCTGCAGCATAATCGAGCCTATAAGGACTAATGTAATCATTTTCGATTAAGACATATGAAGAGTATGAAGAAAAGAAGCAAGTTTTAGAGTAAACATGAGGTATCTCTAAAATGTATGTATTTCTCCCCCATCAACCTAAGTTACTATAGATTTATAGCATAGTGATGCCAGGAGCAATCTAGCAGTTGATAGGGTTGATCAAGTATTGTTTCAGTAACAAAATGTTAAAATTTTGGCTGCTAAAATTTAAAATAATAAATTAGTGATAACAATTAAAATCATATAAAAATATGTAAGATATATTCTTATATTTCAAAAATTTATTCTAATAATGATGTTTGAATTTGGCCAAATATTAATTTTAATACTTGATCATTTGAGATTCAGTCACAATGTGCGGTTAGTTTGCCTCTACCTTGGCAAAGATTGTGTCCCTTAACTAACAACTACCAACTATACCCTGAAATACATGTTTTTCAAAAATGTAATTTAAAATTCATATTGATAATGTATAAAGATACACACACATATGTTTGGAGATGGAAAAAGAAATTTCTTAATGGCTGTTAAGTATTCACTATATGTCAGAAGCCATATGGAATGTACAATGTATAATTTATTCTCTACAACGTATCTGTGAACTTAGTATTGTCTTTATTTAGGTACAACAGTGGAATGAACTGAGGTATAGAGACATTAAATAATGGTGGTTAAGCATGCAGGTTTTGAATGGGAGTTGAAATCAGACCCCACAAATTCCTAGCTATAGGATTTGGAAAAGTTAGCTTGTCTAAACTTCACTTTCAATGTGTATAAAGTGAGAGTTATAACAGCATCAAAATCACACGGTTGTTATGGAATATTCAGTGACTTAATCCATGTAAATCACTGGCATGCTGCTTGAAACTTAGTAAGGACTCTCTAAAACTGTTCATTTTCTCCTTTTTCCTTTTGCCTAAGTTCCCACAGCTAGTGAAAGGGCCTACATTCCTATGTAGTTCATTATGAACTCAAACTCTAGTGTTGTTGTTTTTCTTTTTTTATTATATCTATTATATTCCCGATTACTTGTACTATTAATCACATAGCAAAGCGGAGACATGTTCATTTTCTCACTTGACTTCAAAAATCTCTGTATGGGGGGTATAATATTGATAATTTTGTTTTCAGCTCAAAATATTCCTCTTCTTTTCCTGGTACAAGTATATGCCTTTTCTCTGGGGACTCACTAATTTCTCAACACCCCTTCCATTTACTCTAGTTGGGCAGCCAATCTCAGCAACTTTCTCCCTGTGCCACGGGTGTGAGCACAAGGGTTGCATCCTCCTGGATGCAATGGTCATTCCAAATGTTATCCACCTGACATTCCTCCACAGAGGAATTGAATGGCTCTATTCTTGAGTTTGAATTGTGAGCTCTGATGATATGATTCCAGAGACGCCAGTTGCCATATCATTCACAACATGGAAAGATCTGAGGCAATGGATCCAACACCTAGAAAGAAGTAGAATAGTCAGCAAGAGAATCTTGATGACATTAAGTCCTAGGATTCACCCCTTCCATTACACAAGCCAATAAAACTCTTTTGTGGCTTAAGCTAGTCTGCTTGTTTCAGTCGCGTCTAACAAAAGGAGTCTCAAAGGAGAACTTTGCTTGGGAAAAATATCTTAATAGGCTCTAAGGAGATAAGGTGAGATCCTAAGACTCTGGGTTAGGATCCAGAGTTGAAGGTTTTAGTAAAGAAGGCTGATTGCTGTTCATGAAATGAGAAAAGATACTGGGCTTCTTGTTGTTACTGTAGAGAATGAAGAAAGATAAGATGAGAGTGCGGCATGGGACATATGTCAAGATAGGGACACGTTGGTGACAGGTGGTTGAAGTGAAGTATTGTTGGTAAACAAGAATATCTAGTTAGGATCTTAAAATTGCAGTGTGAGTCTGCTTCATACTCCCTGTTCTATTCTTATAAATGCTTTGTGGATTTCAGTAAAAACTGTTGGATTTCACATTTGGTTTGCTGAAGGACGGAGCAAAGTCTCCATCTATGAAAATGCAGAGGAGGAATGAACTTGTTCATAGAAAACTTGAGGAAGGATTTGAGCTTAAGTAGACTGTAGAATTGGGGGTTGGATTTTGGGGATTTTTTACTCAGAGCTCAAGGAGTAGACAACTTTGTGCTGACGTCTGAGTTGCATATAGTTTATAGTGAATAAGAACAGATCTAATATGTATGCAACACTGTTGGATTAAGTCACTAGGGAAAGCTGCACATTTTTATTTTTCAAATCTCATGGGTATCATTTAGCAATTTATTTCCTCTATGCACTAAGTAGTATGTGGTGACTTGCAAAAGTTCATTTTCATCATATGCTTTATTTATGCCCATGTCATAACTTAGGTGCTGGGGAAAGCGTTCTCATTATATGTTAAAAAATAGAATTAAAATAAAGCAATACAGGCAAAATCTATTACAACAGACTGCAAAAAAACAGTCCATAATTTTAGTTTTGCTTTAATTTATTTGTATTGATTTAAACCAAAGCCTCATTAACTTAGTCTTTGACATATTTTTGCTAAGCAGAATATCATGGTATATGTATTAATTCACTATGCCCTATGAATTTTTCAAAGTCTTATATAAATAGAGAAATCATAGTTATTTGTGTGGGTCTGTAAATTAATGTTATCATTATTTTGAAAAACAAAGTACTTAATAGTTATATAAAATTATTAGCACTCCAGAGCTGGAAGGGGCCTTAGATATCATCCTGTTCTCTTAATTCTAGCCCAGGAAAGGTGAGTGGCAGAACATGGAACACCTGATTCTTAGTCAAGCTCTTTTTTCATCATGCTAATTTCTACATCTATAAAACAAAGAAAGGGATTAGGCTAGATAAGCTTTACGGTTTTTAGTTCTCTAGCATCCATTTTGAAAATCTAAGAATTAGGAAAACTTCTCTATTTGTACCAAAACTTCTAAATAACTAGGGATAAATAACTACTTATCAGAATACATGGCACTGAGATGTGTCTTGTGTATGTAAGCCCTTGAAATGATTTTAGTCACACAGCTTTGGGTCCTCCATTGTCTATCAATAAATAGATGACATTTTCTCTAGTTATTCCCATCTAACATTATCCCAGAATTATGTTTAAGGTACTAAATTTCAGAAATAAATACTTTTGGCGTAAGAAAGGAGACTCAAAACATTATGGAACTGGTCTCACTGATCAAGCAGCAAGCTTTTATTGAATTTGTAACGTGTGCTTAGCATGATGCCACAGACTGTACTGGATAAAAAGGAGGTAGAGATACAGTTCCCACACTCAAGGGCATCTTACCATCCATGGGTGGAAGAAAATAGGATATAGAGCTAACATATAATATATATATATGTAATAGAACAATTGTTTGCTATATTTTGTGATTCTGACTACAAATGAAATAAGATTTCCAAAAAGAAAGAATGCTCCCCCTTATAACCTCCTAGTTCTTTGTGTGTCTCTTTGCCATTTTCTTTTCCTAAATTCTAGAAATAAAGTCTAGATAGTTAGGATGAAGTAATAGAGGGTTTTAAAAAACAAGATGAGGAGTTTTGACCTGATAAGGTGAATAAAGGAAGTTGTTAATATATGTTAGCATTGGCAAGCAAGATGCTAGAAATACGGTTTTCAAATTAATGTCAGATAGTGGTATGCAAACTCTACTGGAGATGGGAAGTTTGAGTAAAGGAAGTGAGACCAGTTTCTGTAATCCTAGATGATATGTGAATGTGTTGGGGTAGGTTATGCTGGTTGCTGCAACAACTCCAAAATTCAGTGACATAACAAAATAAAGATTTATTTCTCACGGTGCATGAGAGGGTTAGTTGGAAGTGTGACTCTACAAAATCATTTATGGACTCATGTAATTTGCAAATTTTGGCTTTCCCATCTTTAACTTGTATGGCCTCAAGGTCACCTTACAGTTAACACAACTGTCAGACTAGAGGAAGGTTGGAGAAAGAGAGAGAAGAGCTACCCTATTTCTGTTGATATGATCTGACATGATCTGACAGAAAATGACATGCTCCCTCAAGATATGACTTAGAAGCAAGGAGACCTGGGACATGCAGTTAAACTGTGTGCCCTGGAAGAGGAAATTGGCTTTGTGAGTCAGTCTCCTCCTTGTGGGTCTCTAAGAAAATGAGTTTTGCTTAATGGTGCATGTACTGGACTGCAGGTCAATATTTCCTAAACTTTCCTGATGATACAATCATTGGGGGAGCTTAGTGAATCCTGTACCCAGATCTTCTGAATCTGTTTCTTCCGTGGAGGGGCCTTGGAATCTGTATTTTAAATAAGCATTCTAGATGATTTTATCACTAGGCAAGATTGCAAAACACTGTTTTACATAAATACAACCTACAAGTAGGTGCTATTTTTATTTCCCATTTCCCATGTGAGTTTGTTGAGGTTAAATAACTTGCTCAAGGACACAGAACTGGGAGGTGGCAGAAATAGGATCTTAACTCAATCCTGCCAGACCCTGTAGCCTGAACATTTAAACTTTCTTTTATCCTGCCTCTCCATCAGGATGCATATCAACTGTGACTAATTAATGAGGAGACCCATAGACCTTCAGGTGACATATATGCATATATATATTTTTTTCTATTTTTATAAATGCTATAATATTGGGTTTTTAAATGTCTCGTTTCTTAATAACAGAGTGTATATGCACAAACAAACAAACAAAAAAAGGCATGACTTTCAGGTCCAGATATATTGCCTCTGTGATATCGAGAGAAGTCTAACATGGATGTAACACTTGCTCACAGTTGCTGTTATATAAACATATATATATATACGCACACACACACACACACATATATATACATATATATATATATATATATATATATATATAAACATATATAACAGCAACTCACAATAGTATCTAAGAACAAAGTGAGTTAGTGTGGTGGCTCCTGGAAAGATAGATGTGGCTATTTGCAGAAAAGATGCCCTACCATTTTCCAGGTTGGGCTGGAGGGAGGCATAAGTCAACTGGGTGGCTCACGTCATTCAGTGATGCCACTGTGAAGAGCAGGATGAACACAGATGAAGCTTTCTCTGGCAGGAATATGTCACCTTGGTAATGACATGTAATCCCTGGTTTAGAAATGCGAGTGAACAATCTTTAGTGATAAAAATCTCAAAGGTGAGAAGAATTTGCCACTCAGAAAGAAAACTAGAAAATTCTATCTCTAGGTAACTCTAAGGCAGAAGTTGCTGAACCCTGAAATGGGGTGTAGAAGTGTCACTGAAAAGGCAATGATTGCTAGAGCTCCGTGTGCAGCCAGAAGAGGTGTAATCAATCGTCAGATCAGATTTTCCTGGATTTTCTGAGTGATATCTAGGAACTCAAAGGGGTTGTAGAGCCTTGAATGATTGGAGGATTCTAGCTAGGAGAAGATGTAAGATCAGTAAGCCATTTTTTGGTTTTCACAGTTGACCACACAATCAGAGTGCGGTTGAGCACATCAGGCCAGCAGGCAACATAGTAGCAAAGCAAAATGACCACATCAGACACCAACCACATGAGTGATGGGTGGTACTTCCCACCCCACCTCTTCCTACAGGGGAAGATTTGTCTCACAAATGACAATGAGAAAATTTTAAAAAGGAAACCCCTCCTAGGGGATTTTTAGAATTATGGAATATGGTTGTTAGTTTGGTAAGTGGAAAGTCAGAGAGACTTAGATTGAAATAATATTTCATTATTCATTTACCATGTTCAGGTTATGTGCTTTAGAGAAAGTTATTTAGCTTTGCTGAGCCCCAGTACCTTTGTCTATAAAGTAGGGATTTAGTATTTTTGGGGGTGTTGTAAAGATTGATGGCAATGTATGAAAGCATCTCGCACCATGCTTCACCCACAGAACGTGTTCCATAAATAATGGCTCTACTATTTCAGTTACTGTTTTAAAAATATATTCTCTGCCATTCACTATTTGATATGCATTATTTCATGACAAACCAATAAGTTATGGTATTACCTCCCTTTAGAGGAAAAAGGTTAGACTTATGGGTCATTTAGTAAGAGCTCTTTTCAAACACAGGCCTGTCACTAAAGTCATACACAGTGGCATGCTCCTTTAGTGTGCTCTTCACAGTACACCTCCACTTCTCTGGGTTGTCTGTCTGGTGAAGAACATATAATATCTGTTGCTTTTTTTTTTTTTTTTGCTATATTCTATTTGAGCTTTCTCTCTGGGCTATTTCCTTGGTTTCTGGGTGGGAAATTGAACCACAAGTTATATGACTCCAAGATTCAAGAATCTCTAGAATGATAAACTAATTTCTAATATACCATTAAATAATGAAGTTATCAGAAATACATTTAATGTGTAAATATTAAACCAAATAGGTAAATGTCCCATCAATTACATTTTGCAGAAAAAAGTTCTTTCAAAATGAAACAATTTATAGTAGACCATGCATTCCTCTTTGATTTAAAGTCATATATGTATATTGGACATTTCACTATGATCCCTGAATATAGTATTTTGGCATTTGTATTTTGAATTAATGCTATTTAAAGAAAAAATACTATAAATAATTAAGCAAAAAAAAACTTCTCTGCTTCATTTAAAGAAGATAATTTTGTTATACATAACTTTCATGGAACCATGATATTAATGATTTATCTATAGATTATAATATCTTTTAGGGAAGATTATATTTTAAACTCATTGTTTCTCTTAGTAGAACCCAGAACAGAGAGAGACTGGCACAAATTTTATGCATAATAAGCTTTTTCTAGATGAGAGTGCAGATCACTCATGCTAAGAATTTAGCTTTCAGTTATGTTTAAAATAATGCATTTCTTTTATTGATTTTTTTTAATATTTAAATTATGCAACAAACTGAAAACAAAAACAATAGTTTTGTTCTTCTTACACTGTCATTGCATATTAGCTAAACCTCAAAATTTATCTATACTGAGTCAAAATCATCTATTGCAAAGGGGCAAATGAAACAAATGACATTTTACTTTGTAAAACCTTTTTTTGTTTGTTTGTTTTGGGGGGGTGGAGGTGGGGCATGATCTGGGAATTGAACACCAGTCTCCAGCATGGCAGGCGAGCATTCTACCACTGAACCACTTTGTGGGAAGTTTTAAGAAACCAATAAGTGTTGAACTAAATGGATCGGTGGAATGTGGGTGATCATCCCCGATTCTGGAGCATCACTTCCAGTCCCACAATTTTAGGGCCTTTTAAAAGGAAGAAGAGCTACATGAGCTTAAATGTTGATTCCCTAATATTATACAAGATTTTTTTTCTTGTATAAGAAATTTCTTGTATATTTCTTGTATAAAATGGGCTGGAAGTTTATAACACTAAATTTGGAAGCAGTTCATTTGGTGGAATTTGTCCATGCTGCCTTTCAGTGGTTCAGTTCTTCACCTCATCTGGCTTGCTATGTCTGCACAGGCAATTTAAAGACTGCTTAAAATTCTGCAATTAGATTGCATGAGCCAAGGCATTTGTGCTATGAATCACCATTTGATAATCTTTTAATTCTTGAGGACATTTTTTTCCCTCCAAATAAGAACCAACCTTCAAGAGGGCAATTTCTTTGATAAATAATAGTAAGTGCACATGGTATTAGTTTTTTTTTTTTTGTCTTTTATTTTACATGGTATTAGTTTTGTATCATTTTCCTCACAAATGATTACCCTTATGACCATTATAAATCATAGAGGGCAATGATAACTGGGTGGTGAGTTTATGAGAACAGGATCCAGAAGTCTGAGTGGCACCTCTGTAACATTACCACAGAGCACTCAACAGACATGAGTATATGAAATATGAAGTAATTTTCACTTTATTTTTCAAAAGCAACTGGCATTTAAGAAAAGAAAATGAATAGAAAATAAATTTTAATCTCAAGACACTTGTTCTGGTAGTCACATTTTTTTTTTTAATTTTTAAGTAGAAAAGAATTCTATAGTTATCATTCCATTTGGGAAATCAATGTTTGATAATAAAACTTCTGTGTGTGGTTCAATAAATGACATGCTGTATAAGAGGAACAGAAGACTTGGGATCTTCTAATGCTTCATATTAAAGTGTACTTTGCTGCATATTTATGTGCAGTATTTTATAGTTCTTTATGAATCTATTTCCCCTGGTCACGTTTGTTTTAAGAACCTGAGGGAAAATTTACTAATTTCTCTGAATCGTGAGTAGTAATTTTAGAAAATTACTCTATTCACTACCTTAGAGATGGAATAGCATAAAGGTTTAGAACACTGGCTGTGGAGTTAGGCTGCCTGGGTTTGAATCCTTATTAGCTTATTATTTTTTATCTGACTTTATTAGCCATGTGCAAGTCATATAAGCTATTCTGTAACCTCATCTGTAAAATGAGAGTATTACTATTTCGTAAGGTTGTTATGAAGATTAAAGGAGGATAAAGCACAGTTCTTGGCATATAGTAAGTGTTCACACATATGTGTGATACTCTTTCTGACCCAGGATGCAGGAGAATGATTAGGGTACACAGACAATAAAGAAGGCGCTCCCTATGACCTTTATTTCCCTTTGCTGTTCTCTTGCTTTTCAATAGCTCAGAGTTCTGCTCAAGAAGCTATTGCAGAGTTTACCATAGATGTCATTTAGAGCTGGAAATTTATCCAGAAAAAACAGAGTTCTGCTTTTGTGTGTCAGTGGCCACAAATATAATGTGACTTAGGCTCCCTGCTAGTTGAATTATACAGTTAGAACTGTTGAACATACTTTTCTTTTTTCCAAAATGGAAAAGAACTTTATACAAGATCTAGCAGAGCTTGAATTTAAATACTCAGCTAGTAATGTGCTTCTAAATATAGCTCAGTTTCTTGCAATCTGCATGGCTCATCTTCCAGCGAAGATTAGCATGTGCTTATATCCATAAAATTGGCAGATATTTAATTTACAGTAACTGGGTTTTTACATTTAAATGTTAGATTTAATAGACTAGATAAAATTTAACAATTATGTATGAAAAAATTAATTGAGTCTGTTATAATTCATTCAAATAATGCTTATGATACAGGGTAAATGGGAAGTAAATCTTCTAAAATCTTCCACTTTACCTTCTTTAGTAGTTGTATAGTTCTTCAGAGCAATCAGTTTTATGGCATAGTCCTTATTTAACAGATGTACCTATTTAAGAACCAATGTAGACGATAGCATAGAAAATAATTGAAAACATAGGTTACGATGAATGTTAAGATACACTCTATTCACTTCTTTATTTGAGTTCTAGAAAAATATGAACCATTTATTCCTTAAATTAAACATAAGGGGATGCTTTCTTAATTGAGACTCATCTTACTTGACTTTGGTTTCTCTGTTTCTTACATTGTTAAGCAAAAAAGAAACTCACCTTTAAAAAATCACTATAGCAGGTACTTTTGGTATCTCATATCACATCCCTCTGCCAAACTTTGAATTCATCCTGTGGTGGGTGAAATTCTAAGATACCTCTCAATTTTTTGACTCCTGGTGTACATATGCCTTCTCTAAGTTAATAAATGTTAACTAAATGTTAATAAACATTAACTAGGTCCTGCTGTAAAAAGATTTTGCAGATGTAATTAAAGTCCACTTTGGTTGACATTAAATAGGGGGCTTATCTGGGTAGGCTTGACCTAATCATGCCAACCCTTTAAAACAAGAGAGTTTTCCCCACTGATACCAGAAAAGGAAATCAGAGAAATGTGCTCCTGTTGTCAGGGCCTGAACTCTTACATCATAATCCTCCATATCACTAATTAATGAATCATATGTATCCTCAGGTTTATTATTTGTTAGCAAATGACAATTTTCTTATGAGCAGTGATTAAGCTGCTAAATCATTTCATCTATAGGATTTAAGGTTATCTAAATCATTTCATCTATAGGATTTTCACCTTGTTTTTGTGATATGTTCCTTTAATACTCACACAAGATTTTCTCATACTCAGATTCAACTAGACAATTCAACTTGTGATGACCATCAACCAGTGCACCCTTGAAATCAGCCTATTTTATTACCCTGAACCATCAACATTGTTATGAAACCCATTGAAGACAAAGGAAATAATCTTCACTTCTTCCTAAAGGTATTAAATACAAAAGTCAATCCCATACTTCTTAGGATGGTGGTAGTATGATTGCCACCGAAATGAAGAGGGGATAAAGATCAAAATTTTGTGGAAATAAAAAGTAGCACAATTGAACCCTGAAATGAGTGCCTCCACTTCAAACTGGGGTGAAATCATTAGGGAGCCTGAATTTCTTAGAGAGCTTAGATTAAAGGGATAGTGATTAGATTGGAAGGTTGAGTTTGAGATGTTGGATATTTGGAGAGACTCCAAAAATTCAGTAGCCTTCTCTTTGTCATTCCTTTTCTCTGCGATAGGCATTATCTATCAAAATGGTTTAACATAAGCATATAAAATATTTTCACACTTCTAGACCAGACCAGGGTACTACTTGACACTTTTTTTAAAGCTTGCAGCTTTAATTAAGTTTTATCTGACATGAGAAGATTAATATGTGTTTTGCTAATGACTATATTTAGTAGGATGGATCTCTTTATTTGTCAATTGATCAAATTCACAATTACATTTCCCAATTACCCAAGACACTGCTTCCATTGTTTTTCTTCTCTAAACGGCTTAATGCTTTAATTCTTGCCATTATTTATATTGTAACTTAATGAAAGAAGTTTAAAAAACATTTCCTTACTCTTACGAATAGAAACATTTCCTTACTCTTATGAATAGAATTTGGGATTTCATTGAACATCTCATTGCTGGCCAAAACTAATTTTTTTACCCTAAGTTTTGAAAAAGAACATATTTCCTCTGTATCCTGTTAAGCACATGAAAAGTTATTCAATATAATTTCACAAGCATGTATTCCACATTTACTATGCACCCGGTACAGAGCTAAACTACAGGGACACTGTAAATGAATAAAACATTCCCTTTGCCCTCGATTAGCTCATAATGGACAAAGAAAGGTATGCAACTAACTACAATGCACTATGATAGAGGCATTGACAAAATGGTTTTGAAGCTCAGAAGAACAGACATTTATTTCTGTCTGCCATATTCCTATCTGACCTTCATTGAGAAGGTTATATTTTTAGCTGGGTCTTGAAGCCTGAGTAGGATTTAGCCAGATGGAAACAGGAGTAAAGTGCTTTCCAGGTAGAAAAAATAGCATAGATAAAGCAAAAGCAGTAATTTCCCAAAAAGGGTAGTGTAGAGGAAAGAGGGCTGTATTAGAGGAGTCCATTTCCATCCCTGCTAAAATTCTTATGTGTCTATCAGGATGAATAGGGTAGGCATGTATTTTTTGAAAGCCCTCCCAAGATGATCTGAAATGAAGCCCACCTCAGCTCACTTCCTACCCAGCCACCAAATTGAGAACCAATTGTGCGATAGGAAGATCATGGACCTTGGAGTGACACAGAGCTTTTTTTTTTTTTTTAAAAAAAAAACAATGCAGATCTACCATTTCCTAGCTGCACAACTTTGAGAAATCTAAACCATTTGTGCCACAGTGCTCCCATCTATAAAATGGAACTAACTACAATTTTGCAGGGCTGTCGTGAAGGTATAATAAGCTGGCTTATGTATAAATCTTGGAATATGGTAGGCATTTTGTACATACTAGTCTCAATCTCCTTTTCTTTCCTCCAACTCCTGGGTAAAGCACAAGGTGTAACAGTATACATCATGCTTATAGCACTGATTGCCAGAGTAGTCATGTCTGAACTCTAATATAGATAGGCATGGAGGCTGGGATATAAGGCTAAACATTTATTCTAAGCTTTAGCAAGTGTCTTATCATATAAGAAGTTCAGATTTTTAATACTCCATACGATAGGAAGTGTAGAACTTATTAATCGTTGTAAAACAAGAAATCCCCAAACTGCATGGCCTAAAATAATCACTTTTTAATGCTCCTGAGTCAAAACTGTCTATGCTGGGCTAGACTCAGCTAAAGTCAGCTATACTTACTCATGTGTCAGTGGTTAGCTGGTGGCCTGGCATTACTCATTTATTTGGTGGTTGGTTAACGTGTAGCCAGGGTGATAGGGGTTTATTGGGCCATTGTCAACCAACAGCTCAGTTTAGGCTTATTCACTAATGACAGCAGAGTTCCCAAGAGTGATAGCTGTACAGCAAAGTCACATTGCAAAGGGGCGTGGATACAGGAGTAGTGAAGAATTGTGGCCATTTTTGCCATCTGCAAAGAAAATCATTTAAATGCTTTGTAATGTTTTACAATAAACGGTAAGATCAGATTTGTTTAGAGTAATCACTCCAGCTTCAGTAGGAAGAATGAAAAGGAGGTATAAGGGCCAAAAAGCAAGAATAGATGTTAGAAGACTTTTGAAACATTACTATTGTAAAGAAACTAATATATAAATATTGAGCCTTTTTTCTACTTCTCACTAGGGAATGAAGATCCCGACCTTGTTACTTATTTTCTTCTGAACTCATTACCTCTAAGGAGGTTTCTGCCATTACTAGACTAACCCTGGTGTCTGTGAAATAGAACAGGGAGGAGGGGGATAGGCTAGGTCTGAATAGGGTTGGGGAAGGATTTTCAGAGTCCTTATTTATGGTATTTTGAGAGACAGTGGTGGGGTTGTAGTTGTGGTGGGTGAATGAAGTTGATTAGAGAAAAAAACAAAAAAAATTATAAATATTGTTGTAGGCACAATAAACCTTCATGGTCAAAACATGTTAGCCAAAAAATATAATGTGTCAGGACCCTCCACTTGCCCTTCAAAATGTACTCTGAACCTTCTCTATTCTCTCTTCTCCATGAGGTTGAATTAATGTGGGCAACATCAGTAGGCTGACTGGGCAATTGGCTTCTGGTTGTGCCCAGCAGGAAATCAAAGCCCAGAAGGAAATCAAAGGAAGAGAGAAAAAGAGGTTGGAGTATTTTTTCCCTCAGCAAGCAAGCCAACAAACAAATGAAATAGACCATTTTAATACACATTCTTGTTAGGAATAGTTCTTATTTACAGCTCCATACTTTTATTCTAGACAGGTTGATTATTTTTTGTCCAAGTTTATAAAATGTTTATTGTCATATTTAGTCCTTATAGCAGCTCTTATGAAGAAGTGTTGGGCATTGTATTGTGTCCCCCACAAAAGGCACATTCAGGTCCCAATCCCTGATCCTGTGTGTGGACCCATTGTATATAGGCTCTCTTGAAGATATTACTTTGGTTAGAGTGTGGCCCAACTGAATCAGGTTTGGTTTTAATCTGTTTTACTGTAGTCTTTTACAAGCAGAACAAAATTCAGGAAAAAGGAGAGCAGCCAGAAGCTGGAAATCAACTCTACCCAGAAGAGAAAGGAGATGCATTACCATGTTACAGAAAAACAAGGAACCCCACATATTGCCAGCCAGCTAGAAAACACTGACTTACGGAGGAAGATAGCCTTCTAGCCTCTGAAACCATGAGCCAATTAATGACCATTGATTAAGCCAAAATCAGCTGAATGGTATTTATTTTAGCAGCCAGAAAACTAAAATAAGAAGGTAATATTATTTTTATTTTATATATGAGGAAACTGAAGTTCAGTGATAACTTAAGTGAGTTATCTACCTAAAGTTTTCTTTTCCCCTAGGCTTTTTGAAACCACTTTGGGGGGAATCAATTTCTGTATCTAAAGTTCATTTTAGAACCATATAAACCCTCAGTAGAATGGAAAAAATGGTCAGTATTGAATTTCTTTCCTAGTCTTTATTTAAAGGAACTAAGGTTAAGTCTTTCATTTTTTTTTTTTTTTTTTTTTTTTTTTGCATTGGCAGGCACCAGGATGGGTCTCCATCCTGGGTCTCCATCATGGCAGGCGAGAACTCTGCCACTGCACCACCATGGCAGGTCCAGTCTTAACCTACAATTCCTAAAAGGAAATTTAGGTAGGTGTAATATTTAGGTTCAGATGTCAACTTGACTAGGTGACGGTGCCAAGTCATTCTGTTGCTGTGGACTTAAATTGTTGGCATGTGAATTTCATCTATGACTGATTAAATCTATGGTCCAGCTAAGGGGAGTGCCTTCAGTAATGAGTGAGGCTTAAAAGGAGAAGTCAGAAGAGAGAGAAACGTCTCAGCAGCTCGCACACCTCAGCTCAGCTCTCAGAGCTGACTCAGATCCAGATGTTTGGAGAGTCAGAAAGGACAAGCCCCAGGGAGAGCCGTTTGAACTCAGAAGCCAGGAGAGAGGGCCAGCAGACATCACCATGTGTCTTCCCATGTGACAGAGAAAGTCAGAAGAAAGTCAGCTGCCTTTCCTCTGAAGAACTATAAAATTGTAACTGTATACATCTCCTTTATAAATGCCAGTCCATTTTTGGTAGCCTTATCAAACTAAAATGGTAAGCAAACAAGTAGAGGTAGCAGCAAACTATCTCATTTTTCTAGAAAAAACCCTCACAAGTCCCTATTTTATTTCTTGGCTAGTTATACATTGGGAAAATCTAAGTTTGACAAATCAATTTATGATTTTTAATCTCTGCAATAATAAACTTTCATTTGTTTGGAAAAGCTGTTCTTGTGACACACAGTTGCCATAGAATTTCATAAGTATCATGGAAATGCTTATACAAATTCATATAAGTAGCATCTGTTATATACAAGACTACTCTTTAAATGTGGTAGTTCTGTATGTGGTATTCTGTTTGACTTGTAATTTGCAATGCCATTTCTTATCTTTCCAATTATATGAGTCTTTATTCAAAACTTTATTTTTTTTTTCATTCTGGACAAGTATTTGCTATTAAAATTTGAAAATCTCAAGAGGTAAATTGAGTACAGCTGTGAAATGATTGATATTGATGCCTCAGGTATGATGTTCTGTCAGTCTTGTGAGTGACAGTAAATTAGCAGAAAAGTAGAATTGAGCTACAACTTTTCCCATCTTTTTGGATACATTATTGGATGATAAGACTGACTAAAATGGACATCTTCCCCCACCTTTTCAGCTAAAAACTGCCACAACTTTCCTATATATAAAGATACATTTGAGTGTATATTCGTGTAGTCAATTTAAATGAAATACATATTAATTTGTCCATTTTGAAATTGCTTGGCATAGTGATTCATTTGTAAATGGCTTCTAATTCCTCAATCAGAGATGGAAGATTAGTAGTTTGTTTTCAAATTCAAGTATTTGATTTCATTTCAGTTTGTTCTGTTTCTAGCTATAAGTGATATTCAAAATGGCGTTACAAGTTTTCAAAACCAAATGTGCTATTTAGATGAGCATCACTGGGCTGACTCCACCTGTACAGCATCAGAGGAGTCCAGGTATTGTATAGGTGGGTTTAACCATGGGTAGCCAGGCACTTCATCGAGGTTATGATTTTTTACAAAAGGAAGAGCTGCTCCATTTATGTAGTAATTACTGACTCTTAAAAATTAATTAATACTATTAGCATTCCAAATCATCCCTCCTTGTCTTTCCAATTCTAGATCTTTGGAATGATCATATATCTTAGTCCATTTATGTCAAATAGATTTTTAGAAGTTGACAATTATTTTAGATATCAGAGGGAGAATAAATGGAAGGGGAATGTCCCTTTCAGGAATTGGTCCTTAGCCTATTCAGTGTCCTATCAAGCCTTCTAGCTTCTAGCTTACTCACGATATGTTCCAGGAATCATGTACCTCTATATCATCATATATCAAGATTAAATCCTGATATGTTTTGCAGCTCTAAGCAATTCCACACAAGTCTGCAAGTTTTAATATGACTGTAGTCAAACTGCTTCTATCTATGCCACTTAAGGAAAAAACAACATTTTCAATTTTCTGGCATATGGGCTTTTGAAGATAGCTCGTACATAGCTCATTACAATCCCATGAGGTTCTAAAATTTTTCTGTTCTTATAGAAAGGGAAATCTATTTAGCAGATTCCTGAGTCTTGACAAGTTTCTACCTTTCCCAAGCTGCAATGCACAGTCACCTTCGTCCTGGGTTTATCCCAACACTCCTTTTCTGATGGAAGTTTAAAAAATACGGATATGGAGGCAGTGTTATCCAACTTTCTGCAATAATTGGCATTTTGATATGTCATAGATTGGCTGTAAAAATAGCACAATTAATTATTTTTCTGTATCCATGACTTTTACAGTGTATGTTTGTAGCTCTCTGCATTAAGAGGTGGAGTCTCTTTCCTTACCTCTTAAAACTAGGTGTGCCTTGTACTTCCTTTTGCCCAGTAGAATGTGATGAAATTGTGTCATTTTCAAGAATAGTCTTCAAGGGGCCTTGAGTGCTTCTGCTTGTACTCTTGGTCCCCTACCACACTATGTGAACCAGCCTGAGTTATCTTAATGGATGATGAGAGACACATTATCATGGCCCAGCTGCAAACAAACCAACTGCTAGACATATTAGTGATGCCAGTTAGCTCCTAGCTGACCAGCTAGGTGACTGCAGACATTTCAAATATTTCAACATTAAAATCAAGAGTATATAAGGTAGTAACTTGAGATGAGAAAAAAGTAATCCTAGGGAACTTGTAGATATATGAGCAATAATAAATTTTTATTTGTTTTAAACAACTAGATTCTGGGATGCTTTGTTATGGCTGCAAGAGATGAGATGCCATTTGAATACTTTTCTCAGAAAATAAACTATGCCAAATGTAATCACAGATTTAGAAATAAGACCTACTGCCCATTAAAACTACACTAAAGACTGAGTGGGACTATTGAGAATCCTGGCAGCGTTCTCCTCTATATTTTTCACAATCCTTGTTATCTCGTGTGGAGTTTTCCTTCACCTAATGGTGTGCCTGCAGTGGCCTCCAAGAATGAGTTCGAGCTCCTTCACATGGACGACATAGCTTTATCAGGTCTGGCTCTGCTTATTTCTTCAGGTTCATTTCTCTCACTCCCCCTCCACCCTCTAGACATCCTGATTATTATTATTTTTTTATTTCCTTGAAGGAATATTTTTCTCTTTTCTCCCTAGACTTCAAATAGTCTATTCATTCTTTCTGGAATACCTTTTCATCTCTCCCCTTTTTTCCTTTACAACTCCTGACAGTTTTGAGTTCTTAGGTTAAACATTCCTTATTGGGAGCCTTTCTTGTTTCCCAAGTCTGAATTAAACACTTTTCCAATGTGCCCTGTTTGTACCCTATCCTCAGGCTCATACTGTACTATATTTGTCTCTCTCACAAAACTGTATGCTTCTTCAGATCAGCAGCAGGTCCTATCCTGTTCCCAGGACTAGCTCTAGAATTTATAACAGTACTTTGCATATAATAGGTAGTCATTAAAAATGTGTTTAATAAAAAATTTAATGTCAGTGTTCGCAAGAGTTTTGTCTTTGCCTACTTCTGGTCATTTATCTTCTCACTAGCTGTGGTGGTTTATATGATTCACCAATTTCTGCTTCTCTTCCTTTCCCCGAATGTGTGTGTGTGTGTGTATTATGCCTTCCCTGTTTATTAAAGTAAGGCTTAGTATGTGACTAGCTTGACCAAAGAAATATACATCAAATTGATATGTGTCTCTTTCAGACAGAAGCTTTAAGAAACAGATTGTGATTTGTTACATTCTCTTTGTCATCACCATTATACAAGGCAGTGTTCCCCATAGAGCCTGCTCCATCAGCCTGGGTTCTAGAATGAAGATAAAATATAGCACAGTTGCAATCAATGATGGATGGATATATTGCATGAGCAAGAATAAAATCTGAGCTACTGAGATTTTTGAGTAGTTTTTTTGGTCAATGTAATATAGTCTTATTCTTACCAATATACTGGGTAATCACATCCATATTTCAATTACCAGCTATGTACTGATAATTATTGAATGTATATCTCTATCTTTATATGTTGTTGGAGGGAATGTAATTGATCTGACCACTTAGTGAAACAGTTTGGCAGTATCTTTAAAAAGTCAAATATACATCTATCATATGACCCAGAAATTTCACTTCTATATATTTCTCAAGAGAAATGAAAACAGATGCCCACAAAAGACTTTTGCAAATGTTTATAATAGCTAAACAAATAGTCAAATGTCCATTAATGTGTTAATGGATAAACAAAATTAATATAGCATAGAATGAAATATTATTCAACAATATAAAGGAATGAACGGACACATGCAACAACATGGATGAACCTCAAAATCATTTTGCTAACTGAAAGAAGTCAGACAGAAAGTCTGCATCTTATATTATTCCATTTATATAAAATTTCTAAAACTGTCCATACTTAAAGCATCAGTGACTACATGTGGCTGTAAGTAGGAGTGTTCAAAAAATTGATTTTGGTAATGACGTGACTAAAAATTTACTAACATCATTGAACTATATATTTACAGTGAGTTAATTTATTGTTTGTAAATTATATCTCAATATAACTGAAAAAAATTCTATCTATATACCCCAGTTTTCCCTGATTTAAAGATTTATATCTACTTACTAGATATTTCTAGTTACATGTCCCACAAATACGTCAAAATTATATAAAACTAAATTCTGTATTTCCTTTATCACCCCAAATTGTATTTCTCAACCTGTATTATCTATGTTAATACCACGATACAAAAAGTTGCTCAGGTCAAAAATATTGGGTTCTGTCTTGATTGATTTCTCCTTTTTACCTCTCTATCCCAGTGTCAACAGGCATTATTAATTCTATCTTTTGCATATCTCTTGAATTCATGAATTCCTCTAGTTTCTCACTTCCCTTCTCTTTTCTGCTTATTTTTTCCTCATCTCCAGCTACTTTATATACTCTTAATTATAATATTAAAATATTTGAAAAATTTATTTTTTAGGGTCTCCTGGGTAGCCAAAGACTAAAGATGTTTTATAATAACAGAACAAATGTCTATACTGTAAATTATTATATTTAAATTATAAGTACACAGTGATGTGATTTTCTCCTATAACTGGACAAAAATACATAGGCATAAATTCTACCCAATTCAATACAATTAACTTAAAAAATAGTCCCACATTATCCATCATGGTGTACATCCTCAAGTGCTACAAAAGCTTAGCTGATCTGAAAGGGATGTGTGCAAAAGAATGTAAAGTTTCTTTGTTTCAAGGTCTCAGAGTCAGGATGACCTTAGTATTTCACTTGAATTTTAGTTTCCTGAGATGGTGGTGAACAACCCACAGCCTTTGCACTACCTATAGCCAGGCTAACTTCAAAATATCATTATGAGCTACCTTCAAAAGCAGTCTTTAAATTCACTCAAAGCAGCCTCTAGAACAAGCTACTGAATAGAGACTGCCATTAGACAGTGGGCATATAGCCCAGGTTTCTAAGGGGAAGGGGATTGTTTCCTTGAGAGGAGGTCTGCCCTCATGTTAGAGTTAGACTAGACCTGCAGCTGGGTCATCCAGTTCCAGAGCAATGACGGCCTGTGTTCTCAGAGACTATGTAGCTTTTGTATTTTGTTTGCTCAGGCTGCCAGGATGCAATACATTAGAGATGGATTTGGCTTTTATAGAGGGGGTTTATTTAGTTACAAATTTACAGTTTCTCAGAGGAGAGGCAGCTAACTTTCCTCTGGTTTTCTCTGTCACATGAGAGGGCACGACTGCTGGCCTTCCCTCCAGGCTTCTGGGCTTTCCCTGGGGCAATTCCTTTCTGCATCTCCAAAGGTCTGGCCTGAGCTGCTCTGCCCACAGCTGTGCTGAGCTTCTCTGCGCCCTTTGACCTCTCTCTTTAAAGCCTCCAGCTGATCAAATTAAACGTCATTGTCGAAGGCACTCCTTAATCAACTGCAGATACAATCAGCCATAGATGAAATTCACATGCTGATGATTTAAGTTCACACAACAGAACAACTGGGCACCATCACCTGGCCAAGATGACACCTGAACCTAATTACTACACTTGATGTTGCCAGAGTGGGCTTCCAGGAACTTGACCGCATCACGAGGAAGAATTCAAGGACACAGCCCAACATAGAGTAAGCAGGCAAAAAATTTATTGAGAACACATGTGAGAGGACATATGAGCAGTCTTACAAAGACAGAGGTGGAAAGGTAAGAGGCCCCAGCAATGTGGGGCCATTTGCTTATCGATTAGCTTTACTTACTCCCCCTCCCCCTTCCTTTTTGGGAGGCTCTTTCTCTTACCCTCCTTTCTCTTCAGAGTGGTGTCCAGTGGTAGACCCACCCAGTGCATTTAGGTGGGTCAGTTCACTCCACCCTTCTCCATAGATGACTCACTTAGATGGGGATCCTTTGGACCCCAGGCCCTATTTATAGCTGTTTTTCTCATAGATAACTTTCTTCTTGAGGTTTAACAGCTTCTGAGAATTTGTCCTTTGCTCAGCCAAGCCACTGCCCTAATTTTAACCCCGTCTCAGTGATGCTCTGGGTTTCATTATTAAAATATTGGATTATAATTTTTCTTTTGTATTGTGCTGTTTTCAAGGGCTGAAATACCTATGTGTGCATGTTCATACATTTGTGTGTTTGTGTGTGTGTGTCTGTGTTTACTAACACTGCTTTGCTATTTAAAAATATGTGAAGTGTGAACCATTTATATCTTGGTAAATACTCAGGCTATATGTGAATTAAAATTTTGTTTTGAACCAAGATGCACTCAGAAATGATTCTGACCACATCCCTCATTTTTAAAAACCCTTAGGAGAGATCTCATTTGCCAAGTTATTAGGGAGAGTGAACATGTTTTCTTATGTTTATTTGTCTTTTGATCCTATTTAGGTTTTTATCTCTTGTGAAGGTTACTGGTGGAGTATTCCTATAGAGGGTGGAGCTGGGGAGAATGCTGAGAAAAAATTAGGAGTGCGCAGTGAGGATATTAGAAGATAAGACAGGGTGGAAAGTCCCCAATCCTTCCTGTGGAGCCTGAGCACCCACCTGGATTCTTGTCCCTTCCTTCTTTTTCTCCCCAAGAAGGTTATTTATTTCCCTCACTAGGATGATAATTAGGATTTTCTTCCTCATTATCTGAAGGGACCAATCATCCAGAAACAGTAGAAATTCAGGCCTGGATCCTGGGCCTCTTTTGGGTGGAACAAAATTTGAGTACAAAGTGTAAACCAGCCTTTTATTTTAATAAAACACAAATAAGTTTTGTGCAATAAACAAAATAAAAATGAGGCAGGTGTTATCATTTTGCTCTGGAATTGCACTCACTATCTTGGTTGTATGTGTGACCCTGTCCTGGCTGGCTCAGATAGTCAGAAGATCTTACAACCAGGTAGGGAAAGTTGGGAGAAGATGGCAAGTTTTGTCAGATCTCTGACATTCCCTGGCTCTTAGAAGGCCCTCAGGCAGTGTTGCAGTCAGGACAAGTTAATATCTGTGCCTCCTTTCTCCAATCTTTAAGTAGAAATAATAAAAATGCAGATTTTATGGTATTGTTCTGGAAGTGAAATGAATAATATGTAAATAATAAAATACTACATACATAAAAGTGCTGACATAAGAAAGTTGTTTCAGTGTTGTTTCTTCTCAAATATTCCCACACTGAAATACCTTAGTGTTAAAAATGTGTTGAATTTCTTAACATTTTTATGTTTCATAAAATAGATTCTTTAAGTTAAAAAGTGTTTTTAACTGGAATACAGCAAGCCTATTTTCATTTTTAATGACAAATATGTAGCCTTAGAAATGCTTTTATTTTTCTAAATGATACCTCATAAAAAATCACCTAGACCAATATAAAGTTAATGTGCAAAGATCAGTAACACTTCCATACACAAGCAATGACCTGAGGAGTCAGTTAGGGAAAAAATTCCATTCAAAATAGCAACTAAAAGAACCAAATACTTAGAAATGAACTTAAGATGTAAAGGACTTGTACACAGAAAACTACATAACATTGCTAAAAGAAATCAAAGAAGATCTAAAAAGGAGGAAAAACATTCTCTTCTCATGGATAGGAAGGTTAAATATAATTAAGATGTCAATTCTACCCAAATTACTCTATAGATTCAACACAGTACCAATCAAAATTCCAACAGCCTACTTTGAAGACTTGGAAAAGCTAGTTATCAAATTCATCTGGAAGGGAAAGAGACCCCAAATGGCTAAAAGCATCCTAAAAAAGAAGAATGAAGTGGGAGGATTAACTCTTCCTGACTTTAAAACATACTATGAAGCCACAGTGGTCAAAACAGCATGGTATGGCACAAAGATAGAAGAATTGACCAATGGAATTGAATTGAGAGTGCAGAAATTGACCACCAAATCTATGGCCAACTGATTTTTGATAAGGCCCCCAAATCCTCTGAACTGGGACAAAATAGTCTTTTTAATAAATGGGCATGGGAGAACTGGATATCAATAGCCAAAAGAATAAAAGAGGACTCCTGCCTTATACCTTATATAAAAATTAACTCCAACTCGCTCAAACACCTAAATATAAGAATTAGCACCATAAAGCTTCTAGAAGAAAATGTAGGGAAACATCTTCAAGACTAGTAATAGGAGGTAACTTCCTAAACTTTACACCCAAAGCACAAACAGCAGAATAAAAAATAGATAAATGGAAACTCCTTAAAATCAAATGCTTCTGCACCTCAAAAGACTTTGTCAAAAAGATAAAGAGGCAGCCAACTCAATGGGAGAAAATATTTGGAAATCAAATATCAGACAAAGGTTTGATATCCTGTATACACAAAGAAATCATACAGCTCAACAACAGAAGAACAAACAACACAATTATAAAATGGGCTAAAGACATGAATAGGCATTTTTCTGAAGAGCAAATGCAGTTGGCTGAAAAGCACATGAAGAGATGTTCATTTTCATTGGCTGTAAGGGAAATGTAGATCAAGACTACAATGAGATACCACCTCACACCTATAAGAATGGCTGCTATTAAACAGGAAACTATAAATGTTGGGGAGGATGTGGAGAAACTGGAACACTTGTGCATTGCTGGAGGGAATGTATAATGGCGCAGCCACTATGGAAGATTGTGTGGTGGTTCCTTAGGAAACTAAATATCGAGTTGCCCTATGACCCAGCAATAGCACTACTTGGAATATACTCAGAAGAGCTGAAAGCAATAACGCAAACAGACATTTGTACACTGATGTTCATAGTAGCATTAGTCACAATTGCCAAAAGATGGAAACAAACCAAATGCCCCTCAACAGACTTGTGGCTTAACAAAATGTGGTGTATACATACAGTGAAATATTATGCAGCAGTAAGACGAAATGATATCCTGAAGCACATGGCAAGATGGATGAGCCTTGAGGACATAATGCTGAGTGAAATAAGCCAGACACAAAAGGACAGATACTGTAGGATTCCACTTTTATCACAATGTTAAAGGAGCTAAGAAAGGATACCTCGATTTCACTGAGCCCTAAATCCAATGACAAATCTAAAGACAGGTGATGTGAAGACAGAGGCAGAGATTGGAATGATGCAGCCACAAGCCCAGGAGTGTTAAGGCAACCACCAGAAGCTGAAAGAAGCAAGAAATGGATTTTCCCTCAGAGCCTCCAAAGTGACCACAGCCCTGATTGGCTTTGGACTTCTCGCCTCCAGAATTGTGAGAGAATTAATGTTTGTTTTTCTTAACCCTGATTTAAAAAAAAAAACAACACCTAGACCTTCTTAGGGAACAGAGTTCTTAACTTTGATTCATTCATTTAAAAATATTTATTGCATTTCCGCTATGTGCCAGGCAACATACCAAGTGCTGGGGTGTATAAAGTAAAACTCTGTGTTGACATTACAAATTTTGAAAATCTGTGCAAAAGCTTAGAGGTATGAGAAGGCGAGATGCTGGGATGCATATTTTAAGGAGGGAGATAATATTTTGCCTACAATTTGAGAGACGCTATCTAAGTGCTTTACATACATTATCTCTCCTGACCTTCACATCAGTGCAATTATTTTGTAGCTGAGGAAATTGAACCTCAAAGAGGTTAACTTGTCCAAAATGCAAATAGCTCTTAAGTGTTGAGATAAGATATGAATCAGTTTCTTTTCTTTTCAAGGCCTGTGCAACCTTCATTACAGTAATTCTCAGGTATGGCTTGTGTGTGTGTATTATATAAGGCAAGGAAAAAAAGAGTGAGATAACACCAGTAGGTCTGGGTTGAATCTTGAAGGTTCTTATGTCCATATTTAGAAGTTTGGACTTTACCTGTGAATAAAGTATGTAAATCAGGAAGTGGCATATCTATTTTTGAAAGACTGTTCTTGTGGCAATGGGAAAGATAGATTGAATGAGTTTATACTGAAAGCTGAGTAATTTGTTAGAAATTTATTAAAATTGTTTGGGTATGATATAATAAAGATCTGAATTAAAGCAGTTATAGTGAGGGTGAAAGATGGGACAGATTTATGAAATGTTAAGAAAATAGAGCTGGCAAGTTTGAACAATCCTTAATCAAGGACATTGAAGGAGAAAAGAGATTTTAGTGTGACTGCTAGAGTTTTGGTTTTAGTGACTTGAGAATGTCTTTCCTAGAGATAAAAAGAGGTTGTTGTTTTGGAAGGTAGATGATGAGTTTAAATTTGAGCAAGGTGAATTTGATATTCCTGTGGAGTGACTTTGAAGTCAGTTTGAAATACAGCTCTGGGGCTCAGGAAAGAAGCCAAGGTTAGTGATGTAGATTTGAGAGTCATCACTGGGTGTTGATGAAAGCCACGGCATGGTTAGAATCACAAGGCATATACAGGCAAAGGACAGGCATGCTGAGAAGGAAAGTTTGAGGCACAGTAAGATTTATGAAGTTAACATGGAAAGTTCTTAAAGCACACCCAATTATTAGTTCAATAATTAATTACAAGATTCTTCAAATAATTCCTGTCAAGCCCTGTGCCAGGTGCTAAAAGATATAATAGCGAACTTTCTCTATTCTTCTTCTTGGTAAAAAGTGATTGCTTTCTGACTATGGACTTTATTTCTTGGTATGGTATTCAATGACCTGACTTCAACCCATCTCTTTCCAGTCTTATTTCTCACAGACAATATCTACTTTTGATATATGCACATGTATACACATATGCAATCATATATACAAATTTTTGTATACATACATGTATATGTATGTAGTAGGTTTATGTGTCAATTTAGCCAGATAATGGTGCCCAGTTATTTGGTCAAGCAAGAATGGGCCAATTAGTTGAAGGCTTTAAAAGGAGAAGTGAGAATTCTCTTCACTTCAGCCAGGCAATCTCTCTGGGGAAATCATCAGAGACCTTCACTGAAATTGCCAGCTTGCAGCCTGCCCTACAGAATTTGGATTTGTGTATTCCCCACAGTTGTGTGAGACACTTTTATAAAATCTCATATTTACAGGTAGCTCCTGTTGGTCTGTTTCCCTAGAGAACCCTGACTAATACACACACACACACACACACACACACACACACACACACACACGTTAGGGATTGAATTATGTCCTTCACAGAAAGTCCCACTCAGTTCCCAAAACCTGGTCCTCTGGGTGTGGACTTATTTGTAAATAGAACTTTTAAAAATGTTATCAGTTAAGTGTGAGACTTAATTCAATGTTGCCAAAGTTTTTATAAGTGAAGGAAATTGGACACAGAAAGAAGCAGCCACAATAAAAGCAAGAAGCTGCAACTCAACAGAATCTGGAAAAGAAAGGAGAAAACTCTACCCATACATTGCCATGTGATGGAAAAGTCAAGAGACCCCAAAGACTCCTGGCCAGCCAGAGACGCCAACCATGGGAGGAAGCAAGACTTCTGGTCTCAAAAACCGTGAGCTAATAAATGTCTATTGTTAAGCCATCCAATTGTATGGTATGTGTTTTAGCAGCTAGGTACTGCTACTGTATAAAACAATATACGTGTATAATAATACAGACATATAGTGAAAAGTAAAATTACAAACACTTATAATGAAGAGGAAAAATCTGAATCTGGTCCCACATCCGAAAGCACCCTCCTCTTTTTTTTTTTTAATAACTAGTTTGCTTTTGTTTCCCATTAGTCTTCCTTTTTTTTTTTCTGTGCTACTCATACTTCTAAATAAGATTTTTCTGTTTCTTTTCTTATTAATAAACTTTATCAAGATAGTAGCTTTAGAATCTCAGCTTTGCATGATTAAGATTTAACTCACTAAATTCTACATTCCCTTCTTTTCTCCTCTTCCAAATTTTATTATTTATTGTAACTTTAAACAATATGTATTTTACTTCTATTTCTGGTCCCTTCAACCTAATCAATGCTGACTCTCATTTAAATAAAGTGAGACTATTAGGACCCTCCATTTTCACTTCTATCTTCCCTCTCCTCCATACATCTCCCACCAACTCTCAGATATAACTTGTACTGTGGCATTATCCATATCATTACATTTAATTCTGTTCTGTAATCAGAATAAGCCTTCTATGCTATCTCTAGAGCTTTGATTAATAAATTATAATTAGTGCCTAGAATGGTGCCTGAAGTAGAAATGATAGAGGAATAAAAATCAAAATCCAGAAGACAGCATTTATATATTTTATAAATATACATGTTGCTAAGGATTATATTTATTCCATTATAAGTCCAAAACAATGATCCCTTAGCTATTCAAAAGAGAATGTTCCCAGCATCAAGTCAAATGGATTGTTTTTTCTTATACTTGAATCAATTGTGCAATCTTATGCATGTTTTACCTTTTTTTTTAATTCTCTTGGAATTCTAGACATCTTTCCTTTTCCTTGTTTAGTAAAAAAAAAAAAATGAGCATTTATCATGTCCTCAAATTCATTCAGCCTCTCAATTATAATATGCATAATGTCCATAAACTCCATTGCATGTAGTCTCCCTTTTTGGGAAACCCCTTTCTTAGGACTTTTTGTTTTTTGGTCACAATCTATGGTTTGCTTTCAAGCACTGTGATTACCCTGGGGCTTCCCTTCACTACCTCTGGAGTCATTTTAATTTCCTGGACTGCTTAAGAAAATATCATGAAATGGGTCAAATTAAAAATGGAAATTTATTCACTCATGATTTTGACACTGATACATTAGATAGATTAGATTTAAAAATACATTTTTTCTGTGGTACATACGGCTTCAAAACACCTAAGCTGGATTCAGCAGTTCTTAAATTGCTCGATAGCTTGTTTCCTTAAAATTACAATGTCAAGAAAGTGTGGGTGGGAGGTAAATTTTCTGAGTTTATGTAAGAAAAAATATTAATTTGCCTATTGGCAAAAGTAGCTCAAGTGGAATCTTGAAATCTGGATAATTAGATTAGTATTTCTTTATTTTGTAGGAGTAATGGACGGGGCAGGTGTGTAATGGTGTGAAAGAGAAGCCTGGAAATAGTGGAAAGAGTCACTTTTCCAGATATTCATAATTATAAACTCTTAGTGTCAATTACTATGCCCTATTCATCATTTTAGCCTTCGTAGTGTCTTATCCAGTGAATACTCAATTAAACCAAAGTTCCTTAAATAAAGTAGATATTCAGTTAATATTATGGATCAGAACTGAAGGCATTGGCTAAATTGTGAGAGTGGAAAGATAGCCACCCTAGCTCCAAATTTGCCTACCTATACTAATGCACTTGTTTTATTTCTTTTTCTACAATATAAATTTTTTTTAAAAATGCAGAAAAAAACCTCTCCTATGATTTTTCACTTAATTTACATGCTTATGAGCATTCATAAATTATTTCTACTTTCACTGGGAGCCAATTTCTTAACCACCCCACTCAATTCTGACTTTCCTCTGAGGCCTGTTTTTCTTGGTTCTATCAGCCACTTGGGTTATGGCCTCTTTCTCTCTCACATCCTAACCTTGCATCTTGGATTTGGTGCAGATTGTTTTCTTTCTTCACTGCAAAATTGTCTTCTCACTGCTCCAATTTTGCTTTAATGTTCTGGCAGGATGGCATAAAACTGAGCTAGTCATTATGAATTTGTAATGTTCAATTGATTGCCATTATAGACTTGAAGCAATTTCTCAGTTAGTGTTCTTATATGCCAGAAGAATATATGAAAGATTCCAACAAACACTCAGATGCAAGCCTGTTTTGTTTTCAACTAAATTTGTATAAACCCTATCTCATGCTTCCGTAACTGCCTGAATTGTAAGAGCTTTAATGTCACATTTAAATTTTGTTGAATACCACGGAAATTGGCTCCATAATTCCTTTATTTATTTTCCATTGTAATGGACTATTGAATAAGGTTGTTTTTATTGTGGGGTGCAGGGGAGGGGTCAAGAATTCATAAAAGTGATAGAACTGAAAAGATGCAGTGTTACTTGGGTGGCAATTTCTTTCCAGGGGAAGCATGATTTTAATAAAGCTTAAGGAACACCCTACATTTATCTGTTCTGAAAATGCACTAGGCCTCTGGGACCCCCTTCATGAGATAAAGGCTTCTTTTCAAAAGATGACATTTAAGAAGTCAATCACAAGTTTCTCCTTGAAATTTCCTTCTAAGCAAAAGTACAAATTACTGTTTGATTTGCACAATTGGGTTTATTATCATTTTTACAGAAAGTGGTAGTTTTTGCCAAAATATGTGACTTAGGCATAATTTTTAAAAGTTAAAAATATTTTTATTATCATACATTCAGGGTATAAAAAATATAAAGAAAGAAGTTGTCTTTTGGGTATTCTATTAATATGTATCAGAAGTACTGCATTCTTAATTAATTGATACAAATCTTCATATGGTTATATCACTAACTTGATGTAAGTTTTTATTATTGTGGTATTTAATATTGTTTTCAATTTTTATGGATTTTTAAAAATTTAATTCCACTTTTTGAATATATAAAACATTTTAATAATTTCAAGTCAAACTATGTAATAAGGCATATTAAATGAAATTTTATTTCCGTCTTTATTTACTCTTCAGTATCTTGCTCTTATTATAAGTTGCCATTTTATTAGCTTTTCATTTATGCTTCCATTACTGCTGCTTTTTAAAAAATATAATGCTTAGAAACATCTGCCTGCATTTCAAGAGCAGTAGCAGATTGGTTTAGGCCTTAGCTTCCTACAAGAGCGTTGTCAACACCATTTATATATAACTCTTCTCTCTTTTTCTCCCTCCCTATTTTCCTCTATTCTGATCACCAATGCTTCTTTTCTTGTGAATATAATCAAGAAAATAAACACCTATTTATATGGATTTCCTTCCTTTCAGATGCAAAAGGAAATGCATTGTTCTCCATTTTCTTTCACTTCATATATCTTGACCATCACTTCAGATCAGAATATGGAGATCTTCTTCCTTTTCTCCATGTTCTTCCTTTTTATAGCTACATAGTACTTCATTTTAAGCATTATTCAATTCATTTAACCTATTCAACTTCCTTTATTTATGGAAAATGAGTTTATTTCCAATATTATAAACAGTGACAGAAATAACAGTGGATATGGTATTTTGCATTTTGCCAGTAATCTTTGGGTTAGATTTCTAAAAATGGGATTGTTAGGTCAAAAATCATATGTATATGATTTTGTTCGATATTGACAAATTCCCTCAAAAGGTTCATGTACCATTTTTTATCTTCATTGAAACATAATGATAGTGCCTCCTAGACCTTATCAGAAGTGGAAATTGTCAAACTTATGGTTTTTTGCCAGCTTGATAGGTTAGAAATGGTATTTCACTGTAGATTTCCACTTAAGTTTTAACCTCTTCATACTTTTATATTTAAAGTGGGTTTCCTCTACACAACATACAGCTTGATCTTGCTTTTAAATTCAATCTGACAATCTCTTTGTTTTTTTTTTTTTTTTTTTTACATGGGCAGGCACCAGGAATCGAACCCGGGTCCTCAGGCATGGCAGGCAAGCATTCTTACCTGCTTAGCCACCGTGGCCCACCCTCTTTGCCTTTTAATTGGGATGTTTAGACTCTACATTTAATGTGATTAAATGGTTGATATGGTTAGGTTTAATTATGCAATCTTACTATTTACTTTTTGTTTTTAATTTCTATTCTTTGTTCCTCTTTCTCACTTTTTATTTCTTTTTGGATTTATAGAGTATTTTTTATTGTTTTGTTTGCTCACTAGCTAAACTCTTCATTGTGACTTTTTAGCAGTTGTTTTGGGGTTTAGCATATAGTTCTTTAGCTTTATCCAATCTATTTTCAAGTGATCACATCATGCAAAGAAGAAGAATCTTACAACAGTATACTTCCAGTTTCCCCCTCTGGCCTTTGTACTATTATTATACATTTTACTTCTACATATGTTGTAATCCCCCCATACATCTTTATTACTTTTGCTTTAAACTATTAAAAAACATCTTTTATATTTACCCACGTCATTACCATTTCTGGTGCTCTTCATTCCTTTATATAGCTGCAGATTTCCATCTGGTATCATTTTCCTTATATCTGAACAATATCTTTAACAGTTGCTACAGTTCAGGTCTGCTTGGGGTGAATTATTTCAGCTCTTTCATATCTGAAAAAGTCCTTATTTTGCCTTTGTTTGTTGAGAGATATTTATGCTGGGCATACAATTCTGGATTGGCAATTTTTTTCTATTAGTATTTTAAAGATCTTACTCCAGTATCTTCTGATTGACATTGTTTCCAACAAGAAGCCCATTGTTATTCTTGCCTTTCTTCCTGTGTAAAGTAGTGTGCCTTTTTTCTCCAGTTGATGTTAGAGTTTTCTATCACTGGTTTTAGGAGATTTGATTATAATGTGCTATGATGTAGTTTTAGGTTCACTGTGCTTCTTGGACCTGAGAGTTTATAATTTTCAAAAAATTTGTAAAATGTTCAATCATTATGTCTTCAAATATGTTTTTGTACATTCTTCCTACTCTATCCCTCCCCTGAAGGGGTTCTAATTACATATATATTACTAAGCTTCTTGATGTTATCCCATAGCTCAGCATTGCTTTCTTCATTTTTTTCAGTATTTTTTTATCTTTGTGTTTCAATTTCTAATGTATTCAAGTTTGCCAGTATTTTCTTCTGCAATATCTAATCTTCTGTTAATCTTGTCCAGTATATTTTCCATCCCAGACATTGTAGTTTTCATCTATAAAAGTTAGATTTGGGTCCATGTCTCTACTTAACATGTTCAAACTTTCCTCTCACTTTTTGAATATATGGAATATAGTTATAGTAACTCTTTTCATATTTGTATCTATTATTTTTATCATCCAGGTTATTTCTGAATCATTTTTGATTGTTTGATTTTTTCCCCCCTCATTATAGGCTGTATTTTCCACTTCTTTGCATGATTGCGATTTTTACTTGCAGGCCAGACACTACAGATTTTACCTGTTGGGTGCTTAAAATACATATACTTTTTTATTCCTATACATTTTCTTATGCCTTGCTTGGGAATATAGTTTAGTTATTTGGAAATAATGTAATTCTTTAGAGTTTTGTTTTTAAGCTTTGTTGGGTAAGACCAAAATAACATTTAGCCTAGGGAAAATTTGCCTACTACCAAGGCAGAATCCTTCTGAGTATTCTACGTTATGAGTTGTGAATTAGGAGATTTTACACTTTGACTGCTGAACAGAATTTATTCCCTCTGTAATCTCCCAGAATTGTTACTTCTAGTGCCCTTGAGTGTGTTTTTCTTGGACTTGGGTAATTTCTTCCCTCAGGGCTTAGTACTCAGTGATGACTCAAAGGGATTTGCTCAATTTTTACTAATTTTAATCTGTGGTAATTGTCAGAGTCCTGGCTTGAAAATTCAGTCTTTGAGAGATTGTGTTTGCTTCTGCCAGCTATTTTGGGTCTCCTCCTTCCTGGAAGAACTTTAATTCCTTATTTTGGATTTTGGGGGGGTAAATTACATGTAGAGTAAATGCAAATCCTGAATCTCCATGAAGCAGGTTAGTGATTATAAATTCCCACAGGAAATTAACTTTTTCTACCATCCCGCCCCACCCCAAGTTTTTAACAGGAATAAACACATAGTTTCAACATACTTATAGTTTCCATCCTACTTTCAATTCCCCTAAGCAGGGGAAGAACATAAAAGTGAATTTGACTATGCACACTTGAATAGAGGATGGAAAGTTTCTGAGAGACGTTACTGAGAGATATAGTAATGTAATATCTGCTTTAAGGAGTAAAAACTTTGTTCAGTAATGGGGGATGCAGTACCTGATGCTCTTTATTTTTTACTCAGTTATATTCGAAGAATCTCAAAATGATATTGATTTTAAACAATGTTCCTGGCCATCCTAGGGACTTTGGCTTGCATGATGTGTTTGAAGTTGTCTTTTTCACATTTATTGCTAAGCTCACTGTCCAAATTCTAGACCAAAAATAATTAAGGGGATTTTCAAACATACTTTTGAATAATTAACACACACTGACCTTAGACTCACACTTGCTGTCACCTAAAAAGACATTATTATACTCAGTTACTCATAAATATGTTGATGGTCAAGAAACCTACTTGTTATTTCTCTGTACTTTGATGTTTGTTCTAGTCTTTCTGTAGTTCTGAAATTTGAATGGGGTTCTTGTTTGCTAAAGCTGCCATAATGCAGTATACCTGAAATGGGTTATTTCTCTGTACTTTGATGTTTGTTCTAGTCTTTCTGTAGTTCTGAAATTTGAATGGGGTTCTTGTTTGCTAAAGCTGCCATAATGCAGTATACCTGAAATGGGTTGGCTTTTATAATGGGAATTTATTAGCTTACAAATTTACTGTTCTAAGCCCTTGAAAATGTCCCAGTTAAGGTATCAATAGGGTGGTACCTTCTCTGGAGACAGGCTGCTGCCATCCAGTACACCTCTGTTACATGGGAAGGAACAAGACCACCATCTACTGGTCCTTCTTTTTTTTTTTTTTTTTTTTTTTTTTTTTTTTAAAGGAAAGACAGAGAGAAGGAAGGAAGGATAGAAGGAAGGAAGGAAGGAAGAAAGGGAAACATTTTTTAAACATTTTCTTGTTTTATTGTATTCTGTTTCTCCGTTTTTGTTACATGGGCTGGGGCCGGGAATCGAACCGAGGTCCTCCGGCATAGCAGGCAAGCACTTTGCCCGCTGAGCCACCGCGGCCCGCCCTACTGGTCCTTCTTTCCTGGGTTTCATTGCTTCAGCTTCTAGCTTCTCCATCTGTGACTTTTTCTCTAAACTTGTCTGAGTGTTTCTCTGAGTTTCATCTCTTAGCTTCTCTGTAGCTTTTATCCTCTTATAAAGGACTCCATTAGGACCCATTTAAGGTGAGTCACATCTCAATTGAAATAACTTGATCCAAAGGTTCTACCTACAATAGGTCTGCACCCACAGAAATAGGTTAAAAGAACATAGCTCTTTCTGGGGTACCTAATAGCTTCAAACATCACAAATGGCCAACTCATTCCAGAGTGACCACTCCCAGAACAAAACTTCAGATCCCAAGCTTACCAGAAGATAATGTATACCAGAAAGTAAATGTAGTACTTGAGTTAGTTTGCAAATTGTCAGAATGTGATATACCAGAACTGGAACGGATTTTATGAAGAGGAATTTAATAAATTACAAGTTATAGTGCTAAGAAAGTGAAAGTGTCCAAATTAAGGCGCCAACATGAGGTTACCACCGCTCAGGAAAGGCTGATGGGTCAGGAACACCTCTGTAGCTGGGTAGTCATACAGCTGGCATCTGCTGGTCCCTTGCTCCTGGCATCCATTGCTTTCAGCCTCTGTTCATGTGGAGGTTCCTCACTTTTCTTCTCCGGGGCTGGGTTTCATCCCTTGACTTTCCTTGGCTCTCTCCAGATTCTAGCTTGTTTAACATCTGGTGGCAAGTCTTTTGGGCTCCAAGGATCTCCAAACATCTGTATCTCTGTTCTCCACATGTCCACATCTGTGTCAGCTCTGCTGTGAAGTTTCTTTCAGCTCTGAGGTTTCTGTTGTTTCTCTAGGCTCTGTCTTTCTGAGCTGTCTCCAAAATGTTTCCTCTTTTAAAGGACTTCTGTAACTAATAAAGACTCATCCAGAATGGGTGGAGTCAATCTCCAACTAATTAAAGGCCACATTCACAATTGGGCATGTCACATCTCCATGGAGATAATCGAATCAAGTTTCGAACCTACAGTCCTGAATAAGGATTAAAAAATCAGGATTAAATGGCTTTTCTAGGGTACATAATACTTCCAAACCGGCACAGTACTTAACAATGGGAGATATGGATGCTTACTCATTCTAACTGATATTAATTTAAGACAGTTAGTGCTTTGTCTTTTCTGAAAAGAAGTCTATTTGGGAACTTTCATTTAGATTGGGAGGTGACTAAGTGAATCCGAAGTCTCAGGGCCACAGAAAAAGGCTAAGATACACATCCCTGCCAGGCCCACACCCTCATGTCTGTGAGGCGCCACCTTCCTGATTCTGTAGGAATCATTTTTCTCAAACCTCTCTTTTGTCTATATTTCAGTTTCCCTTTTTTTATGACAATATCAAAGTTCATATTAAATTATCCTTGATTATCTAAAGGCTTGAGGCAAAGTGATTGCACCAAGATAAAATTTCAAAATACCAATAAAATAAAACAAATGGTTAATAGGAGATGAAGTCCTCTCAGCAAATACCTTTTATTTTGTACAGCAGTGCTAGTTAAGAAATGAATCCAAAATTTTGTAGTTCCAGAAAAACCTGTGAGAAAAACTAAATAAAATAGAAAATCCTATGACCAAGGGAGGAAGTCTTAAAAAGGAAAAAAAAATTCTTAATTAAACCCATGGAGATTTATTTGTTCAAGAATAGAAAGACATCATTTAGAGATAACAAATAAAATTGCAGTAATTAATTTATGCACTCTGTGAAGAATTTGCCTTCATTCTAAATAGTTGCTTTAATGATTCATCTTCATTTACAATTATAGCTGTAAAACATCTTTAAAATAGATCTGGAAAGATGTATTTATTTGATTCTTTTCCCTCCTTCCCTCCCTCCCACCCTTCCTCCATCCCTTTCTTCTTTCTTCCCTCTTTCCTTGCCTTTCCTTTCTTCCCTCCTTCCTTCCCTCCTTTCTTTCTTCAGCAAATATTTGTTGAGTGACTACCATGCCCTAGGAACTGTGCTAAACAGTGGGTCTTTTTTCATTTTTCATCTTCCAGAAAATATTCTGGTCTTTATTAACCAAGAAACTACTGTTGCCTAATCTTGTCAAAAGGATGTGCAAGATATAATGCCAAATACATGGAGTACATAATTATTTTACATATTTAACTAGTTTTAAACTAGTTAACTAGTTAAACTAGTTAAACACATGTTGTCTATATAAGTCAATAAGATTCCAATATCAAATGTAAAGAAAAGGAACATTTTATAATGAACATGTATGTTACCATTTTGGAAAATGTCATGTTAGTGTGAAAATCTTGATCTTATGCTTGTTTTGCCATTTACTCCAAAATTCTGTGACTCAGATTAGGGAGTAAAAAAGCATATTTTGAAATGCGTTTGGCATGAGACACTGAGTTTTCATATGAAATTCTTATAAATAAGTGATCTAATTTCTTTTTAAGCTTTTGAGACAGCCAGTTCCATTTCTGATAAAATTCTCAAAGCTATCTACCTTGCCATCTGTGAAATGAAAGGGGAAAAAGATAAATTATTTGTCCCTACCCTTCCATAATTTTATTTTGGCTTCTGATAGTGCACAATTTTGTGAGATATCAGGCAGTTCAGTAATTTTTATTGTTTGGAGAACTAAGAGGGATTTTTGAGTTTCATTTGGAAAAGAAAAGATATTGCTAATTATAGTTTTTATATTTAGAAAAGTGCCCTATTTGCTTTATTTAATCTGCTATAGTTCTTTAGTCATGTGAAACCACCATAGCACTAGTTTCTTATAAAAAGGAACTGAGAATTTGAATTTTAGCAACTATGTCAGTAGAAGGTACATTAAACAGCAATAGGTGCCCTCAATGAATGAAATGAGCAAGCTTCAGTACTTTTAGCTGACAGGTTAGGTGAAATGTTTCTCCAGTTCTTCTCTAATTTTCAATAGCAAATTTCAATTCTGTTCAAGAAATATTAACTGATTACTAACTTTCTACAGGGGGCTTAGCTAGGTGCTGATGAGGAAAAGAGTAAATACAGACTCTCCAAGGTGTTTTTAGTTGAACAATGAGAATAAGAAATTACAAAAGTAATTTACATATCATGGAATATGCTAGATATCAATGAATTACAAAGAGAGTGGGGACTCATTGAATGAAGAGATATTTCTTGAATAGGAAAATGAAAAAGATTAAAGATGGGACCCTAGGAGAAGAAACTTGTATAAGTAGATATAAACAGATGAGTTTTCTCCCTAAAATTGTTGAAATATAATTCAACAAATCAAATGTCTTAAAATGTCTTTACTTTGCTTTTATACTTCACTAGACAGGCAAGAACTTGGGAAGTTTCCCACCCGTGTCATTTTTTTGAAAAAATAATTCAAGGCTTTTTCCCAAGCTTAGTGGCAACGCATTCAGATTTTCACAATTAAGTATGATGTTAACTATATGGTTTTTGCAGATGCTCTTTATCAGGCTAAGCAAATTCCCTTCTTTTTCTTTTTTTTTTTTTTTTTTTTTTTTTTTTTTTTGCATGGGCAGGCACTGGAAATCAAACCCGGGTCTCTGGTGTGGTAGGTGAGAACTCTGCTGCTGAGTGACTGTTGCATGGCCCCCTTCTTTTTTTATTGTAAATCTTAACAAACAAACATACAAACATTCTTGACAAACATTCTATACATGGTGTACAATCAGTGGCCACAATATCATCACACAGTTGTGTATTCATCACCATGATCATCTTTTGAACATTTGCATCACTCCAGAAAAAGAAATAAAAAAGAAAAAAGAAAAAAACTATACATACCATACTCCTTACCCCTCCCTTTCATTGACCACTAGTATTTCAATCTACTCAATTTATTTTAACCTTTGTTCCTTCTATTTGTTTAATTTTTTATCCATATTTTTTACTTACCTGTCCAAACCCTAGATAAAATGAGCATCAGACACAAGGTTTTCATAATCACACAGTCACATTGTAAAAGCTATATCATTATAAAATCATCTTCAAGAAACATGGCTACTGGAACACAGGTCAACAGTTTCAGGTACTTCCCTCTAGCCACTCTAATACACTATAAACTAAAAAGGGGATATCTGTGTAATGCATAAGAATAACCTCTAGGATAACCTTAACTTCTGGACTCTGTTTGAAATCTCTCAGCCACTGACAGTTTATTTTGCCTCATTTCTCTCTTCCCCCTTTTGGTTGAGAAAGTTTTCTCAATCCCTTGGTGCCAAGTCCCAGATTATCCCCAGGATTTCTATCCCACATTGCCAGGGAGGTTTATACCCCTTAGAGTCATGTCCCATGTAGAGAGAAGACGACAGTGAGTTTGCATGCCATGTTGGCTTAGAGAGAGAGAGGGGCCACATTTGAGCAACAAAAGAGGTTCCCTGGGAGGTGACTCTTAGACCTAATTTTAATTAGGCTTAGCCTATCCTTTGCAGGAATAAGTTTCATAGGGGCGAACCCCAAGATCAAGGGCTCGGTCTAGATTTGGTTGTCCCCACTGCATGTGAGAATATCAGGAATTCTCCAAATGGGAAAGTTGAATTTTTTCCGCTTCCTCCCCATTACCCCAAGAGGACTTTGCAAATACTTTTCTGTTCAAATCACTCTGGGATTTGTCAGGGCATCACAAATGGACAAACCAATCTGGACAAACCAACAAAATCTCAAGATTCCATGTAATTTTGGTGTTCAATTAAACTGATCATACAAGTTAAATTAGGAAATGTACTAGTCAAAATACAAATTTTGAACCAAATAAACATTTCTCCCTTCAGTCTCACGCAGAAGTTGACGTTTTAAAACATGAATGACCATCTATTTTCAACACCCTCAATACTGACAAACCTTTGTTCTTCTTCATGCAAAAGCATTTTTTAATTTGTACATTTAATCACCATCATTGTGCACTAGGCATTCCTAAATTATACCATCTCAGTATTAATCATCTAGCTTTGCTTCTGGTTTTGTACGTGCCCCCAGCCCTTCTCCCTCCATTCAACTTCATTCCGCGTACTCACATTATTGTGCTACAATCAGGCAATGTGGTGCTATCCATTTCTGAAATTTTATAGTCAGTCCTGTTTAAGCAAGTTTCCTTCTTTTACTAGTTGTTAAGAGTTTAGATCATGAATAGAAGCTGATTTTTGTCAAATACTTTTTCTGTATCAATTGAGCTGATCAGATTTTTTTTTCTTTGTAAATATAGTAGATTACATTGATTGATTCTTGAATGTTGAGCCACCACAGGATAAACTCTACTTGGTCACGAAGTATTATTCTTTTTGCATATTGCTGGATTCTCCACTTATTTTTCAATGCTATCTTTACTGTATGTGTCATTTATGTTTATAACATGATGTTTTTATAAATGTTTCCCATATATTTGAAAAAAATGAGTATTTTGTGTAATTTGCTTAGTGTTCTATAAATGTTCATTAGTTCATTCATTTTGTCTGATATCTATATAGATACAGCAGGTTTCTTTGTAGAATTTTCACAATCTATCTTTTCCTATCATTTTACTTGTTTTAAATCAATATTATTGGGGTTTAATTTACATAAAACAAAAATCACCCATTAATGTACAGTTTGATGGGGTTTAACAAATATATACTCCTGTGTAACCATTACTACCATCAAGATGTAGAAAATCCATTAACCTCAAACATGTAAGTCAATACCCTTTGCTACTCCCAGACCCAAACACTGATATCCGTTGTCACTATAGTTTAGCCCTTTGTGGATTTTTAACTTCTATTGGTACTACTATTTTTTGCTACATGTATTTTGAAGCTGTGTTATCAGGCTCACACACATTTAGGATTGTTGTCTTCTTGTTGAATTGACCCTTTTATTATTATAAAACATACTTTTTTACTCTAGTAACAGTCCTAGTTCTTAAATGTACTATAGCTATTATTAAGCAACCTCTTCCATTTCTGCATTGTTTATCTTTTTCTCTACATTTACTTTATGGTTGCATGTTTGTTTGTCAAGATTCACAATCTACATTTACTTTAACTTATCCATATTTAGATTTAAGTGGATTTCCTGTAGTCTGTGCTTTCTGTTCAATATTCGATGTCATTTCATGTATTTTGTCCCATTTTCTAGTTTTCTAGTTGTTTATTGTAGGAGGGTATATCTGGACTCTGTTATGCTATCACAACCAGAGCAGAAGTCTCATATTTTTTTTTCATATTATTTGTCTATCCATACATTTTAAATTAGTTACTTGAAAGTTACATACAATTCCTCATTTTCTGCCTCCTACATCATTAAAGTAATTGCATCAGATTCTTAGAATGGTCATTTGAACTGTTGCCTCTTCCATTTTTTTTCTGATCTTTGTGTTTAGGCTCCATACATGGAACTTGGCAATAAAGGGCCATAAGACTTGGCCGAGTCCCACTCGTTGGTATTTAGGATACATTTCAGGAGAGTAGTCTCACTTCAGAGGCATGTCTCAGACCCCAGGTCTGTTAGCTAAAAGGAAAACTGAATCTGGTGGTGAGATAGGACTGTGGAACAGGGGGGCCAGAAGCCTTGCAGCTGTCACTGGGCCACTGGATCTGAATGCAGGGAAGTGTATCTTTACCCAAGCCCCATGAGATACATTACCTGCCCCTGTCAGGTTAGATTCAGGGCAGACATAGGCTTGAGGCTGCTGGGGGAGCCTCTGAAGCCTATTAATATAGATAGTTTAAAGGACTGAGATTAGAAAGTTGTGGGAAACCAGAGCTGATGGTTGAACTTTAAAATTATTTTGTTTAAAAGCTGAATGTATACCAAATAAAATCCTCTGATTTTTCTTTTCTCTATTTTTTATTTTTGGGTAAAAGTGTTACATTTGTTGTCTTTACTGTGCATCTAGTTGAAGTTCTAGTTTATACAAAGGATACAGAATTCAGGTGGCTTACTTGTTAGAAAGCTGCATTCTTTTTTCTTTTTTCTTTTTGTCCCCATGCAAGCCACTTTGCTATTTATACTGTAAGTGAACCTTCTTTGTAGGTTCCTGGACCTGAACCATTACTCATGTCTTATAGCTGAGTTTCTATTGTCTGGGATGACTTGATTGATTCCTTCCTGGAAAATGAATTATGCCATGTGGTTTATTTTCTTCTACTGTGTTGAGCTAATGTTGGAGGAAAATATTAATATTTCCAAAGCTCACACAACAGGAAGATTGAACTTTAAATACAAGATTAAATTTTACTGAACTTTTCTATCATGGATGAGGTACTTGCAATAATAAGGTCTAGAAAAAGTTATCTATGAATAAATTGCTGGGATTTGTAATTCTGATAACTTTAGACATAAATGGAAGTATATTATAATTTGAAACTTCTTCCTAAAATTATAAATATTATTAAATTATATAATATTATTTATAATAATTATAAATATTTAGGGTTATTCTATAGTTAGCCTTCAAGTTGAAAACTAAAAATTGATTTTGAGAAAGGAGAAAGACTAAATAATTGATTTGTAGTTTTTATAAAGCAATTTAAAAGTCATAACTTGAAATTTGCACTTTAAGTAAAATCTTTCATTGTAATTCACTGGGAGACATCATAAGTCTATGGGGGAAGAAGCTCTTTTTTTTACAGATGGTCACAGTGGATTCTTGGCTCATTTTGGTTGAAAGTTTCACAGATAGTTCAGTTGTCTCATCTTCCTTGATGAGAAGGAAGAAACCTTTCCTACTGTGTGCCACCACTTTGAAACTATGGATCGTTTCTACATGCAAGGAAACATTGGTCAAGTCCTCATTCTTAACAGATATGCCCAAGGGGATATTGAAATGGGGATGGCGTTTACTCAGGATTATGAAAAGGAGAGAATAGATTTGGAAAATCTAGAGGATGGTGCTGTAGAAACTCATTATAGGTGGCAAAGATAAAGAGGAAGTAGACACTGATAAGTAGGTGGATAGAAGTACATTTATATGATCACATGTAGGAATTCCTGGAGAGGCTGGAGTTGCCATACTAGCACTTGGCAAAAGTTGGAATGGGGCTAAACAAACTGTGGTATATACATACGATGGAATATTATGCAGCTTTAAGACAAGATAAACTTATGAAGCATGTAATAACATGGATGGACCTAGAGAATATTATGCTGAGTGAGTCCAGCCAAAAACTAAAGGACAAATACTGTATGGTCCCATTGATGTGAACGGACATTCGAGAATAAACTTGAAATATGTCATTGGCAACAGAGTCCAGCAGGAGTTAGAAACAGGGTAAGATAATGGGTAATTGGGCTGAAGGAATACAGACTGTGCAACAGGACTGGATACAAAAACTCAAAAATGGACAGCACAATAATACCTAATTGTAAAGTAATCATGTTAAAACACTGAATGAAGCTGCATCTGAGCTATAGGTTTTTTTTTACTATTATTACTACTTTTATTTCTTTTCTCTATATTAACATTTTATATCTTTTTCTGTTGTGTTGCTAGTTCCTCTAAACCGATGCAAATGTACTAAGAAACGATGATCATGCATCTATGTAATGATGTTAAGAATTACTGAGTGCATATGTAGAATGGTATGATTTCTAAATGTTGTGTTAATTTCTTTTTTCTTTTTCTTTCCGTTAATAAAAAAAAAAAAAAGTTGGAATGGATTCTGCTTTCATGATTAGGGACAGTTTGACTGCAGAAAACTATGAGGTGGCCATTCCTATTGCAGGAAGTCAATTGGAGGGTCTTTATCTGGAAATTCTTGGAGGCCCTATCCATTCCACTTCCTGTGTTTACATAGGTTGTGGTAGGCAGCATGTAGGCCATATATTTGGCATATCTGGGTGGACTCTGAGCATTGGTTAATTAAGCCAAGTATTAGGAATCAGGGCAGGGAAAATTTAAGAATGTATTTTCAGAAATGCAAAGATATAGAATAAGGGAAAACTATTAGGTTGAATTATAGAAACATGCTTATTTGACCATTTTTTACTTCAACATTTTATTATAAAAAAGTTCAAATACATAGCAAAGTTTAAAGATTTTGCAAATGATAGTATTTAATTGCTTTTTAATGGCAAATCAGCATATTCATTTTGATTTACTTAGTCCAACCTGACCAAATGAGTTTAGGATGAGGACAGAGACTACTTGTTATTTGCCCTCCTGAACACTAACAAATGCAAATATCATGGACAATACCTATGAATATGGCTGATTATGGAAAGTACAGAGAATTGTTGTAGATGGGATTCTGATGCATTGCATGAAAAAGCTATCCAAGTGCATTTTCACCTACTATCATTGTAAAACCAAGTAATAAGAATGTTTTATAAACAACAAAACATAAAATAACAAAAAATCTTGTTTTGAGTGCAAATATATGTTCTTTTATGAAGAAGTTCAGATGTTTTTTATGAAAAAAGCCTTTAGCAGATCATCATTTTAGACTTTCCTTCATATTTGCATAGATCATATTTTCTCATTATTTTCACTAGTGAAAATGGGATTTGCTGAAGGAAGCAATATACAAGCTAACAATGAAATGGTATCTGATTTGAATGTAAAATAATCTCATGATTTTCCCTTGCTGGTAGATATGGTTTAGGTCAGAGATTTTTAGCACATAAAAAATAACCTTTTGTATATTTCCCTGGCCTATTAATATTTAATATGTCAATATACTTTAAATCAATTGAATTGCTTTTTATGCTTACCTAAGATGGTTTCTTGAAAACCAGGGTAATAATTGGATGACAATAGACATCTTGATTAAAAACAAGACAAAAAATTAAAAACAAAAGCAAACAAAGATCCATCCATCTTCAGTCCATGCAGTTATTTTTTGTGAAATGGACTTGAGCATAACACATTTGTGTCCTTTTTTTCCCCTAGAATATTATTACGTGATTTAAAATAATTACAGCAACATTTATAGGAAACTGTTGGTATTTTAAGCTTATGAAATTGCTTTTTAAATGTGAAGAGAATGTAACGCCTTTGTTTCTAAGGCTACAAGCATTGAACCAAAACTAATAACTGTAAGTTATCCAGTGCCACATCTGATAAATCATGATTTGCTGCATAACTTAGTGTTTGGGCAAACTTGCTGAAACTTGAATATATGTATATGTATTCTTAAACTTAAATTCTCAATTTGAATATTTTTCTTTTAATTGTTTTGGAATCATTCATCTGTCAATTCTTTAAGCAACAATGTTGTTAGCTAGAAAGATACAACTCAGGATAATTTTATTACATTTAAAAATAATTTCATCAACTATCTTTATATATTATATATTAAAAAAATTCAATTTCTTTCAGTTGTATCAGTCAGATTTTTCTTTTTTCATTAGTGCCATTTGGATTTTCAACAGATGGCTATATGGGCAGATGGTCAATTAACTAAATATGGAACTATGAACCAGTTGGGTACTTAGCATATTTGATCTCCTTTATTATATCCTGCTTTCTATGAATGCATCATATTTTTATCTTTGTATATATGAAAAATGTTGGATTTTTGGTCTAGTAAGAGTTTGGGGATGTAAAAAGGTAAGTCCTAGAGTCATGATGCAGAGTACATATATGACAGCTATGTGCTCTCTGGGAACATTCCTTCTGAATGAGTCCTACAGGGACTTCTTAACCACATGAGTGTGTGTGTGGTGGACACAGTGAAGTAAAATTAGGTAGACAGTCACAACATCAATACCAGTTCTTTTATAATTGTGAATTCTTTAGCTAATTATTATAAATGTAATGAGCATGTTATGAAGTAGCCACATACTGATATTTATAATGACTTGTGTAAAATATCGAGGCTCCTAAATGTGAAAGTACTATGGTTCTATAGTATGGCTTTTCTTTTTCAGAATAAATTAACTTTCAAGAGGAATGCCTTATTTGTTTAATACCATCAAGGAATCATATATATGAATTTTCCAGATAATTCAAATTCTAAAAACCACTTCATTTTAATATTGTTGATTCAAACTTTTCTTTAAAAAGTGTATGTGATAGGCAGAATAAGGTATCCACTCCCACGAAAAAAAAGAAAAGAAGAAGAAGAAGAAGAAGATGGCCAGTTCCAATCCCTAGAACCTACATGTTAAGGGAGAATTAAGATTTCAGATGGAATAAGTTTGCTAATCAGCTAACCTTAAAACAAGGAGATTATCCTGAATTTTCCAGGTAGACCCAGTTTACAAAAGGATGTTTATAAAGGAAGAAGGAGAAAGACTCCACCAGCCATTGCTGGCTTTGGAAATGGAAGAGGGTCACAGCCAAGGGACGTGTGCAGCTTCTTGAAGCTGGAACAGTCAAGGAAATGGACCTTCAGAAAGAATGCAGCTGTGCTGACACCTTGATTTTAGCCCATTAAGGCCCATTTCAGACTTCTGACCTTTAGAACTGTAAGATAATAAATTTGCATTTTCTACACCCCCAAATTTGTGGTAATTTGTTACAGCAGCAATAAGAAACTAAGACAGTGTAACATACTTCAAAATTGTTGTTAACCAAGAGCATGGGCTCTGGATCTTCATTAGAGATTTTAGGGGTGACACGATCCTGAGGTGGCTTTCTGTCACCTCTCTAGCCTATTGGTTGTTAGCTGCCATCCTTGCTTTTGCTATTGTGCTGTTTCTAATATCACCCTTCCCAACTCCTGAGCAGCAAGGTAGCATGATAGCTACTACAAAGCTGTGACACCTTGGGCAAGTTTCTTAACTTCTCCAAACCTCAGTTTCATCATTTTCAGAAGATGGAGAAGTGTAGCTACCTTGCAGAGTTGTTGTGAGAATGACATTAGATGATCATTACTTCAACATTGTCAGGGCCAACAAGGCACTGGGTGAAGACCTACGCTCTCTGTCTCATGGCTATGATGAAGCTACAATGAAAATGAGAGTCCTTTTCTCCCTTATTCACTTTGGGATGTCACTTTTGTCTGCATACCTGAGGTTAATAGGCATCTGGGTTTCTGGATAAAAGTTGTAATTCTATGGTTGCTTGTCGGGGTTTTCCTTTTAATCTCCACTTTATCTAGTAGAGAGATAATATGCACCATTTTTGCTTCTTCTTCTTCTTTTTTTTTCACATGGGCAGACAATGAGAATGAACCCAGGTCTCTGGCATAGCAGATGAGAACTCTGCCACTGACTCACCGTGACCACCTGCTTCCTTTTTATTTGTTGAAAAAGTAATGTGTTTATGATAAAACATTCAATCAGAATATAAAGTGTTTAGAGTTTAAGTAAGTCTTCCTCCCAGCCTCAATCCCCAGTTCTCTAGATTTTCTCCCAGGAGGCAATTCCTTCATTAGTTTTTCATGAATCCTTCCTGGATAGTCCATGCACATTTCAAGATATGCTTCTTCTTCCACAAATAGTAGCATACTCTACACATTTTCCCTAATCTTTTCTTTCCTGTTTCATTTTTCTTAGACCATTCCATGCCACTGCAGTAAATAAATACATTAATTAATGAACATTTTTTGCAAATGAGGAACAACTGTATGGTTGTATATGCTTAAAGTGACAACTGCAGTCATAAAACCATTTCCTGTACTTAAAAAAAGTTTCAATTGCAAGCTAGTGCCAGGACTCATCAATTATTACGTATGGCTCCCTGTTGACAAGAAAGTTTACATCAAGAGGACCTAATTCTTGCCATCCAATGTCCAAACTTATCTGTATTTTTCTTAGAGTTCAGATCCTTTACAAACATGAAAATATTGCCACAATCATTCTTTCCCTTTCTTTGTCAGTATGGTTTTAAATTTTGCTTTCAAAATAAAGTTTTTTTTTTACTCTAGCTTGCCAATAATTTATTTTTCTTTTGTCATTGACATTTTCTGTTTCTATTGGAAAAGGAAATATTTCACAGATAGAACTCTTAATTATTAATCATGATATTTGAAGATTAAAGTCGTAAGGATTAAAAGGGTGAGGGCATGAAAGATAAGCATTTTGTAGAAAATTCTGAACATACATACATATATAAATTTTCCTCCTGTAACAATAAAACATGGCCTGAAAAATTATTTAGTAATTGATATTTTTTTGCTTGTAACCCCCAAATGCAACATCAGACGTTTTAGATTTCAAAAGAAATTTTTTGGATGCTCATGGAGTGTCAGAAAGAATTCTCAAGGCCATTTTAACTATGAGCATGCAGCTATGCTATGTATTAATCTTTTCTTATGAAAGTTATATTATCACAGATTATAGCATAGATTTAAAAAATCTTTCTTTCATTCTGTGCACCAGGCAGGTAGCTGACTGTTGATCTCAAAATATGTGTTATTTACTGTGATGAGTAACTATTGAGTTTTTTTTTTTTTTTCTGAGATGTAATTCGAGATTTAGCACCTTGTTCCACAAAGGAATTTTCAATATAGCACTTACTTTCGTCTACTATGGAGAGCTAGGCTGAAATCTGGGGGGAATAACAGCTCTTCCTCTATTGAATTATGTTTTTGATCACCACTGTAATAAGGTTCAAAATGTTTGTCTGAGTCCTTCATAATATTGTTGGGATTGTGCCTTAGATACCTCCTTTGCCTATTTACATGTACAAGAATCTTGCAGGTGTAGACTGTATGGGCCGTGTCTTTCATGTACTTTGCATTGAAACATTTGCTTTTAAGAGTACATTTCTTTCCCTTTTTGTTACCAGATCATTTGAAATTGATTTCAGTGAAGGTTCCAGGTAGTTTGCTTTTGGTTGCCATGAGTGTGGTCTGCCAGGAGTGTGAGAATTTAAGCATCTCTAAGGGACATCATAATTACCACATGGCTCTCGGGTATTCACTGTCAGTCTAAGAGTTTGTTTTGAGTTTCTTAAAGATGCACTCACTGATATTCTAAAGGGACAGATGATTTAATTATTCCTTTCTGGATGGTATTACTTACAAATTTCCTATTGGATCTTACTGCATCCAGTATGATTTGGGTAAAGCATTCATTAGGAAGTAGCTTTTTATGTAGCAGTTTATTCTTGATACAGCAGAAAAATATTAAACATTGACTCTGCCTTGTAGAATCTTAGCAATATTATTTCAGGGTACTTCTCAGAGGCTAAATCTTCTCTAATGTGGGTAGAATCTTGTGGATGAAATCCAGAATGACTTTAAAGCCTTAGATATCCTAGAGTTGTTCATTAGGACATTCTCAATTCATGCTGAAGGTAGGCTAGAGCCTTGTTCATAGTTTTCTTGAATTCCGGGGATCTACTTAAAGACCTCTTCATATAGGCCTCTAGTGATTTTGTCTTTGGAATTCTTTCTCTGGAAGCAGATGATGTAGAAGTTTGTAGTCATTGCATTTATAATACCTATCTATACTACCTATTTCATATCCTAGTTCCTTTCTTCTTTTATTCCCCATTTTGCCCCTCCATCTAAGCCTGCTATTTTTCTCCTTGTACTATTAGGTGGATTCCTGGCTGGGTAAATTCCAGAGATTCTATTGTATCAATTCTGTGCATTGTTTTTGTCATGGATTCTCCTTATTTAAAGAAAATTAAAAAGAAACAATATTTCCAGTAAGTAGACCAAAGCATTCATGTGAGCTGGTGTAAGCACAGCCCTACCTCAAAAATTATATATGAATAATGTAACTTAAGAACATTTATTCATTGGAAGGACCATTAATGTTTTTTTTTTCTCTCTAATAATTCACAGTTTCACAAAGTTTGTATGGAAATTTAGGTATTAACTTAAATGCCACATTGAATTAGGGGCAGAGATAGAAGTTGCAGAGATAGAATTTGCAGAGATAGAAGTTCTGACTTCTAGCCCAAAGTTATGTGAATTTATAAATTCCCTTCCATTCAGCATTGACTATCTAGAATGTATCCACATCTACTGTTTAGATCCTAGTCAGTAGATAGATGTACATCTTAATGAACTCAATCTCAAACCCACTTTTGAATCAAGCACCGTGCATCGCAAAGTAGACTACAATGCACCACTGCATTACTCTTGCGCAATGTTGGTTCCGGTCACCTTGGCTGTGGGGCAAACATGTGAAGGATGTCTCAGGAAATGAATCTCTAATGGAATCAGTTCCTTAAAGTTACACAGAGCCTCTCAGTGTATTATAAAGACATAGTTAAGAATACGAGGAAATATAAATTAATTTATCTAGTCAGGAAAGGTTTTATATACCTAATTGGATGCAGAATTGAACTAGATGACTTCTCATGTCCTTTTCACTCAAGAATACACTGTGAAACTCAACCAACAATATAATGAATGTATGAGTTTTCCTTACTATGTAATAAATTACCACTAACTCAGTGACTTAAAACAACATAAGTTACTATTTCACAATTTCCAGGATCTCACCAAACTAAAATCAAGGTGTTGGCTGAGACTGATATCTGCTCTGAGACTTGGAGTTTGCTTCCAAATTCATTTAGGTTACTGGTACAATTCAGTTGCTTGTGGTCATAGGACTGAAGGAACTCACATCCTAGAGGTCATGCCTCCTCACAGGCAGTTCACACCATTTCTTCAAGGCCAGCTAGAAAGTATCTCTCTGGCTCTGAATCTCTATGACTTTTCCTGTCTCTGATCTCTAAACCTTCTTCTTTTTAAAAGGCTCCCCAATTAGATCAGGCCCAGCCAGCATAATTTCCTTTTTAATTAAAGTCAACTGATTTGGGACCTTAACCACATCTGCAAAATCCTTTCACCTTTGCCAATCAACATAACCTAATTACAAGAGTGATTGTTTATAACTTTTACATGTTCTACCTATATTCAAGGGGCAGGGAAAGTTTATACAGGGCTTACATACCAGAGGATAGGAATCTTGAGGGCCATTTTAGAATTCTGCCTCCCACATTGGAGAATAAGAGATTTCAATTTATGTTAAAATGTTGAAAATAGTAAACCTACAGTATCAGAAGGAAATATTTTCCCAGTGTAGTTTGCAAGTTTTTTGAATAAATTTTAAATGATATATTTTTCTTATATGAGATAAAAACATAGCTCCTAATTCAGAAATTGATATAAAATTCCCATAGACACATTAAGAGAGTTAGGCTCCATTTGCTTTGTGTTGGCTTTTTTGAAGAATTGCTAAGGTTTAGGGAATGGTTCTGTTTCCAACTGAATTTAAAATACACACTAGATTGTCCTCCTAGTTCCAGAAAAATCCCAACATGGGTCCTAAATTGCTTTAGCAATGAAACAATCCATTTGATTTTGACAAATAGAAATGGTAATAGAATATACATAAAGAAATAGATTTTCTTTACCCCCAAAACACCATTCAGTGATTTTGAAAATTAATCTTGTTTTAAGCCAGAGTCTCTAGGTGCTGGTACATTTTCCTCTGAGAGTAGAGAAGAATTTTTTTCTCTCCCTTTTTAATTTCCCTTTATAAAATCCTTACTAATATTTTGCCATACAATTGGTATATGGGTTTCTTAATGGACATATCGGAAGTTAGGTTCTTATTTAAGGAATTTTCTACTGACATTTGATTCCTAGGGTTTTAACTTCTAGTTTTCGAATTTATTGAACACATTAGCTAATAGTAAAAAATGAGTTATTTACCAGCAAGTGCCTCAAATGCCCGTACTTCATAGCCAAGTTGTATTTGCCTATAAGCTGGAACGAATTGTTTATTTATATTTATGAAATGTGTTTAATAAAACCATGAATGCAATAAAAAAATCAATGTCAATTGTAGGTCTGCAGTTTATTTCTATTTGATCTGAATAAATTCTAGAGCATGTACTTCAAATAAACCTTGCTTAAAATGGTTTTATGTTAGTCTAACATCTAACAGTTTCATTGAAAAGGCATGTTTTAAGGATTGGCAAGTAGGTCACCCCCCGGGGAGAGTAAATGAGGATGTGTCAGGTCAGTTTCAAAATCAACCAGCCTCAGCTCCTTCTCTCTCCATCTTGCTGATGACACACCAATTTATTTATACTGAGTCAGGGGGTCAGCAGATGCCTCACCATCTTTCTCTGAACACTCTGGTCATATTAGTTCATCATCTGTCCATCATTCAACCCCTCTCAGCTCGGGTTGTCCATCTGACTTATCAGAAGGACAACAAAACTGCAAACTTCACTAAGATGCTAACAATGTTCCTTCTTCTCACAAAAACAGGGAACTTGTTTCATTTTGGAAATAGTCTAGTTCTCACAACCAAATGTGAAGGAACATTCACAGCGAATTTACTCAGTACAGCATCCTGAACTTCAATGTATACCTTATAAAAAACAAACTCTAATGAGGGTCCAAGATGTACACCATTGTTCAAAGGCCATCTCTAGTAACAGCTTGGCTTTTCAGAGCCATTTCTTTCTCATCAACATTGGAACTTTAGCTTTCTTTTAACATACTAATATGTTCTGATGCTTGGAAAAGAGGATGAAAAAATTCTCTTCACTCTTAAGAAAAGAAACTTAAAAATCCAGTGCTTACAAGAATATATATTTCTGAGTTTTTAGCTTATATGATACTTATTAGTTATTTAAAACTCTTTTAATAGTTATGAATATTTCTTATTATTGGTATTATTAATAACAAAATAATGTCTCTTGCCAGTCAATTTCAGTTTAAATTTCACTCTATTGTTCTCATTCTTATTCTTATATTTATCTTTAGAAGTATAGATTGAGAAGGAAGGTCAGGGTTTAATGTGCTTTCCCCACACTAAAATGGAAGCATCTTGTATTTTCCAAGATAATGCCAAATTTGGGTACTGCCAAATTATTTTCTAGAAAATATCAATAATTTAGACTTCTACAAATAATATATGAGAGTTTGTCTTCTCCACACCTTACTCATCTTTTAAATTTTTGTAGTTTCACAAACAGCAAGTTAGAACAGCACCTGCAAAGGCTCAAAGATGTGATACCACACAGCATATTCTTAGAATATTTCTGTGGGTTAAAACATACGGCGTGTGTGGAGGTGACTGGAGATGAGGTTAGATGTGAGAAGGAATGGTTCCAGGTAGCGTGGTGTGTATGTGTGTGTGATGCTTATCCTAAGGAATGAAAAACCATTGAAGGGTTTTACAGAATTAAGTAAGTAGTGGGATCAGATATCATTTTTAAGGGTTGTTTTGGCAGCTGTGTGTAAGATGTATTTCAGATGTCTTGAATTAGTAAAGTTGGAGTTTATATTTAGGTTCCCATGGAGGTCAGATGACACATGGGGAACCGAAGTCATAATACATGAGAAAAAATATTATGTCACTCACAGGTCCCAGGGAGCGAAGGATGCCATGAAAGGTCAATAGGATGTGAGGTCTACTCAAGAGGTGGAGGTTAGTAGATTTCCATAGAAGTCAAAAACTGGTTAGTTTAACACATTAAAAAAATTGGAGGTACTGGGGTTCAGAAAGCGGTGAGCATGGTTAGCTTATCATGTGAGGCCAGCTGTGGGTTTTGGGTGAAATGTGTGGGTGGTAGCCACAGAAAATGGGTTTGGGCTCTGGGAAAAGTTTATTCTCCAGGGCTGACAAGTTGCATATTAACCAGGTCAAAGATAAGTGTTGAGGCAAAGTAAGATGATTGCTCAGGCAGCACACAAAAAAATGTTGATAATTATACTATCAGATTGGAAGCTGAAAGAACTGGTAGGAAAGTATTGTTATGGTCCAGATAAGCAATATGGAGGGCCTGAACTAAGCACTATGGATATGGAGGAGAGCACACAGTTATGTTCTCAAATAGAGTAGATTCATTGTCTTGGGCATTTTGTCGACAATGATTTTTATCTAGATTTCAGATTTGGTTGCCTGTGAAGATAGTGATTCCGTTAATCTGTAAAAAATTCAAGAGAAGAACAGAAGTAAGGAGAAAGATAATAAATTCAATGTTAGACAGCTAGAGTTTGAAGAGTACAGGAAACTTAAATGTTGAGAGGTTTAGTAGGTATGAAGACATTTGGCTATGATTTCTGCCTGTAGATATGGATTTGAGATATGGCCACATGTAGGTGGTAGTAAATGCCATGGAAAGGGATGAGATCAATAGAACAATATGTGTTTTCTGAGAAGAGAAAACTGAGATTGGAACCCTGTGGTATACAAAATTCAAGGGGAAAATAGATGAAAAAGAATATGTAAAATTAATGCTTGGAAAATTACTTATTTGAAAGAACAATTAAGATTGCATTAAAAATTTTGTGCTGTAGCAAACTAAATATATATACATGTATATATAATATGTTCATATTTGTTTAATTGTAAGTATTAAATTTCCTAGAGATCCTGGAACCATTTATTATTATTCATTAATTTCATACCAAAATCCTGATACCAAGATCCTGAATAATTACAATTCTAGTAAGATAATATTCTTTTTTAAGAACTTGAGCTGTAAATCACAATTCATGATTAGAAAAGCAGATTTTATTGAAAAGCAAAGCATTGTTGAGATTTTTGCTGAAGTTGAGAGAGTTGTAGGGTTCTGTACGATTAGAACAGGATGTGAATGGTGCCCCATGGGGAGCGGTGCTACACTGAGGCCTTGCTACTGCTGCAGTATTTTGTTCACTTATTACGAGGAGGCTGATGTAAATAGTTGGAAGCCTGCATATGGACAAGCAAGAGTCATCAAGACAGCAGCAAAAACAACTTAAAGTGCATGCTTTCCTGATGGTGTTCCCATGTCTTAAGGATGGCAGCAAAGTCAAACTATTAAGTATGTTAGTCTGGTGTTAAGTGGTTCAAGGAAGCATTGAATTAGCTTGGTGAAGTCAGAACTAATCCTTGCTGGATTCATATATGTTTATTCTTTTTGTACTGAGGCAGGGTGGCTTGGTGAACTTTTCTTAAGCACTTCCTTAACAGACTTACTACAATTTCTATTTGGCAGAGGGGAACACTGAGACAGTTTCTATGGCTGGACTTCCACTGCATTATAACTAGTTGCTTACATAACTGTTTCTTTCTTTATCTTGAGGTCTTCAGTGGCAAAGATTGTGTCTTGTATCCTCCATGCTTAGCTAAATGCCCGGTGCTCAATGAATCTATAAATGTTACAGATACTACAGTACTATTCATTACATTTCTTAAACTGATATATTGCACCAATTTCTCTACATTTGCTTATACAAACATTAGTAGTGGGAATTTAAGTGTTAGTTGCATAATGGATTTGTTTTTAATGCACATATTGCTCTTCAAACAATAGAAGATTCCTGATTCAAAAATTATGCATTTCTTTGTAAAATACATTTTTTTGTTAATTACCTCAAAATTATAAATTTAATAAAAATATTCAGGATCAGGATAAATTTTCTGGTATTACATTGCTTTGTAATTAAGCAGTATGAGAACAGAATTACTATGCTCACTAGAAGTTTTCCCATAACCTTATATATTCTCTTATAATTTTAGAATAAAAAGAAAAGAAATCAACAAGGTCTAAGGAGAATCAGAGTGGGTGCTAAGGAAACATCTATTTTGGTTCTGGTACTAAATTATTTTTGTTTTCTTAATCTTTATAGTGTATGAAATTCAAAGTCATAAATTTCAAACATGTCCTTAGAACATGAATCCTTAGATCCCAAGGCTACATTACAATCCTATGCTACTAAATCTGAAAACATTCCTGAGAAATTGGTTGAGAGCATCAACTATTTTTATGGATGTTGAGGTATGGTGAAAAAAAAGAAATTTAGAAAAATGCCACTGTGGCAAATTGATTACAAAAATGGCCCCAATTTTCTATACTTCTCCGTATCCACAGATTTTGTGATGGGAGTTTGTATCAAGGACTGGAATTATTTCCCTGTTCCTTGAATCTGGACAGGTCCTGTGGCTTTTACTTTGACCCACAATATGCTGTGAATGGTGGGCCAGCTCCGGGCCTAGATCTCAAGAAACCTTGTACTCTTTGGCTTTTTCTTTTGGAATCCTCCTAACAATGGATTAGCCTTCTGGAGTATGAAAGACAAGTTGTCCCAACCAAGATCACCTTACACCAGCCCGTCCTCACTCGTCCTATAAGCAGACACAAGGTTGAGCCCCACTGAGCCCGACTCAAATCAGCAGAATCACCCAGCCAACACAAGACTCCTGAACACAAATGTTTACTGTGGTATGTTACTGAGGTATTGTGGTTTGTTGTTCTTATTTCACAGGTAGTAAAATTTTTGTAAAGACAAATTAGAATGAAAATTATAAAAATTTGTATCTTTTATAATTTGGGGAGTACCTTGGGAAATCCAGCAGAATAATGTGAAGTGGAACTCAAGTGTTCTATCACTTTCCAATTCCATGTTATGTATTTCTGGCTATTTTGGCATCTAAATGTTGGATATATTGAATATTTCTTTTTGGAGAAAAAAATTTAAAAATAAATGACAATACCTTAACATGAAATATATCAAATTAGTTTGCAGGTTCTTCAAAGATATTGAATAATGGTCTTTGTAAAATCTGTATACACAAATTCTAAAACTGAATTGCAAACAGAAATGCCTGTGAAGACCAGGCAGGCAACATAATTGAATGCTCAGTGCAAAAATAATAGGCAATAGGTTGGGATTGGCAGAGTGAATGACACATTTCCAATCTAAAGACCTTAAATTAAAGTTTTTAAGAACATTGTGCCTGCTAAACAAAATACACATGAGGGTCAGTTCAATCTGTAGGCTATAGGCTGCCATTTTATGACCACTATTCTAAAATTTTGATTTCTGACCTATGTTCAAGCATTAGTTCTCTAATAAATTTGAGGCTGCTTTTTGTGATTGGATGGGAGAAGAAGAAGGAAGAGATATTTTATGTTCTTTACTGCCTCCACGTGCCTCTCAACAGTTTTCAGTATATGCTAAATTGTTCTAACATCCTTCCTTTTTATAAGCTATCCAGATTAACAGGACAGAGTTAAGTCTTCTGGAAAAGTAGAACTCTTCTGGAAAACCTGTCTGTGGCACAGTACCTGGAAAGAATTATTGTAGCTGTAGCATACTTAAAGGTCACCTCTCCTTGGTGTAGAGAAGAGGTTTACTGAGGTACTGCCCTGGCATAAACTTGTGGTGCTTTATCACCAGCTGGCCACAGCCCAACCTGAAATGGGTCTTGTTAAAAGGCTCAAAGAACTGGCTCTTCATGACTTTAATATACACAGAATTTCAGATTAGCCACAGAGTATTATAAGAATATTAGGAGAGATAAAAACATACTTATATTAAAATGTCCTTGTCCTTGTCCTCCTGAGATTCAGAGATTCAGCCAGATTGAATGCCCAGCTTATTTAAAGTGAATTCATGAATAATATATTTCAGCATTTCTGCCAGCATGTGATTATCTTTCTCTATCCCTTTTTCTACCTACTGCATACACACAAATACACAATAACTCTGACAGTAAAAAAAGTTTGTGGAAAAAGCATAAGTTTAAAAATGCATTCCTTAAGAAAAGCTTCTGGAGATCTAAATGACAAAGATGAAGAAAGGAAATACTGAAGAAGAAAATTATCTTGCAGTTGTCGTAGTAGTAATTACAGAGTAATATGAAGAGAAAAATTGTGGTAACTATTAAAACACCTACTGGTTTAAGTAAAGAAAGAACATAAAGGAGTGCTTATTTTCAAATATTCCCATGACTTCTCAAAACTTGCAGAAAAATGATGTTTTTAGCACAAAGTGTTAACAGTCACTCAGTAAATACTTGTTAAGTGATTGACATGGTTGACAATCTCACAGAATTCACATATGATGTCTCCAAATTTTATCAATCCAAATATGAGGAACATTCTTACTCTCTGAATTAAGAATAAATACAGAGAATAAAATGTTGACTGTAACCAGTGTATATTACCTGTGATTTTTTTTAGTTTTGTATTTATTTATGTCTTCTGGAAAGTACCTTCTGAATCTCCTAACTGATTGTCAATAAATGTATTCATTCAGTCATTCATTCGAATTATGCTTATTGTGTGTTTTAGACATAGGGCTGGGAATTTTGTTATAGTAATTAGAGAGAGAGCCATGTCCTTGTTATCGTGGAACTTGTATTTTAATTGGGAAAATACATGATTTTTTAAATTGTTAATAAATACACCAATAATTAAAGAATATCATTTCATATTGTGATAAATGTTATGAAGGAAATAAAAAAGATAATAGGAAGGATAAGGATAAGTTAGTTATCCATAGTGAAGTAAAGCCTCTCTGAACAGAGTAATACTTTTGCTGTCTTCTAAAACTTAAGAATAAACCATCCAGAGATTAATTTTCAGTAATGGCAGACTAATTTATTCCCAGTCAACTCTCCCAGTGGGAACATCTGTAAAGCTGAAATAAATGTTTAAAAAAAAGCATATTTTGATGGCATCACAGAAATATCAGGATAGTGAGGCTGTATCAGGAATCATAGAGAAATGAGCCCAATATTTGGCAACAATTTCTACCTTAAGGCATTGCTTATTCAAAGTGCCAGTTGGGAAGATGAGGTCAAAACCTTGGCTTAGAGGATAAGATGCTGAGCAGAGATTGTAGCAGGGTTTTGGGATTGGGGGACAAAAATTAGAGTTTGATAAAAGAAGAATTAGAGTTTGGGCTCTCCAAGGAGGGACGTGGTAAACACTTGAAGTTTTTAGTTGGGATCCTAAGAGCTACTCTAGGAGTAAGTGTGTCCTAGTAATAAAAAACCCCTCCAAATGATGGAGGCCCAGTTTTGATTCCATTCAATGCCTGTTTATATTAAGGCAATCTCTTCCTAGACTAGTTGCCTGCCAAAAGAGAGCAAGTATAAATCCTCTCTGGTGGAAGATAACATCATTCAGAGCTCTCACAGTATTTGGCTCAATCTAAAATAACTAAGTGTATAAAAAGACAAGAATTGAGTGAAAGTCAAGAGGAAAAAAACTCTGGAAATAGAACATATGCACAGAAGATTCATATGTTGAAAGTAAGGAATTATCAAACTTGGAATTTAAAGTAATAATTAATATGTTTAAAAAGTTAAACACAGGAGACTTCCTGGAAGATGGCGGCTTAGTAAGACGCGCGGATCTTAGTTTCTTCTCCAGGACACCTACTAGGGGAGTAGAAACGATACAGAAAGCGCCCAAAGCCACAACAGAGATAAAAAAGACAGCGTACCCCATCCTGGAACGGCTGGCTGGCTGAGAGAAGCAGCTCGGGTGAGATCGCCGAGGCGCGCGGGCCTTACCGGGTGGGGTGGCAAGCGGCCGGAGTTACTCCCTTCCCCCTTCCCGGGCCGGCTGGGAGAATTGGAGAGGTGGTCCCCTGAAACCAAGGCGACTGGCGCCCACACCACGCGCAGCCCCCGGACCAACTGAGAGAATTGGATCGGAAACCCCCAGGCCGCGGAGAACGGTGACCCCGTGACTCCCGGGGAACGTGCACTCTCTCGGGTGGGCCGCTGCCGCTGGCGCCCTCCCGCCACGCTTGTTGCCCAGGGCCGACTAGGAAATTCGGACGGGCTCTTTCCCTGGCTGCGGCGACCAGCAACCCTCCCTGCGTTCGGAGTTTTCCAAAGTTTAAGGTCCCACAGCACCTTTTACTGGTGGGACCCGCAGACAAACGTGTGCCACGAGCGCCACCTACTGGGCAGGATAAGAAAAACAGAACCCAGAGATTTCACAGAAAAATATTACAACCTTGCTGGGTCCAGCACCAAGAGAAATCTGAATAAATGCCCAGACGCCAGCAGCAGAAGATAACTGTCCACGCTCAAAAGATTGAGAATATGGCTCAGTCAAAGGAACAAACCAATAGCTCAAATGAGACACAAGAGCTGAGACAACTAATGCTGAATATACGAACAGAAATGGAAAACCTCTTCAAAAATGAAATCGATAAATTGAGGGAGGACATGAAGAGGACATGGGCTGAACATAAAGAAGAAATAGAAAAACTGAAAAAACAAATCGCAGAACTTATGGAAGTGAAGGATAAAGTAGCAAACATAGAAAAAATAATGGATAGCTACAATGATAGATTTAAAGAGACAGAAGATAGAATTAGTGATTTGGAGGATGGAACATCTGAATTCCAAAAAGAAACAGAAACTATAGGGAAAAGAATGGAAAAATTTGAACAGGGTATCAGGGAACTCAAGGACAATATGAACCGCACAAATATACGTGTTGTGGGTGTCCCAGAAGGAGAAGAGAAGGGAAAAGGAGGAGAAAAACTAATGGAAGAAATTATCACTGAAAATTTCCCAACTCTTATGAAAGACCTAAAATTACAGATCCAAGAAGTGCAGCGCACCCCAAAGAGATTAGACCCAAATAGGCGTTCTCCAAGACACTTACTAGTTAGAATGTCAGAGGTCAAAGAGAAAGAGAAGATCTTGAAAGCAGCAAGAGAAAAACAATCCATTACATACAAGGGAAACCCAATAAGACTTTGTGTAGATTTCTCAGCAGAAACCATGGAAGCTAGAAGACAGTGGGATGATATATTTAAAATACTAAAAGAGAAAAACTGCCAACCAAGACTCCTATATCCAGCAAAATTATCCTTCAAAAATGAGGGAGAAATTAAAACATTCTCAGACAAAAAGTCACTGAAAGAATTTGTGACCAAGAGACCAGCTCTGCAAGAAATACTAAAGGGAGCACTAGAGTCAGATACAAAAAGACAGAAGAGAGAGATATGGAAAAGAGTGTAGAAAGAAGGAAAATCAGATATGATATATATAATACAAAAGGCAAAATGTTAGAGGAAAATATTATCCAAACAGTAATAACACTAAATGTCAATGGACTGAATTCCCCAAGCAAAAGACATAGATTGGCAGAATGGATTAAAAAACAGGATCCTTCTATATGCTGTCTACAGGAAACACATCTTAGACCCAAAGATAAACATAGGTTGAAAGTGAAAGGTTGGGAAAAGATATTTCATGCAAATAACAACCAGAAAAGAGCAGGAGTGGCTATACTAATATCCAACAAATTAGACTTCAAATGTAAAACAGTTAAAAGAGACAAAGAAGGACACTATATACTAATAAAAGGAACAATTAAACAAGAAGACATAACAATCATAAATATTTATGCACCGAATCAGAATGCCCCAAAATACGTGAGGAATATACTGCAAACACTGAAAAGGGAAATAGACTCATATACCATAATAGTTGGAGACTTCAACTCACCACTCTCATCAAGGGACAGAACATCTAGACAGAGGATCAACAAAGAAATAGAGAATCTGAATATTACTATAAATGAACTAGACTTAATAGACATTTATAGGACATTACATCCCACAACAGCAGGATACACCTTTTTCTCAAGTGCTCATGGATCATTCTCAAAGATAGACCATATGCTGGGTCACAAAGCAAGTCTTAACAAATTTAAAAAGATTGAAATCTTACACAACACTTTCTCGGACCATAAAGGAATGATGTTGGAAATCAATAATAGGCAGAGTGCCAGAAAATTCACAAATACGTGGAGGCTCAACAACACACTCTTAAACAACGACTGGGTCAAAGAAGAAATTGCAAGAGAAATTAGCAAATACCTCGAGGCGAATGAAAATGAAAACACAACATATCAAAACTTATGGGACGCAGCAAAGGCAGTGCTAAGAGGGAAATTTATTGCTCTAAATGCCTATATCAGAAAAGAAGAAAAGGCAAAAATTCAGGAATTAACTATCCATTTGGAAGAACTGGAGAAAGAACAGCAAGCTAACCCCAAAGCAAGCAAAAGGAAAGAAATAACAAAGATTAGAGCACAAATAAATGAAATTGAAAACATGAAAACAATAGAGAAAATCAATAAGGCCAGAAGTTGGTTCTATGAGAAAATCAATAAGATTGATGGGCCCTTAGCAAGATTGACAAAAAGAAGAAGAGAGAGGATGCAAATAAATAAGATCAGAAATGGAAGAGGAGACATAACTACTGACCTCACAGAAATAAAGGAGGTAATAACAGGATACTATGAACAACTTTACGCTAATAAATACAACAATTTAGAGGAAATGGACGGGTTCCTGGAAAGACATGAACAACCAACTTTGACTCAAGAAGACATAGATGACCTCAACAAACCAATCACAAGTAAAGAAATTGAATTAGTCATTCAAAAGCTTCCTAAAAAGAAAAGTCCAGGACCAGATGGCTTCACATGTGAATTCTACCAAACGTTCCAGAAAGAATTAGTACCAATTCTCTTCAAACTCTTCAAAAAAATCGAAGTGGAGGGAAAACTACCTAATTCATTCTATGAAGCCAACATCACCCTCATACCAAAACCAGGCAAAGATATTACAAAAAAAGAAAACTACAGACCAATCTCTCTAATGAATACAGATGCAAAAATCCTCAATAAAATTCTAGCAAATCGTATCCAACAACACATTAAAAGAATTATACATCATGACCAAGTAGGATTCAGCCCAGGTATGCAAGGATGGTTCAACATAAGAAAATCAATTAATGTAATACACCATATCAACAAATCAAAGCAGAAAAATCACATGATCATCTCAATTGATGCAGAGAAGGCATTCGACAAGATTCAACATCCTTTCCTGTTGAAAACACTTCAAAAGATAGGAATACAAGGGAACTTCCTTAAAATGATAGAGGGAATATATGAAAAACCCACAGCTAATATCATCCTCAATGGGGAAAAATTGAAAACTTTCCCCCTAAGATCAGGAACAAGACAAGGATGTCCACTATCACCACTATTATTCAACATTGTGTTGGAGGTTCTAGCCAGAGCAGTTAGACAAGAAAAAGAAATACAAGGCATCAAAATTGGAAAGGAAGAAGTAAAACTATCACTGTTTGCAGACGATATGATACTATACGTTGAAAACCCGGAAAAATCCACAACAAAACTACTAGAGCTAATAAATGAGTACAGCAAAGTAGCAGGTTACAAGATCAACATTCAAAAATCTGTAGCATTTCTATACACTAGTAATGAACAAGCTGAGGGGGAAATCAAGAAACGAATCCCATTTACAATTGCAACTAAAAGAATAAAATACCTAGGAATAAATTTAACTAAAGAGACAAAAAACTGCTAAAAGAAATCACAGAAGACCTAAATAGATGGAAGGGCATACCGTGTTCATGGATTGGAAGACTAAATATAGTTAAGATGTCAATCCTACCTAAATTGATTTACAGATTCAATGCAATACCAATCAAAATCCCAACAACTTATTTTTCAGAAATAGAAAAACCAATAAGCAAATTTATCTGGAAGGGCAGGGTGCCCCGAATTGCTAAAAACATCTTGAGGAAAAAAAACGAAGCTGGAGGTCTCGCGCTGCCTGACTTTAAGGCATATTATGAAGCCACAGTGGTCAAAACAGCATGGTATTGGCATAAAGATAGATATATCGACCAATGGAATCGAATAGAGTGCTCAGATATAGACCCTCTCATCTATGGACATTTGATCTTTGATAAGGCAGTCAAGCCAACTCACCTGGGACAGAGCAGTCTCTTCAATAAATGGTGCCTAGAGAACTGGATATCCATATGCAAAAGAATGAAAGAAGACCCATCTCTCACACCCTATACAAAAGTTAACTCAAAATCGATCAAAGATCTAAACATTAGGTCTAAGACCATAAAACAGTTAGAGGAAAATGTTGGGAGATATCTTATGGATCTTACAACTGGAGGCGGTTTTATGGACCTTAAACCTAAAGCAAGAGCACTGAAGAAGGAAATAAATAAATGGGAGCTCCTCAAAATTGAACACTTTTGTGCATCAAAGAACTTCATCAAGAAAGTAGAAAGACAGCCTACACAATGGGAGACAATATTTGGAAATGATATATCAGATAAAGGTCTAGTATCCAGAATTCATAAAGAGATTGTTCATCTCAACAACAAAAAGACAGCCAACCCAATTACAAAATGGGAAAAAGACTTGAACAGACACCTCTCAGAAGAGGAAATACGGATGGCCAAGAGGCACATGAAGAGATGCTCAATGTCCCTGGCCATTAGAGAAATGCAAATCAAAACCACAATGAGATATCATCTCACACCCACCAGAATGGCCATTATCAACAAAACAGAAAATGACAAGTGCTGGAGAGGATGCGGAGAAAGAGGCACACTTATCCACTGTTGGTGGGAATGTCAAAGGGTGCAACCACTGTGGAAGGCAGTTTGGCGGTTCCTCAAAAAGCTGAATATAGAATTGCCATACGACCCAGCAATACCATTGCTAGGTATCTACTCAAAGGACTTAAGGGCAAAGACACAAACGGACATTTGCACACCAATGTTTATAGCAGCATTATTTACAATTGCAAAGAGATGGAAACAGCCGAAATCTCCATCAACAGAAGAGTGGCTAAACAAACTGTGGTATATACATACGATGGAATATTATGCAGCTTTAAGACAAGATAAACTTATGAACCATGTAATAACATGGATGGACCTAGAGAATATTATGCTGAGTGAATCCAGCCAAAAACTAAAGGACAAATACTGTATGGTCCCACTGATGTGAACGGACATTCGAGAATAAACTTGAAATATGTCATTGGTAACAGAGTTCAGCAGGAGTTAGAAACAGGGTAAGACAATGGGTAATTGAAGCTGAAGGGATACAGACTGTGCAACAGGACTAGATACAAAAACTCAAAAATGGACAGCACAATAATACCTAATTGTAAAGTAATCATGTTAAAACACTGAATGAAGCTGCATCTGAGCTATAGGTTTTTGTTTTGTTTTGTGTTGTTTTGTTTTGATTTTACTATTATTACTTTTATTTTTTTCTCTATATTAACATTCTATATCTTTTTCGGTTATGTTGCTAGTTCTTCTAAACCAATGCAAATGTACTAAGAAATGATGATCATGCAGCTATGTGATGATGTTAAGAATTAATGATTGCATGTGTAGAATGGTATGATCTCTAAATGTTGGGTTAATTTCTTTTTTTCCGTTAATTAAAAAAAAAAAAAAGAGAAGGGATAATTGGAGATGAAGGGATACAGACTGTACAACGGGACTGGATATAAAAACTCAGAAATGGACAGCACAATACTACCCAATTGTAATGCAATTATGTTATAACACTGAATGAAGCTGCATGTGAGGTATAGGTTTTTTGTTTTTGTTTTTTTTGTTTTTTTTTCTTTCTATCATTGTTTTAATTCTTATTCTGTTGTCTTTTTATTTCTTTTTCTAAATCGATGCAAATGTACTAAGAAATGATGAATATGCAACTATGTGATGTTATTAAGAATTACTGATTGTACATGTAGATTGGAATGATTTCTAATTGTTTTGTTAATTCTTTTTTTAATTAATAAAAAAAAAAAGTTAAACACAAAGTTGAGGATTTTATAGAGAAGTGTAAGCCATAAAAAAGAATAAATAGAAATTCTAGAACTGAAAAGACAATAACTGAAATGAAGAACTCAATAAATGATTTATCTGTAGACTAATTACAGCTAAGAATTGATGAACTGGAGTCTAGGTCAGAAAAAAATATCTGGTAAAATATCACAGAGAGATCAAGATAGTGAGGCTGTACCAGAGAGGTAAAAGAAGGGAAAACATGGAAAAGAACATTTATTACATATGGAACATGGCAAAAAGCTTCAATTCATGTATAATTAGTGTCCCAGAATAAGTAGAGAAAGACAGGATGGAGCAGAACCTATATTGGAAGAGATAATGGCTGAGAAGGATTTCAAGTCACATTCAGGAATCCTCTTCCAACCCCAAGTTGGATGTATACAAAGAAACACACATTTAAGGACAGCATAATTTAACCACTGAACATCCAAGGCAAAGATCAATATTATAAGCAGCTATAGAAAAAAGGAATATTGCAACAATTAGAGTGGCAATGAAATGATATCATTAAAGTACTGAAAAAAAAAATCCTTCTGATCTACAATTCTATACTTGTAGTGAAAGCATCCTTCAAAAATTAAAGTAATGAGATTTTTTAAATAAAAACTGGGAAAAAAATGTAACCACAGACCCAAACTAAAGAAATACTAAAGGAAAGTCTTTAATCAAAAGAAAACAATTACAGATAGAAGCATGGAGCCATAAGAAACAATGGAGAGCACTGGCAAGGGTAAACATATTAATAAATGCAAATAAATATTGACAATGCAAAACAATATTTTTGACAGTACAAAGGCAGTAATATCTTTCTATGGGGTTTAAATATTTAATACATAAATACATATGTGTATATTTCTATATATTACAATGTGCATTGGGTGTACCAAAATCTAGCCCAGTTAATATGGCTGTGATACAACTTACCCCCAAAGCTTAGTTGCTTAAAATAATGACATTCATTTGTTTACAATTTGGACAGAGGTTGGCAGAGATAAGTGTTTAAGATGGGATCAACTGGAGTATAACCCAAAGGCTGGGAACCAGAATCATCTGAAGGCTTGCCCGCATCTCCGGCAAGCAATGTTGGAACGAGGCAGGAAACGTAAAGGTAGGTAGGGAAGTTTTGAGTTTCAGTCAGTAAATAATATTGCAGTAGACGCTCTCTCGTGGGCTAGTTTGAGCACCTCCCCATGTATAACTATTTCCTACATGGGGATCACCAGCAAGAAGAGATAGCGTAATATGTTTAGGGTAATTCTCTTTGCTAACAGGTATTAAAATTGACCATTAAAATTTACCATCGTGGGCCTTCTGATTTCTGTAACTTAAAAATAGCTTCACATTTAAGAAAATAAAGAAATTTTATGAGCACCCCAGATTGGGTAGATACCATGGTCTTTTATTGTACTAAGGATATGTAACTTCAGATATAAAGTACATTTTATAGACATTGCTGAAATTTCATTGGGTGCAATTACTGGTCATGAAATAGAAGATAAACTGATAAACACAAACCATGTGAGAGTACCAAAACCTTGCTCTTAGTTACATTTATTTATTTTATTTTTTTTATAATTCAGCCTGAATGAAAAATAGCTGATGAAATAATTATTGGCAGTAGCTCTCCTTTTTCCCCATCTTCTTTCACCTGCATCTTACTCACTCTTTGGGCAACACAAATCACAGTTAAATAGATAGGACTACACTGCAGTGAACATGATTGAATTTGAAATATGAGTGTGGGAAAAGAAAAATTGGGAACATAAAATAGAAAGTATTTTTTCTTTTGATAGAGTCTAACTCTGTAGCCTTTAATTGGATTATTAAACGCAGAGAAAAAGACCCTTCAGTAGCTTTCTAAGTGCACTGACATACACACTTTGCAATTGTTCTGCTCAAGTGCCTCACCTTAATGACTTTAATAATAAATTCAGTTTTCTGGCAGGAGATAACATTCCTTCAGAAAGTTTCTCCACGTAAGTGCAGAATTACTGGAATGCCCTGATATCATTATTTGATTTACAGACTGCAAAGTATATAATCCTCTGGGAGATAGTTGATGTTTGCATAAGGTACTATTCCTCTTAGCCAGAGAATCCATGTATTTTGGGAGAGGGGTGTCCATTTTGCTTTTCCTCTGTCTGGAATTCCAGCTTTTCTCTTACATTCCAAGGAAACCCTGTTCATCCTAAGACTCGGCTCATAGGTCATTGCCAATGATACAAGTTCCACTCCTACAGAAAGTAACTCTTATAGGACTTTGTAATTCATTATTTTTTTATCTGTACTGCTTGCTCCTTAAGAATAGAGACTGTTCCTTATTTTTAATTTTTCTTTTGCGGCACCAGCCACAGTGCTGGTGCACAGAGGAGAGCTCAGCCATTTGTTAAATGTAGTGCCTTAATCCAACATGCAGAGTTACTGCATATCTTCTGCTATTCCATGCTTTTCGTTACATAATATCTTTTAGTAGCTATGATTCATAGAATTGCAATGAATATTAAGAAAAAGTACAGATTTAATGATCTGATAGAGCAAAATGTCATGACACTTTCAAGATGACTCATTATGGACAAAAGCAGTCAGAATAAGTACTATAACTGAAATCCATTCTTTACAGTGGAAGTGTTGACAAAAAAAATTATTCTGGTTTATCCCGTGGCAATAAAGCACATGTTATTTGATTTTCTGTCACAATTAGGGGAATTGATATGTGTAAAATTGTTTAACTTATATTCAACACAAGTAGTTCAAACTAATGAATAAAAATATTTTGGCAGCAGATATTACTTGATGTTGTATTCCAGCTATAAAAGATGTTTTGTGTCTCAAGTTAAAAGTAAGAAAGACAAATAGATAAGTTATTTATAGGCATCAGTATCTTGGGCACCGGGCACCAATATTCTTCTGAATAGTGATTCAGCTTATTTTATGATGCTTTGAGCCAAGATTAAATGATAAAAGATCTCACAAGAATGGTTCTTTTATTCATGTGAGTAAAATAGAAGCTACAGTAATCAAAATGATGACAAACGCTGATTCTTATATGCAAAATAAGCAAGTTTCTTGCATATTCAGAAAAGAAATAAAAATGTTTGCTTACAGATATTTATTTAACTTATTAGTTTCTTTGAATCCAGCCTTACATCTTTAATTATTTTGAAAAATTCCAATGAAAATAAAGAACTGCTTTAACTTTATTTATGTTCTACATTAATCTATACATAAAATGAGATGGTGCAGAAGAAACTATTCAAAACAACTGGTAAATATGAAGAAATTGGGGCAAGAAAGAAAAAATGAGTGGGATAACAAAGAGTGTGTGAGCAGACAGAATGCAGCCATAATGGCCTGAAAGGTTTCCAGAAAGCCAGCAGGAAGTACAGAGGGACATTAAAATGGACAATTATTGCTTAATGTTCTTACTGCTAAATTAAATTCAATGTAGATAATTTGATGCATATTTAATGCAGTTTATTACAGTTGAAGCTAACCCTAATATTTTATTAATTATACCACAGTCATGGGTATGTTGAAAAAAATAGAAAAATATGTTCCTATATCCTTTTAGTGATCTGCTTAAAAACAGCTACTTCTGTTGTGGTGTTCTTGTCTCAGAGAACAAAGGAGGTTTGGTGATGTGATCCTTTAGGTGAATGATCCTATCTGTGGAATGAGTTCTTAAAGTGTGGACAGAGATCTAGCATGACTCATTCACATTTGGAGCAGGGTGGAGGCACCAGGGCAGGTTGGTAACAGGCTCTGAAATCAGAAGGATCTATCTGGATTTGTTTTTGTCGCTTTCTAATTGTGTGTCTTTGGGTTGTTCTAAGCCTTGGCTTCCCCATCTGTAAGTTGGAATTAGTTTATAGAGTTGCTGAAAGAAAATTAAAGGAGACAGTTCATGTATGCAAGCAAATGCAATGCCTGGCACAACGTAAGCTCTGAATGCATGTTTGTGGTTATCAGGGTTGATGGTGTTGATGCTGAAAATGCTAAACTCTAAGATATACAAAATATAACTGAGCAAATATAGAAAATATACAAAGTGGATGAATTTGAACTACTTTTATGAAAAAAATAGCTATTCTTTATTTATGCCCCTGTCCAGGGTCCTACTTTATGATGAGATGAATTTGCCCCCTGATCCTTGGCACTACATTGTAAGATTCAGTACTTTGTATGTGCCTGGACTCAATCAAGGCTCTTTGTTTCCAGGTTTTATATATTTGGATACACACACACACATATACCTAAAAGATTCTTATGAAGATACATGCTCACCAACAAAACAAATCAAAGAATAAAACAAATTTCACTGTCATGAAACTCGTTGCATTACAGAATGATCTCAAAGCCTGCTCATTCATTAATCAATCTTTCATTCCAGGCTGTAAGCTAAGCACTAGGGATGTGAAGACAAATAAGACATTTACCCTGACCTCATTAAGTCCATGGTGTAGGGACTAGTTTGTAAATAGATAATAGTATAATGTTGAAGGGATCCTAGAAAACAAAGAGTAGAGAGCACTAAATGAAATGGGGCAGGACCTGTGTAAGGAAAGGCTTCCTGGAAGATATGATTTGAACTGAGTTTTAAAGGAAGAGTAGGAGTTTGCTAATGGAAAACATGAAAGGATAATTCTGGCAGAGGAAATGATTTATGCATAGAAATACAAACACTCTGATACAGCAACATTCTACCTGAAAGGAAGGGGTAAGAGGTATGGCATGTATGAATTTTTTTTCTGTTGTCTTTTTATTTCTTTGTCTGAATTGATGCAAATGTTCTAAGAAATGATCATGATGATGAATATGCAACTAGGTGATGATATTGTGAATTACTGATTGTATATGTAGAATGGAATGATCATATGTTAAAAACGTTTGTGTTTCTTTGTTTCTTTGTTATTTTTTTTTAAATTTTAAAATTAATAAAAAAATTAAAAAAGAAATCTGGACAGTTTATGAAAAATTTTTATATTGCACTTTGATTTTTATTGAATATATCAGGTGCCTTTGGCCAACATTGCCCCCATTGGTGAACTCTTTGAGGTCAAGGAGAAATCTTATTTGACTTTGAATATCTAGCACATATACTGACACATAGGAGAAGCTCAGTGGATGATTGCTGTATAATCTCATAAGGGGTAGATGTATGGACTTTTTCCTACATTGGTGTATGATTTCATTTGCAGTTCTCTAAGTGTGGTAATGATGCATTGTCTTCTGATTCTAAGGCTGCATCTAAGTACCCCCACCTCAATTCAACTATAAAATGTAAACGTATCAATTACAACTTTCCTTTACAAAATCTCTGGAATTTTTAAACCTTTTTATTTTCTTAATGAATAAATGCAAAATTCATTCAGAGGTAAAATTAACAGTCATCTACCATGAGCAAAGCATTAGATGAAGTTTTTAGGGGCTATGGTGAAGCGAGAAGATTCAGATGTGGACTCTTCTGTCCATGGTCTGCCAGGCATTGATAGAAGTGATAATGGACTCTGGGAAGGGTCTATTATGATACCTGCAATAAAGGTATCAATTTCAATACAGGAAGAGACAAGGACATTACACACATACAGAACACTCCAAACAAAGGAATGGACTCAGAAAAGGGGAAGGGATTTCCATGGAAAGGGTTATTCTGAAATGACTGGAGAAGTGGGTGTATATGTGTCTGTGTGTATGTGAGTGAAAGGGAAAGGGAAATGTAATATATTAAGTGCTTTATTATGTAGGTGCTGAAGGTTTTTAATCGGAGGAATGAAATCATCAGAACTTTGTTTTAGGGAGATAATTGTTCTGTTTTTAAACTTCTTATCAAAGTATAGAATATATTCATAAAAAATGCACATCTTAATTGTATAGCTTGCTGAATTATACAAAATTAACACACCTGTATAACCAGCACAGTGATGAAGAAACATAACATTACCGCATCCCTCTCCCCTACTCTCCAGCCCCACCTCAAAATCTCTCTGAGTCATAATCCCCCAAGGACATCTGACATCCTGACTTCAAATACCAAGAGTGCTTTTGCTTGTTTTTGAACTTTATATAAATAGAATCATACAAAATATATTATTTTATATTGGGCTTCTTTCATTCAACATTGCATTTGTAAGATTCCTCCACATCGTTGCGTGTCATTTTGAATTGTTCATTCTTGTTGCTGTATAGTATTATTTTGAGTAAATAAAACATATCTTAATTTTCCATTCTATTGTTGATGGGAATTTGGGCAGTTTGTTTGGGGCTATGATGAATAATGCTACTATAAGCATTCTTGTACATTTATTTCGTGAGCACCTTCCCTGTCATGTTAGGGATACTCTTATGAGTGAAATTGATGGACCTCAGGGTGTGCACATATTCAGCTTTAGTACAAACAAACAAACAAATTGATTTCCAAATAAGTTATATCAATTTACATTCCTGTCAGCATTGTGTGAGATTTTAGCTTCTCCACATTATTGACACACTTGGTGGTTTTTTTTCCCGTTTGTCATTTTTTTTTTTTTTTTTTTTTTGACATGGGCAGTCACCGGGAATTGAACCCGGGTCCTCTGGCATGGCAGGCAAGCGTCCTTGCCTGCTGAGCCACCGTGGCCCGCCCAATTTTAGCCTTTCTGATGGATGTGTAAACGTATCTTGTGCTTTCAATTTGTATTTTATTTTAGGGAGAAAGCTTTTGCAGTAAATGGTGTTGGATTGAGGAATAGACATATTGTAGGACTTCACAAGACTTAGAGTCTGGATATGAGAAGGTAATAGCACAATAGCTCTGAGGTTGAGAACCTGGATAAACTGGAATGATGACAATGCCATTGTTAAAGTTGGGGCTTCAGCCAAAGGAAAGGCATCTGGGGAGAAGATGATGAGTTCACTTGGATTTGAGGTATAATTAGAACTTTACAAGGGATTACCATGGTTTTGGGCTTCTCAGAGGCTTGCCATTCCCAGATCATTAAAGATGATAGTTAAAAAAAAAAAAAAAAAAGAGCAAATTATATCTCTCACTAGTCATGTTGTAATAAAAAATCAAAGTATACTTTGAAAAAGGTACCAGAAACCCTTAAAAGGATTTACAAAGACATGGATTACTGAGAGGCTATGTCTAACATGCTACTGTCCAATTCTTTGTAGGATGCTTTTAATGTATGAAAGGCAAATTCTTGCAAAAACTATATGAATTTTATTAGAGCTAAAATCATAAAGATGGGAAAATGGGTGAATTGTTTGGTAATGTGTTTTGATGGACGTGTTCTACGGGACTTGCCTATTATAGGAGTAGACATTGGTACAAAGTTCCTCATATTCTCAAAGGACATCAAAAGGCTTTATTTTACACTTTAATCTTTGGAACACAGGCAGTATTAAAGTTTGATTGTTCTTGAAACTGCCACTAATTCAGCCTATTTTAAGAAAAATAAATTTTACTGTCACAATTTTGGACCCTTAAATAATTACAGAAATTTCAAGTAATTTTCTGACATATTGGCTCTAAATATAAGAATTGAATTTCACATCTTTTTTTCCCCTGACATTTATTCCTCCATAAACTTTTTGTGTTTCTCTAATCAAAATATTGTACCCATGATAAATATCTACTCTCTGAAGGATGGCTAGTTATCCAATGTTAAAAATAGACATTTTTCTTCTAGATTTTTAATATTAATAGGTTAGTTAATTAAATTTAAAAATAATATATGGTCCTTGTAGTTGAAAGTTTACTGGAAATTTGCTTTGAAGATTAAGAGGGTATTTGTTCTCCTTTTCTTGTTCACCTTTTGAGTCCCTACTCATTCTTCCAACTGAAATAGTTGGAAGTGGGGAAAGGTGCTCATTGGGCAATAAAAATTCCTCACAATTTTAAGGCTTATTGCACTAAAGGTTTATTTTTATTCACATCACAGACCAGTAAGGTCCTGAGAAGATTTTGTTCTATCAGGTAACTGTAGCTGAAACTTGATGATCTCCTTAGGGAAAATGAGCTAAGTAATTCTTAACTGGGTGCATTTACACATTCTTAGAAGGAATTCAGTTAACAGTTATTGAGTGTCCTCTCTTATTATTTGGTCATTAAAAAAAAGCTAATGGGAATTTGTACCTATTATTTAAGACATAATTTTTTCTTCGGTTTTCATGTCCATAAAACCAGCCATCCAGTACAATGAGCAATGTAGTCAGTTGGTGGTAGAGAGTAGCCAATATATAACTTAGAGATAGTCTTCAAATAAAAGTCCTTTTTCGTCACTCCTTTAACTATCCTATAAAATTGTGTTTATGGACATGGTTCAGCGTTTTAAGATACTTTATTTCTCTTTAAGAATTTTGAAATCTAAAATCGCAGAAGAAATAATGTTTTTGAATATAAGAGGGTATTTCTTGAAAATATTAGCCACCATATGTATCAAGTATCTTTAAAATGTTAATTTTCCTTCTCTTAGTTTTCCAACTCAATCCTAAGGAGATTTTCAAAATGCAGTCAAAACTTTAATTTAAAAAATATTCAAATTAAGGTACAGTTTATAATAGTTAAATTATGATACACCTGAATCACAGGAATGTACTGATGACATAGCGTTAAATAATAAAACAGGAATAAAATTCTATAATTAGTACCAAAATGTAAACAATGGATATCTTTGCGTGGTGTCAAGGAAAAATTTTGCACTGGACAATGTGAAACAGGAAAAGATGAATTTTAATTTAAAACTATATGTTACAGAGAAGAAGCAGACCAGAAGGCTACTGTGACAGAGAGAGAGAGAGAGAGAGAAAGAGAGAGAGACATTAGAAGGCTATCACAATTTGGAAGAGAGAGAGAGCCCTCAACTCCCTGGAAGCAGAGGGCAGGAGAGTTTTTAAGGCCTAGGATGAGTTAATGGAAGAGGACTGGAGGGGAGGTCAACCATGAAATAGGCAATTACACGTGATGCTGTCTACTGGGTATACCGTGGAAGCCAGGTAGAATGTATTCAGTCTAATTCCTGTAAGGGACAATGTGAGGGACATCAGGGGCCTAGAGTCAAGAGGAAGCCTATCTAAAATTTAGTCAAATGTGGGAGAACTTAAGGCCATCTTGATCAGTCACACAGTAATGGGTGGGGTATTCCTTAACAGATTTTGTTTTTCAGGATCATAAAGCCCAGGTAAACTTCAACAATGTCCGTGATTTATTATAGATTATTTTCATTTTCTTTTTCATATTTTAAAATTAAAAATAATTTATTTTATAAAAAAATAAATATTATTTAAAAATACTTCTATGATTGGGAAAATATTAAAAAAATTGTTTGTTTTCCAGGATCATAAATTGAGGAAAAAATGAGCAATGCATTATATTTAGGAGATTTTTAGAAAAAGAATTTATCTCAGAGTAAATGTTTTTCCTAAAAAATAAAATAGACATTTAAAACATTTCTATATATACAAATTTCAATGTTTATTATAATTCTTTACTTTCAAAAATAACTTTACAGGATTTTGAGACTTCTTCTAGTTTTATTTTTTTTAGGTAAGAAATTATTGTGTCATATGACAAGATAGATTTCAATTTGTAGGAAAAACTTCTTTTTACGTGACTCCCAAATGGACAATCTCATCATTTTGAAGATTTTTATTGTTGTCATAGTTATTTCTTTAACTGGCTCAACTATACAAGCAGGAATGCCACATTTTCCAAGGTACAGAGGAGAGAGAATATCCCTTAGTTTTTCTCAGACCTGGCTTGAATATTTTCCCATAAGCTAATAAGTATAACTTTTCTAATTCAGAGCAAGTTATGAACTTTCTCCATAACCACAGATGATTTATGTCTATGTTTTTATCTTCAATATCTAAGGTAACACATTTTCTGATGGCATAGACTTTATGTATTCCTTTTTTCTCTCGGCCTCCCTCAGTAAGGCAAGGTCAAGTTGGGCGGATTAGCTTATTCTGGATTTAAGGGGGTCTGTCTTTTGACCTGGAATGGGGCTCTTTTCACTTCTTGTAGGACTATGGCTCATGAAACAGAGTGAACTAATCAACACAAATAGGATACTTAATCTTCATTTGCCAAAGTTCTAGTTTCTCTGTTACTTTGATTTACATGATGAAAAGTTTCAAATTCTGCATTTTTTTGAGTTGTGCAAAATTTCATAATCTTGTAGAATAATAAATAAGAACAGATCAATGTTTATTTGACTCTGCTATCAAATAACATTATTTGCCTTATTTATATATATATTTTTCTATCAATTTAGGTATAGTTATTACTGAAATATTAGAATATGCCCATATGGAATTTTGTAATGACAATCCAAATTCATGAGATGGAAATACTATGTTTTAAGTAGATCCACCTGTTTGTTAAAAACACATACAAAATTAATTTTCACTTTAAACAAAGGCTGAATTCTGTCCATTAGTACATATATGCAGTAAAATAATCTTTGATTTGATTAAAAACTGTAATTTCTTTCCCCTATAACTGCCTTATTCAATTTCATTTGCTATTCCCAGAGATGGCACTAGAAATTTCAGATGCATAATTTTGTAATTACTATGTGCTCTTTTCTATTTGAATGACAATACAATTCTTTTTCCTAAAAGATTTATTTTTTGTTCAAGGTAACATTGCTGAGGTAATTGGGACCATAAAATAATCACTTATAGAAATTACTTAGGTTAGATTTCAGTGTTTGAAGACAAAAACTATTTGTTGATTGCTTAATAAATGCATGTTGCTACACTCATCACTGGGAAACAGACTGTGAGGCTTGATGAGTACCAAAGAAATAGAATCCATAATTCCCTATGTTAAGAAAATCAGACACCTGTTAACCAGCCCTTGCCCAGACCTCACCTACCCCCATATCCTTCTCTGGGGAAGTCACAAACACATTAAGTGGACATCCTTCCTGGTGTTCTGCTACCCCTACATCCTTTTCTATTGTGTACAGTTCCACAGACCCTGGGAAACGTTTGTATCTAATGAAAAGGCCAGGTCAGACAAACCCAGAAATTGTGAACAAGCAGCTCCAGATGATTTATCAGAACAGAAATTCTCAGAGGCAGGGCTCCCTTCTCCCAAGTGATAAAAACAACACTCAAATAATATAGATTGGACTTGCTTCTCTGGCCCCAAGTGTGGCATGGGGAGCTGCCACCTGTCCACACAGAACAGTTTTCAGCTGCCCAGGAGACTGGTCTGATGGGACTTCTTTCCCTGCTCCTTTGGACTCTTTGTGCTCAGTAAGTGACAAGGATATCATTTTCCCTTTTTGGATTCATTATTCTATACAAGTAAAAAGGGATTATTTGCTGAAACTTTCTGTTGTGCCCTGAACCTGTGTTTCTCTAACACACTGACATTGTGATGCTAGACAGCCCTGGGAGTTGGAGGACTCAAGACTTCAACCAAAGGCTGGTGCCATGTGGTTTCTTCACTCAGTCTCAGGAAAGAATTCAAGGACTAGTCAGGGTGTACAGCCAAGTAGTTTAATAAGCTCAAGGCCAGGGAACTGTGGGAGTTCTTGGCCGGATGCTGCAGAGCCCTGGGAATTCTCAGCCACATGCTAGAGAGCCCCAAGACTTCTAGGCTGGATGCCACAGAGCTCTAGGAATTTTCAGCTGGATGCCACAGAGACCTGAGAATTCTCAGCAGATGGTGGAGCACCCCGGAAATTCTCTGAGAAGTCTAGACCCTGACCAGGGGCTGACACTGTAAAGGTTCCTGACTCAGCTGCAGAAAACTCAGCTGCAGGAAAGAATTTGAGGACTAGTCAGTATGTACAACTCAAAACTTTAATGCATAGCAAAGGTAAACACAAAGGAAGATGAGCATGGGCATTTTCCAAAGGAGAAGCAGTCTGAGTCCCGGATCCTTGCATTATAAGGACTTGGAGGGGCCCTTCCCCTCTGGTTATGCTAATAATGGATTGATGAGCTGCACTTTTCATTGGTTCTTTTCAGATACTGACCTGAGAGTGGACTAGGTGTGTGTGTGCCAAAAGGAACTTTTTGTTATGGTTTTAGGGTCACTTTCCCCTCCCTCCTTCCCTATCTAACTTGCCCCATTTTCCTGTCAAAGAATTCCATCCCTAATCTTAAGGGGTGCTGAAGTGGGGTGGGGGGTGGGGCTTAGTTTTCTTTAAATGCTTTCTGCTGACAGACGGGGCATTGTCCCTGCCTACAATGGGAGTGGAATTCTCTGGATATCATATCTAATAATTCTTCTGGGAGGGTTTGGGATTTTTTTGCATCTTTCTTTTGCTTGTGTGGCCCTTTGGCTGTCTGTCGATGTCTTACAAGAGTTTCCTATCTGTACCATGACTCATGCTGTTACTGTTGAGGCATAGTGTTCTAAGAGGGAGAGACAAAACCCCACAAAGCCAGGAACTAGGGTGGCTAGCCCCATTAAACAGAAAAGGATGGAATGGAGTGAAAATGGCACCTATCCTGGGTGGCAGAAACTCAAATAAATAATATGTGAGATCTTGGGACTTGATGGACAATTGAGTGGCCTGGTCTCTAAGGAAGTCTAATATACTGTGTTATCTTTGAGCTGTTATTAACATAAAAACAATAATCCTCTACTAGGAATGCACATGTTCCTTCATGGGCTACTGTAAGGGCATCTAGAGATCCTTAGTTTTAAAGGATGGCACCCACTAATGAATTTACTTGGGATTGGAGAAGGGTTAAGGGTCTCTCCAAATGAAGCTGTTTGTTCAATGTTAGTTTATATTTCAAGAGAGGGATTATGGTGGACCCACTCTGCATGGGCTGTTCCTGCAGTCCCAGTATCTACAGCTCCTGCAGTCCCAAAGGTAGCTAGGAGTGGGGTTAGGAACTGGACTGATCTTTTATTCCAGTTTAGGATGGCATGTTGGGAAGCTAGGGGTGGCAAAAGCTCATTTCCATTTTTTAGCTTGAGTCCTCGGACCACATACACTCAAATACATGTTTCTGACCACAGGGTAGACTAAGGTAGGTTTTATGCCCACAAAGGAAGACTAATCCCTGATTGGGGTCTAGAGGCAGCAAACTTTAGGTTGCCTACTGGTCCAAATGATGCACCATTGGTTGCTGATGTGGCCACTCACAGTTTGATTTGGTTTGAGTGATTTGTGCTCCACTGCATGCTGAAAGACAGGGCCTTTGGGGGTTATTGAAATAAAAAAAAAATTCAATTTTTATCCCAGACTAATCTTGGGGTTCCTGTCAGGTGGTCATAGAGTTTGATGTAAGCATTGGACAAAGTCTGAAGGTAGCACAAGGGATTTGTATCTGTCCCCTGGCAAAGTCTGAAGGTAGCACAAGGGATTTGCATCTTCTACCCTGGAAGAACTGGGTAGCTCTACCTGGGAGTGACATTTTTCCTTAGGAGTATAATTTTCCCAGGGTATTTAGAGATGGTGAGTATGTGTCCCTTGTTATATGATAGCGAGTGATGGGATGGGGGTCCCCAGTGATTTATAAGGTGTAGTTGCACTTTAAATTGGTGGGCAGAAATCCAGAGTTTTGTATTAGTGAGACACACCTCAGACTACCCACAATAAGAACATATATTTTAGCAGGATAAAGATATTAACTGCATGCTGGACCACAGGAAGTTAAGGATGAGTTTGCAGTGGCTGAAAGGAAGGTAGAGGATATATATAAAATTTAAGGCTTGTAAGAGATTTTTGCTAAATGGAGGGATTGGGCATCCAGGGACCACTAGAACTCATGGCTTACAAGAACATCCCTTAACCTGTAACTTAAGAGTGGGGACAACCAGTGGATCTTTGAGTTACTGTCAATTCCCACCATGGTGCAAGTTGACGTAGAGGACAAGGTTCCAGAATGATGGCTAAGGACATAATAAGTGGCTCCATATCATTTAAGTCAATAAATTTACCTGCTATGTCAAAAGTAACCTGAGGCTCCTCCATGGTTTTAGCTAGCTGTGAAATGGGAGTGGGTTGGGAACTGAGGCCCCTTCAATCCTCACTCAAGGCCATTAATGGTACAGGATCTCCCCTCTTCTCTCTTCAGACCTGGGGGCAATCCCTTTTCAAGTGGCCTTCCTTTTTGCATTGAGGACAATGTCCCGGTGGGCCATCCAGGCCAGGGTACTCTTTGCTCAAATGTTGCAACTTTCCACATTTGAAATAGCTGCCTTTCCATCCTTTTTGGCCTTTAGGGTTACCCTGAGGACACAGGGTGCTATTTACAGTGACTGTAATTAATTACATTTAAATGAGCCCGTCTCTTGTCCTCTTGCCAATCCTGCTCTCACCTGCAGCTCTGTCTCTGTTACTCAAAATACTAAAGGCAGTGTCTAATATTTCATTAAAGGCATATATAAAGCTAGTTTCTGCATTTTTTCCCAAATATCTGGGTATGATTGGCTAATAAGTGAGTCCCCAATACAATTTTCCCTTCCTGGGAATTAGGGTCTATGTTGGTAAGTTTTTTCAAGGCTTCTATTAAGTGTCTTTGGATTAGAGCAGGGTTCTCATTATTTCTCTTGGGTTACCATCCTAAATTTATCTTAATTTACTGGTTTAATGGTGCATTTTTTATTTCTGCTACAAGAGAGACAATCATATGGTTTTGAGTCTTAAATCTGCCTGTCTTAATTAGTAGTTTCCATTTAGGATTGTTATTAAGGACTGCAGTAACTCCTATTGGATACTACCTTGGTTGGGCTGCTGCTAGGTTTATCTGCATGGGCTTGGGCTTCTGTCCATATATGGAATTTTTCTTCTGGAGAGCAAGAGGTAGACATAATGATATGGATATCTCCCCAGGTTACGTTCAAAGAGTGAAAGGGACTGAAATTCTTTGGCAAACTTGCCTGGTTCTTCTAGAAATGCTTTAGCTTCTGTTGACATTGGGCTAAATTGGTCATAGAGACTAGCTGATATTGAGGCCAGGCTGTATTGCAGAAGAAAATTACCTTCTTTCCCTTTAGGCCATCTAACTGGAAACTATCCCAGTGTTTCAGGAGGCATCCAACAGGAGAGTCGGTGAGAATAGGAGAATTACCCATGCTTTGTTTTGCTAGTTGTGTCTCTGCCTATGAGGGGGAGAAAAAGAGAGAAGGATAGAAAAGGAAGGGGTTTTAAGGAGAAGTGGGAGTCTTCGAAGAAGGCTTCTGATTGAGTCACTATGAAGGCTCAAGCTTTGTGAGTGAGAGTTTCAGAGAAGATTTATAACTGAACCACTGCAAGAGGCTCAAGCCTTGGGCCTGGTCCTAGACCCAGCATCCCAGGTCAGTTTGATGGGCCAGGCCATGTGATCTCTGGGCATACCCAGAGACCCACCCTTGCTCTGGCATCCCCCAGGCTTGTAAATAGACAAGCACAACATAGGAAAGTCCTCACCATAGGCAGGGCAACTCATCCCTGAAGGGAGTTTTAAGGCTATTTGGGTAGTTCTCTAGATGGTATGGAAGGTTATAGAGGGATTAAGTCTTGTGAAAGGGGGAAGTCTGATACCATATGAATGTGAATTAAAATTAGGTCAGCAGTCTGGGAATCCCAATGGCAAAGTAGGTGCCTAAAGAAACATCCTACTTTTGAAAAGATGATTTAAGCCATGTGAATGCAACATCCACAGCCTGGGTTAAAACATTCTGTCCTGCAATAGCCACAGACAGAAGAGCCCCGCTGAGTTATGAGTGGGACAGAAGAGCCTCCACTAGGTGATTGGATTCCCTTGCACTTTGAGTTGAAACTTTAAACCATGCCTAACAGCCCCATCTTTCTGCTATGAACCCTTCCTCCTTTAGCTGGTTCATTCATTTTCAGGGAAGGTCTTAAGAAGCCCTGAGGGCAGGCATAGGTGATAAGAAAAAATGGGGTCTGGTCTGTGAGATTTCCTACACCTTTCTTTTAATGGCCTCCAACTAGTAGATCTTTTTCACTTAAAACTGTGACCTGGATGATTAGAAAAAGTCCCTGCTCTTTACCCAAGAAAGCCCTTCGCAGCCCAGGGAAATTACAGGGGCAGTTTCTTTCTTGCTTATTTATAGCAATTATAAAATCAAAGCTTCAAGCAGCAGGATTCAGCGTACCAATTTATCATAGAGTACAAAGGTAGAAAAGAGAGACTCAGGTATAGCACATAGGTCAGTGAATTCCTGCACAACTCAGAGAGCTTCTCCAGGCAAATCCCAAAGAATGATGACAACCTTACTTATTTAACCCTTGTATCTGCATGGTGCAAGTTGCTGGTCCACCACAACCCTGGGTGTGGGGATTGGGGGAGGGGAGCTGCCATCAAACAAGTGGGCTGAGATTATGTTCTGTGGCCAGAAGAGAGAGGACAAAGATAGAGAATATTCTTACCTGTTGGAATTGCTATTGGATCCCTTTGTGGTCACCAAGTTGATACCAACAGCCTAGGGAGTTCTTGGAGAACTCGAGACCTCAACCAAGGGCTGGTGCTATGAGGATTCTTCACTCTGTCATAGCAAAGAATTCAAGGGCTAGTCAGTATGTACAGCCAAATAGTTTAATAAGCTTGATGCCAGAGAGCCCTGGGAATTCTCTACCGGATGTTGGGGAGCTGTGGGAATTCTTGGAGAAGTCTAGGTCCTGGGCTGATGCTGTGAAGATTCTTGACTCAGCTGCAGGAAACTCAGCTGCAGGAAAGAACTTGAAGACTCAGTGTACACAGCCAAAAAATCCAAAGACTAGTCAGTGCGTACAGCTCAAAACTTTAATGTGTAGCAAAAGGGTACATGCTTGCAGAAAGATGAGTGAAGGCATTCTCCAAAGGAGGAGAAGCAGTCTGAGGTCAGGATCCTTGCACTATAAGGACTTGGAGGGGCGCTTCCACCTATGCTAATAGGGGATTGATGAGATGCACTTTTCATTGATTCTTTTCAGATGCTGATCTGAGTGAGGGGTAGGTGTGTGCAAGCCAAAAGGAACTTTCTGTTATGGGGTTGATAGGGTCATTTCCCCCTTCCTCTTTCCCTATCTAACCAGTCACAATTGCAGCTTGTTCCACACCCTATGTTTAGGAAGGATATTATTTCCTCTCAAAAGAATCGTTTCTTCCAAATAAACTGAAAGAGTAGATAAAAGATGACTCAAGTTTAGTAGGAAGAAAGTTTTTGAAAAGAATATTTTGCTTTTAAAAGGAGGATTTTGAATATGGGGCAAGATGGCAGTTTAGTGATGTGTAGAATTTGGTTTATCCTCCAGAGCAGCTAGTAAATAGCCAGACAGTACAAAACAACTCCTGGGGCTACATCAGTGATCAGACACACAGTGTGCACCAGTCTAGGTAAGGTGGCCTGGCTGAGGCCCCTCATAGAACTGTAAGTCCCCCAAGCCCTGGAGGCCAGCACTCCTCCCCCATGGGCACAGCAGGCTGGTTCCCCAAGGGGAAAGAAAACAGACTCTACTAGCAGCAAAAGCTTAGCTCAACCAAGCTCCATTTGCAGAATTAATTAACAAATTCTGACTACTGAAAATAGGCCCCCAGCAGAGGTAAACCTAGAAAAAGCCCTATAGGTATTAGGAGTTTTTGCCCTGGCAGAGAGGGAGGTGGGGCAGATGGAAAAAAAAAAAAAAAAAAAAGTAAAAACAAGGCATGTTGAGTTGGCTAGTACTTTTGTACTATTTTTACTGAAAAAGGCTGGGCCCCAAGAAAAGGGGTCACATAGAGCCTGGAGAAACACAAATCCACCTACCAACCTAAACTCTTGATTGACAAGCATGATGAGTGGGGGTCCTGCTCTGAAAAGGCTTTTTTTTTTTCTTTTTGCTTGTTTTCTACTCCTTAACAGCTCATTAGATAGAACTGGAAGCACTCTCAGGTTCCAACAGTACCCCAGGCAAGGTCAGAATTAAGTTTATCTGAGAGACAAAATAACTATTCAGGTGAAAGAAGTTAATTCCCTGAAGGTTGTATCTTCCTCAAGAGAAAAGTGGGACCCAGCTCAAGTGGAATTCCTCCTTCAAAGAATTCATGCCCCAGGGACTGGAAAACTGAAGCAATTAAAGCCAGCCTACAACTTCACCTCTGTCTCACCATGCCCCCAACAGGGAGAGTCTGCTGAAATTAAACACACCACATCACTTTACACTGGTGGGAAGCCATGGGCAGACAAGCACCATATGCTGGACAAGATTGGAAAAGCACAGAGTCTAGAGGCTTCTTTAAAAAAGTCTGACAACCTGGTAGGTCTCGCCCTCAGGGAAAACTGATGCTGTCAACTCTTTCCTCCTAAGGCATGGGCCAGTCTGGTCTGGGAAAATCTGACTGGAGTCTATAATATCTGAGGAGACCCTTCTCAAAGGGAAAAAAAAAAGGATCCATATAGGCAGGGCAAGAAAAATAAAAACAAGACCTGAAAAATTCTGATCGGTTAAACAGAACCTATTCTAGAGGTCTAGAATAAGTTGAACTGAATGTCAAAGAACAGATAGAGAATAAAACCATCCAGCAAGAAAATCCTAGGCAAAAAAGTGAAAACAACCTCCAAGATAAACTAATTAAGGAAACCAAATGCCTAGATGCCAGAAAAAATAAGGAGCCATATTAGGAAAATCAAAGAGATGGCCCAGTCAAAGGAATGAACCAGCAATTCAAATGAGATACAGGAAATGAAATAGCTAATTCAGGATGTTTGAACAGATGTGAAAAAACTCATCAAAAATTAATTCAATGAGTTGAAGTAGGATAAAAAGAAGGCATTGGGAAAATAAAAAGAAGAAATCAAAAGTTTGAAAATACAAATCAAAGAATTTATGGGAATGAAAGGCACAATAGAAGAGATGAAAAAAATGGAAACCTATAACAATAGATTTGAGGAGGCAGACGCAAGGATTAGTAAACTAAAGGACTGGCCATCTGAAATCCAACATACAAAAGAAAATAAGGATAAGAATAGAAAAATATGAACAGGGTTGCAGGGAATTGAACAGCAACATGAAGTGCTCAAATATATGTGTTATGGGTATCTCAGAAGGGGAAGAGAAGGGCAAAGGAAGAGAAAGACTAATGGAAGAAATGATCACTGCAAATTTCCCATCTCTTATGAAAGACAAAATTACAGATCCAAGAAGTACAGCATACCCCAAACAGAATAGATCCAAATAGGCATACTCCAGGACATTTAGTAATCAGATTGTCAGATGTTAAAGATAAAGAGAGATTCTTGAAAGCATCAAGAGAAAAGCAATCCATCACATACAAGGGAAGCCCAATAAGACTATGTGTGATTTCTCAGCAGAAACCATGGAGGTGAGAAAGCAGTGGTATGATATATTTAAGATTCTAAAAGAGAAACACTGCCAACCAAGAATTCTATATCCAGCAAAATTGTCCTTCAAAAATAAGGAGGAGATTAAAATATTTTGAGGCAAACAATCACTGGGAGAATTTGTGGCCAAGAGACTGGCTCTGCAAGAAATACTAAAAGGAGCACTACAAGCAGATAGAAAAGGCAGAAGAGAAAGGTCTGGAGAAAAGAATAGAAACAAAGGCTATCAGTGAAGGCAAAAAGAGAAAAAAAATAACATATGCCATGTAAAATCCAAAAGAAAAAGTAGTAGAAGAAAGTACTGGTTTTATAACAATAACACTAAATGTTAATGGTTAAACTCCCCAATCAAAAGACATAAACTGACAGAATGGACAAAACAATAGGATACTTCTATGTGTTGTTTACAGGAGACTCATTTCAGACCCAAGGACAAAAATAAGTTGAAAGGGGAAGTTTGGGAACCCATATTTCAGGTAAACAACCATCAGAAAAGAGCAGGAGTAGCTATACTAATATCCTACAAATTAGACTTCAAATGTAAAATAATTAAGAGAGACAAAGAAGGACACTATGTATTAATAAAACAAACAATTCAACAAGAAGGTATAACAGTAATAAATATTTATGCACTGAGTCAGAGTGCTCCAAAGTACATGAGGAAAACACTGACAACACTGAAGGGAGAAATAGACACCTCTATCATAATAACTGGAGACTTCAATTTCCCACTGTCTTCAATGGATAGACCATCTAGACAGAGGATCATTGAAGAAACAGAGAATTTGAATAATACAATTAATGAACTAGATTTAATATACATTTATAGAACATTACAGCCCACAACGGCAGTATACACATTTTTCTCAAATGTTCATGGATCATTCTCAAGGATAGACCCTATAGTGGGTCACAAAGCAAGTCTTAATAAATTTAAAAAGATAGAAATCATGCATTATATTATATAATGAAGTTGGAAAGGGCAAAAATAAGTTGAAAGGGGAAGTTTGGAAACTTAATATAATGAAGTTGGAAATCAATGATAGGCAGAGGGTCAGAAAAATCATGAATATATGGACACTAAACAACACACCCTTAAACAACCAGTGGGTCAAGGTAGAAAATACAAGAGAAATCAGTAAATATCTTGAGGCAAATGAAAATGAAAACAAAACATGTCAAAAAAAATTTATGGGATGCAGGAATGGCAGTGCTAAGAAGGAAATGTATTGCCTTAAATGCTTATATTAAAAAAGAAGAAAGAACATAATCATAGAATTAACTGTTCACTTGGGAAAGCTAGAAAAAGAACAGCATACTAACCCCAAAGCAAATAAAAGGAAAGAAATAACCACAATTAGAGCAGAAATAAAAGAAATTGAGAACATGAAAACAATCAAGAAAATCAACAAAAACAGAAATTAGTTCTTTGAGAAAATCAATAAAATTTATGGACCCTTAGCTAGGTTGAAGAAAAAAGAGAGAAGATGCAAATAAGTAAAATCAGACATGGAAGAGGAGACATAATGCCTGATCCCTGCAGAAATAAGGAGGTAACGAGAGGATACTATGAGCACCTATATGCTAATAAACTAGACAATATAGATGAAACAACTTCCTAGAAAGACCTGAACAACCAATATTGACTCAAGAAAAAACAGATGACATTGACAAACCAATCACAAGTAATGAGATTGAATCAGTCATCAAGAAGCTCCCAAAAAAGAAAAGTCCAGGACCAGATGGCCTCACATCTGAATTCTGCCAAGCATTCAAGAAAGAATTAGAACCAATCCTGCTCAAACACTTCAAAACAATTGAAAAGGAGGGAAAGTTACCTAACTCATTTTTGAAGCCAACGTTACCCTAATTCCAAAACCAGACAAAGATACTACAAGAAAATTACAGGCCAACCTCTCTAATGAATACAGATGCAAAAATCATCAAGAAAATACTTGCAAAATGAATCCAGCAGCACATTTAAAGAATTATACACCATGACCAAGTGAGATTTATTTCAGGTATGCAAGGATGGTTCAACATAAGAAAATAAATTAATGTAATGCACAATATCAACAAATCAAAGCAGAAAAAACACATGATCATTTTGATTGATGCAGAAAAGGCATTGGACAAAATTCAGCATCCTTTCTTTTTTTTTTTTTTTGCTATCCCTCTATTTCTTTTTTTTATTAATTAAAAAAAAGAATTAACAAAACAGAAATCATTCCATTCTACATGTACAATCAGTAATTCTTAATAACATCACATAGTTGCATATTCATCATTTCTTAGTACATTTGCATCGATTTAGAAAAAGAAATAAAAAGACAACAGAATAAGAATTAAAACAATAATAGAAAGAAAAAAAAAAAAACCAAAAAACCTGTACCTCACATGCAGCTTCATTCAGTGTTTTAACATAATTGCATTACAATTGGGTAGTATTGTGCTGTCCATTTCTGAGTTTTTATTTCCAGTCCTGTTGTACAGTCTGTATCCCTTCAGCTCCAATGACCCCTTCTCTTTTTTTTTTTTTTTTAATTAACGGAAGAAAAGAAATTAACCCAGCATTTAGAAATCATACCATTCTACATATGCAATCAGTAATTCTTAACATCATCACATAGATGCATGATCATCATTTCTTAGTACATTTGCATCGGTTTAGAAGAACTAGCAACATAACCGAAAAAGATATAGAATGTTAATATAGAGAAAAAAATAAAAGTAATAATAGTAAAATCAAAACAAAACAAAACAAAACAAAACAAAAACCTATAGCTCAGATGCAGCTTCATTCAGTGTTTTAGCATGATTACTTTACAATTAGGTATTATTGTGCTGTCCATTTTTGAGTTTTTGTATCTAGTCCTGTTACACCGTCTGTATCCCTTCAACTCCAATTGCCCATTATCTTACCCTGTTTCTACCTCCTGCTGGACTCTGTTACCAATGACATATTCCAAATTTATTCTCGAATGTCTGTTCACATCAGTGGGACCATACAGTATTTGTCCTTTAGTTTTTGGCTAGACTCACTCAGCATAATGTTCTCTAGGTCCATCCATGTTATTGCATGCTTCATAAGTTTATCCTGTCTTAAAGCTGCATAGTATTCCATCGTATGAATATACCACAGTTTGTTTAGCCACTCTTCTGTTGATGGAGATTTCGGCTGTTTCTCTCTCTTTGCAATTGTAAATAATGCTGCTGTAAACATTGGTGTGCAAATGTCCGTTTGTGTCTTTGCCCTTAAGTCCTTTGAGTAGATTTCCAGCAATGGTATTGCTGGGTCGTATGGCAATTCTATATTCAGCTTTTTGAGGAACCGCCAAACTGCCTTCCACAGTGGTTGCACCATTTGACATTCCCACCAACAGTGGATAAGTGTGCCTCTTTCTCCGCATCCTCTCCAGCACTTGTAATTTTTTGTTTTGTTGATAATGGCCATTCTGGTGGGTGTGAGATGATATCTCATTGTGGTTTTGATTTGCATTTCTCTAATGGCCAGGGACATTGAGCATCTCTTCATGTGGCTTTTGGCCATTTGTATTTCCTCTTCTGAGAGGTGTCTGTTCAAGTCTTTTTCCCATTATGTAATTGGGTTGGCTGTCTTTTTGTTGTTGAGATGAACAATCTCTTTATAAATTCTGGATACTAGACCTTTATCTGATATATCATTTCCAAATATTGTCTCCCATTGTGTAGGCTGTCTTTCTACTTTCTTGATGAAGTTCTTTGATGCACAAAAGTGTTTAATTTTGAGGAGCTCCCATTTATTTATTTCCTTCTTCAGTGTTCTTGCTTTAGGTTTAAGGTCCATAAAACCGCCTCCAGTTGTAAGATCCATAAGATATCTCCCAACATTTTCCTCTAACTGTTTTATGGTCTTAGACCTAATGTTTAGATCTTTGATCGATTTTGAGTTAACTTTTGTATAGGGTGTGAGAGATGGGTCTTCTTTCATTCTTTTGCATATGGATATCCAGTTCTCTAGGCACCATTTATTGATGAGACTGTTCTGTCCCAGGTGAGTTGGCTTGACTGCCTTATCAAAGATCAAATGTCCATAGATGAGAGGGTCTATATCTGAGCACTCTATTCGATTCCATTGGTCGATATATCTATCTTTATGCCAATACCATGCTGTTTTGACCACTGTGGCTTCATAATATGCCTTAAAGTCAGGCAGCGCGAGACGTCCAGCTTCGTTTCTTTTCCTCAAGATACTTTTAGCAATTCGGGGCACCCTGCCCTTCCAGATAAATTTGCTTATTGGTTTTTCTATTTCTGAAAAATAAGTTGGGTGGGATTTTGATTGGTATTGCATTGAATCTGTAAATCAATTTAGGTAGGATTGACATCTTAGCTATATTTAGTCTTCCAATCCATGAACACGGTATGCCCTTCCATCTATTTAGGTCTTCTGTGATTTCTTTTAACAGTTTTTTGTAGTTTTCTTTATATAGGTTTTTTGTCTCTTTAGTTAAATTTATTCCTAGGTATTTTATTCTTTTAGTTGCAATTGTAAATGGGATTCGTTTCTTGATTTCCCCCTCAGCTTGTTCATTACTAGTGTATAGAAATGCTACAGATTTTTGAATGTTGATCTTGTAACCTGCTACTTTGCTGTACTCATTTATTAGCTCTAGTAGTTTTGTTGTGGATTTTTCCGGGTTTTCGACGTATAGTATCATATCATCTGCAAACAGTGATAGTTTTACTTCTTCCTTTCCAATTTTGATGCCTTGTATTTCTTTTTCTTGTCTAATTGCTCTGGCTAGAACCTCCAACACAATGTTGAATAATAGTGGTGATAGTGGACATCCTTGTCTTGTTCCTGATCTTAGGGGGAAAGTTTTCAATTTTTCCCCATTGAGGATGATATTAGCTGTGGGTTTTTCATATATTCCCTCTATCATTTTAAGCAAGTTCCCTTGTATTCCTATCCTTGGAAGTGTTTTCAATAGGAAAGGATGTTGAATCTTGTCAAATGCCTTCTCTGCATCAATTGAGATGATCATGTGATTTTTCTGCTTTGATTTGTTGATATGGTGTATTACATTAATTGATTTTCTTATGTTGAACCATCCTTGCATACCTGGGATGAATCCTACTTGGTCATGATGTATAATTCTTTTAATGTGTTGTTGGATACGATTTGCTAGAATTTTATTGAGGATTTTTGCATCTGTATTCATTAGAGAGATTGGTCTGTAGTTTTCTTTTTTTGTAATACCTTTGCCTGGTTTTGGTATGAGGGTGATGTTGGCTTCATAGAATGAATTAGGTAGTTTTCCCTCCACTTTGATTTTTTTGAAGAGTTTGAGGAGAATTGGTACTAATTCTTTCTGGAACGTTTGGTAGAATTCACATGTGAAGCCATCTGGTCCTGGACTTTTCTTTTTAGGAAGATTTTGAGTGACTAATTCAATTTCTTTACTTGTGATTGGTTTGTTGAGGTCATCTATGTCTTCTTGAGTCAAAGTTGGTTGTTCATGTCTTTCCAGGAACCCGTCCATTTCCTCTAAATTGTTGTATTTATTAGCGTAAAGTTGTTCATAGTATCCTGTTATTACCTCCTTTATTTCTGTGAGGTCAGTAGTTATGTCTCCTCTTCCATTTCTGATCTTATTTATTTGCATCCTCTCTCTTCTTCTTTTTGTTAATCTTGATAAGGGCCCATCAATCTTATTGATTTTCTCATAGAACCAAATTCTGGTCTTATTGATTTTCTCTATTGTTTTCATGTTTTCAATTTCATTTATTTCTGCTCTGATCTTTGTTATTTCTTTCCTTTTGCTTGCTTTGGGATTAGTTTGCTGTTCTTTCTCCAGTTCTTCCAAGTGAACAGTTAATTCCTGCATCTTTGCCTTTTGTTCTTTTCTGATATAGGCATTTAGGGCAATAAATTTCCCTCTTAGCACTGCCTTTGCTGCATCCCATAAGTTTTGATATGTTGTGTTTTCATTTTCATTTGCCTCGAGGTATTTACTAATTTCTCTTGCAATTTCTTCTTTGACCCACTCGTTGTTTAAGAGTGTGTTGTTGAGCCTCCACGTATTTGTGAATTTTCTGGCATTCTGCCTATTATTGATTTCCAACTTCATTCCTTTATGATCCGAGAAAGTGTTGTGTATGATTTCAGTCTTTTTAAATTTGTTAAGACTTGCTTTGTGACCCAGCATATGGTCTATCTTTGAGAATGATCCATGAGCACTTGAGAAAAAGGTGTATCCTGCTGTTGTGGGATTTAATGTCCTATAAATGTCTGTTAAGTCTAGCTCATTTATAGTAATATTCAGATTCTCTATTTCTTTATTGATCCTCTGTCTAGATGTTCTGTCCATTGATGAGAGTGGGGAATTGAAGTCTCCAACTATTATGGTATTTGTGTCTATTTCCCTTTTCAGTGTTTGCAGTGTATTCCTCACATATTTTGGGGCATTCTGGTTCGGTGCGTAAATATTTATGATTGTTATGTCTTCTTGTTTAATTGTTCCTTTTATTAGTATATAGTGTCCTTCTTTGTCTCTTTTAACTGTTTTACATTTGAAGTCTAACTTGTTGGATATTAGTATAGCCACTCCTGCTATTTTCTGGTTGTTATTTGCATGAAATATCTTTTCCCAACCTTTCACTTTCAACCTGTGTTTATCTTTGGGTCTAAGATGTGTTTCCTGTAGACAGCATATAGAAGGATCCTGTTTCTTAATCCATTCTGCCAATCTATGTCTTTTGATTGGGGAATTCAGTCCATTGACATTTAGTGTTATTACTGTTTGGATAATATTTTCCTCTAACATTTTGCCTTTTGTATTATATATATCATATCTGACTTTCCTTCTTTCTACACTCTTCTCCATACCTTTCTCTTCTGTCTTTTCGTTTCTGACTCTAGTGCTCCCTTTAGTATTTCTTGCAGAGCTGGTCTCTTGGTCACAAATTCTCTCAGTGACTTTTTGTCTGAGAATGTTTTAATTTCTCCCTCATTTTTGAAGGATAATTTTGCTGGATATAGGAGTCTTGGTTGGCAGTTTTTCTCTTTTAGTAATTTAAATATATCATCCCACTGTCTTCTGGCTTCCATGGTTTCTGCTGAGAAATCTACACATAGTCTTATTGGGTTTCCCTTGTATGTGATGGATTGTTTTTCTCTTGCTGCTTTCAAGATCCTCTCTTTCACTTTGACCTCTGACATTCTAACTAGTAAGTGTCTTGGAGAATGCCTATTTGGGTCTAATCTCTTTGGGGTGCGCTGCACTTCTTGGACCTGTAATTTTAGGTTTTTCATAAGAGTTGGGAAATTTTCAGTGAAAATTTCTTCCATTAGTTTTTCTCCTCCTTTTCCCTTCTCTTCTCCTTCTGGGACACCCACAACACGTATATTTGTGCAGTTCATATTGTCCTTGAGTTCCCTGATACCCTGTTCAAATTTTTCCATTCTTTTCCCGATAGTTTCTGTTTCTTTTTGGAATTCAGATGTTCCATCCTCCAAATCACTAATTCTATCTTCTGTCTCTTTGAATCTATCATTGTAGGTATCCATTGTTTTTTCTATCTTTTCTACTTTGTCCTTCACTTCCATAAGTTCTGTGATTTGTTTTTTTCAGTTTTTCTATTTCTTCTTTATGTTCAGCCCATGTCTTCTTCATGTCCTCCCTTAATTTATCGATTTCATTTTTGAAGAGGTTTTCCATTTCTGTTCGTATATTCAACATTAGTTGTCTCAGCTCCTGTATCTCATTTGAACTATTGGTTTGTTCCTTTGACTGGGCCATATTTTCAATTATTTGAGCGTGATCCGTTATCTTCTGTTGGTGTCTGCGCATTTAGACAGATTTCCCTGGGTATTGGATCCAAAAGTTTGGAAGATTTTTCTGTGAAATCTCTGGGTTCTGTTTTTCTTAACCTGCCCAGTAGGTGGCGCTCGTGGCACACGTTTGTCTGCAGGTCCCACCAGTAACAGGTGCTGTGGGACCTTTAACTTTGGAAAGCTCTCACCGTCCGGGAGGTTTGCTAGCCGAAGCGGCTTGGAAGAGTGCGAGCCGGCCCAGGGTCCGAATGCGGGGAGGGTCGCTGGCCGCCGCAGCCCGGGAAAGCGCCCGTCCGAATTTCCTAGTCGGCCCGGGGCGCAAAGCGTGGCGGGAGGGCGCCAGCGGCAGCAGCCCGCCCGGGAGAGTGCATGTTCCTGGGGAGTCACGGGTTTGGAAGGGGCCTCCCCCACCCGTCACCGTTCTCCGCGGCCTGGGGATTTCCGATCCAATTCTCTCAGTTGGTCTGGGGGCCCGCGCGTGGTGTGGGTGCCAGCCACCGCGGTTTCAGGGGACCGCCTCTCCAATTCTCCCAGCCGGCCCGGGGAGGGGGAAGGGAGTGACTCCGGCAGCTTGCCGCCCCACCCGGTGAAGCCCGCGCCCCTCGGCGATCTCACCCGAGCGGCTTCTCTCAGCCAGCCAGCCATTCCAGGATGGGGTACGCCATCTTTTTTATCTCTGTTGTGGCTTTGGGAGCTGTTCTGTATCGTTTCTACTCCCCTAGTAGCTGTCCTGGAGAAGAAACTAAGATCCGCGCGTCTTACTAAGCCGCCATCTTCTCCGGAAGTCTATATAAATACTTTTTAAGCATTCCCTCAATAAACTCAATAAACTGGGCAAAGCCCTGGGAACCCAAAGATGCATTAGATACAGCTCTGCCTTGAGACTGTAATGGCACAGACAAAGTGAGCAGATAATTATAAAGCCACATTTCCAGAGCCATAACAGAAACATGTATGTAAAATAAAATAAAACATGTATGTAAAATGATCCCCATAAGTAAAATAATGTATATGGAAGAGTGAAATAAGAGATCAACGCTATATGGGGAGGTCAGGCAGGAGTTCCACAAAGAACTCTTGAATGGATCTTGAAGTATGAATAGGAATTTTTCAAGCACTAAGGGGTGTGCCGTGCATTCCAGGTTGAGAAAATCAAGGTTTTGTGTGAATTGTGGAGAAGTCAAATCTGTTTGAACTTGGCTGGAGGGCACAGTATAAAATGGAGAGGAGAGGGAGCTGGAGACTAGAGGAAAAGGCATGACCAGTTTAAAGGGCATGGGGGATGGGGTGAGGGGAATTATCCTCCAATATTACCTTTATTCCTGATCTTTTCCTCTCCATTTCATCTCCCCTAAGCTATCATGAAAATCATATATTTAAAAAAAAATTCTATGCAGTTTTGTATTTCATATTTTATTTTATAAAAATTATTTTCATAATCACAAAACAAGCAAAATGTTTTTGAAAAATTGTATAGTTCATTACAATATATATAATGTTTACATTATTATATATAATACATCTTTCATCTTACCCTATGAGAGAATGGAAGATCTTAAGAGGATCATTTTACAGATGTGAAACTGATTCTTTGAACAAGTTCACATACAAGCTCATACAACTATTACATTGTCAAGCTCTGTCCTAGAACTAGGGTTTTCTAAGTCCAAAGTCAGTGTTCTTTCAACCACATCCTTCTCCCCACTGCACCCCCAACCCAGCCCTGATTATTATGCATCACGGTAATTACTATATTTATCATCTTCACAATTAGTTTCATTATTCATGCATCCATGGACTTCTTGGTTTGTTTCACATGCAGCATAGCCTTCTCTGTAGTTAAAAAATTAATTAAAAGGATGTAGCCTATGATTATAGCAATCAGGTAAGAATATTTCATTAAATTCAGCTGACTCTTTTTTCCCCAATTGACTTACTCAAATTTAAGCTTAAGGAAAATATAAAATTTTCCCAAAAATAAGGTATATTTCATGTCCTCTCTATTAGAATATTTTGGATATTACATCTTGTCCATAATATAGCAATATTAAGAACTTGAAAATCTCCATTTTCCAAAAAAAATTTGTATAATTTTATATTATGTTAATAGTTCTTATTCTTACATTATAATTTTATACTAAAATGATGTTTTATATTAAATAGCTATGAATATTAGACTATAGCCTTATATGAGAAAATTGGCTAATTGATTTAGTTTTCCTGTAAGGACTATGCTTAAGGAAATAGTTCTCAATGAAAGTCAAGGAGGTTCCCCCTGAGTGGTATAAAATATTGAGATTTGTATAAAGTAATTTGAGAGTATAGTTTATAATTTGCTGAATGCATATTTTATTGAGAGAGTTTTATTTATGTACCCTAGAAAAAACATGTTTTAATACTGATCCCATCTTGTGGAAGCAACAGTTTCTTTTAATCCCTAGTCAATAACGTAGGTTGGAAACTTGATTAGTTTATCTCCACAGAGATGTGACTCACCCTATTGTGGGCATTATTGATTACTTTTATTAAGTAATTTGAGAATATAGTTTATAATTTGATGAATGAATAGTTTATTTTTGGTGATAATATAGTAGCATATTGAACAAAAAAGAACTAACTCTGTTTACCTGTAAATATAGGGAAATGATCAATTCTCTGTGGTCAAAATGAAAAACATCTACCTTGAAATAGATATAATCAGGACCTTCAGAAGAAGACTATGAGTTCTCTGGACATTTTGAAATATTTAGGGAAGAAGCTGGTCAGAGAGTTTTAGTAGTTTTGTAGAAGAGTTTTCAAGATGCCTGCAGGAACTGAGCAGAATCTTGAAGAACTATCTTGTCTTAAAGGAGCCATAACATTGACATAAACGTGAAAAGTCAGGGAAATAATTCCCGTGAAGGAACAATATGACCAAAGACACAAATATTAACTTAAACTCTGTGATCTTTGTTTGGTAAAGATATTGGTCTTATAAAAGAAGTGCAAGTTGGGAAGGAAGATTAGATAAATAGTTTGGGACCAGATCATGGAGAATTTATACACCAAACAGAAGAGATAAGATTTATAATCTGGTGAGATCTTGAAATGTATTTGAGCAGACAATTATCATGATGACCGATCCGGACCATACCATTAATTCAACAGTAAAACCAGCTAAGTTTTTGCAACATGTATTTGAAATTATTAGACTTGGATTATAACCTAAATTTGAAATTAGATGATTTGGGCTAGGCTGGTTATATAAAAAATTAAGAAGAAGAAATGTGAGATTTCAAAAATTCAATGAAACTTTTTTCACTGATTAGGCATAGGATATAAGTTTCTATTCATAATATGCTTTCTAACTTACTTTGAAACTTTTCTCTCTTAGCTCCTATAAAACCCACAGAGTCCAGACCCTAAAGGAACTTTAGTGATTGTGTATTGTGGAGATGAAGAAATTGAGTCCTTAGAGAAGAGGGATGGTTGGTGAGGGCTATGTTGTGACATAGTAACAAGAACCCTAGTTTTGGTATTAGGGGGCCTGGGTAAAAACTTGCGCTTTGGCATTCACTGGTTTTATGATGTCAGGAAAGTCTTTTAATCCTTAGGAAGGTAAGCTTTACAGAGGCATTTGCACACTGGTGTTTATGATGACATCATTCATGACTTGCTATGGATGGAGGTGGCTTACTTCAATTGATGATCGGAAGGGCAGATCATGGTGTATAGATATGACAGAATATTCACCAGATTCTAAATCTCATCTCTTCTGTTTGGTGTATAAGTTCCTCTATGATCTGGTGTTAGTTAGATTCAGTTGTCAACTTGGCCAGGTGAGCATACCTAGTCTTGTTGCTGCGGACATAAGCCAATGGTACGTGAACCTCATCTGTTGCTAATTACATCTGCAGTCGGCTAGGAGGCGTGTCTGCTGCAATGAGTGACATTTGACTTAATTGGCTGGTACTTAAATGAGAGAGTGCAATGTAGCACAGCTAAGCAGCTCTGCATTCCTCATCTCAGCACTTGCAGTTCAGCCCAGGCCTTTGGAGATGCAGAAAGAAGTCACCCCGGGGAAAGTTGTTGGAACCCAGGGGCCTGGAGAGAAGACCAGCAGAGACCATCCTGTGCCTTCCATGTAAGAAAGAGCCTCAGTGGAAAGTTAGCTGCCATTTCTCTGAAAAACTAACAAAATAAATCCCCTTTTATTAAAAGCCAATCCGTCTCTGGTGTGTTGCATTCCAGCAGCTAGCAAACTAGAACAGATCTGTAGAAAGGAATGAATTCATGTGCCATTTAATTAGGTGAATGAATTTTGAGGACATTATGTTGAGTGAAATAAGCCAGAACAAAAGAATAAACAATATATGGTCTCACCAATATAAACTATTATGAGCAGACTTTGAGAATTCAATCAAGTATATAGGTTATTAGGGATAGAAAGTGGGCAGAGATTGGGCAATCAATGATTAAGGAGTACAGAATGTCCAAATAATTCTCAGTGTAATGGTTCTAGAGTGTAAGCTCTTATAGCAGTCACATCTATTCCTGAGTTATAACTGTTATTTCTCAATTTTGAGATGCTGTGTTCTTTGTGTTTATTTGGTAGTTCCCTGGAACATTGGGTGTCTGTGTGACACCTGAGACTCAGAGTTAGAGCTCTGTAGCTCTGAAAGTCAGCATTACTCCATCCAGCAGCTGTTAAAGAAGTTGAAAAAGAGGTCAGACTCCATTTAGAGATATGAATGGATTGGAACTGATTAGGACTAAGGTAAATCAGAATACAGGGTAAAGGATGGCATTGTCTGTATTTTAAAGCTTCAGTTTCTGTGTGAGACCAAAGAAAGAGATGATTGTTTGGTTCAAATTTTAAATTTTATGTACACTAACTAATTTAATCTGTATGGTCAACTTATTTAAACAACCTAATTACATGGAAATTAGAATAGGAAATGAGATCTTGTTTTTCTGTACAGGCTAATGTAATATCCACATATGTTCAGAGTGTGGTGGCAGGAAATAAAAAAGATTTGCCAAGTGCCCTTGAGGGGTTGGGGAAAATTGTGAAACTATTAAACTTCCCCACTTGGGGAATTCCTGATACTCTCTTAAGCATTGAGGATTCCTGTGCCGGTTTGAAAGGATTTATGTACCCTAGAAAAGTCATGTTTTAATACCGATCCAATTTTGTGGGAGCAACAGTTTCTTTTAATCCCTTTTCAATAATGTAAGTTAGAAACTTGATTAGTTTATCTCCACAGAGATGTGACTCACCCTATTGTGGCATTAACCTTGGATTAGAGGGAGTTGTGACTCCACCCATTCTAGGTGAATCTTGATTAGTTTACTGGAATCCTTCAAAAGAGGAAACATTTTGGAGAAAGTTTCAGAACGATCAGAGAGCAACAGAGCAGACTCATGAGAACAATGAGATGAAGAAGGAAAATGCCCCTGGGGGAGCTTCATGAAAGAAGATTCCTGGAGAGACAGTTAGCAGATTTCATCACCACATGCCTTTCCAGTTGAGAGAGAAACCCCGAATGTCATTGCCTTATTGACCCAAGGTATCTTTCCCCAGATGCCTTAGATTAAACATTTCTATAGCCTTGGTTTCATTTGGACATTTTTTCATAGCTTTAGAACTATAAACTTGCAACTTAATAAATTCCCCTTTTTAAAAGCCATTCCATTTCTGTTATATTGCATTCTGGCAGCTAGTAAACTAGAACAACTCCCAATTTAATAACCCAATACCTGAAACTTATTTCTGTAATGACAAAGCTAGGTCTGCTTGTAATTATGCCTGAGTCACCCCCAGAGAGCCTCTTTTCTTGCTCAGATGTGACCTCTCATTAAACCAACTCTACAAATAAAGTCACTACCCACCTCTTCCATGACTTCCAGGGGTATTAGTCTCCTTGTCGACATAGGACATGACTCCCAGGGATGAGTCTGGCCCTGGGATTGAGAAAACCTTCTTAACCAAAAGGGAGAAAAGAAATGGTCCACATTTCTTTTAAATCACATTTCAGTGACTAAGAGATTTCAAATAGAGTTGAGATCATTCTGGAGGTTACTCTTTTGCAAGCTTTAACCAGATATTGCAAACTACCACAGTATACTAAGCTCCAACCAACAGTTTTCCTGAAAACCCTAGCGTGTGAATTAGCTAGGTGCAAGAATGTGATATGCCAGAACTGGAATGGCTTTTAAAAACAGAAATTTAATAAGTTACAAGTTTACAGTTCTAAGCCTATACAAATGTCCAATCTAAGGCATCCAGGGAAAGATACCTTAATTCAAGAAAAGCCAATGATATTTGGGGTTTCTCCCTCAGCTGGAAAGATGCACGACAATATCTGCTAGCTTTCTCTCTAAGCTTCTTCAATAGCTTTCCCTGGGAAAATCTTGGCTCTGTGGGCTCTTGTGCCTCTGTCAGTTCTGGTGGGTCTGTGGCTTTGTTGTTTCTATCAGCTCTGAAGTTTCTCTCCAAAATATTCCCTCCTTTAAAGGATTCCAGTAAACTAATCAAGACCCACCTGGAATGGGTGGAGTCATATCTCCATCTTACAAAGGTCACATCCACAATTGGGTTTGTTACATCTCCATAATCAAAAGTTTCTAACCTATAGTGTTGAATCAGGATGAAAAGAAACAGCTGCGCTCACAAGATTGGGTCAGGATTAAAACATGGCTTTTCTTTAGTATGCAATAAATTCAAACCAGCACACTTAGGGAGTGCCCTAGGCTCTAAGTATTATAAAAGTTTGTCTTGGTAAGTTTATTTTTTCAGAAACCTAAGGCCTCCAGGCTGATCCTATGCCAGTTAAGCCCTGAAACCCAGAGATACCTGTCTCTCCAAGCACATCAAACTGTTTTGTTCCTCTACCCCCTAAGGTCAACACCTCTTTCCAACACAAAGAAGTTAAAGTAGTCATTGCCCAGATATGACTGAAGAGTGAGAGAATGATCAAATGAGAGGAAGGAGATGTAACTGAGAAATTAGGATTTAACAAATGGTTGCAACCACTGACTCATTATATAGATATTTCTTTTTAGTGTTTAGTGTTTTAGTATAGCCAGAAAGAAATACCTGAAGTTGTTGAACTGTTGTCCAATAGCCCTGGTGTTTGATAATGATTGTAAACTATATTACGCAAAAGAAAGTCAGTTGCCTACATATGTGTAGATCTTCTTTTGAATGTTTTCTTCTGTTTCATTGACATATAGTACTATATGTTATAGGTTACTTAATACACTATATTAGTAAGTCTTAAAGTTAGGTAGAGTCCAATACTAATAGACTCTTTTTTTTTTCTTTTTATTTATTTTCCTGGAGTAATATAAATATTCTAAAAATTATCATGGTGATGAATGTACAACTATGTAATGATACTGTGAACCACTGATTGTACACTTTGGATAGATTGTGTGGGTATAAATATATCTCAGTAAAATTACATTGTAAAAGAAAAGCAGGGTCAGCTACAGTGGCTCAGTAGGCAGAATTCTTGCCTGCCATGCTGGAGACCCAGGTTCAATTCCTGGTGCCTGCCCATGCAAAAATAAATAAATAAAATTAAAAATTAAAAACAAAATAAAAGGTGTTATGCTAACTTTCTAGTACTATACAACCGTAAGGTATCATGATGATCCATAGACAGGCTGACAGGTCCCCAACCATTTTGGCCTGTGCTTGAATTATTTTCTCCTACTTTTGCTTTTGCTCATGAATGTATAGTTTGTTCTCTGATATCTGAAGCATGATCAGCCACATAACATTTTTGATGGGGGAAGAGATCTCAAAAAAGTTAAAGAGAGACCTTAGAACTATCTCTCCAGATCAGTGTTTTCACAATTCTTAGAAATATTCTTAGAAATACCTATATGGGTCTGAGATAGAAGTTTTGATGCTCTCTGTGCTAAATTCATCCTTACAAACCTGACCTATTATGATATAAAACTTATTAGGAGTTTTTCTATGTATTACATCAAAATTAAAATTTCTGGATCATTTTATGACCCTAAGGATTTCCTTTTACTATACTATCTGAAACAGTGAATACACACTAAATAGGAAGGGATTAAGAAGTAGAAAACATTACATTTTAAAAAATGCATGACCATTGTCATAAAGCATTGCATCCCAGTTGAGAAATAATGGGGACAATTAGGAGTGTGTTTGTTCTGATTATAGAGATGACTATTGCTAGGCAGGACATCTCAAAAAATGCCATTGACTAGGAGCAAAATTAGTCCCACAGCTGAAGGGACAGCTAAAAAGTAGGTGATTCCAGTTATGGGTCTTACATGATGCTGAGGAAATCCAGGTCATTTGCTTGATAGCATGTATGACCAGAGCTTGTGGCCCTATATTCTTGTTTAGTTTAGGTTACATGTTTCATAATCAGTACTTTCAGAAGTCATATTTTCATCATATTAAATGTTACTTCTAGACTTTGGGGTATTTACCTTTTTAATATTTGACTGATTATTGTTTTATGTAGTAAACAAATTAACTTTTGCACAATTTTAATTTTGCAACCAGCCTCCTTACTTATTAATTTTAAGAGTTTGGGGTTGATTTTTCTTAAATTTTCCAAGTAGAAAATCACAGTGCTTTCAAACAATGAGTTTTCTTATTCTAATTATTTCATATCAGTGAGATCATAAAATATTTGTCCTTTTTTATCTGGCTTATTTGACGCAACATAACATCTACAAGTTTCCTCCATGTTGTATGTATCAAAAATTCATTCCTTCTTACAGATGACTAGTATTCCATTGTACATTTATAGTACATTTTAATTTTTTAAACTTTTTTGTTGTAAAATATGATATATACACAAAGCAAAGAAAGAAAAAAGCAATAATTGTCAAAGCATACTTCAACAAATAGTTACAGAACAGATTCCAGAGTTTGTTATGGTCTACCATTCCTTCATCTCAGATTTTTCCTTCTATTCCACTGGAATCTAGAAGGAATATTAATATGTGATTCAGCAGCCATACTCATTTGTTAAATCCCATTTCTCTGTTATATCTCCTCCTCCTTCTTTGATCCTTCTCCCAATCTATAGGAATCTTTGGGTAATGCTTGTTCTAACTTTTTCATTTTGAAAAGGGGTGACCACATGAAAGGACAGGGGGATGTTATTAATTAATAATCCTGGAGAGGTTGGTCTCTTTGAAGTTTCAGGATTTATCTGACCTAGGAACTCTCCGGAATTATATGTTCCAAGAAGGCAAACATAGTGCATGAAACCTTTATACAGTCTCAGTTCGACCCTAGAGGTCCTTAAGAGTCAACAGGAGTGATGTTGATTAGTAAACCATGGCAATTAACACTATCTAACTGAAGCTTGCATAAGAACAGCCTCCATAATAGCCTCTTGACTCCATTTGATTTCTCTTGGCCACTGATGCCTTATTTTATTACACTTCTTTCCCCACTTTTGTTCAAGGAAAGTATTGTTGATCACAGGTACCAGGGACAGACTTATCACTGGAAGTAACACCCTATGTTTGTCAGTGAGATCTTCACCCTGAATGGCTTGTACCACATAGTGAGGAGGGCAATGATTCTGCTTGCAGAGTTGGACTTAGAGAGAGAGAGAGAGACAGAGAGACAGAGAGACAGAGAGAGAGAGAGAGAGAGAGAGAGAGAGAGAGAGAGACCACATCTGAGCAAAAAAGAAGCTTCCTGAAAGCAACTTTTAGGTCTTGTTACACGTTGTCTTAAGCTTCTCTCCTGTGGAAATAAGTTTCATAAGGACAAGCTTCAAAATCCAGGAATTGGCCTATTTTCTTGGGAGTCCCCAGTAGTTGAGAGGGGGTTTTCCAGATGGGAGAGTTTAATAGTTCCAAATGTATATATATTTTTTCCTCTCTTCGAATCCTCAAGGGACTCTACTTTTTTTATGATACCATATGATACCATTTGGAACATCTCTGTCAGCTGGGAAGGCATGTGGCTGGCATCTACTGGTCCCTTGCTCCTGGGCCCCATTGGTTTTAGCCTCTGTTTCCTGTGGTGCTTCCTCATTGGTGTCTGTGGGCCTTCACTTAGCTCCTCTGGGATACAACTCTGGGTTCTGTCTTGCTTAGTATCTCATGGAAAAATGTATGGTGACATCTGTTGGGCCCTGCATCTCCAACATCTGGGTCTCAGGTTAGGGCTATCATCTCTGAAGCAACTTTTCTCCAAGCTTCTTCATCTGCAAGCATCTCTGATGTTTCTTCAAAATGTTTCCCTTTTAAATGACTCCATAAAACTAATCAAGACCCAACTTGAATGGGCAGAGTTAATCTCCAGTTATCATAAGGTCACACCAGTTGGGCATGTCACATCTCTATGGAGATAATCTAATCAAAAGTTTGCAACTTACAGTACTGAATCAGGATTAAAAGAAATAGCTGCCATCACAAGATTGGAGCAGGATTAAAACATGGCTTTTATGAGGTACATCATAGCTTCAAACAGGCACATAATGTCTTTTAGATATCCTTTATTTCTTTATAAATATCCTTGAGTTGTTGTTCCATATTCCTTGTCCCCTCTAGCATTTTTATTTGGTCACTTGACTGGGCCATTTCTGCTTGGCTCTTCACATGTTTTGTGATTTCTGTTGTGTTCAGGAGTTTGATTATATTAATATGGTTATTTTACAAATTGGTTTCCTTCATGTGTCAAAAGTTTGTATTTATTTGGTTTTATGTTGAAGCTTTCCTATTGCACTTGGTTTGTCAGTTATTTCCCACCAACCAAGGTCTAGATCTCATGTAGAGGATACAATTCAACTTGAGGGTCTATTATAAGCTAGATCAGTATCCTTGGGTACTTCAGCCACCCACCACATAGGAGACCTGGGCTAGAGTCCTGGCCTAGGCAGCTAAAAATAAAAATAAATAAAAAGAAATAAGAATATAATAAAAATATGAAAAAACAGTAACAAGAACAATAAGAAAATATACCTCAACAGGAGGAGGACCTAGAATCAGAAGGAGACACCCCAAGATATTAAGACTGAACTCAGACTGGTGTCCATCAAAGGGAGAGAAATTTAAAATAATAATAATAATAGTAATAATAAGCAAAATGAAATAGAATAATAAAACTAACATGTAAAATAAGAAATAAAATAATAAAAATATATATAAAAATAAAAAATAATAAAAAAACAATTATACTACTAATACAAAATATATAGAAAAAATTCAATAAAAAAAAGAAGAGAAAAAGAAACAAAGAATATTAGGGAAAAAAGTAAAAACCCAGGCAGATAAGGAGTTAGCCTGCCTGCACTTACCCTTTTTCCCAAGGAGGTAGGGATCCCAAGTCTCCTTCTCCCTCAGGCCCACCCCTCCTAGACTGCAGTGGTTCAAAGACAGAATACATGGCAAGGGTCTACTGGCCTGCAGTGGCCAGATGGCCAATCTTGGTTCTCAGGACTGGGGAACTGACCAGTAACCAGAGTATCAGTCAACCCACAGCACTTGGTGCTGGGTGGGTCCACTAGATACCGTGCCTGTGGGGCCAGCTATTCAGGGCACCCACGGGGTGATTGCTCCCAGTGCCTGGAGTCCTGGCCCCCTGCAGTGGATGATTGGGTCAGCCTTTGGGTTCCCTGTAAGCACTGTTGACTAGGGGCCTGTGCGGGAAGATTTCCCCTGCCAGCAGCTGGGCAGACTGGAGCAGAAGGACGATCAGTTTCCTCCAATCATGCCTCGCCTCGGGCCACAGCCCACTCTCAGTGAGGATCACAATGATAGACCCACCACACTCTCCCTGTCCCAATCCCCCACCTCTCTCCTTCCTCAAATACCCTAGAGATTCTGTTTGTTTACTCATACCCTGGGACTGCAGTCCCAGTCATTTTCTCCCAGTACCCCATCTTGTTCCACAAAGCAGAAGTGAACTCAATCCACTTCCTTCTGCCATCTTCCCGAAGTTCTGTCTATAGCACATTTTATTTATCTAGTTTGTTTATTCCATGTTTTGGCAATTGGGAATTATGCTGTTAAGAACATCAGTGTGCAAGTATTTGTTCAGTCCCTGCTTTCAATTCTTTTAGGTAATATATAGAAGTGGGATCATTGGGCCATTTGGTAACTCTGTACTTAATTTTCCACTAACAATGAACAAGTGTTCCTATTTCTCCAATCCTCTCCAATACTTATTTTTCATTTTTTAAATAGCAGCCATCCTAGTGGGTATGAAATGGTATCTCATTATGGTTTTGACATGCATTTCCCTAATGGCTAATGATATTTGAGCATCGTGTCATATGCTTTTCAGCCATTTTTATATCTTCTTTGGAGAAACGTCTAGTTTAGTTTTTTTGTCTATTTTTTTTTAATTGGGTTGTCAGTCATTTTATTGTTGAATTGTAAGATTTCTTTCTATATTCTGAATATTAAACCTTATCTGATATGTGGTTTCTAAACATTTCCCCCATTCGGCAGGTTGTCTTTTTACTTTCATGATGGAATCCTCTGATGTGCAAAAGTAATGCATTTTGTTGGGATCCCATTTATCTATTTTTCCTTTGTTATGCATGCCTTAGAAACAGAAGGTCCCTATGTTTTCATTTAGGATTTTATAGTTCTGGTTGTTATATTTAGATCTTTGATCAATTTTGAATTAATTCTGTATATGGTGTGAGGTAGGAGTCCATCTTCATTCTTTTGCTTATAGATATCTAGTTTCCCAGCACCTTTTGGTGAAGAGACTGTTCTTTCCCCATTGAGTAGATTTGATACCTTTCTTAAAAATCAATTATCCATAGATATGTGGGTTTACTTCTGAGGACTTCTGAGTAGTGAAGGATGAGTAGGTTAAGACATAGGAAATTCTGGGTATTGTGTTGCCGGGATATATGTACAATTTTGTGCATATACCACATCAGGGAAATATAAGAGAGAACATAAAATGTATGTGGGAGGAGTAATCCTGGAGAAGGAGGTAGAGGGAAGACAAAGGCTGAAGTGCTATATAGATGATGCTACATATTTAGATTTCATGTTAATGATACCAAGAGACCCATAAATGGTCTTAAGCAGGAGGGTAACTTGATATGATTTGCCCTTTTGGATGAATCATCCTTATAGCAATATGGAGAGTGAATTGACTGGGACAAAGAAATCTGGGAAGTTACACTTATATTTCCTTTGTGCCCCTACAATACCAATCACAGGGCTGACCCCAAACATATGTGTGTGTGTATTTCTAGTAAAGTAGTAATCTGATGTTTTTATAGTATTATTAGACCAGTCAATTAATATCCTTGAACTTTACCATCCTAATAATATGATTAAATACATAATTATACTCCTAATACAGGGATTAACATTAATGGGAATGGGAATGGGAATTCAGCACATTATTTAATGAAAATGTGTCTGAGGTAGTAAGGAAGCTGTAGTTTCTCCCTTCCTGTTTGACACGAGCATGTTTGTGATGCATGTGTGCTCTGCTACCTCTACTTCATTTAATGAGGTTTTGATATGTAGGACTGGTTTATTTAATCATTTGAGTTGCCTTGGGAAACTTTTTATTGATTATACACAGGAGAGAAAGGAATAGAGTTGGTAGACAGGAAAGACCTTTCTTAGATAAATCATATTTTGTCAGGAAATGAAAATCATTTTTATTGTACTGAGAGAAAAAGACATTTTGCTTATAATATGGCTTAAGTTTTAGATATTTAATTATAGCCTTTAATATAAAGCTTTGGATCTGGGAGCATAGTAGTAATAACAATAGATGCTATTGAATTCCTTTTCTTGCATGGGGATTTTGACTTAATTTAAAAACTCTTTGTTTAACAATGGTGCTTAAAATCACTTATTTGCTCCCTTACTCATATTTCGATCAGATAAAATACTTTGCTATTTTATGGAGCTATCTTGTTCTTTGTGCAAAGTTAAGATGCTGATAGCAACTCTTCACACTTTGCTGGCTAGCTTTACCTCGTTACAGAATAATTAACTACACTGACAAAGAGTACTCAGCAACTGGAGTTACTCAGGAGAAAACATTTCTTTAAATTCAAATTGCTATATTATAATTACAAGCAAATCATATTAGTTTTCTTCAAAGAACCTTATTAAAAGCCTTAAGCAGTCTTGTCATCCCATGAGATAGTTGCTTCTCACTTTATGGTTGGGGAAACTAAAGTTAAATGATTTGCTCAGGGTCAAAGGAAATGGATATGTGAGATTTGGTATTGAGAAAAGGGATTATTTCATAGAACAACTTCTAGGGCTTTATTCAGACACTTGTCCAGCCCCACCCCTTCTTCCTGAAGCTGAATGTTGCCTATGGCAGATGGGCTGTCTGGGAAAATTAGACAAATTTCAAAGGACCTGTTCTTTGATGCTCAGTCTCATGACTCTTTCAAGCAATGTGATATCCTGACAAAATCTATATGATTTGTCAGCCAGTATGTTTGATACAGAAATGGCCTGCTTCTCCTATTTCTCATATAAACATTTGATAAGGTTGTGGAAGTCATCACAAGGTTAATTATATTTATGTACCAACAGGCCAGAAATTGATATATGACATAAGAATCAAAAAAGAGGAAAACATATAGTTATCTATTGGCATTTAAACATTAAAACATACTTGATGATTCATGTTTCCTTAAAGCACTAAAGTGATTCATGGCGAGGATGGTTTTTTTGGCCTATAAATAAGCACATTGATATATTGGTACATTTTAGTATAAACTAATTTCCATTGCATCAGTTTATTTAAAAATTTGTACCATTTTATTTATCCTGCATTATTTGCCAAACCCAAGAATTCATGTAAAGAATTTCTTTTATTTCTGAATATTTTGGAAACATTTTTCCATATGGAGAAAAATGAACCATATAAATGCTTCAGTTACATTAATAATCATTACCAGAAGACTCTAACTTGGCAACTCTGACAGTCACAGTCTACAGCAAGAATCTATGTCTCAGATGTACTGTGCAAGTCTACCTCTCATACCCCTTAATGATCCTTGCATGACTAATACACATTGACATTTAAGGAGCACTCATATAAAACCGTTCATATTCATTTTGAAAATATTCACCTGTGGCATATTCACTAGTAAGAAATGCAGCTGAAAAATTATTAACTCCTTATTCATTGCTGTTTATAGAATATTACAGGGATTTGTGCTTTCTGGTTGCATTCTGTTAACTTGACCAATGCAATACCACATAGTGTAGATTAAGGTGTTTAAAGGAAGATATTATTAGACATTATTAAAAATCAAAGGCAAAGTGTCTGGGTGGTTGTTCTAGTTTGCTAGCTGCTGGAATGCAATATTCCAGAAATGGAATGGCTTTTAAAAAGGGGAATTTAATGAGTTGCTAATTTACAAGGCCCAGAAAATGTCCCAATTACAACAAGTCATAGAAATGTCCAATCAAAGGCATCCAGGGAAAGATACCTTGGTTCAAGAAGTCCAATGAAGTTCAGGGTTTCTTTCTCATCTGGAAAGGCACATGGTGAACATGGTCAGGGTTCCTCTCTCATCTGGAGGGGCACATGGCGAACATGGAGTCATCTGCTAGTTTCTTTTCCTGGCTTCCTGTTTCATGAAGCTCCCCGGGAGGCATTTTTCTTCTTCATCTCCAGAGGTCATTGGCTGGTGAACTCTCCTTCTCGTGGCTATGTCGTTCTCCTCTACTCTCTCTGAATCTCTCATTCTCCAAAATATTTCCTATTTTATAGGACTCCAATAAACCAATCAAGACCCACCCAAATGGGTGGAGACATGTTGTCCCCTCATCCAGTTTAACAACCATTCTTGACTAAATCACATCATCTGGGGGGATGATCTCATTACAGTTTCAAACATACAGTATTGAATAGAGATTATTCTAACTTTATGAAATGGGATTTATATTAAAACATGGCTTTTCTTAGGGGGCATACTTCCTTTCAAACCAGCACAGTGGTTCAGTGGTAGAATGCTTTACTGCCATGCCAGAGACCTGGGTTCGATTCCTGGACCATGCACCCACCCTCCTCCCCCCTAAAAAATCAAAGACATTATTAGAAATATAATCTTTAAAATGATGAGAAGCTTTTGGGAGGCCTATAAAGTGGATCCCAAAATGTATAACAGTAAGATGGGAAATAGCCTGAGGAGAACATTTAGAAAAGTGATGAGAATAATAAAGTGATGAAGGTGCTGAGATGGAAGGAGTTGATAGAGCTAATTGGGTCTCTATATGATGGTTTATTGCATAATGATTGAAAATGTCTAGAGTATTTGTGTGAATTAATATGGCAGCAACTGGTCTCAATTATGAGTCTTCAAATTATTTAAGATAGTACATTAGAAAGGTTTTGTGAGTAAAATTGCTCCCTTTGACTTCATTGATTTTACTAATGCTGATTATCTTTTTAAAATTTCAAGTCTATTTATTAAGTAGGGTTTGTTATATATCCATATATGTAGATCTCTTTATCTACCTACCTAATTCTATTTTAACTTCCCATCCTGAACTCCCGGAGAGCAGAGAGGGAAGCAAGTGCTTGATGTTGCACCTTGGTTGTCTTCACCTAAAGGTGAGCCATTTTCTCCAATGACCTTTTTAAAAATGACCAAGTTGGATGATGCAAAAGGGAGACCCTCACAGAGGGAAGAGCCGAGATAATGGAGAACAAAGAACTGAGGTGAAGAACCTGGAGAGTATTCTCATTCCTAGGGTTGGGGACCTTCCCAATCTATCTCCCCAGTAGAGTTTCATAATTACTATGGAATAGTGACTGTCGTGTGTCTCTTTCCTATTCTTCCACTCTGAATAATAGTGTTTATTAAAATTATTCTGTCTGGTTTCCATCATTGTAGTCAAGTTTTTTGTTTTGTTTTTAAGTTCATGATCTCCATTTTAAGAGAAACCACACTCAGACCTAAAGCCAATCAGAGATGCGAGATAACTCAGAGATGCTGGACTTTGAACTTGATGCATGCAGTGAGTCACGGTAGATGTAGATCTCCAGTGTGAGTTTTTACTTTGAACCCTAGACTCATACCTCCAGCTGTCTATTTAACAATCCATGCTTGGTATTTGACACATCTTACATTTAAAATGTCTGAAGCTAAATGTTTGTTTTTCCCCACATCCTTATCTCACCACATTCATTCTTGCTGATCTCAGTAAATAACACCACTATACAAACTGGCAATCTTTCTTGATTCTTTCTCACTCCCCACACATCACATACCGCACGCTGAAATTCCTCTATTTTTATCTTCAGTGTATATCTCGAATTAGAGCACTTTCTACCATTTCTACTGCCATTACTTTATTTTTGGTCACTATTATTTTCAACAGTTCTCCACAAAAACCTGCAAAATCAATCAAGAAAGACTAGGTAACACTACAGCAGCAAACAATCATGAAATTTGAGTGACAAAGAAAGGAGTAGAACCAGAAATTTTATTGGCAGTCAACACTAATGACTACCATATCCTGCCTCTCTACTCTTCAAATATTCCATTCACCCTCTTTCCCACTGGCCCATTGCCTGCATCAAGTTCAAAGTCCAGCATCTCTGAGTTATCCAGCATCTCTGATTGGCTTTAGGTCTGAGTGTAGTTTCTCCTAAAATGGAGACTCTTTTGAGGAATTTAGCTATGGAAGAGAGAAAAGGAGATTTTGGCATTGAGAGAGTTTGTATTTGTTTTAAGATCTGTGATACTGCATTGTGTTTGTATCTAAATAGTGCTGATTCAGTAGAGGGGAAAGTTGTTGATGCAGAAGGGGGATTGTTGATTTGAAACTATATCCATGTGCCTTGCCATGTGACAAACTAAGGACCAAGGATCACTACCAGCCAGCCCCAGAAGCCCCAATCTTTAGGGAGAAATCCATTGCCTTGATTTGGACTTTCTTTTAGCCTCAAAACCCTAAAGTAATAAATTCCTTTTGTTTATGTTATAAACAAATTATAATTTGTTATTCTATATTATAATAAATTGTTTATAAACAAATTAAAAATTGTTATTCTATATTATAATAAATTTCTTTGTTTACCATTTCATGGTATTTGCTTCAGCAGCCTATGGAACCAAAACATGAGAGAAATTTATCAAAGTTGTGAAGCCCTTGAGAAGGTGAGAGCAGAGAAACCTGAGCACAATAGGTGGAATTAGTCTTTGATAGGAGGAAGGAAAAAGGGGAGAATGGGTGCAGATGCCAGGAGGTTTATAGGTTTAGAGAATACTAAGTAGAATATTGACTTTGTTATTTTTAAAGAGTAATGAAATGATGCCTTCATACAAGAATGACTATGAAATAAGTATTAAATAGTTCTTGGTGAGTTAGAAAGTGAGATGACTTGTGAACCAGGAGTTAATATATTCAACAAATGATGGGAAGAGACAATAGATTTGGCAGATGATTGCAATCAATGTGGGATAGAGCAATATATTAAGTTAGCAGACTCTCAAAGGAACAGGAAATTTTTGTAATAGGGAGGAAGAATATGTGATATGTTAGTGGGAAGCAAGAATAGTAGTTGTTTAGCCTCCTTCCAAGAAAGGAAGGATAGGAGTATGGGGTGAAATAAACAACAAAAAATCTGTCCCTCAAGAGAGTTTCAGGGTGGTGGTATACAAGCAGACTTCCTTTAAAATAAGAGGTGAAGAAATGTCCCAAGAAGAAACTAAGTATATGGGGAGTTTGCTGAACCCAAAGAGGAATTCCAGAGGACACAGTGAGAAAGTATTTTAGTTTCCTAGGCTGTTCAAGCAAATACCATGAAACAGGTTGGTTTAAACAATGGGAATTTATTAGCTTATTATTTTGAAGCTAAAAGAAAGTCCAAATCAAGGCATCATCAAAACAATGTTTTCTACTTGAAGACTAAGGTGTTTTGAGGCTGCCTGCTGGCAATCCCTGGCCCCTCTGTTTCATAGCCAGACATGTGGCAGTGTCTCCTGGTCTCATCCTTCTCTTCTTTTGCTTCCCATGGCTTTCTCTCTGTCTGAATTTCATTCTACTTATGGAGGACTACAGTCAGAGGAATAAGAACCATCCTGAATGGGTCACACTTAACTGAAGTAACTTCATCAAAAAGTCCTCCTTACAGTGGGTTCACACTCGGTTAAAAACACATTTTTCTGTGTTCATACAACTTCAAACTATCACAAAGTGTTAGGAGTGGAGAGAAGGCATAGGAGACTGGGTCAGCTTAGGGGCATTGGGGGCATGAGAAAGAGCATAATAATGTATGCTTGGGGAGAAAATTGAGTAGTAATGGTACTTCAGTAGAATCTTTTTTCTGTGGTTATCTATTATATCTGCATTCAGGTTTCACATTTGCCCTTATTGTCACTTTTATGACCCTAATTTGTCACATATCATTTTGTTATGTTCCTTCTTTTCCTATAGGAAGAACAGTATCATGCTTGTCCTAGCATTTCTTATCCACACTAGATGTCACTGTTGCTTGCCTCCTAATTCAGTCCTTCTACAGCTTGTTCAATGTGACCGCTCAGTGTAGCAATGATCACTCAGGGGGGTCATCATTTGCCTTACCCACACAAAGACACACAGGCAAGATTTAATGAGACTCTAGTGCTTATAAAACCACAGAGGTATTAAACAGCTTAGGGTTAAACAGAAGTGTTCTAAGAATCTTATTATTTAGGTTTTTCTATATTTGGAAACTGAAAGACTGGGTGAGAACTCAGACTGGAAAGCCTTGTTGAAAACACAGATAATTCCTCTTGTGAAAATATGGCATTTTGCTCTTAAAGATTCAAATTTGGTTAATGAGCTTCCTCGACACTTTTGGTTGTGGGGAGCAGAAATCCATTATCCCCTTGATGTGTGGGGGATAAATTTCCTGGACTGAGTTTGGGTGCAATGTTACCACTTAAGGTGGCCTTCTTATGGTCTAAAAAAGGAACATAGCCCTAGATAGTTCCATAGTCCAGAGAAGAATGCAGAAGATCATATGCGTATAGGAAAGTTGGGGCTGGTGGCATATAAACTTGCGGTGGAGGGTACAAATACTATAAGTCCCCCTTACTCGCAGAAACTTCTGGTAGTTGTGGAGCCCTTCTTTCTTTCTTCCTGGAAGTATCCTAATCTGGAAATGAGAGGAATATTTAGAAAGGGGAGTAAGGAATGGGGTAGAGATCATTATCTTTGGGGACTTCAAAAGATAATGTTATTCATTCAAGTTGGCCAGTTTATTAATCATTTATTGAGTTACTACCATGAGTTACTACCATTTATTGAGTACTGTTTGAGATACTGGGATGTACTGGTAAATAAGGCTGAATTGGTTCTTCCTTGCATGGAGCTTAACTCCATTAGAGGATGTGGGACAGAAATAAACATGTGAGATAAATTCAGAGTACTGCTTTGTGGAAAACAAAAAAGCAACATGACAAAGAGTGCTTGGGTGGTAGTAACATCTAAATTAAGATCTGACTGAAAGGATGTAATCAAGAGACCATAAGAAGGAAGAAGAAGATTTGGGTAGAGGGAAAACCAACACAGAGGTCCTATGGCAGGAAGTCCTTGGTTTGTTCAAGGAAGAGAACAAAGACTGGATTGGCTAGCCCATAATAGGCAAGAGCAGAGGGATTTGAAGTGAAGTTAGAGAGGTGAAAGTTTAGGTATTGTTTTACTTTGCTAAAGTTGCTGGAAAACAATGAACCAGAAATGGAATGGCTTTTATAAAAGGAATTCTTAAGTTACAAGTTTAGTTTTATGGACATAAATATGTCCAAACTAAGGCATCCAGAGAATGATACCTTGACACAAGAAAGGCCAATGTCTGTCACGTGGGAAAGCATACAGCTGGTGTGTGCTGGTCCTCGTTCCCGGTTCCATTGCTTAAAGCTTTTGATAGTAGTGGTTTCCTTTCAATGTATATGTGGGCCTTCACGTAGATCCTCTGGGACACAACTCTGTGTTCTGGCTTGCTTAGCATCTCATGAGAAGGCACATGGTAACATCTTCTGTCTGTGCATATCCAAATGTCTGTTTTTAGATGTCTGCTCTCTTTGTCTTCACTCCAAGCATCTCCAAATGTCTGGGTCTCTCTTAGCTCTAAAGCAACTATCATCTCCTAGGGCTTCTGCATTTCCAAATGTCTGTGTCTTCTTTTCTTCCAGCTTCTGATTCAAGTAGGTTCCTCTCTAAGCATCTGTGGACCCTCATTTAGCTTCTCTGGGTTCTAGTTTGCTTAGCATCTCATGAGAACACGTGTGATGAGTCTGCTGGGCTCTGCATCTCTGTCAGTACTCCATATCAAAATATCTAACTCTCTGCTGGCTCAGAGCTTTTTCCAAAATGTTTCCTCTTTTACAAGACTCCAGTAAACTAATCCAGATACACTTTGAATGGGTGGAGTCACATCTCCATCTAATCAAAATGTCCCACCAACAGTTGGGTTGTCACATCTCCATGGAAACAATGCAATCAAGAGTTCTACCCTACAATATTGAATCAGGATTAGAGGAACATGCCTTTTCTGGAGTACAATACAGTTTCAAACTAGCACAGGTATAGACTTCATGGTGCTTTGTTGGCACATTAATGGGGTTTGGATTTTATCCTAAGTGCGGAGACAGGTGACTGAAAGTTTTATAAAAAGCAACAAGGTGATTTGATCTGTTTTTAAAAGATCACTCTGGATGCTGAATAGACAAAGATGGGGGCCAGAGTAGCCAGCAGGGACATCTTTTGGGGGCAAGTACAGTGTGCAAGGGTTGATGATGGTGAGTTGGATCAGGATAAATTGGGGTGAGATTTGAGATCATTCACTTTAACAATGGACAGCTTTTGACCATCAACCAAACTTTTCATAAGTCTGTAGTTTAAATTTTCAGGATGCTTCTTTTTCATCAGTCAGTTGGTATTCTGAGATGAGGAACTGGGCGGGTGGGAGGCAGTGGAAAAGGAAGGGAAGAGAAGCCCATCTTAGAGGGACAGGAAGAATTCAACAGTATTTCCCTAATCATTTCTTTCATTGTCTAAATCATTCATGTTTTTCATGCTAAAGCAAACTCACTAATTTTATTCTTAGGATAATGATGAGGTTATCATTCTTTCCTCCTTACACGTGACACAGGCCAGTGAATGGCCACAGCAATGGTAAAGGCCATTCCAGTAGGAAAACATCAGTAGATGCCAGGGCGGACTGGGAACAAATGGGGTCTTTAAATGAAGTCACTGAGAGACCATAGGAGAGAGCGCTAACCTTAGCTGTTGTGTTCATTTCTTAAATGCTTCCAGAATTTGATACACCTGAAAAGGAATGACTTTCAAAAAGGAAAATTTAGGAACTTGCAAGTTTACAGTTCTAAGGCCATGAAAATGTCCAAATTAAGTCAAGGCCATAAAAATGTCTAAATTAAGGCATCCAGGGAGATACCTTGGTTCAAGAAGTCTGATGATGTTCGGGTTTCTCTCTCAGCTGGAAAGGCACTTGGTGATGTATGCTAGCTCTCTCTCCAGGCTTCTTCAAGGGCTTCCCTGGGAGTGTTTTCTTTCTTCACCTCCTACAGTCTCTGGCTGTGTGAGCTCTGTTTGCTCTGGTGGCTTTAAAACTTTTTCCAAAGTGGTTTCCTCTTAAACAACTGCAGTGAGTAACCCCAGCTTGAAGGGTATAGAGACACATCTCCATGGAAACCATCTAATCAAAAGTTACCACCCACAATTGGGTGGGTTGCATCTCCATGGAAACAATCAGAAAGATCCCATTTAGCAATATTGAGGGAGGACCAAAGACATGACTTTTGGGGGGTATGTAATAGCTTCAAACAGCACAGCTGTGTTAACCTCCCCAAAAGAAATTCCAACAAACTATGTATGGGAAGATAGGAAAGTCTGGGAGTGGTAGGTAGTGGGGGTGCATGTATGTGTATGCCCACATGTGTGTGTGTGCACTTTCACACAAATAAGTGGGGGAGAAATGTACTGTTGTGCAATAGACTTAACTGGCTGATAATTTGTAAACTCTTACATGTGCTGGGTACTAAGATCCCTGATTTTATCTGTTACCTGAATTAAGTTGCACCTTAGCTTTATGAACAAAATGATATTAGTGTACACATTTTACTGATAAAGAGGGTGATAATTACAATGGTTAAAATGGCTAATGAATAGTAAAATCCAAGCTAAAACCTAGAATTGCGGTCTTAAAAATTATGCTGCCTCCCAAATTCTTGTGCTAGTTACATTTTTTACATTACATTTTTACTTAACGGAGTTGGACATCTGTTAGATTTTATCTGTTAAATCCTTAGAACTATGAGCGTTTTCATTACACAAATAGACATGTGGAAGACTGGGTACATTCTCATCAAGAATTGTTCTTTTTCTCATATGTAGAATAAAACATATTGAAGCAGGGCTAACAACGATTTGAAATAAGCAAACCCTTTGTGCATCGGTTAGGGTTCTTTGTAGCAATGCACAGAAGAGCATTGTAGCAATGCTCATTAACTTCTGGAAAAGAAAGGTTTGCTGCAGGAAATCAGGAAGCTCACTTCTTGCTGAGAAGCCTGGAGAACATGTAACTGGAAGGAAAGTAGGGAGGTTCAGCAGTGAGAGCCACAGCCAAAGTCTTGCTTCAGGAACTGTCTAGTTTGAATAGCCCTCCTGCTCTGCTGCTACCTCACTACTTCTGGCCCTCTCCACTCCTCAACTTCAGATGCTGCTGCTTGCACTGGCAGATACCTATTAGAAAGAATTCCAAACTGTCTCTGCTTCTTTGGTCACAAGTGAAAGTGGTAGCTGGACAAAACGTTCGTCACTTGCCCTACCTGACCCCTTGGGTTTTCAGAGAGATAAAGCCTTTCCTTCCATTTAGTAAGAAGGGATTTCAGATACTGGACTGTTAAAGAAGTAGCAAATCCTTAAACTGTAAAAGTCAATAGTCATGTAATTCTTAAGGTATCTTAAAAAGGCAACATATGGTTTGAAAAAAATATACCTACTTTCCTATGGTATAGAATTCAATTATGTCAAAATAGCTGCTGAGCTGGAGAGGGGTCACTTGCTCCACATTTCATACCATGATCTTGCCAGCCATTTGATTTTGTTTTGAGAATTCCAGCTTGACATTTGGCAATTTTTGAAACAAAGATTGAATTTTCCTCTTCCTTTTCATTTCATTTATCTCTGATAGGCTTTGAGGGAACAGTTTTCATACATTGCTCTAATCCAAGCCATCAGGAAGCCTTTTACACATTCCTTCTGGCGATGTCTAATTTTCAGAGTGCTTGGAGTAATCAGCTTGCATGTTTTTTTTTTTAATTGAGCTCATTCAAAAGCAACTCCTTCCCCCAAAGGAATGGTATATTTCTGAATTTTATTGTTCTTTTAGAGATTAAGCATTTGTATCACCATAATTCGAAATGTACTCTGCCAACCAATTAGTACCATAATAAAATTGATGTGGCAAAGTTTTAATTCATACAGTATTTATAGAGTTTTCCCTCCTAGCTTTAAAAGCTAAGAGATCAGAGGACAAGCAAAAGGCCAAATGAGATATTTAATACAGCATGTTTGATTTCCTCCTGCTAGGATTTTATCCTCATGTGATAGGAGGCCAGTCAAATTGGATCTATTAAACTGTATAAAATGGCATTATTAAAAATACAGCCAAAATAAAATTAACAGTGTTAAACGTTATGGAAACTGCAACTGTCAGCACCAGGCATTATAGGAATTGTAATGGAATTAAAAAAACAAAAAGCTACTTAAAGTAACCAATCATTAACCTTGCCTTAACTAGGAAACCCAGTGTAGTCTAGATACAATGGGATTCAGTTAACAAATTAGTAATGCCTCACACACTTTCAAAATCTGTGAAATTTGTGTGATCATAAAAAAATAGATTCATAATTTGCAGGACCCATCCCTCAGTCCTCCACCTGCCTCCAACACATACACAATAATTCAAAGTTCATTTTTGTAGTTTATATATATGCTTCCTGAAGAATTAGAAGTCAACTCCAAACAGACCTTTTTTTTCAAATTTGATCATTTGAAATATGATCAAATTATGATACAAATTAGAGAAAAAATGCATGACTAATGTATACAAAGAATTTAGTAAAAGATTCAAGCAAAGAAATCCTTAGTCATGGGTATTTTAGAAAAAAAATGTTTTCACTTGACAGAAAATTTAAAAAATGTTAAATTAGGCATTTTTCTCTTTTTGCATACATGAATCTGTTACTGGCTCTTGGCATAATACTAATACTCGTATTTTGAGATTTCCCACATGCCAGGCATTGTGCTAAGCATTTTGCAGACATTATCCAAATTAATATTTTAATAGCCCCATGAGTTAGGTATCATCAGTCCTATTTTATTGTTAAGGCAACTGAGGCTTCAAGAAGTTGAGAATCTCCATCAAGGATAATCAACTAATATGTGGATTGTGTCTTGACTTCAGTGTCTATATTCTTTACCCCGACGTTGTACTTTCACCCATGGGTATTACACCTGCCACTTTAATGTTTTAGGAGGACTCAAAGACATTTTATATCTTACTTTAACTGCATCAGGGCAGGAATCATATTCTAACTTTTTATATACCTTACTTACCTAGGACGGTGACTCAGAGGTGTTCAGAAAACATTAGGTAAAATTATAAAGTCATTGACTTTTCTGGCCCAGTAATAATCATTAGAGTCTCTCTACAGTGAAATGCAGGCATCCAGAATTTCAGAATTGTGGCTCAACTTTGAAATTAGCCCATTTAAGGCAACCACAGTAGGAGAGGCTAGAGATTTGGGTACACTCTTAAATTATGACTAAGGGAAAAAGGAGGGACAAAATCATGCTTGAGACTTTCCCCCACTGAAAGGAGAGTCTTCCACAGGAGATGCTGCACTGCTTTTTAAAATGTTAAAAGCAAAACAGAATGTGGCTCCCGTTGAGGATCTGCATGTTACCAAATACCATATCTGTAAGAAGTATCAGTAGAATGTGACAGATGCAGTGATGCTTAGCTAGATGTCAGAACCGCCCCAACAGAAATTGAACCCCCAACCCCCTCTATAGTTTGCCCTTGACCTAGATGCTGTTAAATAGTCTTTCTTTCCAAGGTGTGCATCTGATCCCTCTACCCCACTATAGGAATGAGTTAGTTTATTTGTTTTAACTTGCATGAAATCCTAAATATGTTAAAATAACAAAGAAACCTCTATTGTCATATACCCACATTTTCCCCACTTAGATATCTCCATCTGTTTGCTTAAAATTTCAGAACCAAAAAATCGAGTTCATTGAACAAGGTTTACTTTTTCTACTACAAACGTTCTTAATGAGAAAAAGATATTTTTATAAAGACATTACAAATCTTTTCCTCATGAAGTTTGAGAGACAAATATATGAGATAAATAGACTATATATGATAAATTTAATTATGTACTTTAGATTGTTAAGGAGTCATGAGTGAGGTTGTTTCAGGTTATTCTGTAATAATAACAGAATAACTCCTTCATTGCATTATTCTGTCTTTCATTTACCATGGAATTGTTTGAGGACATTACATTATGTCATATTACATTATTAAATTAAATGTTTAAAAGTGTTTTGAGAAGATGAGGTCATCTTGCCAAGAAAGAAAGGGATGTATCAAAGCTCAATACTTAGAGAAGATATTTGTATTCAATGTTGAATGTGAACAGTCATATTCAGTTTTCCTATTTCAAATACTTCACCTGGTGTGAGGTATCTGTATTACATATTAATGGCATCAGTTGAGCTTTTATTTTGAGTTGTAAAACCTGCATGAGAAAATTTTCTTGTTTATATTAAGATTGTTGAGTTTACTTTAAGTTGAACAATAGATTAGATATTTTATTTTCTGTTGGGAGATTAATGTGGATGGCAATTAGATTAAAGGGAGCATATAGTATGTATGGGGGCATCATGTCATTTTATAAGGGAACATCTTGGTGCCACAAGTTCAAAAAAATTAATGGAGCATATACTAAGTGTCATGCATGCACATGCTACAGTACAGGGATATAAAAATATATCTTTATATATAGTGATAACTGGCTTAAATTAATCATAGAATGGGGTGGTGAAAAAAATAATTTAATGGGGTGTTTGCTAATAACATACCCATGGAGTCATGGAAATGGAGAGACAGTATCTCTATCAAACTTGAGGATTCAGCAAGCCTTTGTATATTTGAGCCACATCTTGCAGGATCATAAGGAGAGCTCTCTTCTCACCAAAGATTATTATGGTTGCATGTCATGTGAACTTACCTATTGTGCATGAATTAGGAAGGGGTACTTTGTTTTACTTTCTCATTCTTTGTTCACCTTTCCAATGAAATACTGTAACCACAAACAAGCGAGTTATTTTCTTTCCTGCAGAAGTACAAACTACCTGTGTCTCCTAATTCAATTCTCAGAACTTATACAAACATCTCTGTTTCAGAATGCAAGGCAAGGGATGGGGGAGGAGAGGAGTATTTTTCAAAACGGATTTTGAAGATAGCAGTGGGTATGGGAAGAGCATTGAGCAAACTATTTCTGACATTCCTATCCATTACCATTTTGTTTTTTTTTTCAAGTTTAATCACTATGAGGTTTCCAGTGAAATTTTTAGTATCTCAGAGATACCCCCTCTTATGTCTACAGGATGTGTAAGCCATTTTTTTTTTCAGTGAATAAATTGCAAGAGATAGAAGAGGAACCTCAGAGTCTTAAGAGATCATCATGTATTAACCTTATTTGGATCTTGAGTAAAACAAAAAATTATATATATAAACATTTATTTATGAAGCAGTTGGGTGTTTGAACACTGAATGGATAGCTGATGGTTTTAATTATTTTTTAAATAAATGAAAATAGCAATGTGGTTATGTTACAATAAGTCCTTATAATTTGCAGATACATGTTAAATATTTTCCAGGTAAAATAATATAATGTCAATGTACTATAGAAAGTGGTAAGTAGATAGAGGTATGGATGAATCAAGATTGGACGTGAGTTAATATTTGAAGCTGAGTGATGGAGAGTGGGGTTTTATTAAACCATTCTCTCTACTTTTATGTATGTTAATAAAATAGAAAAACAAAATGTACATATTTCAAGGTTAAAAAAATTAACCATGCAAGGAGGGAAACTATTGCTGGCAGACAAAATAGTATGCATCGATGCCCAGATGCAGGTGAGAATGACATTGTCAAGGGATTGAAAGAAACTTACTATGGATCACAGTCAGGAAGCACGAGCACTGGGAGCAAGGCTGAAGGTAGCAGTTCATGAAGGATCTTGAAAGCCACAGTAAAAGTTTGGGCTTGATCCTTAGTGCAATAATAAGCTATTGAAAGATCCTAAGCTGGAGTAACCATGACTGGGTGAAGTAGTTAATGTTATAACCTTGAGAATGATTTGGAAGAAGCCCAGACAGTCTAGTTAGTAGACTGATAAAGTAGTGCAGGTAAGAGCTGACAGATGGAGTTGAGAGATATTGGGGAAGTAGATATGAAGGTGTTGTGTAAGAAAAGGGATCCAAGGTGATTCCTAGGTTTCAGGCTTGATCACCTGGGTAGATAGTAAGGCCTTCCTAGCATTAGGATTCTCAGATGAGGAACAGACTTGGAAGTAAATATGAAGAGCTCTCTGGAAAGACTGATTTGAAGTTCCTGTGGCTCCTTCATAATGTAATTATATGGGTTCGAAACCCAGGAGAGAGGTCTGGCTTGGGGGATTATCAGGAACAAGGTTGTGATTAAGTCATCCAAGGAGAATATGTACAGTAAAGAGAGAAGGAAACAGAGACCAGAACTTTGGGGAATGCCAACCTTTAGGGCATGAATAGAAGAAAAGAAGCACCCCAAAAAGGAGAGAGAATGGCCAGAAAAGTAGGAGGAAGATGAGACTAACACGATGTCATGGAAAGCAAGGGCAGGGAGTATTTCAAGATATGGTTGTGGCCAGAGTAATTGAATTCCCACTGAAAATTTTCTATTACATTTGAGAAATCTCTCTTTGATTCTTACTTTGTAAATTATTCTTTTTTAGAAAGACTTTAGTGGCTATTGAATTATCTAATGCTTTTTCTGCAATAATAATAATCTGAAAACAACCAATAATAATAATAATACTGAATAACGCTTATACCTGTTTACTATGTGCCAGACATTTTTTTTTTTTTTTTTTTTTTTTTTTTTTTTTTTAGAGAGAGGGAGGAAAGGAAGGAAAGACAGAGAAGGAAGGAAGGATGGAAGGAAGGGAAACATTTTTAAACATTTTCTTGTTTTATTATATTTTGTTTGTTTGTTTGTTTTTTACATGGGCTGGGGCCGGGAATCGAACCGGGGTCCTCCGGCACGGCAGGCAAGCACTTTGCCCGCTGAGCCACCGCGGCCCGCCCTGTGCCAGACATTTTATATTAATACTTTATATATTAGCTTATCATATAAGTAAAACTCATGGCAGGACACAAACTCAATGTGGATAATTAAAGAGAATTTAATAAAGGGACTATTTATAAAGTTGTAGGCAAGATTAAAGAAAACCAACAATGGATAGTGAAACACTCTGGGACTAACAACAATGGGAAGGTGTTACCACTTCTAAGGCTTGCAGTGCAGGAGAAGGCAGTAGTTACTGGAAAGTGGTGAGAAAAGGTCACCAAACAGGACCTGTAGCTTTCAGTTTAGAAATGCAGCTATTGGCACACTGTAGAGTAGAAGCAAGAAGCCATGCAGATAAGACCCCTATTCTTTCTCCTCTGTCTAATCTCTTGCTGGTGCTTGAACTCCACATGAAGCCAGAGAGAAAGAACACTCTCTAGAAAATTCAGCATGCATACTTTTCAGGTGAAAATTTAACAAATATCTTTTCTTGCCTCCAAAGTGATATAAGGACCTTAGAATCTTTAAACAAAATTACTCTGTTTCTAATTTTATGTTATTGTCATGTATTTCTGTTTTATCTTTTTAACTCCATAATACATTGCCATTATTTAAGTCAATGTATACCAGATATTTACTAGTACCTCTCCTCTTTTTTGTCTCTTGTTTCTCAGATTTTCCATCAGGATCATTTGCCTTTTACCTAATGTATAACATATAGACTTCATTCTAACAAGGGTCTGTTTGCTTGTATAAGCAAACAGATTTTGGTTGTCTAAAATGTCTTATTTTAGTCTTTTTATTGACAGATATTTTTACTTGATGTAGAATTCTAGATTGATATTTTTTTCTTTTTCTAATCTTATTTCACTTCCCTTTTTTGTGCTCCACAGATACTGTGCTTTTTATAAATTGAAAGTCTGTGGCAACCCTGTGTCAAACAAGTCTATTGGCATCATTTTTCAAATAGTGTGTGCTCATTTCATGTCTCTGTGACACATTTTAGTAATTCTTGCAATATTTCAAACTTTTCCATATTATTATATCACATGTGAACTGTGATCAGTGATTTTTGGTTTTACTGTTATAATTATTTTGGGGCGCCATGAACCATGCCCATAAAAAAGAGTGAACTTACTGTTGATGTGTTCTTACTGCCCCACCCATTGACTGTTTCCCTTTCTCTCTCCCTCTCCTTAGGCCTCCCTATTCCCTGAGATACTGCACAATTGAAATTAGGCCGATTAATAAGAATTTTTCCACAGCCACCTCAAACTTCAGCAATGACCATCCTGATCAGACAGAAGCCATCAACATTGAGATAGGACCCTTCACCAGCAAAAGGCTACAACTCACTGAAAACTGGAATAATGGTTAGCATTCTTTAACAATAAAATATTTTTAAAATTAAGGTATATACATTGTTTTTTTGGACATAATGCTATTGCATACTACATGCCAGTTTGAAAATATTATGTACCCTAGAAAAGCTATGTTTTAATCCTGATTCAATCTTGTGGAGGCAACCATTTCTTTTAATCTTGATTCAATACTGTAGGGCAGAAACTTTTGATTAGATTGTCTCCACAGAGAAGTGACATGCCCAATTGTGCATGTGATCTTTTGATTAGATGAGTATGTGACTCCATTTATTCCAGGTGAGTCTTGATTAGTTTACTAGAGTCTTTAAAAGGGGAAACATTTTGGAGAAATCTCAGAAATGAGAGAGCTGACAGAGAGAAAAGAGCTGACACAGAAGCTGACACTTGGAGAACAGAGATATGGATATTTGGAGATGCTTGGAGCCTAGCAGATGTTGCCATGAGATGCTAAGCAAGCCAGAACCTGGAGAGAGTTAAGGGAAGCCAAGAGATGAAAGCCAGCCCTGGAGAAGCAAAGCAAAGAACTCCCACTGGAACAGAGGCTAAAAAGCAAAGGAGCCCAGGAGCAAGAGATCAGCAGACGCCAGCCATGTGACTACTCAGCTGACAAGAGGTTTTCCTGACCCATCAGCCTTCCTTGAATTAAGGTATCTTCCTGGATGCCTCAGTTTGGACATTTCTCTAGGCTTGAAACTGTAAACTTGTAACTTATTAAATTCCCTTTATAAAAGTCATTGCATTTCTGGCATATTGCAAACTGATACAACAGTATAGTGTAAAAATAACTGTTATATGCACTGTGAAACCAAAATATTCATATGATTCATTTTATTGTAATATTTGCTTTATTGTGGGGATCTAGAACCAGACTCAAACTGTCTCCAGAGTATGCTACACTGAAAATATTATACTTGCTTCTGCCTTACATTGGTTCTATTGAAGTGTTTGCTGTCAGTAGAATTTTAATTTTTTAGAGGTAAACCTATCTCTTTCTTCTGTTTTAAGATATTCTGTCTTATTTTTCTGTAGTTTCAAAATTATTTGACAAGGGAATAAATTGATTTTTATTTATCTTGATTGATATTTGTTGAGACAGAGACAATATAGCTGATTAGAAAGCTAGACCTTCTCATTCTCTCTTCTCTATCTCTTAACCTTTCTTTCATATTTTCAATCTTTGTTTTTCCATGCTGCAGTTTTCAGATATATCTCCTTGTTTAATGAAAATCTATTCTTGTGTTTCTAATTTTAATCATTACATTTTTCACTTCCATTAATTGCTTGGTTATTTTTTAAATAGCCTTGGTTATTTTTATAATTATTTTCTCTTTATTTATATAATTGTTATCCTCCTTAATTTTTTAAAAAATATACCAAACATACTTATTTTATATTCTGAGTCTGATAATTCCAATATCTGAACTCTTTGCATAGGTGATACTGCTCACTATTTTTACTTTTGCATATAGTGACCTATTTATTTCTGTGTTTTGTGATTTTTGAGTAGTGTTTTAGTTTGCTAAGGCTGCCAGAATGCAATACACCAGAAATGGAATGACTTTTATAAAGGGGATTTTTTAAATTACAATTTTACTAATTTGAGAAGGCACACAGTAACATCTTCTGGGCTTCTCTCTTTGCTTCTGGGTTCAAACAACTTACTCCAGGGTAGTTCCTTTCTGCATCTCGAAATATCTGGTTGTGAGCTGGCTTTGGAGTCCTCTCTTCTCACACATCCTTGTAAGTCTCACTGATTGTGGAAGGCACTCCCCTTAGCTGACCACGGATGTAATCAGCCATAGGTGAATTTCACATGCTGATGATTTAAGCCCACAGCAAAGAACAATTGTGCACCATGATGTGACCAAGTTGATACCTGAACTTAACTACTGCAAGTGGGACTAACTATTTCTTGGAGTTTAATCACTGGGAATAATTTGAGATCTATGATAAAGGTAAATTCATCCAGAGAAGATTTGTATTTTCTTTTGCTCATTTCAGCCCAGAACTGCTTTCAATTCTCAACTTGAAGTTTTCCAATTAAACAAGGTTTCACCCAAGTGAGGCCTAGTTTGTGGTTATAAATTCTCAGGGGTATTCCTCTTCACTCAGAATCAAGGCAATTTTTTTTGTGGTTCCTCTTTGAGGGGTGTGGAAAGGGGCAGGACAGAATTATTTCAAAGTGATTCTCACCTTTCAACTGAGAGTGTAGCTCTTTTAAGTCTGTTTTTTGGGGGGAAGTTCTCATCAGATTCTCCAAGTGAAATAGATCCTAGGCTTTTTTATTCTTATCTACTCCCCAGTTTCACAAATCCATAAAAACTGAAAGAAAAATATATCAGGATATGGCAAATGCTCCCAAGGTGAAAGCCAACTTTAATGCTTCCCATATATTTTTGGGTTTTTGCCTTTACTTGGTGTTTCTTACTTGTTTTGTCAACTCATAGATAAATTTAAGATTTTTAAAAAAGATATTCTATCCAATTTTTTTGGTAGGAATTCCAATCAGGGCATTTAATTCACCACATTGCTGGAAAGTGAGTTGGCAATACCGATGACCACTGGGGACTTTGAACAATTCAGATGATATGAGCAATTCAGGTGGTATAAGTTACATGGCAGTAGGTTAAGGAGGGAGTGTGGAGTGAGTCAATGTGGTGGTAAGGAAAGTGGGTTCAGGACTCCCACTCAAATCTAGGCCCATCCCAGATCCCTTCCTTCTTTTTTTTTGTGTCCACAGATTCCTCATCCCCTCACCTACCAAGATGGGAATCACAGTACTTATAATCGCAATCTTTATTCATTGCATATTCAAACACATTAAATTAATTACAGATTTAAGCAATATAAGCTTCTTAGAACCTCCTGAAATCAAGTATTACTCAGTTTAGAGCCAAGTAATAAAAAGTTCTTTGATGATTTATCAATTTCACTCATTACTGGAATGCTACTATATTTTCCCCAACAGTCTACTCTTTCCCCCTTATTATATTCAAGGCCTTTTAATACTTTGTGAGCTCACTGTAAATCTTGGGTCTCTTTGGGATAAGTTGGCCTTTTTGGAAACAGTTCTTCCTCTGACAAGAGATGCCGTTTCCAGATATGTGGATTCAGCATAGCTGAATGAAACAGGCAGCCCAGCAGGAGCAGCAGCAAACCGTAAAATCCACAATTTTAAAGTGTCAGGATAAGTATTTCATGGACCCATCCTGAAACTCTAAAATCAGATCAACTGGGAATACACTTTCCAGCCAAATCTTGGCAGGTGCAGCTATTGCCACAGCTCTGCTGTTCTTTCCCTAATCTGCCCATCTGCTCCCAGGATTCCAGTGTTTCTCTTCAAAATATTCCCTCTTCTCCTTTCTTTAGCTTCAAGTACTCCATTTTGCCATTTAAGGCAAAGTCCACACCAAAAGTCAAAGCAGACAGGACCAGGGCTGTTATGTGCAATTAGAGCAGTAAAGGCAGCCAGTCTGAATAATTACATCTTGCAAATTGGCTTTCTTGTCTATATTATTCTAATTTACCCAGTCTCCTCTGATTTTTTTTTTTTTTTTGCTAGCTCTACATAAGCAAATGAATAGCTAATTAAGTTGTTAGTAGTGGATAAAAAAGTTTAAAATGGATTCATTCATAAAAAGTTTTTGTGAGCATCTTCCAAGTACTAAGCACTATTTTGTGTTCACAACAGTGAATACAAAACACAAATTCTTGCTCCTAAAAGTTTATATTTATTAATGATGTCTTTCTTATTATTAAATTTTCTCATGAATCATTATTTTGTTGAATTTTCAGTAATGATCAGAAGAAGACAATGGTCACACTGATCGTTATATTGTGTGGTTTAGAGGCTAGATTAGAAATAGCTTATAGGCTGTACAAAAGTAGGGGTTGGGTCAGGTTTGGTTCCTGGGGTGAAACTTGCTGATCTTTGTCTTAGAAATGTTTTAAGAAAGGATTTATTGTTTTCATTTTGCAAGGTAAATAGACTTACAGAACTTAGGTCAAAGTAGAAGAGTTTTGAATGTATTTCTAGAGTTCTTCCTCTTATTTCACAAGAGCTTGTGTGGCTTTGTTTTTCTCAATTGTAGGATCTCTAGCAGGGATAAAAACTGCAATGTTTCAAGGAAAGTTGGGAAAGTTGGGGACTCCCGTTGTAAATAACATCAGTATGGCCATGTCTCTAAGATTCTACTGTCTCCTGTCTGGAGTTGGGGACTCATGTGGCTAGTACCTCCCAACTTCACTAAAGGCATACATGAATAGGCTAATACCATCCCAGATCCTGAGAGTAATAATGAAATGGATCAAGTATAAATATATGAGCCCAAATTTGAGCTCTCCTTTTCTCTTCTTAGTCATACTCCCTTAAGTTTTTAGATTCCTCACATTCTTTCCCTAATATATTGGGAAATCCATACTTGGGGAGAAATTTATAGAGTTACACCGAGTTGTAATGAATGATACAGTTGTTAATAAATGATGAGGCTTTGATGATGGTTTGAAGTTGTATGTACCACAGAAAAGTACGTTTTTTTAAAAGTTAATCCACATCTGTGGATATGGACCTATTGTTAAGTAGGATTTTTGGTATGTAGGATCTTAAGATTTGTTCCACCTTATGCAGGGTGGGTCTTAATTCTCTTACTGGAGTCCTTTATAAGAGAATGAAATTCGGACAAACAAAAAGAAAGCCATGGAGCCAAGAGGCTGAAGCATACCATCCTCAAGAGAAGGTGGAGACTAGCAGATGCTGCCATGTGCTTTACCATGTGACAGAGAAGCCCAGGATCACTGGCAGCTGGTCCTCAGGAATAAAGTATCATTTGATGATATCTTCATCTGGACATTTTTATGACCTCAGAGCTATAATCTTGTACGTTAATAAATTCCCATCATTAAAACCCTACGCATTTCACAGTATCTGCATTTTGGCAGCCTAGCAGACTAAAACACCCTTCCTAAGAATCTGCATCTTAATTGGGGAACAAGTCCTATGCTAAATGATTAAATGTTGATGAAGTTTTGAGGACTAATGCAGGTGAGAAGAATATTTTTGAGGTGTCCCACACATAGTTGATATTTTCTATCTGCCCATGAAGCTGACTTTAAGCTGATATTCCTGAATTTGTAAGTATTACTCAGTTTTTTGTTGAACCCTTCCACCACCACCATCCCCCCCACCAGAAGATTGGCACTGCTGCTCCATCGGGCTTGGAGGACAAAACATCGATCTTTCAGAGTGACTGAAAGAGGAAAATAGACCCTAAATACCTGGAACATGTTTCAAAAAAATAATAGTTTATATTTTAGTGTACATCAAATTTGCAAGGTAGTTTTATACCATAGTGGTGTAGATTTTTATTTGTGAAGCTATTCATAATCTCAATAAAAGTACAACTTAAAGAGAAAGTTACCAAAATGAATGATCAATGATTTATACATTGTACAGAAATATGGCTCAGATAATTTGTAACATTCTCTTTTACAAAGTCAAAAGCAGAAGTCTGGTGTGAGAATAAGCCAGTAGAGGGTAGTATGTATGTGTGCATGTGTACACTCATGCATGTGCAGAAAAATGGCATTTTATCAAGTGTATCTATTGCTGGTAACAGACTAAAACCTAGTGGATTAAAATAGTGATCATTAATACGCTTAATGAGTCTACAATTTGGACTGGGTTTAGCTGATGGCTCATTAGCTGATCTTGCCTGGAATTACTCCCACAATTTTCTTCATCTGGTGGCTCAATTGGGGCTGACTGGTGCACAGTATCCTCACTTACATGTCTGAGGATTATCTCAGGCTATTGGCTGAGGTAGTTTGTTCTTATCTATATTGTTTCTCCATAGGATAGTCTGTGTTTTTTACATGGCAATGATAGTATTCCAAGAGGGCACACCCCAATGTGTTGTCAGTACTTTATAAAGCCTCGGCTTGTATCACATTTATTGATGGCCTATTGGTCAAAGTCAACATCTAAATATCTAAGCAGCTCAGTCTTTTTCTTAGAAATTGAAAGAGAATTAAAATATTGTTCTATGTTATATGCAGAAGCCATCACCTTGTGGTGGTTTTATCTGTAGCCGGACCCATCTCCAACTGGATCTTCAGGCTCAAATACACTTAATTCTCCCATCTTTCCCATCTTGAAATGAATGTGCATTATTTGGGGATCATAAAAATTCTATGGATATTTGTGTATCTGTCTTTTATGAAGCTCAGGATGGCAGATTTAGTCAAAACAACTAAGGCCTTGGAATCAGGGAGATCTGCATGGGAAATCCCAGCTGTGTTACTTATTACTATATGACTCTGAGTTTCAGTTTTTTGATCTTTAAAATGGGGATAATAATATAACCTTAGCGGGGTTTTTGTGAGGATTTAAAGGGATAATGTTTGTAAGATATGGTAGACCTTACAATAAAGTTAAAGGTACTTTAGTAATTTTTTTTTTTTCATGGGCAGGCACCAGAAACAAACCCAGGTCTCCAGCATGGCAGGTGAGATCTCTGCCTGCTGAGCCACTGAGGCCCACTGAAGTTAAAGGTACTTTAGTAGGGTTAGGTGGATTCATTACCTAATCACAGCCTGACGAATGAGTCTTATAACACCTTGGTATTCAAGAATATTTCTGCTGCCAAAGCTATCACTGTAAGTTTTAATCAAAGATTCCAGATAACTGTGATTACTTTACATTTCAGTGTCAAGTTTGCCTCAGGACATGTGTAAGAACAAATAGCCTACTGCTGGATGGAAATATGGAACAGACTTTGGAATGCTAGCATGCAGCTAGCTCACCATGACTGTTTCTGAAACACTTCAAAACTATTCCAAAAAACATAAAAGACAGAAGGAAACATCGGGGAATATTTATGGAAAATAATCAAGAGAAGATAAATTAGCTTTAGAAAATTTCCATAGTATTTTTCAATTTATAAGCCTTTTCAAATGAATATAATATTATATTTGAAAATATGAGAAAAAATGATACAAGGAAAAACAAATACCTAAGCACAAATTGAACAAAACTTCCATTTCTTCCCCCACCCCAAAGATGTGCCTGATTATATTCAGCCTATTTGAAAGCGGCAATAGCTCTTTAAAGCTTTCAGGTTGCTATTCAGTAAATTACTTATTTGCTGCAATGAATGGAATCCTAGCAAACTGATAGCATTAAAGATATTCCTAGAAACATCAGGATTGTGAAAGGCCAAGCTTTAGTGGGTGAAAGAAGTGACGCTAGCACTTAGAAGGAACAGGCCTTGTGCCCCTTGTTTGTAGAGAACGCTACCACCTCAATGCCCAGAGATGGTGGGGCTCACGCCCCAGAGTTTGGGGAGAGCATGGCTGCTGTACAAACACTCTGAAGGATTGAAACTGCTACTCCATCAGGCCTGGAGGACAAAATATTGATCCATAGATGACTCTCACACCTTGAAATCTGAAGGAGTTTACCCTTCTGTTTTTTTTAATTGTTTGGGGCACTTGACCCCTGATTTCCTTCCAAATTTTCCCTTTTAGATTGGGTTTATCCTACAATTAGCAGAATCACAGGGTGATATTTTGCATATGTCTTGGCGAACTCACCCCATGGACTGTCAATACCATCTTGATTATTGGAAACAAGTCACTAGTGTCTTTGTTTCTAATCAGAGCAGGAAACCAAACATAAAAATGCACATTTAAGATTCTGTTTCTCAAGAACCACTCCTAGTACTAAGCTGTATTAGTCAGGGTTCTCTAGTGAAACAGAACCAAAGGAAAAATCTGTAAATATGTGATCTATAAAGGTCTCATGCAACTCATGGAAGAGTCCAAAATGGAAGAGTCCAAAATCCCATATGGCAGACTGTAAAGCTGGAAACTTTGATGAAGGGTCTGGATGAACTCCACAGAAGAGGATCACTAGCTGAAGAAGCAGTGAAAATTCTCTCTTCACCCTTAATAGTCCTCAGCTGATTGAATCAAATCCAACTGATTAGATTACCTCATTTGTGGGAGGTGCTCCCTTATTTGATTGTAGATGTAATCAGCCACAGCTACAGTCAACTGGCTGCTGATTTAATAAGCCAGCCTCCTGGTTTATCAACCAGCTACAAAATATCCTTGCAGCAGTGGTTAGAACAATGCTTGCCTGACCAGACAGCTGGGCATCATAACCTTTTTAAAATCTATTCTTCCAATCTCTCTTTCTGTTTTTTAACTGGAGAGTTTAATCCATTTACATTTAAAGCAACTAATGATAATGCAGTACTTTCTTCTGCCATTTTTCTCTTTGGTCTTTTTAAATGTTATGTCTTTTTTTGTCCCTCAATTTTTCCACTAATGCCAGCATTCATATTTATTTATTTGTTGTTTTGTAGTGTATCATTTTGAGTCTCTTCTCATTTCTTTTTGTATTATACTTTCCAGATTTTTCTTTGTGGTGGCTACTTTAGTTTCCCAGCTGCTAAAACAACACCATGCAATGGGGTGTCTTAAACAATTGGAATTCATTGTCCATTGTCTCGAGGCTAGGAGCAATCCAAAATTGGGGCACCTGCAAGGTGATGCTTTCTCCCTAAAGACTATGGCATTCTGGGGCTGGTTGCCAGAAATCATTGGTCCTTGGTTTTCTGTCACATGGCAATTCATATAGCAACATCTTCTCAATTTTTTCCTGGTATCTGTTAACCTAGTGCTTCTCATTTCCCATGGTTTTCTCTCTTTATGTCTGAATTTCATTCTGCACAGAAAGGAGTTCAGGAATCTGAATTAAAGCTCAAATGATTCAGATGTCTGCACTTTAAATAAAAAGGTCGTATTTACAATGTGTTTGCACCCATAGGAAGGGCTTAAGATTAAGAACATGCTTTTCTGGGGAACATAGTTCTATCCCCCAGAGTTATCTCAGAGATTAAATTTAACATCATTAAAGAATAATAATTATGCTGGATTTGATACCAATTTACCTTTAATAGTACCCACAAACACAGTTCTTATAGCCCTCTGTTCTCCCATCTTTTGGTTGTAATTTTTTTAACATATATTTTTTATATATTGTAGGTCCAAAACCATAGATTTATTATTACTTATCACACCATTGCATTTAAGAGCCTGTGAGAAGTACACAGTGGGAAAAATACATTAAGAAACAAAAAATACAATACAAGACAATAGTACTGGATTTATAATTAGCCATACAGTAACTTTTACCAGAGATCTTTGTTTTCTTAGCTTTGATGCACTGTTTAGTGTCCTGTCTTTCAGTCTGGAAAACTCCTTTTATCTTGTAGCTTTAGTAAAGCTTGTAGTTTTTATTTATCTGGGACTATCTTAATCTCTCCATCATTTTTGAAAGCCATTCTCATCAGATATAAAACTCTTGATTGGATGTTGTTTTCTTTCAGCACTTTAAATAGTTCATCCCACTGCTTTCTTGGCTCCATGGTTTCTGTTGAAAAATCAGTATTTAATCTTATTGGGGCTCCCTTGTATATAGCACATTGCTTTTCTCTTGAAGCTTTTGTAGGAGTAACTTTTAAAATATAAATTTGAAACTGAAGCAAGTTGGAAATTGTAAAGTAGTCTTAAAATGTAACCTTTAAAACAGCCTTTAAATGTAACTCTAAAGCTGGAAGCAGGCTGTGAATGAAAACTCTTAGTCTCACAAAAGAGCAATATGTAAATGTGAACTCTGCAGCAATATGTAAATGTAAAGTCTGCACCCAGATTTGAATAAGCTTACATCTATTGCCCCAAACCTCCCCAATATGAATAAAGCCTTTCCTCTATCTCCCTAGACTAGAAGGTACCTTTCCAGGTGTCACAGAGGATGTAAATCCAAAGGAAGTAGGAAGTAACTGAGATAAACTACTGAAGTTCTCCAGACCTCTGTTACTTGTTAACTAAGATGATTATCTCTCTTTGTCTCTGACAGGTATAAAAGCTAATTGAAAAATCACTATGGGGAAGCCTATTTGGGAAAGAAATTTCTTCAGTCCCCACCAGTGTAAATAAAACTTTTTTTCATCTTCAGCAGTTCAGTGTGTCTGTATATTTGGTCTCACCAAGCGAAGGACTTAGATTTGGGAGTGTTCCATCTACACTTTCGGAACTTTCTCCTTGTTCTTGGCATTTGACGTTTTGACTACTATTTGGTTGTGGTTCTCTTCTATTTTATTCTATTTAGAGTGCACTGGGCTTTTTGAATATTCATCCTCATGTCTTTCATTAAATTGGGGGCATTTTCTGCTATTATTTCTTTGAATATTTCCTGTGCTCCTTTCTGTCTTATCCTTCTAGAATTTTCAAAATGCATATATGAGTACACTTTATGATGTCCACAGGTTTCTCAGATTCTTTTCATTTTCTTCATTCTTTTTAATTTTTGCTCCTTGGCCTGGATCATTTCAATTTTCTTGTCTTTGAGAGTAATGATTCTTACTTATGCCTGTCCCCAAATTCTGTTGGAACCCTCTGGGAATTTTTCATGTCAGTTATTGTGATCTTCAATTCTGGGTTTCTGTTTGGTTTCTTTTTAAAATTTGTATCTCTTTATTGAGATTCCCATATATTTCATGATTTTTGTCCCTGATATTCTTTAGTTCTTTTTCTGTTTTAGTTAATGTTGAGGATTATTTTTAAAAGTCTTTGTCCAATATGTCTAAAATCTCATTTTCTTTGTTGATGGTTCCTGTATTTTTATCTTGTTCCTTTGGATGAGTCATCATTTCCTATTTCTTTCTTTGTCTTGTAATGTTTTGTTGCACACTGTACATTTTAATATTGTAAGTGTTAACTTTGGATTCAGTACCTGAGCACTGCACTTCTTTAGTTTGTATCCAGCTAATGATCTATCAGCCTGAGGTGAATGTGAAGTACAGGGTACTCTCTACCCTTTTTCAGACCATGTCTTGTCCTGAGATTGCAGTTGCTGCTTTCTCATGGCCTTAGAAATTCTCTCACTTACAGAAATTCAAATGACCCTTCTACTCCCTATGAAATAGTCCCTCTCTTCCTCTACATTGTTCTATTTATGACTTAAAGTCTCTAATCCTTTGCCAAAGGCCACTTTGATTTAGTATTTCTTATACTGCTTTAGCTGTTTGCAATCTGCTCTGCCTGCAAGGCAAGTTCTGTGAGGGTAAGCGGAGAGGAGTTTCCTATTTCAGCTTTTCAGACTGCCACTTGTAGACTGGCACCAACATGCAGCCACCCCAGGACCTGTTTAAGGATTTCTCTGCTCCTTCCATTATAGGACCAGAGACTTCCAAAGAACAGAATCTTGGAGCATCTTATACCATCATCTTGTTGCACTGCTATCTGATCTGGGTTTCTCAGTACCTGGATGCTTTGTTTCCTTCAGTTCCCATCGCTCATTCATTCTTCTTTGCAGTATTTATTGATCTTGTTCATGAGCTCTACAATCAGGAGTCATTTAAGTTATTTTTTTGCCTGTTCCTTTTTTCATTTGTAAGTATGTAGGCATTTCTTCCAATAACAGTGTACTCTGTGCATTTTTATGTTACTATTATCGTTTTGCAGCATTTTGATACCATTCTTCTTTCCAATTCCTTCCATGTTTTCAAGCTACATTATTGAATGATGATTTTGTCTGTGAAAGTGCTTTCCCCTTTTCAAATTTTCCATTTGTTTTTTATACAGATTTTTATATGCTCCTGTAGTTACCCAATATAGTCTTAACCTTAACAGAACTACTTCTGTTTCTACTTTTTCTCTACAAAGATCATTTTAAAAACAAATAATTGAAATTAAACAACTGTTTAGTAAGCTATCATTTTGCTTAGGTTGGTATTTTAAATTTAACTCATAATAAATTCCTTTTTAAAATAGCTTTCTGTTTGAAGAATCCAAATGGATATACTAGTTTATACTTCCATTTCTCTTTTTATACTTCATAAATATTTTTATTTTTACTGGTGATAATTTTGCCTGTGGTTGTCAACCAAATAAGCATAGTTAACACTATAATTACTTGGTACCCTCAATTATATGAAACAGATGTGAATCCAAAATTATACCATAAGCCCCCAAATCGGAGAAATGGGAAAAGTATCCTAGAACCCGAGAGTGTAAACCTGGTGGGGTTTCTGAACATAAAACCCAGGAAAGTGTGGTGGCTGCCTGTGACTATGGTCCCCAGGAATTTCTCACTATCACGCTATTCCATATACAACATGAAGCAAATATCAAAGATACCATTTAAGTATTCGTACCAGTTTTTTGCACAAGTGGCTTCTGCTCCAGGTAAACAGATCTTGGCTGTGATTCTCTCTGCTCTGATTGAATTGTATCCTCCCCAATTTATTTTAAAGTCCTAATCTCAAATAACTCAGAAGGTAACCTTATTTAGAAATAAATTAGACAAATTAAATAAGGAATTTAGACAAGTTAAAATGGAATCAGGCAAGTTATAATGAGGTCGCTTTAGACTAGGATGGGTTCTTAATCCAGTGTGACTAATGTCCTTTGAAGAAAGAGAGGTCTCACAGGTAGACACACGGAGAAATGTTGGCAATGTGAAGATGGAGGGAGCAGAGATTGAGTTGTGTTGCAAACCAAGGAATGCCAAAGATTTCCAGCTACAGCCAGAAGCAAGAAGAGAAGAATGGGACATATTCTTCCCTACAGACTTCAAAGGGAGCGTGGCTCATATGACCCCTTCATTTTGGACTTCTAGCCTCAAGAACTTTGAGAAAATAAAAATCAGTTGATTCTATCCATCTGGTTTTAATTTTTTCTTATAGCAGCCCTAGGAAACCAAGAAATTCTGTATTCATGTGTCTTCCCATTTATCAGTGTGGCAGTTTGAACTACAACCTCTATTTTTTTATGGGTCCAAGAAATGTCACTATTGTTCAGCTCTGCCTTTTTCTTAAGAATAGGAGCGAAAATTTCCAAGTTCTGTAGATGTCAGATCTTAAGCCAGAATAGTCTTTTTAACAAATGGTGCTGGAACAACTAAGAATAGGAAAGGAAAAAGTAACCTTAATCCATGACTTGCAGCAATTTCAAAAACTATCTTAAAATGGATTATGGGCCTCAATGTAAAGCCTACAGTTATAAAAATTCTATAATAAAGCATAGGGAAAAATCTTTGTCACCCTGGATAAAGCAAAGCTTTCTTGGACATGGCACCAAAAGTATGATCCATAAGAGAAAAACTTGATAAATTTTATTTCATTAAAATTTAAAACTTCTGTCTTTGTAAGACATGGCTCAGAAAATTAAAAGACAAGCCACAGAATGTGAGAAAATACTTGTAAATCACACATCTCACAAAAGACTTTTATCTAGAATATATAAATAACTCCCAAATCATGAGAAATGAATAATCCAATTTGGAAATGAGAAAAAAAAAGAGTGTAGAAGTCAAATAAGCATGTGCAATAATTTTAAATGTCATTAGTCACTAGGGAAACACAAATTAAATTCACAATATGCTACTATTACATACCTATTAAAATGGCTAAAATACAAAAAAATACCAAGTGCTAGTGAGTATGAGGAGCAACTGTATTTCTCCTACCTTGCTGGTGGGCATGCAGAATATTGCAGCTACAGTGGAAAACAGTTTGACAGTTTCTTATGCAGTTAAACAAATGTTCATCATAAGACCCACTTTCAGGTAATTTATTCAATAGAAATAAAAATTTAAATTCACACAAAAATCTATACACTAATGCTCATAGCAGCTTTGTTTGTAAGAGTCAAACTGGAAACAAATGTTCTTCATTTGGTGAATGGATAAGTAAACTGTGGTGCATCTGTAAGAAGGAATAATATTCTGCAATGAAACAAAATGAATTCTTAATGCATGCAATGAATGGTTCAATCTCAAAGGCATTATTTATTTATTTATTGGCATAGGCAGGACCAGGAATTGAACTGGGGTCTCCGGCATGGCAGGTGAGAATTCTGTCACTGAGCCACCGTCGCACCACTTTCAAAGGCATTATTTATGTTGAGTTAAATAAACTAGTCTCAAAAGGCTATATATTCCATTTATATGACATCTGTAAAAGACAAAGTGATGGCACAGAAACCCCACAGTAGTTGTTAGGCAATGGAGGTCAGGGGAGAAGTTGACTATAAGGAAGCACAAGGGGACATTTTTGGGTGATGGTCCTGTTTATTTTTTGATTTTGGGGAAGGTTACAAAACTCTATGCATTTGTCAGAACTCCAAACAGCTCTTAGAACTGTGCACATTTATTATAAATATAATTTACTGTAAATGCAAATTTATATATGTATATAAATTTATTATAAATGTAAATTATACATTAATAAAAATGAACAAAATTAAAAATCAAGAATTAGCAAAAATTATTTAGCATAAAATCCACATATTCTACTTCTAATCTTCTTCATTTTCCAAGTATTATCCTTAGGGAAAATATTTGATAAATGTAAATCATGGAGGAATTATCTGTAATGCCAGCAGTCTTCATATTTGAAGAGACAGTATTTGCTAAATAACATAGCAGCTTGTAAAACTCTTTTTGTATTTATTAATGAGATTTCATTAACTATCTTTTAGTGGATATCATCTGTTAAATTGTACTGTATTTGAATAATAATGTTGGTCCCACATGGTCCTCAAAGCTTATAATTTCAAATTAATCATGAAAACAGATATGTTGTATTCTGTATGCTCACTCTCTGCCATTTTGAGAATGTACATCTATTTCTTTTGGGTCTACTATCTTATTCATGAAGTATAAGCTTAGCGGTTCATTTGTAGAGTCTTTTCAATCACAGCTGTTACCTGGATATCTGGAGAATTAAATGCTCTTTGGAAGAGCCCTGTGGAAAATAGTTAGACTTTTTCATTTAGTTCTTCAAATTTAAAAGTTGGTGTATTTTGCTGTAGGGAAAAAATACTTATATCTGTGTAGAAGTTAAGGATTAAAGCAAATTGTCTGCTCCATTTCCTATGATTTGGGGGAATTTCATGATTTACACAAAACTCTATCTCCCAGTAATATTCTGGGAATTTCATGATTTACACAAAACTCTATCTCCCAGTAATATTATTAATCTAATAATTCAATTTGATCTCGAGTGGTTTAGTCATTGAACAATTATTCACCTGTAGGGTTAGATTTGAATAAGAGACCATTAATATAATATTCTTGACCAGTTTTCATAACTTTCCTACCATGAGAGTGAGACTGGCAGAAAACAAGCTATAGTAATTTATTGATATTTGTGGGTATTTACAACCCTGTATTCGCGCATGTGATATATTTCAGAGGCTGAGGCTTCAGCCAAGCCCAGCTAACTCTTCTGACATATGATCTCCAGAGCTTGGTTGCAGAATACTGTGAAAATTAAGGAAAGACATTAGAAACAGACAAGACATTTTATCTCAGTGTTTATAAGAGACCTTCAAGCTTGTTTGGTTATCATAGCTGCTTAACAAATAAGACAATTTGATTTTTGTCATCAGTGATATCATATTCCTGTTTTTTCTCCCTTTGAGTCAAGCTGTTCTCTAAGCAATTACAGAGACATGCCAGATATTTATTATGAAAGATGAGCAATTATCTTAGTTTTCCAGGGCTGCTAATAACAAATACAACAAATTGGTTGGCTTAGAAAACAGGAATTTATTGACTCACAGTTTGGAATGCTAGATGTCTAAAATCAAGGCGTTGGTAAGGCCGTGCTCTCTCTGAAGTCTGTAGCATTCTGGTGGTGATTTCTTGGCAATCTTCCATCACATGATTATGTTTCCTTCCTCCCACTGTAGCTTCTGCTAACTTCCATTGGAATTTCCTTTGCTTATAAGAACCTCAGTAATATTGAATTAAGGTACACTCTGTTTCAATTTGGCCTCCTCGTAACAGTATTTTTAAGGTCCTATTTAAAGATTGGCTCATACCCACAGTACTGGAAGTTAAGACTTGAACATGTCTTTTGGAGAATATTATTCAATCCCAAACAGTAAACAATACTTACGTTTCAACATTTCCTTTATTTTAATACAATGAAATGATGAAAAGGATGAACTTATACCTTCAGAAGTTTATTCTGCAGTGGAATAGTTTACATTGTTCAAGCCCCTTATCCTTCCATACAGTTACTATAATTAGTTTCTGATCATTCTATCTGTTCTTATATATTGTTTTCACAACATATTGCATCCTTGGTCCTTGATTACAGTGTTTGATGTAAATATATAGGAGAAGGAATCTAGGAAAGCTCACATGCTGTGTGTGAAAATGTCAATCAAACTTCTGCTGCCCCTGCTTTGGTTGTCATTTTTCAGGCAGTGTGCTCAGTGTTATCTTGCTGTTTAATTTTCCTTTGCTTTATTTATATTAATATTTAGATTTTCTCTATTTACTCTCTTGCATGCAGTATTTAGAAAGCATAGTATTCCATATTATTCTTTACTGACAACAATTAGTATTTTTAAAATATTTCTTCTATTTTTTATGCATGTAGCTATTATCTGCACATATTTCTCTTTTTTTCCTTTCAGACTTTTTGAACTCTGGAGGAGAAACTGAATTCTCCTTTTCATGACATTGTAATTTCATAGGCAGAAATTATTATCTGTATTTCAGATCAAAACTGAGGTTCAGGCTAGCTATTCTCAAAACTAGGCGCAAACAGGATTTTTGCTGTTTCATTTCTGGCCTTCAGATTGCCAGGAAGTCACTGAAGGTCATTCAACTGAAATAGAATCCTCTCTGGGGAGTTACTGCTCCTGACATTCAATTAGGTCATTCTGGAAGTCCATACTGCAAAGGGAAGCTTTGTATTTCTTCTGTGTAAAATATAAAAGTAAATGAAAGCTGGTTCGCTTGAAGATTTTGATGTTTTAGAACAAAGATTGAAATGGATGTTTAGCCTCCTATAGGGTAAGACCCATGCAATTTTTAATTTGGTATGGCATCTAGTCCATTGTATTATAAGCATTCTCTAAGGACCAGATAAAATAATTAATCATTGCTTTCTGAATTCACATCTCTTTCTTCCTTCTGGATCATTGGATTCCTCATTCACATTGACTCCAGAGAAATCTACCATGGGTCTTAATTTAGGCCCCCTCCCCCAGCTTATATGGAGTGTTCTTTACCAAGAAAGTCTTAATGAAGACTTCCTCTGGTCTAGAAGAAGATGCAACACCCACCTCATAAGATATTACAGAAGTGATCAAAGAGGCATATGGATTAGTGGAACAGGTTTTCAAATCACACTTTTGGTAACACAGTGGATCCACAGAGATACTTCAACATGGTAAAATAGCAAAGTACTTTCTACCTGCTAAAATTTTAATTGCAGAAAAAGATGGTAGAGTAGGGAGCACCAGGACTCAGTCTATCCTTCAGAACTGCTAGTAAATGACCTGGCATTGTCTGAAACAACTGTTCTGAGGATCTGGAGGCTAGATAAACTGTGGGGAAGAACTGTGATTAGCATTCTCCACTCCATTGGAAATTGGTGCTCCCATTCTCATGGCAGGCTACCTCAGGATCCAGCCCTTGGCTGGCTGCTGCTGTAGAAAGAGACATAAAATTCCTCTTTCCCAAGAATGAGGATGTGTATAGCGGAGGCATTGCAGAGCAATGATCGCTTTTGATTACCAAACTGAGATTGCTGGGTCTTGGCTCTGAAGGCAGCTATTGTCTCAACCCATCCTGGACAAAAGCATCTAGAAGCCTGTATTTCAGCCCTGCCACTCCCCCACACCCAATATAGATGAAAGCAAGGGTGATTTAAATACACAGCACATTCTTAGGGCTGTGGGGAACATTTTTCTGGAGGGTGGTTTTTCTCCAAGAATGTGGGGTATTGGGGGGGGTGGAATATGGCTGAACATGAATCACGCATTTTGATTAGTGAATTCAGATCACTGGAACCTGGCTCTGAGCTATATTTTCAATCCACCCCCAACAAAAGCAGCTGACATCCATTGTTTCAACCCTAAGCCCAATAGGGACAGAGTCAGAGGAAATGTAAAGGCACACTACCTCCTTAGGACTGTGGGAAATAGTTATCTGAATAGTACTATTGGCTGAGCAAGCTAGGAAAGCAGAGACTTGGGGAGCTGCCAAACAGACATTTAGTGTCCTTTTTGGTCTCATTCCCAGGGCATTTTGGAACCAGTCTACATGCCCTTTGTGGACCCCTGGCCCTGTATTTTAATTTTTATTTAAAATAAAAAAATCAGCATAAATTATGCCCTCAGTTTCCCCCATGAGGGAAAATCACGGAGGCCAGCAGATCCTGATGTGTAATGGATCAGCCTCACTCTGGGAAAACCATCTTTGTGGTCATGGTATCTCCCCTGCCAGGGAAGTGTCTCTGGCTCTGTTATGACTGGGAAATACTGACTTGGGAAAGTCCTCTTCAGGGTGACCCTTCTCCCAGAATTTCCTTCCAAGCAAAAGCAGTTAGAGACAATGAAAGCAGGTTACAAAACTATAGAGTCAAATAAAAGACAAACAGGATAGATCAACATTTTTGGAGAAAGAATAGAGGAAAGGAAGTTTTCTCCTCAGAGTGAAACAACTGCACAAATAGTGCAATCCCCAAAATTGCCCCCTTATATCCAGGGCAATATCAGATGAGTAAGAGCTCTAAGAATCTGATCCATTAGACACAGGCTATTCTAATGGTCTAGAATAAGTTCAACCAAGTGTCAAAGAAGACCTTTAATACAAAGTTAATCAACAATAAAACCCTAGGCAAGAGAGAGAAACTGACCTCCAGAGTAAACTCATCAAGACAATCAGATGCCTAGACAAAAGTAAAAAAAAAATTACAAGCCATACTAAGAAACAGGAAGATATGGCTCAGTCAAAGGAACAAATCAAAACTTCAGAGGAGACAGAATGTGGAGCAACTAATCAAAGATGTTCAAACAAATCTCTTAAATCAGTTCAAGGAGATAAAGAAAAATGTGACTAAAGAGATAAAGGATAGTAAGAAGATACTGTGAGGGCATAAAGAATTTGAAAATATAAAAAGAAATAAAATAGAAGCTATAGGAATTAAAGGCACAATATAAGAGATTAGGAGATACTAGAGGCATACAACAATAGATTTTATTTATTTATTTATTTATTTATTTATTTATTTATTTATTTATTTATTTATTTACATTTGCAGGCACTGGGAATCGAACCCAGGTCCTCTGGCATGGGAGGAAAGCATTCTTGCCTGCTGAGCCACCGTGGCCCACCCCAACAATAGATTTTAACAGGCAGAAGAAAGAATCAGGGAGGTAGAAAATAATACAATTGAAATCTTACAGACAGAAGAACAGACAGAGTAAAGGATGTCAGGGACTTCAATGACAGCATGAAGTACAAAAACGTACATGTCATGAGTGTCCCAGAAGTTGTAGAGAAGGGAAAAGAGGCAGAAAGAATATTTGAGGACATAATGGCCAAAAATTTCCCAAATTTTTGAGAGACATAAATATGCATATCTAAGAAGGGCAACATATTCCAAACAGAATAAATCCTAATAGAACTACTCTGAGACATACTAATCAGAATGTCAAATGTTAAAGATTACGAGAAAATCCAGAAAGCAGCAACAGAAAGGTATATAGCCTGGTATTTCCCTGGAACTTTTAGTGCCTGTGTGACACTTAAGACTCAGAGTTGTAGTTCTGCAGCTCTGAAAGTCAGCATTTCTACATACAACAACTTTTAAAGAAACTAAGAAAAAGATCAGGCTTCAGTTAGAGGTAAGAACAAAGCTAATTGGGTTGAGACTAAGGCAAATCAGAGTACAGGGTTGAGGATGACTGTATCTGTATTTTGAACTTCACCTACTGTATGAGACCAAAGGAAGAGAGGTTTATTTTGTCCAAAGCCTAAATTTTCTGTAGCACACAAATGAATTCAACCTGTTTGGACAGTTAAAATACCAGCCCATTCTGGGCTCCAAACATATGGAGCCGAGAATGAGAATTAAGGTTTGTAATTCTGTGTAGCTTCATGTAATACCCAGGTACATCCCAGAGTATATTGAGCATTAGAGAGTATGGGCAAAGTCCTTTGAAGGCGTGGAGAAAAAATATGGAACTATTACACTTTCCTACCTGCAGAATCCCTGCTACCCTCTCAAACACTAGGAACTCTCAAGTTAATAGGCCAAGCCCTTGATCTTGAAGCTTGCTCTTAGGAAACTTATTTCTGTAGTGGAAAAGCTAAGCATACCTCTAATTATACCTAAGAGTTGCTTTCACAGAACCTCTTTTGTTGCTCAGATGTGGCCTCTGTGCAAGTAAAATCATTACCCTCCCCCCTACATGGGACATGACATCTAGGGGTGTAATTCTCCCTGGCATTGTGGGACATGACTCCCAGGAATGAGACTTGCCCTCACACTGTGGGATCAACAATGACTTCCTGATTGAAAAGGGGAAAAGAAATGTAACAAATAAGGTATCAGTGGCTAAGGGAGTTCAAATAGAGTCAATTGCCATGTGGTTTGTAACCCCCAACCAACATCATTCCTCTTAACCCTAATGAATACCCAGCCTTCTATCTGATGTCCTACAAATGTTTCACTCACTAATTTACTTTTCAGAAACCTAAAACATTCAGACAGTTCCTAGGCTAGATACATCCTGAAACCCAGAGGTGCCAGACTCTTGAAGAATATCAATCAGTTCCATCCTCCTTCTCCATATTGTCAACACCCCTTTTCAACACGAAAAAAGCTAGAATGGACACAGTCCAAATATCCTTAATATTGGGAGAAGGATCAAAGCAGAAGAAGGAGTTATAACAGAGAAGATAGGACTTAACAAATGAGTATGATTTCTGAATCATTATATTGATATTTCTTTTAGCTTCCAGTGTCTTGGAACAGCTAGAGGGAAAAACCTGAAATTGGGGAACTGTAACTCATACCAAATTTTGAAGTCCATTCTATAGCTATTTGTCAAAATGTACTTTGAAATTTATTATTTTTTGTATACGCATTATATTTCACAGTAAAAAATGTAAAAAAATAAAAAAATAAAAATAATCACATAATTTTTTGCTTATTTAGTTTTCTTATGTATTGGTGAGTTGTTTGCCAAATCAGGCAGTAAACTTTTTAGAGTCTTTTATTTTTTAATTGTTTCCCTCCACAATACTTAGCTCAGTATCCTATTCATGGTTTATATTTAATTCATGTCTTTAAGTTTAAATTTTATAAAAAAATATGCTTGGATAAGTGCATAGTTGTACAATGTAAAATTTTGTTTTAGAGCCTTTGTTCACAATGTGATCCCAATTAAGGAAAAAATTGGCTATAAAGCTAAAATGTAGATCACAATGTATTCAATGAAAGAAACTATTATAAATGGTAAAAAAAAAAAAAAGAAAGTGAGAGAGTTTAGCAAAAAGATACATTCTCAACAATAAATACTAAAGGGAATTCTGCAAGCTGAAAGGAAAATATAAGCAAGAGATGCTTGGAATAGAGTGTAGAAATTAGCATTATCAGTAAAAGTAACTAAAAGAAAAGGCTAAAAAGAGAAAAAAACATTAAAAAGTAAAGACATGGCATATGTTTAGTTTGCTAGCTGCCGGAATGCAACACACCAGATACGGATTGGCTTTTAATAAAAAGGGATTTATTTTGTTGGTTCTTCAGAGGAAAGGCAGCTAACTTTCCACTGAGGCTTTTCTTTTCTTTTTTTATTTTTTTTACCTTTTTTTTTATTAATTAAAAAAAATTAACAAAGCATTTAGAAATCATTCCATTCTACATGTACAATCAGTAATTCTTAATATCATCACATAGTTGCATATTCATCATTTCTTAGTACATTTGCATCGATTTAGAAAAAGAAATAAAAAGACAACAGAATAAGAATTAAAACGATAATAGAGAGAAAAAAAAACCTATACCTCACATGCAGCTTCATTCAATGTTTTAACATAATTGCATTACAATTAGGTAGTATTTTGCTGTCCATTTCTGAGTTTTTATATCCAGTCCTGTTGCACAGTCTGTATCCCTTCAGCTCCAATTGCCCCTTCTCTTTTTTTTTTTAATTAACAGAAAAAAAGAAATTAACCCAACATTTAGAAATCATACCATTCTACATATGCAATCAGTAATTCTTAACATCATCACATAGATGCATGATCATCGTTTCTTAATACCTTTGCATCGGTTTAGAAGAAAGAGCAACACAACCGAAAAAGATATAGAATGTTAACATAGAGAAAAAAATAAAAGTAATAATAGTAAAAACAAAACAAAACAAAACCTATAGCTCAGATGCCGCTTCATTCAGTGTTTTAACATGATTACTTTACAATTAGGTATTATTGTGCTGTCCATTTTTGAGTTTTTGTATCTAGTCCTGTTGCACAGTCTGTATCCCTTCAGCTCCAATTGCCCATTATCTTACCCTGTTTCTACCTCCTGCTGGACTCTGTTACCAATGACATATTCCAAATTTATTCTTGAATGTCCGTTCACATCATTGGGACCATACAGTATTTGTCCTTTAGTTTTTGGCTAGACTCACTCAGCATAATGTTCTCTAGGTCCATCCATGTTATTACATGCTTCATAAGTTTATCCTACCTTAAAGCTGCATAATATTCCATCGTATGTATATACCACAGTTTGTTTAGCCACTCTTCTGTTGATGGGGATTATGGCGGTTTCCATCTCGTTGCAATTGTAAATAACGCTGCTATAAACATTGGTGTGCAAATGTCCGTTTGTGTCTTTGCCCTTAAGTCCTTTGAGTAGATTCCCAGCAATGGTATTGCTGGGTCGTATGGCAATTCTATATTCAACTTTTTGAGGAACCACCAAACTGCCTTCCACAGTGGTTGCACCATTTGACATTCCCACCAACAGTGGATAAGTGTGCCTCTTTCTCCACATCCTCTCCAGCACTTGTCATTTTCTGTTTTGTTGATAATGGCCATTCTGGTGGGTGTGAGATGATATCTCATTGTGGTTTTGATTTGCATTTCTCTAATGGCCAGGGACATTGAGCATCTCCTCATGTGCCTTTTGGCCATTTGTATTTCCTCTTCTGAGAGGTGTCTGTTCAAGTCTTTTTCCCATTTTATAATTGGGTTGGCTGTCTTTTTGTTGTTGAGTTGAATAATCTCTTTATAAATTCTGGATACGAGACCTTTATCTGATATGTCATTTCCAAATATTGTCTCCCATTGTGTAGGCTGTCTTTCTACTTTCTTGATGAAGTTCTTTGATGCACAAAAGTGTTTAATTTTGAGGAGTTCCCATTTATTTATTTCTTTCTTCAGTGCTCTTGCTTTAGGTTTAAGGTCCATAAAACCGCCTCCAGTTGTAAGATCCATAAGATATCTCCCAACATTTTCCTCTAACTGTTTAATGGTCTTAGACCTAATGTTTAGATCTTTGATCGATTTTGAGTTAACTTTTGTATAGGGTGTGAGATATGGGTCTTCTTTCATTCTTTTGCATATGGATATCCAGTTCTCTAGGCACCATTTATTGAAGAGACTGTTCTGTCCCAGGTGAGTTGGCTTGACTGCCTTATCAAAGATCAAATGTCCATAGATGAGAGGGTCTATATCTGAGCACTCTATTCGATTCCATTGGTCGATATATCTATCTTTATGCCAATACCATGCTGTTTTGACCACTGTGGCTTCATAATGTGCCTTAAAGTCAGGCAGTGCAAGACTTCCAGCTTTGTTTTTTTTCCTCAAGATGTTTTTAGCAATTCGGGGCACCCTGCCCTTCCAGATAAATTTGCTTATTGGTTTTTCTATTTCTGAAAAATAAGTTGTTGGGAATTTGATTGGTATTGCATTGAATCTGTAAATCAATTTAGGTAGGATTGACATCTTAGCTATATTTAGTCTTCCAATCCATGAACACGGTATGCCCTTCCATCTATTTAGGTCTTCTGTGATTTCCTTTAGCAGTTTTTTGTAGTTTTCTTTATATAGGTTTTTTGTCTCTTTAGTTAAATTTATTCCTAGGTATTTTATTCTTTTAGTTGCAATTGTAAATGGGATTCGTTTCTTGATTTCCCCCTCAGCTTGTTCATTGCTAGTGTATAGAAATGCTACAGATTTTTGAACATTGATCTTGTAACCTGCTACTTTGCTGTACTCATTTATTATCTCTAGTAGTTTTGTTGTGGATTTTTCCGGGTTTTCGACGTATAGTATCATATCATCTGCAAACAGTGATAGTTTTACTTCTTCCTTTCTAATTTAGATGCCTTGTATTTCTTTTTCTTGTCTAATTGCTCTGGCTAGAACCTCCAACACAATGTTGAATAATAGTGGTGATAGTGGACATCCTTGTCTTGTTCCTGATCTTAGGGGGAAAGTTTTCAATTTTTTCCCCATTGAGGATGATATTAGCTGTGGGTTTTTCATATATTCCCTCTATCATTTTAAGCAAGTTCCCTTGTATTCCTATCCTTGGAAGTGTTTTCAACAGGAAAGGATGTTGAATCTTGTCCAATGCCTTCTCTGCATCAATTGAGATGATCATGTGATTTTTCTGCTTTGATTTGTTGATATGGTGTATTACATTAATTGATTTTCTTATGTTGAACCATCCTTGCATACCTGGGATGAATCCTACTTGGTCATGATGTATAATTCTTTTAATGTGTTGTTGGATACGATTTGCTAGAATTTTATTGAGGATTTTTGCATCTATATTCATTAGAGAGATTGGCCTGTAGTTTCCTTTTTTTGTAATATCTTTGCCTGGTTTTGGTATGAGGGTGATGTTGGCTTCATAGAATGAATTAGGTAGTTTTCCCTCCGCTTCAATTTTTTTTAAGAGTTTGAGGAGAGTTGGTACTAATTCTTTCTGGAATGTTTGATAGAATTCACATGTGAAGCCGTCTGGTCCTGGACTTTTCTTTTTAGGAAGCTTTTGAATGACTGCTTCAATTTCTTTACTTGTGATTGGTTTGTTGAGGTCATCTATGTCTTCTTGAGTCAAAGTTGGTTGTTCATGTCTTTCCAGGAACCCGTCCATTTCCTCTAAATTGTTGTATTTATTAGCGTAAAGTTGTTCATAGTATCCTGTTATTACCTCCTTTATTTCTGTGAGGTCAGTAGTTATGTCTCCTCTTCCATTTTTGATCTTATTTATTTGCATCCTCTCTCTTCTTCTTTTTGTCAATCTTGCTAAGGGCCCATCAATCTTATTGATTTTCTCATAGAACCAACTTCTGGCCTTATTGATTTTCTCTATTGTTTTCATGTTTTCAATTTCATTTATTTCTGCTCTAATCTTTGTTATTTCTTTCCTTTTGCTTGCTTTGGGATTAGTTTGCTGTTTTTCTCCAGTTCTTCCAAGTGAACAGTTAATTCCTGCATTTTTGCCTTCTTCTTTTCTGATATAGGCATTTAGGGCAATAAATTTACCTCTTAGCACTGCCTTTTCTGCATCCCATAAGTTTTGATATGTTGTGTTTTCATTTTCATTCACCTCGAGGTATTTGCTAATTTCTCTTGCAATTTCTTCTTTGACCCACTCGTGGTTTAAGAGTGTGTTGTTGAGCCTCCACGTATTTGTGAATTTTCTGGCACTCCATCTATTATTGATTTCCAACTTCATTCCTTTATGATCCGAGAAAGTGTTGTGTATGATTTCAATCTTTTTAAATTTGTTAAGAGTTGCCTTGTGACCCAGCATATGGTCTATCTTTGAGAATGATCCATGAGCACTTGAGAAAAAGGTGTATCCTGCTATTGTGGGATGTAATGTCCTATAAATGTCTGTTAATTCTAGCTCATTTATAGTAATATTCAGATTCTCTATTTCTTTATTGATCCTCTGTCTAGATGTTCTGTCCATTGATGAGAGTGGGGAATTAAAGTCTCCAACTATTATGGTATATGAGTATATTTCCCTTTTCAGTGTTTGAAGTGTATTCCTCACGTATTTTGGGGCATTCTGGTTCGGTGCGTAAATATTTATGATTGTTATGTCTTCTTGTTTAATTGTTCCTTTTATTAGTATATAGTGTCCTTCTTTGTCTCTTTTAACTGTTTTACATTTGAAGTCTAACTTGTTGGATATTAGTATAGCCACTCCTGCTCTTTTCTGGTTGTTATTTGCATGAAATATCTTTTCCCAACCTTTCACTTTCAACCTGTGTTTATCTTTGGGTCTAAGATGTGTTTCCTGTAGACAGCATATAGAAGGATCCTGTTTTTTAATCCATTCTGCCAATCTATGTCTTTTGATTGGGGAATTCAGTCCATTTGACATTTAGTGTTATTACTGTTTGGATAATATTTTCCTCTAACATTTTGCCTTTTGTATTATATATATCATATCTGACTTTCCTTCTTTCTACACTCTTCTCCATATTTTTCTCTTCTGTCTTTTCGTTTCTGACTCTAGTGCTCCCTTTAGTATTTCTTGCAGAGCTGGTCTCTTTGTCACAAATTCTCTCAGTGACTTTTTGTCTGAGAATGTTTTAATTTCTCCCTCATTTTTGAAGGATAATTTTGCTGGATATAGGAGTCTTGGTTGGCAGTTTTTCTCTTTTAGTAATTTAAATATATCATCCCACTGTCTTCTGGCTTCCATGGTTTCTGCTGAGAAATCTACACATAGTCTTATTGGGTTTCCCTTGTATGTGATGGATTGCTTCTCTCTCGCTGCTTTCAAGATCCTCTCTTTCTCTTTGACCTCTGACATTCTAAGTAGTAAGTGTCTTGGGGAACGCCTATTTGGGTCTAATCTCTTTGGGGTGCGCTGCACTTCTTGGAGCTGTAATTTTAGGTCTTTCATAAGAGTTGGGAAATTTTCGGTGATAATTTCTTCCATTAGTTTTTCTCCTCCTTTTCCCTTCTCTTCTCCTTCTGGGACACCCACAACATGTATATTTGTGCAGTTCATATTGTCCTTGAGTTCCCTGATACCCTGTTCAAGTTTTTCCATTCCTTTCCCGATAGATTCTGTTTCTTTTTGGAATTCAGATGTTCCATCCTCCAAATCACTAATTCTATCTTCTGTGTCTTTGAATCTATCATTGTAGGTATCCATTGTTTTTTCCATCTTTTCTACTTTGTCCTTCACTTCCATAAGTTCTGTGATTTTTTTTTTCAGTTTTTCTATTTCTTCTTTATGTTCAGCCCATGTCCTCTTCATGTCCTCCCTCAATTTATCGATTTCATTTTTGAACAGGTTTTCCATTTCTGTTCGTATATTCAGCATTAGTTGTCTCAGCTCTTGTATCTCATTTGAACTACTGGTTTGTTCCTTTGACTGGGCCATATTCTCAATCTTCTGAGCGTGGGCAGTTATCTTCTGCTGCTGGCGTCTGGGCATTTAGTCAGATTTCCCAGGGTGTCGGACCCAACAAGGTTGTAAGATTTTCCTGTGAAATCTCTGGGTTCTGTTTTTCTTATCCTGCCCAGTAGGTGGCGCTCGTGGCACACGTTTGTCTGCGGGTCCCACCAGTAAAAGGTGCTGTGGGTCCTTTAACTTTGGAAAACTCTCGCCGTGGGTGAGATTCGGCAGCCGAAGCGGCTTGGAAGAGTGCCAGCCGGCCCGGGGTCCGAACGCGGGGAGGGTCGCTGGCTGCCACAGCCCGGGAAAGCGCCCGTCCGAATTTCCTAGTCGGCCCGGGGCACCAAGCGTGGCGGGAGGGTGCCAGCCACAGCAGCCCGCCCGGGAAAGTGCATGTTCCCGGGGAGTCACGGGTTTTGAAGGGTCCCCCCATCACCGTTCTCCGCGGCCTGGGGATTTCCGATCCAATTCTCTCAGTTGGTCCGGGGGAGCGCGTGTGGTATGGGTGCCAGCCGCCGCGGTTTGAGGGGACCGCCTGTCCAATTCTCCCAGCCGGCCCGGGAAGGGGGAAGGGAGTGACTCTGGCCGCTTGCCGCCCCGCCCAGTGAAGCCCGCGCCCCTCGGCGATCTCACCAGAGCGGGTTCTCTCAGCCCGCCAGCCTCTCCAGGATGGGGTACGCTGTCTTTTTTATCTCTGTCATGGCTTTGGGAGCTGTTCTGTATCGTTTCTACTCCCCTAGTAGCTGTTCTGGAGGAGAAACTAAAATCGGTGCGTCTTACTAAGCCACCATCTTCCCCGAAGTCTGAGGCTTTTCTTATGTGGAAGGCACAGGATGGTCTCTGCTGGTCTTCTTTCCAGGCCCCTGGGTTCCAACCACTTTCCCTGGGGTGACTTCTTTCTGCATCTCCAAAGGCCTGGGCTGAGCTGCAAGTGCTGAGATGAGGAATGCTGAGCTGCTTAGCTGTGCTACTTTGCGATCTCTCATTTAAGCACCAGCCAATTAAGTCAAATGTCACTCATTGCAGCAGACACGCCTCCTAGCAGATGTAATTAGCAACAGATGAGATTCACGTACCATTGGCTTATGTCCGCAACAACAAGACTAGGTATGCTCCCCTGGCCAAGTTGACAACTGAATCTAACTAACACAGCATATAAAAAATTGATAAAAGGGCTAAAGAAAATTCTTTAGAATTTTATAGTAATAGCATTGAATATTACTGGATTAAATTCTCCAAATCAAAACACGCTGATTGACAGAATGAATAAAAAAAAGTATGATCCAACCATGTGCTATTCATAAGAGACTCACCACAGTACCCAAAGACACAAATAGGTTGAAAGTGAAAGGTTGAAAAAAGATATCCCGTGTAAACAATAATCCAAAAAGGGTTTGGATAGCTATATTAATATCAGACAAAATAGACTTTAAATGCAAAACTGTTACAAGAGACAAAGACAGACCCTATATATTAATAAAAGGGGCAATCCACCAAGATGAAATAAAAATCATATATATGACCCAAACCATGGTGCCTCAAAATACATGAGACAAACACTGACAAAATTGAAGGGAGAGATAACATCTCCATAATACAATTAGGGACTTCCATGTACCACTCTCATCAGTAGGCAGAACATAGAGACAAAAGATCAATAAGGACACAAGGAACTTGAATAATATGTAAGTGAACTAGACCTATTAGACATATACCAAATGTGGTACCCCCAAACAGCAGGATATACTTTATTCCAAGTGTTCCTGCATCATTCTTCAGGATAGGCTAAATGTTGGGTCACAAAGAAGTCTCAATAAAGTGAAAACTATTGAAATTATGCAATCCATGTTTTCTGATCAAAATGGAATGGGGTTCAAATCAATAGAACAGGAAAATTCACAAGTATTAATGGCCATTAAACAACACACTTTTAAACAATCAGTGGATCAAAGAAGAAATTGCAAGAGAAAATAATAAATCTCTCAAGATGACTAGAAATGAGAAAACAGCGTATCAAAACTTACAGGATGCAGTGAAGGCTGTGCTGAGAGGGAAGTTTATAGGCTTAAATGTCTACATTGAGAAGGAAGAAAGACCTAAAATCAAAGACCTAAGTGCACACCTGGAAGAACTAGAAAAAGAACAGCAACCTAATCCCAAAGCAAGGAGAAGGAAGGATATAACAAAGATTAGACTGGAAATAAATGAAATGGAGTATCAAAAAAAAAATAGAGAAATCACTCCAAAGCAACTACTAGGTGAACTGAAACAGTGCAGAACAGCTCCCGGGGCTACGGCAGGGAATGGACACATAGCGTACCCGAGTCTGGACTGGCTAGTCTGACTGCAAGACTCGGCTGCGGTGAGATCCCCGAGCGGCGCACGATTTCCCGAGCAGCGGCAGCTGCGGCGGTCAGAGCTACTCCCTCCCTCCTTCCCGGACCGGCTGAGAGTCTCGGAGAGGCAAGTTTCCCAAGCTGAGGCGGCCGGCGCCCCTCTTTTGCGGGCGGCTTCAAGTCTCGGCTTCGAGTCCGCGGTTACGAGTCTTGGATCAGAGGGCTATCCAAGCCCCCCCTGCGGGCGGCTTCCTGGTCCGCTGGGGAATTCCCCAGGCAGCAGCGGCTGGTGACTGACGCCCCTCCCCTGCGGGCGACTTCCTGGTCCGGTGGCGAATTACCCCGCCCGCTGCGGCCGGCGACCAGCCACAGGGTCCCCTTAAGCCACGGCAACTAAAGCCCCCACCACGCGCGGCCCCTGAACCAACGGAGAGAATTGGATCGGAAATCCCCAGGCCACGGAGATCGGTGACCAGGGGGATCCATTCCAAACACTTGAGACAAACGTGTGCCACGACCGCCACCTACTGGGCAGGATAAGAAAAACAGAACCCAGAGATTTCACAGAAAAATCTTACAACCTTGTGGGTCCGACACCTAGGGAAATCTGACTAAATGCCCAGACGCCAGCAGCAGAAGATAACTGCCCATGCTCAGAAGATTGAGAATATGGCCCAGTCAAAGGAACAAACCAATAGTTCAAATGAGATACAAGAGCTGAGACAACTAATGCTGAATATACGAACAGAAATGGAAAACCTGTTCAAAAATGAAATCGATAAATTGAGAGAGGACATGAAGAGGACATGGGCTGAACATAAAGAAGAAATAGAAAAACTGAAAAAAAAAATCACAGAACTTATGGAAGTGAAGGACAAAGTAGAAAAGATGGAAAAAACAATGGATACCTACAATGATAGATTCAAAGACACAGAAGATAGAATTAGTGATTTGGAGGATGGAACATCTGAATTCCAAAAAGAAACAGAATCTATCGGGAAAGGAATGGAAAAACTTGAACAGGGTATCAGGGAACTCAAGGACAATATGAACTGCACAAATATACATGTTGTGGGTGTCCCAGAAGGAGAAGAGAAGGGAAAAGGAGGAGAAAAACTAATGGAAGAAATTATCACCGAAAATTTCCCAACTCTTATGAAAGACCTAAAATTACAGCTCCAAGAAGTGCAGCGCACCCCAAAGAGATTAGACCCAAATAGGCGTTCCCCAAGACACTTACTACTTAGAATGTCAGAGGTCAAAGAGAAAGAGAGGATCTTGAAAGCAGCGAGAGAGAAGCAATCCATCACATACAAGGGAAACCCAATAAGACTATGTGTAGATTTCTCAGCAGAAACCATGGAAGCCAGAAGACAGTGGGATGATATATTTAAATTACTAAAAGAGAAAAACTGCCAACCAAGACTCCTATATCCAGCAAAATTATCCTTCAAAAATGAGGGAGAAATTAAAACATTCTCAGACAAAAAGTCACTGAGAGAATTTGTGACAAAGAGACCAGCTCTGCAAGAAATACTAAAGGGAGCACTAGAGTCAGAAACGAAAAGACAGAAGAGAAAAATATGGAGAAGAGTGTAGAAAGAAGGAAAGTCAGATATGATATATATAATACAAAAGGCAAAATGTTAGAGGAAAATATTATCCAAACAGTAATAACACTAAATGTCAAATGGACTGAATTCCCCAATCAAAAGACATAGATTGGCAGAATGGATTAAAAAACAGGATCCTTCTATATGCTGTCTACAGGAAACACATCTTAGACCCAAAGATAAACACAGGTTGAAAGTGAAAGGTTGGGAAAAGATATTTCATGCAAATAACAACCAGAAAAGAGCAGGAGTGGCTATACTAATATCCAACAAATTAGACTTCAAATGTAAAACAGTTAAAAGAGACAAAGAAGGACACTATATACTAATAAAAGGAACAATTAAACAAGAAGACATAACAATCATAAATATTTACGCACCGAACCAGAATGCCCCAAAATACGTGAGGAATACACTTCAAACACTGAAAAGGGAAATATACTCATATACCATAATAGTTGGAGACTTCAATTCCCCACTCTCATCAATGGACAGAACATCTAGACAGAGGATCAATAAAGAAATAGAGAATCTGAATATTACTATAAATGAGCTAGAATTAACAGACATTTATAGGACATTACATCCCACAATAGCAGGATACACCTTTTTCTCAAGTGCTCATGGATCATTCTCAAAGATAGACCATATGCTGGGTCACAAGGCAACTCTTAACAAATTTAAAAAGATTGAAATCATACACAACACTTTCTCGGATCATAAAGGAATGAAGTTGGAAATCAATAATAGATGGAGTGCCAGAAAATTCACAAATACGTGGAGGCTCAACAACACACTCTTAAACCACGAGTGGGTCAAAGAAGAAATTGCAAGAGAAATTAGCAAATACCTCGAGGTGAATGAAAATGAAAACACAACATATCAAAACTTATGGGATGCAGAAAAGGCAGTGCTAAGAGGTAAATTTATTGCCCTAAATGCCTATATCAGAAAAGAAGAAGGCAAAAATGCAGGAATTAACTGTTCACTTGGAAGAACTGGAGAAAAACAGCAAACTAATCCCAAAGCAAGCAAAAGGAAAGAAATAACAAAGATTAGAGCAGAAATAAATGAAATTGAAAACATGAAAACAATAGAGAAAATCAATAAGGCCAGAAGTTGGTTCTATGAGAAAATCAATAAGATTGATGGGCCCTTAGCAAGATTGACAAAAAGAAGAAGAGAGAGGATGCAAATAAATAAGATCAAAAATGGAAGAGGAGACATAACTACTGACCTCACAGAAATAAAGGAGGTAATAACAGGATACTATGAACAACTTTACGCTAATAAATACAACAATTTAGAGGAAATGGACGGGTTCCTGGAAAGACATGAACAACCAACTTTGACTCAAGAAGACATAGATGACCTCAACAAACCAATCACAAGTAAAGAAATTGAAGCAGTCATTCAAAAGCTTCCTAAAAAGAAAAGTCCAGGACCAGACGGCTTCACATGTGAATTCTATCAAACATTCCAGAAAGAATTAGTACCAACTCTCCTCAAACTCTTAAAAAAAATTGAAGCGGAGGGAAAACTACCTAATTCATTCTATGAAGCCAACATCACCCTCATACCAAAACCAGGCAAAGATATTACAAAAAAAGGAAACTACAGGCCAATCTCTCTAATGAATATAGATGCAAAAATCCTCAATAAAATTCTAGCAAATCGTATCCAACAACACATTAAAAGAATTATACATCATGACCAAGTAGGATTCATCCCAGGTATGCAAGGATGGTTCAACATAAGAAAATCAATTAATGTAATACACCATATCAACAAATCAAAGCAGAAAAATCACATGATCATCTCAATTGATGCAGAGAAGGCATTGGACAAGATTCAACATCCTTTCCTGTTGAAAACACTTCCAAGGATAGGAATACAAGGGAACTTGCTTAAAATGATAGAGGGAATATATGAAAAACCCACAGCTAATATCATCCTCAATGGGGAAAAAATTGAAAACTTTCCCCCTAAGATCAGGAACAAGACAAGGATGTCCACTATCACCACTATTATTCAACATTGTGTTGGAGGTTCTAGCCAGAGCAATTAGACAAGAAAAAGAAATACAAGGCATCTAAATTAGAAAGGAAGAAGTAAAACTATCACTGTTTGCAGATGATATGATACTATACGTCGAAAACCCGGAAAAATCCACAACAAAACTACTAGAGATAATAAATGAGTACAGCAAAGTAGCAGGTTACAAGATCAATGTTCAAAAATCTGTAGCATTTCTATACACTAGCAATGAACAAGCTGAGGGGGAAATCAAGAAACGAATCCCATTTACAATTGCAACTAAAAGAATAAAATACCTAGGAATAAATTTAACTAAAGAGACAAAAAACCTATATAAAGAAAACTACAAAAAACTGCTAAAGGAAATCACAGAAGACCTAAATAGATGGAAGGGCATACCGTGTTCATGGATTGGAAGACTAAATATAGCTAAGATGTCAATCCTACCTAAATTGATTTACAGATTCAATGCAATACCAATCAAATTCCCAACAACTTATTTTTCAGAAATAGAAAAACCAATAAGCAAATTTATCTGGAAGGGCAGGGTGCCCCGAATTGCTAAAAACATCTTGAGGAAAAAAAACAAAGCTGGAAGTCTTGCACTGCCTGACTTTAAGGCACATTATGAAGCCACAGTGGTCAAAACAGCATGGTATTGGCATAAAGATAGATATATCGACCAATGGAATCGAATAGAGTGCTCAGATATAGACCCTCTCATCTATGGACATTTGATCTTTGATAAGGCAGTCAAGCCAACTCACCTGGGACAGAACAGTCTCTTCAATAAATGGTGCCTAGAGAACTGGATATCCATATGCAAAAGAATGAAAGAAGACCCATATCTCACACCCTATACAAAAGTTAACTCAAAATGGATCAAAGATCTAAACATTAGGTCTAAGACCATTAAACAGTTAGAGGAAAATGTTGGGAGATATCTTATGGATCTTACAACTGGAGGCAGTTTTATGGACCTTAAACCTAAAGCAAGAGCACTGAAGAAAGAAATAAATAAATGGGAACTCCTCAAAATTAAACACTTTTGTGCATCAAAGAACTTCATCAAGAAAGTAGAAAGACAGCCTACACAATGGGAATCAATATTTGGAAATGACATATCAGATAAAGGTCTCGTATCCAGAATTTATAATGAGATTGTTCAACTCAACAACAAAAAGACAGCCAACCCAATTACAAAATGGGAAAAAGACTTGAACAGACACCTCTCAGAAGAGGAAATACAAATGGCCAAAAGGCACATGAAGAGATGCTCAATGTCCCTGGCCATTTGAGAAATGCAAATCAAAACCACAATGAGATATCATCTCACACCCACCAGAATGGCCATTATCAACAAAACAGAAAATGACAAGTGCTGGAGAGGATGCGGAGAAAGAGGCACACTTATCCACTGTTGGTGGGAATGTCAAATGGTGCAACCACTGTGGAAGGCAGTTTGGCGGTTCCTCAAAAAGCTGAATATAGAATTGCCATACGACCCAGCAATACCATTGCTGGGAATCTACTCAAAGGAATTAAGGGCAAAGACACAAACGGACATTTGCACACCAATGTTTATAGCAGCGTTATTTACAATTGCAAAGAGATGGAAACAGCCGAAATCTCCATCAACAGACGAGTGGCTAAACAAACTGTGGTATATACATACGATGGAATATTATGCAGCTTTAAGGCAGGATAAACTTATGAAGCATGTAATGACATGGATGGACCTAGAGAACATTATGCTGAGTGAGTCTAGCCAAAAACTAAAAGACAAATACTGTATGGTCCCAATGATGTGAATCGACACTTGAGAACAAACTTGGAATATGTCATTGGTAACAGAGTTCAGCAGGAGTTAGGAACAGGGTAAGATAATGGGTAATTGTAGCTGATGGGATACAGACTGTGCAATAGGTCTATATACAAAAACTCAAAAATGGACAGCACAATAATACCTAATTGTAAAGTAATCATGTAAAAACACTGAATGAAGCTGCATCCGAGCTATAGGTTTTTGTTTTGTTTTGTTTTGTTTTGTTCTTACTATTATTACTTTTATTTTTTTCCTCTATATTAACATTCTATATCTTTTTCGGTTATATTGCTAGTTCTTCTAAACCGATGCAAATGTACTAAGAAACGATGATCATGCATCTATGTGATGATGTTAAGAATTACTGATTGCATATGTAGAATGGTATGATTTCTAAAAAAAAAAAAAAATAGACAGTCCAATACTACCTAATTGTAATGTAATTATGTTAAAACACTGAATGAAGCTGCATCTGAGCTATAGTTTTTTTTGTTTTTTTTATACATTTTTGTATTTTTTATTTTTATTTTTATTTTTTCTCTATATTATCATTTTATTTCTTTTTCTGTTGTCTTGCTATTTCTTTTTCTAAATCGATGCATATGTACTAAGAAATGATGATCATACATCTATGTGATGATATTAAGAATTACTGATTGCATATGTAGAATGGAATGATTTCTAAATGTTGCGTTAGTTTATTTTTTTTAATTAATAAAAAAACATAGAGAAATCAATTAAACCCAAAAGTTGGTTCTTTGGCAAGGTCAATGAAATTGGCAAACCCTTAACTAGAATGATAAAGACAAGAAGAGAGAAGAGGAAAATAAGTAAAATCAGAAATGAGAGGGGGTGGTATTAGTATTGATGCCACAGAAATAAAAATGATCATACATAATCTAACTCAACCTGTCTGGATAGCGCAATTGAACAATCAAAACACAGGGAGCCCAGAATAAGAATGAGGGCCTTTAATCCTGTTATAGCTTAATGTAATACCTGGATATGTCCTATAATATATTAAGTAGATAATCTAAAATTATTGGCAAAGTCTCTTGAGAGATGGGAGACAAAATATGGAGCTATTAAACTTTATCACCAGGGAAACTGCTGATACTGTGTCAAACATTAGGGATGCCCAAATCCATAGGCCAAGCCCTTGTTTCTGAGGCTTACTCTTGTGATGCTTATGTATGTAGTGGAAAAGCATAGCCTTCCTATAGGTATGCCTAAGAGTTACTTCTGAAGGACCTCTTTTGTTGCCCAGATGTGTCCTCACACTCTCTAAGCCCAACTTTGCAATATAAATCATTACCTTCCCCTGCTATGTGAGTCATGACATCTAGGAGTGAAAGTATCCCTGGCAGTGTTGTAGACGACACTCAAGGGTTGAGTCCAACCCTGGCACCATGGGATCAGCAATTCCATCCTGACCAAAAAGGGGAAAATAAGTGAAACTAATAAAGTATCAGTGGTTGAAAGTGTTCAAATACAGTCAAGAGACTACTCTGGAGGTCACTCTTATGCAAGCTGCAGTTAGACACTGCTACCTATCAAAACTTGCCAACCCCCAACCAAACCATTCCAGCCACTCCTAAAGAACACCTAGGGCAATATGTAAGATTCTACAAAGGTTCCATGCACTTGGGTAATTTTCCAGAAACTTAACAACCTCCAGATGTTCCCTGGACCAGATAAGTCCTGAATCCTAGAAGGCCCAGACTCTTCAGAATATCAGTAGTTCCATCTCCCTACCCCATATTATTGACAGCCCCTTCCAAGATGAAAAAGTTAGAATGGCCATAGCCCAAATGCCCTAAAGAGTAGGATAGAAAGATCAAAGGTGATGGTGGGGTTATACACAGAAGGTAGAGTTTAACAGATAAATGTTATTCCTGAGTCATTAAATTGATATTTCTTTTAGTCTCCAGTATCTTAGTGCAGCTAGAAGTAAGAACCTAAAATTGTGGAATTGTAACCCATACCAAACTCTGAAATCTGTTCTTCAACTAATTGTTGTGCTATGCTTTGAAATGTATTGCTTTTTTTGTATATATGTTATTTTTCACAAAAAATTTCAAAAAGTCAATTGTGATGCTAAAAAAAATATTTATTCCTGCTAGTCTCCTATGTTTTGGAGCAGCAAGAATGAAAAATCTGAGATGATGGTATGGTAGCCCATGATAAACTCTGGGATCTGTCCTGTAACTATTTGTTCATGAGTCCTTGGAAAACTCTTGCTTTTTTCCTTTATTTTCTTTGTATATATGTTATATTATACAATAGAAAACAGCTTAAAAAATGATCATAAGAAGACATTATGGACAACTGTATGCTAATAAGTTAGAAAGGTTAGGCCAAATGGACAAATTCTTAGAATCACAAGAACAGTCTACACTGACTCTAGAAGAAATAGAAGACCACAACAGATCAACACAATTAAAGAATTTGAATTACTCATCAAAATCCTCCAATGAAGAAAAGCCCAGGACCAGATGGCTATTGTCTTCTATTTAGAGATTAAGTATGGTTTAAGGTGATGTGTATAGCTGCCAAGTTGGCAGCTGTACCAATAATTCCAAGAAGAATTAATACCAATTCTGCTCATAAACTTTCGAAAAAAGAGGAGAGAATACTACCTAACTCATTCTATGAGGCCCTCTTCACCCTAATAGCAAAACCAGATAAATAAACTACCAGAAAAGAAAATACAAGCAAGTTTTCTGAAGAACATAGTTGCAAAAATCCTCAACAAAATAATGAAGTCCATATGTACATAAAAGAATTGCACACCATGATCAAGCAGGCTTTATCTTAGGTATGGAAGGATGGTTCAACATAAAAACATACATTAATTGATTAACAAGCCAAAGGAGATGAAACGTGATCATCTTGATTGATGCAGAAAAGACATTTGAAAAAATCCAGAATCTTTTCTTGATAAAAAAACACAAAAATTTCAAAAGCTGGGAAACTTTCCCAACATGATAAAGGGCAAAATAGATGGAAACTTTCCCAACATGATAAAGGGCAGATATGAAAAATCCACAAGTAACAAATACTGAAGTTTTCCCTCTAAGATCTTAATAAGACAAGGATGCCCACTGTTATTCAACATTGTGCCAGAAATTCTAGCCAGAGAAGTTAGGCAAGAAAAAGAAATAAAGTCATCCAAGATGGAAAGAAAGAAGTAAAACTTTCAGTATTTGCAGATGACCTAATCCTATATATAGACAGTCCCCAAAATCTACAACAAAGCTTCTAGAGCAAATAAACAAGTTCAGTAAAGTGGCAGGATACAAGATCAACGCACAAACATTGGTCGCATATGATAAAACAGATTCAATGGTGCTTGGAAGTGTCAGTGACAAATAGAGATGCTGCCTTTGGCATGCTCCTATAGGAGAATCACAATGCAGACCCTTAGGATTTTGGAGCAAAGCCTTACCATTCACTGCAGATAGCTACTCTCCTTTTGAGAAACAGCCTTTGGCCTGCTACTAGGCCTTAGTAGAGACTGAATGCTTAATGATGGGCCACCAAGTTATCATGAGACCTGAGTTGCCTATCATGAGTTGGGTGTTGTCTGACCCACCAAGCCATAAAGTTGGTATGCACAGTAGCACTCCATCATAAAATGGAAATGGTATGTACAAGATAGAGCCAGAGCAGGTCCTGAAGGCACAAGCAAGTTACATGAGAAGTGGCCCAATTGCCCATGGTCTGTACTCCTGCCACATTACCTTCTCTTTCCTAGACAATAGTATAGCTTCTTGGGAGTTCCTCATAGTCAGTTGACTGAGGAAGAGAAAACTTGTGCCTGTTTTACAAATGGTTCTGCACAATATGCAAGTATTACACAAAAGTGGACAGCTGCAACACTGCAGCCCCTTTTTGGGATGTCTCTGAAGGACAGTGGTGAGAGGAAATCCTCCCAGTGGGTAGAACTTTGAGCAGTGCACCTGGTTGTTCATTTTGCTTGGAAGGAGAACTAGCTAGAGGTGCATTTGTATACTGAATTGTGGGCTGTTGCTAATGGTTTGACTGGATGGTCAGGGACTTGGAAGGAGTATGATTGGAAGATTGGTGACAAAGAGGTCTGGGGAAGAGATATGTGGATAGACCTTTCTGAGTGGACAAAAATCATGAAGATATTTGTGTCTCATGTGAATGTTCACCAGAGGGTGACTTTAGCAGAGGAAGGTTCTAATAATCAAGTGGATAAGAATGACCTATTCTGTGGATAAAACTCATCCTCTTTTCCCAGCCACTCCTGTGTCATTGCCCAAAGGGCTCATGAATAAAGTGGTCATGGTGGTAGGGATGGAGGTTATGCATGGGCTCAGCAACATGACTTCCACTCACCAAGGCCAACCTGGCTACAGCCACTGCTGAATGCCCAATCTGCCAGCAGCAGAGACCCACACTCAGCCCTCAGTATGGCACCACTCCCTGAGGTGATCAGCCAGCTATATGGTGGCAGGTTAATTATATTGGACCATTTCCATCATGGAAGGGGCAAAAATATGTTCTAACTGGAATAGACACATACTCTGGGTATGAACCTGCTTTCCTTGCACACACTGCTTCTGCCAAAACTACCATCTGTGGACTTACCGAATGCCTTATCCACCATCATGGTATTCCACACAGCATTGCCTCTGATCAAGGAACCCACTTCACAGCAAATGAAATGCAGGCATGGGCACATGCTCATGGAATTCTCTCATCTGACCAGGATCCTGTCATCCAGAGGCAGCTGGGTTGATAGAACAGTGGAATGACTTTTTAAAAATTCAATTACAGTGACAATACCTTGCAGGGCTGGGGCAATGTTCTCCAGGAGGCTGTGTATGCTCTGAATTAGTGTCCAATCTGTGGTGCTGTTACTCCCATAGCCAGGATTCATGGGTCCAGGAATCAAGGGGTAGAAATGGGAGTGGCACCACTCACTATTACCCCTGGTGATCCACTAGGAGAATTTATGTTTTCTATTCCTGCCACCTTGAGCTCTGCTGGTCTACGGTTTTTAGTTCCAGAAGGGGGAGTGCTTCCACCAGGAGAAGTAACAGTGATTCCATTCAACTGGAATCTAAAACTGCCACCTGGTCTCTTTGAATTACTCATGCCCCTGGATCAACAAACTAAGATGGGGATTACTTTACTGGCTGTGGTGATTGATCCTGACTATCAGTGTGAAAGAAGACTTCAACTACACAATAGAATATAGGAGATCCCCTAGGGTTCTCTGTGTTAAAATCAATGGAAAACTGCAAGAACCCAGTCCAGGCAGGACTGTCAGTGGCTCAGAAACTTCAGGAATGAAGGTTTGGGTCACCCACCAGGGAAAGAACCATGGCTAGTTAAGGTGCTTGCTGAGGGTAAAGGGAACACAGAATGGGTAGTAGAAGGTAGTGATAAATATGAACTATGATCACATGATCAGTTACAGAAATGAGGACTGTAATGGTATGAATGGTTCTTCCTTGCCTTGCCTACATAGTAGCTATGTATTTATACGTAAATCAAATATATTTGTTTTCCTCTCTATTTTATTCTCTTTATCATATGACATAAACTGTTTTGTTCATGTTATAGTATTTAAATTGTAGGATATCAAGGCTAGGAATGACTATTCCCCAAGGACTTATACCCTATTCTGGAGAGATTTAATACATTTCTGGTTGTACATAGGACAGTTTTCATTAGGGAAAGAAGAAAATGTGTCTGCTGTTGTCTTCTATTTAGAGATTAAGTATGGTTTAAGGTGAAGTGTATAGCTGCCAAGTTGAAAAGGGGTGGACTGTGATGGTTAGGTTCATGTGTCAACTTGGCCAGGTGATAGTGCCCAGTTGTCTGGTCAAGCAAGCACTGGCTTATCTGTTGCTGTGAGGACATTTCATGGACTTAAATCATAAGGACATTGGCTGTATCCATGGCTGATTACATCTGCAACCAGCTAAGGGGAGTGTCTTCTGAAACAAGTGACAGTTAATCTAATCACTGGAAGGCTCTTAAGGAGAATTCAGAAGAGACAATCCCTCTTTCTACTTCAGCCAGCCAGCCTCTCCTGAAAGTTCATTGAAGACCTTTATTGAAACTGCCAGCTCATGGCCTGCCCTACAGATCTTGGACACTTACATCTCATAGTTCTGTGAGACACTCTTTTAAATCTCGTACTTACAGATATCTCTTGTTGGTTCTGTTTCTCTACAGAACCTTACCTAATGCAACACCAAAGAAACTGAAGAGGCAACCAAGAAAAAAGTTCTATTTGTAATAGCAAAAAAATTTATATATATATTTAAGCGTATTTTTTTTTTGCATGGGCAGACACCAGGAAATGAACCCAGGTCTCTCGCATGGTAGGAGAGAATTCTGCCAGTGAGCCACCATGGCCCACCCTCTTTAAGTGTAAATTTAACTAAGGAGGTAAAGGACATGTACAGAGAAAATTAAAAAATATTGTTAAAATACATCAAAAAATACCTAAATAAATGAAAGGGCATTTCATGTTCATGAACAGGAAAACTAAATATTGTTAAGATGTCAATTCTACCCAAGTTGATATACAGATTCAATGCAATACCAATCAAAATTCTAACAGCCTAATTTAAAGAAATGGAAAAGCCAATCATCAAATTTATTTGGAAGGGTAAGAGGCCCCAGATATATCTTGAAAAAGAAGAAAGAAGACGGGAGAATTATACTTCCTGGCTTTAAAACATACTACAAAAGCTACAATAGTTAAAATAGCATGGTATAGTACAAGGATAGATATATTGACCAATGGAATCAAATTGAGAGTTCAAAAATAGACTGTCACATCCATAGCCAAATGATATTTGACAAGGCTGCCAAGTCCACTCAACTGGGGAAGAATAGTCTCACAGCAAATGGTGCTATGAGAATTAGATATCTATATTCAAAAAATGAAAGAGGACCCCTGTCTCATTCCATCTAAAAAATTAACTCAAAATGGATCAAAGATCTAATAGAAGGACCAGGATTATAAAACTCCCAGGAGAAGTTGTAGGGAAGCATTTGCAAGATCTTGTCATGGGCAATAGTTTCTTAGACTTTACACTCAGAGCACAAGCAATGAAAGAAAAAAAATAGATAAATTGGACTTCTTGAAAATTAAAAAAAACAACTGGGGCATCAAATGACTTTGTCAAGAAAGTGAAAAGACAGCCTACTCAGTGGGGGAAATATTTTGAGACCATATATCTTTTTTAGGGTTTAATATCCAGAATATATAAAGTAATCCTTCAATTCAACAATAAAAAGCCACACAACCTAATTTAAAAATGGCCAAAAGACTTGACTAGATCTTTCTCCAAGAGGAGAGGAAATATAAATGGCTATAAAAGCACATGAGAAAAGGCTGAACATCAGTAGTTACTAGGGCAATACAAATAAAAAATACAATGTGATATCATTTGACACTTACTAGAAAGGTCACTATTTAAAAAAAGAAAACTACATGTGTCGGAGAGGATGTGGATAAATAAAAACACTCATTCATTGCTGGCGGCAATGCAAAATGTGCAGCTTCTGTGAAAGATAGTTTGGCAGTTCCTCAAGAAGTTAAGTATAGAATTGCCATATGACCCAGCAATCCCACTTCTAGGTATATACCCAGAAGAACTGAAAGCACGTTCTTGAACAGACATTTACACATTGATGGTCATTATTCACAGCTGCCAAAAGATAGATGCAACCCACGTGTTTATCAACCAATGAATGGATAAACAAAATGTATATATACATATGTGGAATATTATTCAGCTGTAAAAAGTAATGAAGTCCTGATGCATGCAATGACATGGATGAACCTTGAGGATATTATGTTGTGAAATAAGCCAGACACAAAAGGACGAATATATGAGTTCACTGTTATTAACTAATTATAATTGGCAATATCATAGAGTTAGAGTATAGAATGCAGGTTACCGGGAGATAGATTGCAGTTAAGAAATGGGGAACTATTGCTTCACTTTGTGCAGATTTTCTATATAGGCTGGTTGTAAAGGTTTGGGAATTGATGGTTGTGATGGTAGCATATTATCATGACTGCAGTTAACAGAACTGAACTCTATAGGGTAATGTGATTAAAAGGGGAAACTTTAGTCTGTATATGTTACTAGAATAAAAAATTAAAGAATAAAACATAGGTCTGCACACACAGTGAACACTGAAGGATTATAGTTAAGTATAAGATGGTCTTTCATGAATTATAACAAATGTACACCACTAATGCAAGTGTTAATAACAGGGAGCTATATGGGAAAAAGTATATAAATCTAACATAAACTATGGATGATAGTTAATAATACTATTTTAATAATCTTTCAAAAATTGTAACAAATGCAACTACTGTTATAAAAATAGTACAATTATTAAAAAGTGCTATTAACAACTGTAAAAAATGTTCCACACCCGTGCAAGGTGTTGGTTGCGGCTTAGGGTATAGGAATCCTGTATTTTATGCAGGATTGTTCAGTAAACACACAACTTTTCTAATTAAAATTTTTTTAAAGATTTTATTTGCCCAAGGAAGCCATTCATCATTTTATAATTTAATATAATGATGTATACTATATTAAATATGTTGTTTTATATCATGTATCATTTATCATTCTATTAACTCTATATAATGGGATTCTGTGCAAGATATCATTTGAAAAAAAATGTGCTGCTGTGAATGTTTTAGGTGACTAGGGTAGAAGAAAGGGTAGGATGTTTTTAGAGCTCTGGTGTCAATCATTCCATCACCAGCTAAATGGCCTCACATAAATTCCTTCAGCTCTTATTACCAAAAAGTTTAGGCTTAGAAATGGGTGTGAGGTACTGAGAGGAACAATGATATAGAAGAATGAAATAGATATGAAAGTAATGATATGTATATTTCATAAATGTGGCTTAATATTTTGGCTATTGTAATAAAAAGTAAGTAGAGATTTTGAAAAGCCTTTTATGCCTTCCCAACTAGATTATAAGTTCCCCGAAATGTTTCTTTATTATTTTATTTCTTTATTATTTGCTGATTTATCATGCCTGGCACATTTTAGGCCATCCACAAATTCATATTTGATGAAATATTGAATGACTTGGTTAATAAGTCAATTAACAGACAAGCTTACTATCTTATTTCTAAGACCCTCTAATGCTGTTTTGTTATGCAAAAGCAGCCACAAACGACTTGACTTTGGATAACATGGCCGACGTGAAAATGAAACAGCTAAACTAGAGTGAGCTGGGAGCAGTTTTTTTCCTTTCCTGTTAGGAAATTGGAAGTTTGGTTCCTGCTCTGCCCTAGATTCTGAGCAGCAATGACGTACATGGGCTAGGATGTAGGCAAGCAGATACTACCTTTTCATTTTGAATCATAAATATTATCATTTTAGATTTTTGACATTTATCTTAGCCTTTGTGATGTCACTCCTCCCGTTGGCATTTGATAGGGTATGTGGAGCATAATCCAGCACAGCAAAGTCCCACATACCTGATTCTTTGCCATATGTGATGTGGGAAAATAAAAGGGAATCGAAAATTTCATGCTTTCAGGTACATATATGCAAAATTACAAATACCGCAATTAAGAAGACACAAGTACAGAACTGTCAAAGGGGTATACATTATATCAAGAGCTAGGGTGAAAAATATAAGGTGACATCTATATATTATATATCATACTTGTCATAATTTGGGGACCAATTGCCCCAAATCTCATATATTTAGTCAATGGCAATGTTATGAAAAATTTAACTTTCATTTCAATTCAACAATTATTTATTTAACAGAATGCTATATATCAGGCATATATAAAGATGGGGAAAGATAAGTCCTCTTAGTGGTGATCTAAGACAAGTATACAAATAACTGTCATTGAAAAGCTAATAAGAAAAGTACAAATAAAGTTACATGGAATTTGAAGAGGAGAAACTAATTAATGTAATTGAGATTTATGAATAGGATGGTATATTAGTCATGGTTCTCTAGAGAAATAGAACGAGCAGGAGATATCTATAAATATGAAATTTATAAAGGTGTCTCACACAACCATAGGAATGGAAGAGTCTGAAATTCTTAGGGCAGACTGTGAAGCTGGTGGCTCCCATGAAAGGTCTGGATGGACTCCACTAGAGAAGCATGCTGGTTGAAGAAGCAGTGAAAAAAATCTCTTTACTTCTTTAAAAGCCTTCAGCTGATTGGATTGTCTCATTGTGGGAGACACACCTTAGTTGATCTTAGATGTAATCAGCCACAGATGCAATCAACTGATTGATGATTTAATATACCAGCCTTCTAGCTTATCAATCAGCCATAAAATATCCTTGCACCAATGATCAGACCAGTGCTTGCCTGACCAGACAAGTGGGCCTAATCACTTGGCCAAGTTGACACCAGAACCTAACCATCACAGATGGCATTAGAAGTGGATAGGAAGGGGGCGGGCCACAGTGCCTCAGCAGGCAAGAATGCTTGCCTTCCATGCCAGAGGACCTGGGTTCGATTCCCAGTGCCTGCCCATGTAAAAAAAAAAAAAAAAAGAGGAAGAAGTGGACAGGAAGGCAAAGAATTTTGATTGATGGAAATTAAAGTCTGAGAAAGAAGAACACAGACAAAGCTGTGACTTTGGGAAAGTTCTGTATTTTGGAGGAATAGTGAGTAGTTGAATGTGACTGGAGCCTAAGGTATACTTGGAGAAGTGGTGGGGAATGAAGTTGGAAAGACAGGGAGGTTTTATTGTAGAAAGGTCTAAATATTAAATGACATACTCACACTTAATTTAATTGGAAATGTGAAGACTGCGAAAGAGTTTGAGCAAAAGAATTGTAGGTTGGTGCTGTGATTCAAAAAGTATAGTCTGGCAGCTATTAGGAAAGAGAGATATGAGAAGGGAGATGGTGAGTTTTTAAATTATTACAAAATGCTAATGCCTGGATTATTGGGAGACTAGTGAAATTAGAGTGTAAAGATGTAAGAAATGTTACATAGGATCCAGAGAGAAAGCAGATGTCACAACATCAATTTGGATAATTTGAGGAGAGTTTAATAAGGGGACTATCATCAAAGGTGTGGACAATGTAGGGAAATCACAAGGGACAGATAATGCAGTTCCTTGGGAAAAGCTATGCCCCTAGGCCTAAACTGGTTTGGGGCAGAAGTATTATCAGAAACCAAGAGAGAGTTGAAGAGAGCACAAAACCTTAATTGGAGCAGGGCAGCTAAGTCATATCAGTCTCAGGGAAAATATCCTAAGTTTACTCTCTCCCTCACTCTAGTTTGTTGCTAGGGTACTTCACTGGCCAAGAACATAGCAAGAGTACAAGAGAGCTGTTAATAATATCCATGTATGTCAGCCTGCCAGGGCAGAGAGCAGAGTGGAGAAGGTAGAAATGAACTGGAGGGCAGATAGAAGTCTCCAGTGCAGTTTTGGACCAGTATAGGGCACTTTGGGTGAGATGCAAAGCAGAGAGCTGAAAATGCAGCTGTGGAGTACAGGGTGGAGGCATAATTTTGGGCTAGAGATGAGGAGGTTTGAACTGCTGAAGCTATGGAAGAAGATGAAATCTTGGTGAAGAGGTTATAAAAAGAAAGTCCTGGGATAGATCTTTGAGGAAAAGCTGCATTTAGAAGACAGGAGGAAATAGCAAGGAAGATTAGGAGGAAAGGAAGGAAATGAAGCCAGGAGAAAGTTAATGTAAAGGAAAGATCTAGCATCATGTAGGAGAAAGAGGCAAACACAGAAGCTCAAGGAGGAAATTACGTTTTTAAGAAGTGTAAGGTAGAAATAGTCACCTGCTCTTTGCTCTTTTGCCAGTTGAGGTTAGGGAGTTGTTTTTGTTAATGCCAACTTGGACTTAGATTTCTCTAAGGGTTGTGCTTTGGATTTGGGGGGAAAGGAAGGAAAATGAAAATGAAGTGGTATAGTGAAGGACGTGAGGGCAGGAACAAATAATCATAGCTTCACATTTCCATTTAATATTATTTTCTTCTCTACATCTTTCTGCTTCTCTTCCTCCTCTTTTTCCTCTTCTTCCTTAGCATTTATTGAGCATAAATGCTTCAACTACCCATTTATTCCTAAAGAAAAGCAGTCAGGTTCCATATATGTCATGAATTTTGCCCATGGTCATGCTTTTAGACTTATTTTCAAAACCAGATTCCTCAAACTCCAAAGTTCTACATTATTTTCATGGTAAAAAGTGTTATGTTTGAAAGAGCCAGGCAACCTGAGCTCCAGTGCAAGCCTTGTTGTTAAATTAAATTAAATTTTTCTATTAATAGAGCTTGCTTTCAAATGATCTAAGAACAGTCATGTATTCAAAACACTTTCCTTAGAGAATGTTGCTGTATAAATATTAGCTGCACCATGAATAGTTTCCATAATGCAAACATTTGAGCTGAATTAAATATCCACTTTGAAGGTCCTTAAAGTAAAACATCTTTATCATGTTATATAAACTGAATTTATGCCAAGAAAATGGATGACATACTTCCAGATGTTTTATGATATGGCATATTTATTGCTCAGTTTCTAGTGTATAAATCAAGATATTACAATTACCAACAATGTGCTCAGAATAAGTTGCTGTGAAATCAGTGACATCTGAGAGTTCAGGCTGGAAGACAATGCAGAAGCTTGTTCAAATAAGAAATGATGGGTGCCCTCTGACCAGTGCTCCTCCCAAAGGAATAACAAAGGCACCCACTGTTCATTGTCATTGTAGTTGAAATATTAGAAATGAGCAATCTGGTCTGCTCTTGGAATATTTGCCTTAAATAGGAAGTGTCCAACTTTTTTTTTTAAGCATCCCCATCAGTACAAATGATAGTATTCCATACATGAAGTTTTGCTATATTGTTGAGAGAACATCTGTGTACTCTGTAACATTTCATGATTTTATGTGATTCTTGTGTCACATGCATTAAAATTTTAGAAATCATTGGAAAATGTCTTGGGCATTGTTTAAAATTTGCAGTCTAGCCAATACACACATTTTCTCACTTTCCCCCTTATTCTGTATTTCTCTTTTAAAAGTTCTTTCAGTTCTATATGGTGAATTCAGACTACTGGGGCATGTTGTAGATAATCATATTATTAGTAGAGTAGAAAAGTCACCCATTTTATTATCCCCTAGCACAATAAAAAAACTTATACACAGAAATGTTGATTTCTTTATCATTGATTTGTTTAACATTAATATATATATGGAATTAGCAGAGCCATAGAGAGACCAAAATAATGAGTCTAGTGCTTTAGAATATATCAGTTAGTTGGACCATTTCAAAATACCATATACTCTCATCAGGGAAATAAAATAATCTCCTTACCTATCTTTGGATTTACCAAAGGTATATCCTTTGGTACATGGGTGTGGCATTGAAAACTCTGAGGTCCTAGGTCTCTACTCTTATACCTGTTTTCATTTACAGACTTTTAAAATAGAACAATGACTTCAAAATTCTGAAGAAAGTAATTCTAAGGAATGTTATATACAGCCAAACTATGAGTATGACATCCAATAATCAAGGTCTTAAAAGTCTTAACTCCTATTAAACTTAAAAACAAAAAACTACTAGAGATGTGATCCACCAAAGTGAGACAAGAAACCAAATAAGAGGAAGACCAGAAGCACAGAAAATTGGGAGTGGGAGGGTGGGGGTAGTTGCATTACTGGAGTCAGATGAGAGGGAATTAGAAACACAGTAAAAGGAGATCCAAGGAAGACAAGTACATACTGAAGATAGAAAGCAGGTTCAGGTTAGAGCAGTGTGAACTTAGATTTTAACTCCTTTCTCTTTCTTCTATTAAAGATATCTTACTAGCTTCAGAGAAGTTTCTTCAGGGGAAGAATGAAGTGATTTTTTTAAATTGCTGAAAAGGAAAATTTCAATGTTGCGTTTAGAAATTTTTGGCGATGATGGATTTTGAAGAAAGCAGTAGGAGTTAAGTGAGTGAACTTTTCAGGCAATTAATAGTCACATATGATTGAAAGATGAAAATACAAAGAAAGTCTGAATGATTATGACAAAGTTAATACAGTATTAAATATCAAGGAAAGAGGAAAATTCTGTCCCTTTTAAAGTTTTAGCCCTAAATGCATTCATGACAAAGGAATGCATTAATTTGATGAAAGATGTTAATGCAAACATAAATGTTTATTTTCTCATGACTTCATAGTTTTCTGAATTATCCACATAGATAACTTCTATAACCAGCCAAATTCATCATTCAGCAAAGAAATTTTATAAAGGATTTGTGTTGGGATATTTTACCTTTAAGTGAGAATCTGTAGTTAATTAGTGTAGTGCCCACTATAGGCATGGTCAACTGCTTGGTTACTTGGTGTTCAGATAAAAAGAGAATGAATTCTAGAAAATGTAAAAATAAGCTCTAAGATAGGCATCCATTAGTATTTCTGGGTAGGCCATTACTATTACTTTCTTATTACATCATTATAAATATGCAAGTAAATCTAATTAAATAAAAAGTATATGATTTCTCTCAGAAGTCATGCATTATTTGGAAATAATGACAATTACCTGCCTCCTTGTAGCTGTCATTTAATTATGTTAAAAAAAAGCTCTATTTCACATCATATATAAAAATCAACTCAAAATGGAATAAAGACCTTAATATAAGAGTTAGAACTATCAAACTCCTAGAAGAAAACATAGGTAAGCATCTTCAGGACTTTATATTAGGCAGTGATTTCTTAGACTTTACATCCAAAGCACAAGTAACAACAAAAGAAAAATAGATAAATGGGACCTTATCAAAATTTGAAACTTTTGGTCCTCAAAGGACCTTATCATGAAAGTAAAACAACAACCCATACAATGGGAGAAAATGTTTGGAGACCACATATCCAATAAAGGATTAATATAAATAAATCCTTCAGCTTAACAACAAAAAGATAACCCAATTTAAAAATGGGAGAAATATTTGAACAGACAGGTATCAAAGAAGAGATACAAACAGCCAGAAAGCACATGAAAAGATGCTCAACATCATTAGCCATTAGGGAAATGTGAATCAAAACCACAATGAGATACCATTTCACACCCATTAGAATGACTGCAATGAAAAAAACTGAAATAACAAGTGTTGGAGAGCATGTGGAGATACAGGAACACTCATTTGTTGCTGGTGGCATTGTAAAATGGTGCAGCCACTGTGGAAGATGTTTTGGCAGTCCCTCAGAAAGCTAAGTATAGAACTACTACATGACCTGGCAATCCCACTACTAGGTATATATACCCAAAGGTATTGAAAGCGGGGACTTGAACAGATATTTGCACACCGCTGTTCATAGCAACATTATTCACAATTGCCAAAAGATGGAAGCAACTCAAATTTCCATTAACTGATATATGTATAAATAAAATATGGCATATGCATATAATGGAATATTTTCAGTAATAAAAAGGAATGAAGTCCTATGCAACAACATAGACGAAACTTGAAGATACAATGTTCAGTAAAATAAGCCAGAAACAAAAAGGACAAATATTGAATGAACTCACTGTTTTGAAGCAATTAGAATAAGCACACTCACAGAGTCAGAATCTAGAATATGGTTATCAGGATAGGGTGGAGACTTGAAATAGGTAGTTAATGCTTAAAATGTACAGGGTTCTATTTGGAATGATGAAAATGTTTGGTAATGGATGGTGGTGATGGTAGCACAATACTGTGAACATAGTTGAGAGCATTGATATAAATGATTAAAAGGGGAAATATTAGATTGGATATATGATAACAAAATAAAATTTAAAAAATCTATGGACCTACACTATATAAACCATGAACTCTAAGTTAAACCATGGACTTTAATTATTAGTACAATTATAAAAATGTGGAACCATCAATTATAACAAATATTCCATACCAGTGCTAGGTGTTCGTGGTGGCATGGTATATGAGCATCCTATATTTTATGCATGATTGTTCTGTAAACCTGTTAAAATGAAAAACAATTATGTAAGTGCCTTCATTGTCCAATCATTGTATTAGGGGTTCAATTCATGGTACTAGTCCTTATGGAGCTAACAATCAACAGAGTTTTTTTGAAAAGATACAGTAAAGTATAAGTCTTGAGAGAAAAAGAAAGTCAAATTATAAAAGAAATGTGGAATTAATGCCTTAGAGGTATTTGTAATTTTAAGATTTCTTATAATTTTGTAAGATTTCTGGGATTGCATAAATTAATGTTACATTCTCAGAATAAATCTTCCGCAGACACAAAATTTCCCTATTATTTGTTCACACTGAACCATTCCCTGACAATATTACCTGTTTGCATGTTTTATCTACTCTACCAGATGTACGAAATCCTACAGAGCCAAGAAAGAATAAAAAAAAAACTTTGTATTCTCTGGTCCTCTCTCAATAAATGCTTTTGAGTGAATGATATGCTAATATAAACAAATAGATGTTAGGATGTAGTATGAAAGAGAAATGTAGGGTAATATTATCACAATCCTCAGCCATAAATGAAAATTCATTGTCTCAGTCTGTTTACTGCTTAGATCAGCAGTTTAAATGAGATGTTGGAACCTTGGAAAAGGTGATAGAGGAAGAGAGGAATGATTTCAACTTTGCGGGGCTTAGGGCTTGTGAGAAAAGATTCAAGGTAGTGGCCTTATTCAGCTAAAAAAGAGTAGGTTATTTGCAGACATGTGAGTAGTTATCCTCAATTATGCATGGAAGCGCATGCTATCCTCCCTTCTTTTGTAAGGTGGACAAAATTAAAGGTTGGCTTTTATTAAACAGTTTTGGAAATATTTCAGCTTTATGTTATACATTAATTAGGCCAAACTGAAGACCCCTCAGTAAAACCATGTGTTTTCAGTTTACAATATGCTTTTACATACATTATTTTCTATTTTCTCATTTGATTCTCACAAATATTCAGAGAGGCAGGTAAAATAGATATTTTCATTTCAAGGGAAAAAACTGTGGCTTGCAGCCCTCCCAGAGACTCATGAAAATATTTGGCAGTTGGAACCAGAACACGGTTTCCTGCCTTCCATGTGGTGTCTTTTCATTTGAGGCCATCCTCCCTTATGTGAAAATGCATTCACTTTCTATCTTAAAATTCTAGAGCCTCAAATTAGATGTAAAATATCATTCATTTTGTAGTTATTGGCCTTTTGGGTCATGTCCAGCTAATATTAACAATACCTTATATTTTTATACCTACACTAAATGTACCAAACAAGCCTAAAATCTTCATTATGAAGGCTTTCAATCTGAATGCATTTCCCTTGAATTCACTTGATTCTGAAATTTTAAGGATAAAATTGTGACAACAATTCAAATTGCTAAACTGATGGATTAATTCTCTCTTTCTGCCTTTAAATACTTTAAATTTGTCAAGGAAAGCTACTTTCTCTTCAGAGTGTGCCTTCTTATTTAAAAAGAGGATGCAGAGTCCATTGAGGGAGGTGGACTGTCTGCACAGCATGAGCTGTCCGAACTAGCTAGAAGCATTAGCTTAGGCAAAAAGAAAACTGAAAATTTCAATTGCCTGCATGAGCCACAAAATGGAATTAACAAGAAACACATAAAAACTATAGACTATAATTTTATTCTGCCAAATGGATCTCTGGCAGACATTTCCTGAAGTTAACATCAAATAGAAGGAAATGGCTAAAAGTGTAATTTTTTCCTGTATCATTTTTTTTGCCACCTTATTGACAGAAGAAATTAAATAGTGCCCAGAAAAATTTATCCACTGGGTCAATGAAAATCATCTTCAATCCTTAATGGAGAGGTGATGTAGAAAGATTTCTCCCTTTCTAATTATGAAATAATCCTTATGGATCATCTTACTAAAATAATACAAAAATTCAAATGTATATTTATTTGTGATAATATCTATTTGTGATGTATAGTGTCCTCCAAGACAGGACACTAGACAAGAGTTTGCAGTCTAGTAAACATGCATAAGTATCTATAATGAATGGTATGAAGCAACAACCTTCAGTAAAGAGGTATGGGAAAGAAGGGATGAGGATTCAAAAGCAAGAGAGATTTTTTCTAGTTGGAAGACATCAAAGAAAGTTTCTTGGAGCAATTATATTTTGGCTAGGTTTGAAAGATCATCAACATTTGAATATGTGGAGGTGGTGGAGGCATTATTAAAATATTCTAGGTAGAGGAAACAGCATGGAAAGAAAGCATCCAGTGAGTGTTACAGATAGTTCATAGTTCAGTCTGACAGGGCATAGTGTGCGGGAAGATTAGTGAGAAAGCAAGATTGTAAAGTTTGGCTAGAAGCTAAAAGGAATTTGGATTTTATTATGTGGGCAATAGGAAACCACTTGAAGCTCTTGACCTGGGAATGAAATGATCACATTGTGCTTCTGGAAGATTAATCTGGTAGTGAATCATAAGGTGTGCTAAAGAGAGAAGAGAATGGCAGTGGGAATTTCAGTTAAGAGGCTATTTCAGGATCCCTGTAAAGTGACAATGCAAGCCTGACTTGAGAGGCGATGGCGATGGAGAGAAGTGAATAAGCAAAATATGTTGTTCATTCATTCAATTAATATATATTAGCTGTCTTGGACTACACTATTATTTGAGATAACACTGGTAAGCAAAATAAAAATGGCATTTGCCCTCATAAGGCTTACAATATAATAGCATGGAAAGAAGTTATTTAAATAATATAAAAATTGTATAATTTCAATCACAGAATGGGCTATGAAGGGAATATACTTGGTGCTAGAAGAACATATGGTAGAAGATTGACCAAGACTGGAGTGGTAGAGAAGCCTTCTGAAAGGAAATAACATTTGATATGAAATCAGGATGGGTAGGAATTAAATATAAAAGATGGGGAGAGAAATGTGGAACAGAATTCCAGGCAGACTGACAGGCATATTCAAAAGAGAATATATACCAGGGAGAATAGACCCTGGTATTAATTCCAAGCAATTGATCTCCTCTTCACTGAGGAGTTCATTGAAGCCGAGACAGAGAAAACAAGAGGGAGAAAAATGTGAAAGGAGAGTGAAGTAGTAAGGAGGGGCAAGATCTTTCCAGGTTTCATAGCTCAAATTAAGCCCAGTGGATTTAAAACAGAGGAGAGATAGTTGATTATAATTGAAACAGATTGCTCTGACAGAAGTGTGGGGAAAGACCTTGATGAAGACCAAATAAGAGGCCCCTTAAGGTAATTCAGGTGTGAAATGGCAGATGCTAGTAGTGTGAGCAAAGTTGGTTGCAGGGAAAGAGAATCATAAACTGGATGTGGGATTAGAAAGAGGGATTTCTTTGTTTTTTAGTTAGGTTCATGAAGCCATTCAAAAAATGGGATGAAACTATAATTTTGATTTTGGGAAAATTAAATTTAAATTAAAATTTAATTCAAGAGAGCTAAGTGGATAAATCTGGGAAGTAGCTGGATAGAAAAGTCTGGAGCTGGAGATAATTTGGGAATTATGGGGTTGACGATAACACAGGTGAGATGAAGTTATCAAGAAGATGTATAAATGTGTAATGTACAGAGTGTGAAATGTATAGAAGAAAAGATAGACTAGATAAGATATTTAAGGAAATCTATAATTGGTGGTTAACTAGACAAGAATCAGCCAGTAAAGAAGAGGGAACTGTCAGAACTTTTTGAAGGGAAGTTAGGTGAGGGGCATGATGAAATCAAAGGAAAGAGAATGTTTCTAAAAGGACTAATGCACAGTGATAAGGACTATTGAGTGGTCAAGTAAGAGGAACACTGCAAAAATCCACTGGATTTAGTTATTGGTGGACCTTAGAGTGAGACACTCTTGTGGCATGGTTGAGCAACAAGATAGAAAAATCAGATCGGAGAGATGAGATGTGAGTAGGAAAGCAGACAGTGAGCAAAGAAAATCCTTAGGAGACATGTGACTATGAAGGAGATAAGATAGAGTGATAGGGAAGTGGAATAGAGAGATGTTTGTTATTTGTTTTTGTTTTTGCCTTACGATAATGCCTATACACAGAAACAGAAAAGTAAAAAAAAATTTTATGGGCAGGCACCAGGAACCGAAGCTGGGTCTCCGGCATGGCAGACAAGAACTCGGCCACTGAACTACGGCCGTTGCCCGCCCTAAGATATTTTTTTTTCTTTAAAGCAAAGTAAGCAAACAGTCTGTCCATGAGGGATATTTAGTATATTGAAGATTAAATTTTATTCAGGACTGCCTGGAAGCTAAGGCAAAAAGTGAAAGACTGTGGGTCATGTAAACTTCATTATCTGATTGTAATACTAAAAATAGCTAATATTAATGAGTAATTTCTATTATCCATGCAGTATCTCATTTAGTCCTCATAAAACCCCATGGAATAGCCCTCAACCCAGATAAGGAGACTTGGGACAAAGGGGAAAAACAGGTTGGTTAGGATTGCTTAGGCAATAAGCTGTTGAGGGTTGCTTTGAACCGGGCCATTTGACCCAGGCCTACTCTCTTTGGCAGGTATTCTACATTGTCTTCACTTATACTGAATTAGGAAAGACATAGTTCCTTTGGTTCTAAACTCCAAAAGGCATTGGTCACATGGGATTTCATTCAGGGGACGTTGAACAACATAAAAGAGAGTGCATATAGATCGGCTTTTGAGCATTTGCAATAGTCATTGATTATTTTGACATCAGTGAACATCCAGGTGAGATTTGACCTTTAACAGCTGCTTCCTGGTTCATGTTTGAGGCTACAGGTTCCAAATCAGAAAAGCCTCAGCTACCCTGTGTTTGGCTAGGGGAATTTTCCAGGCTCTGCTTCCCACCCTCAGTTTAAAAGCCCCATTTACCTGCTTTCCAGGATTGTGATCTTTGTCTTCTATGGAATGCTTCCCCTCTGCTGAGCTGCTGAGTTAGTTATGAGAAGGTCAGAGTCTGTTTTTTTGTTTTTTTTAATTCACAAAAGTAATATATGTTTATTATTTAAATTTAGAGAATTCAGAAAAATATAAAGAAGAAATCAAAGGTCATTTGTAATCCCTCCATCCCTACATAACCATTAGTAAGATTAAACATCCTTACTATCTTTCAAATTCTGTGGATTTACATATGTTTAAGACTTGATTTAGGCTCTGTTCTGGATACTTTGTTTCAAAATTTACACAAGTGAAGTAGCACTTTACATAATATTTTGTAAGATGCTTTCTTTGTTTAAGAGTTGTGACTAGTTTCCCATGCCATTAAATATTTTGAAATGGCTAAATAGCATTTTGTCACAAGGGTACATACTCTACATTTACCCAATTCTGTATTTTTGGGCATCCAGTTTTTTTCTCATTATTTTAACAATTATAGATAATGCTGCTATGAATAATATTATACATAAATCTCTGTGTATAGCTTGGCTTTTTTTTCCTTAGGAAAAATTCCTAGAACGTAAGGTGCATGTTAAAAGGACTTAAAAAATGTAATGTACTTACTGAAAACAAGATTGTTATCCAGGTGCTAGCTCTTAGATTAAATATGAATGCATATAGAAACTATTTCCATGTCTCATACTTAGTAGTTGATTAATAAATTGTATTCAAAATAAGCAAACCATGGTTTCTGATCTATAGGGTATCTATTTTTGGAAAAAAGTAACTTCAGCACCTAACTTGCTTGCACATTTTCCCTGTTCCTATGTTGTTTTCTCATTTAATAAGGATAATTAACACTCAAATTTTTAAGTAGCAGGCATAGAACAAAGCATTTTCTATGTCACATGTCACTAATCTTCACACCCATAGGCAGTATTATTATACTCTTTTCACAGATGAGTAAACTGAGACTGGGAGGGGTTAAGTGATATGTCCAAAGTTGCATAGAGTACACATGCCAGAGCCAGGCTTCAAAGCTAACACTCTAGTCCCAGAGTCTACAAAGACACTAGTCATATACATTCCCTATTCAGAGCACTAGCCTCTAACATTGGTCTCTTATTCTCTCTCTTTCCACTTCCCTCCTTGCTTGACTCTTTCTCTCAGCTATTTTTCGAGAGCAATTTAGAGAAAGTATCTTTAGGAAAGAAATAAAAATGAACGTATCAGTGCTTTTGGAAGCAAGCAAAGTGATTGCAAAGTGATGCTTAATTCATTACTTTCTTTTCATTCAAGGTTTTGATTTTTAGCTCCAGGATCTTTGGTCCACATAAACTGTTTTACTCTAGGCTGGCTTGAGTGAGAACCAGTAGAGACAGGCAACAATAATGGGAGAGCAAGAGTGAAGTCACTAAAAAATAGCAATGTCTTTGTCTGAACCCTCTGTGCTGGCACATTGTGCTTCACATGTAGATTATTCTTCATGGGGGATTTCCTTGAATTAAAGGAGACTGTTTAAGAAACGGCTGGATATACAAGATTTCTTCCCTGTTCCAAGCTATGAAGCTGATTGATCTTCTCAAATCTTTTGCCACAGTTGTTATTCCAAAGAGAGAAAAATGTGTATAGGAGTGGAAATTAACCAAGGGCATCACCTTCTTGATCATTTCCTTTTCCCAGTGGGTGTAGGACAACTGCATGAGTTTGCAAGATATGCAGGTAAATACATTGTATGTAGAATTTATGTATGGTGGCCTGGGTAATGTAAAAAAAAAAAAAAAAACTGCTAAGGACTATGCAAGCCAACTTTTGACTTCTACTATAGCCAACCACTCCAACAACTGACCAACTCAGATAGCTTCCCTGAAAAGAGAAGGGAAAACAACAGAAATGTGAATTTTAAAATGATATTAGTAAAAGGTTTATCCTAAATTACTTAATAACTCTGCAGTTATGAGATTAGGCTCTGCAGTATCATAAACATCATGATTAAGACCTTAAGTCTTATAACTTTAAGTTTCATTATTCCTAGGCTATAGTATTAGATCGCAACAGGTCTAACCAATGGAGTTAACCATTTCAGACACATCTCTGAATTTTCGGTGGGGGAAGGTGGTTATTATGAGCTGTATTGTTACTGTCCCAAAAAGTTATATTGAAGTCCTAGCCCCCAGTACTGCAGAATGTGACCTTATTAGGAAATAGGACTATTGCAGATGGAATGAGTTAAGATCAGGTCATACTGGAGAAGGGTTGGTCTTAATCTAATATGACTTGTGTCCTCATAAGAAAGGGACAAGAGGCACAGATACACAAGGAAAGAGTGTCAGGTGATGGAGGTAGAGATTCAGTGGAAGCCAAGGAACATCAAGGATTGCCAGAAAATCACTAGAATCACTGTGGAGAGGAAAGAAAGGATCAGAGAAACCATGGCCCTCCAGACACAATGATTTCTTGTTTCTAGCCTCCAAACTGTGAGGCAATACATTTCTGTCATTTTAAGCCACCAAGTTTGTGAAGAAAAGCAAATACAGTCCTGGGAAACTAATACAAAGGGATGGAATGAGATTTGTGTTTCTGTTCTTTTCAAAGCTGCCACATTCCACTTCCAGCCTCATTTTTGTACATTAGTTTGTACAGTGCAATAGAAGATACTAAAGTAGGAGCAGGAGTTGGGTCCTTCCTCTAGCTTCATTATAACAGACGAACCAAAAAGAAGTAAAATTCTTTCAATTCCAACTCTATAGTATTTATACTTCTATTTTGATAGCTCTATTCACTTTTGAACAATTTGAATAAAAAGGAGAGAAGTAATAGGCATCCATGAGATGTGAATAGGATAGTGTGCTGGTTTGAAAGGATATGTGTATCCTAGAAAAGCCATGGCTTAATCCTAATCCAATCTTGTGGGAGCAACCACTTCTCTTAAACTGTATTTGGCACTGTATATTGAAAACTTGATGACATTATCTCCACAGAGATGTACCTCATCCAATTGTGGGTATTAACTTTTGAATAGAGGAAAGTATGACTCCACACATTCCAGGTGGGTCTTGATTACTTTACTGGAATTCTTTAACAGATGAAGCATTTTGGATAAGGCTTGAGATTTTGAGAGAGCAGAAAATTATGACAGAATGACTAGAGCCACAAAGCAGAGAGCCCATGCCTCACAAATCTTTGGAGATGAAGAAGAAATACATTCCCAAGGGAGCTTCATGAAACAAGAAGCCTGAAGAGAAAGCTAGCAGACCACACCATGTTCGCCACATGCCTTTCTAGCTGAGAAAGATGTCCCAAACTTCATTGACCTTTCTTGAGTGAAGGTAACCTCTTCTCGGTACTTTAATTTGGCCATTATTATAGACTTGCTCAATTGGGACACTTTTCTTGGCCTTAGAACTATAAACTAGCAACTTAATAAATTCCCCCTTTTAAAAGCCATGCTGTTTGCATTCCAGCAGCTAACAAACTAGAACAGATAGTAAATTTTACTTTTATAGTCTGTACAAGTGATCTGCTAGTTTGTTTTCCAAGCAGTTTGTAAAGTATGCTTCTCCCCCCCACACACACCCTGCTTCCAAACCCATAATTTATATTGCCCTGATGAAACATTCCATTTTAAATCTCACTATTATAGTGGGGTTTCAATTGAAAATTATAGTATACAAAATTGTGAGGTTAAATATGAGACTTAGAGTCAAGAAACCTGTTCACTTCTTGGACGTGGTCTTGTTGAGTGGACCTTGGAAAATTTGGAAGAAAATTCTGAAGAAGTTTGAGTGAAACAAAGATTCTAGAAAAAGTATTTGCATGCAAAAAAAAAAAAAAAATCAATGCAAAGTGGTATAGAAACATAGATCTTCCAAGTTCATTTGGACTGTTTGTGCCTCCTCTGCTGATGCCCACACAGAGCCTCGACCCTTAGACATGTCTGTTCATGTCCCAGTCTGGACACGCAAAAATATGTTTGTAAATTCTTGCCAAGCAAAGGCAGGAGAAGGGAGCCATCTGGTGTGGGAGGTGCACACCAGTTAACTCTATCAGGAAGCAGATGGCTGAGCTGCAGGAGGTTTTTGAGGCTGAGAACTAGAGAAAGTGCAGGCTTCGTTGACACGAAGAACACTGAGATATCAATGTAAGTGGAAGACGCTCACAGAACTAGGAGAAAGAATTTCATAAGAAGAAACTGCTCCTTTTGGTCTGTTTCACTTTGGCTAGCACGTGAGTCCATTCCTCAAGCATTCATTGAATGTCTAACATATTTGATATTGTGCCTTTTGGGAAATAAACACAAAGAAATGTCATTGAAGAGAAGGAAGAGTAATTTGCTTTAGGGAAGAAACAATTCTAATGGGCATGATGTTAATTCCCTAAATGTTAATAAGACCCTGGTAAACGCTGTGAGAATCATTCTGAACCTGTATTCCTTTTCCTCCAGGACAGTATAAATAAAAACTCAAAAAACTAAAACCTAACTTCGCTTTAGGAAGAGGAATAGTAACTATATCTTACCCAAATGTGTATTCTCTCAGGCTTGAATGTTCATCTTCTCTTTCTTTCATACTCACATCTACGTCTCAAACATAATTAATTTCAGCCATTTAAAATTTTGTTATTGTAGATTTGTGAAAGGTTGGGACTAAATAACAGATGGGTATGGAAAAGGTTACAAAATAAACACAGAACAAATATAGAACACTTATACATTTATAATTTTTCTATAAATATAGAAAACATATAATTTCAATGGACTTGGCTGTTATCCAATCTCTTCGTTTAATGAATAGAGAAGTCAAAGTTCAGAGAAATTAAGTGCCTTGCCCAAGGTCATAAAATTCATTAGAGGTAAAATTTTAGAAGAAATCAGTTCACTGACACTTTAATATAAAGATTATAATAATTACAGAATGTTACCTATTGATTATGAGAAAATGAAATGCATTTTAGAGTAACAGGTAAATGAGCTCCATTCCATACCTTCTTTTCTAGAATATTGTCTGAGAAACTAAGGCTTAAAGAATTCCATTCTTGCCTTGCATTTTTTGCCCTTTTCTTTTGCATATGCTTCTAATAAATTACTCTGTATTTTTGAAATATGTATAGACTTTAATCAATACCATTTTTTGTTGTTTAGAATTCTGACAGATTAAGTTTTTTGATTATTTTCTGAACTAGCTCTCTATTCACCTAAATTTTCTAGAAGCACATTTTATCTGGATTGGAACAGTAGGATCATTGCAAGTTAATGCAATGTACCTTTGGATTATCCTGCGCAATATTCTCTCCCCAAATAGTATCATGTTTCAGCTCCAAATCACTTAATTCCTAGACTATGCCATGCAATGAATCATACTTATATTGTCTTTGGGAAGTACCAGTTCAAAAGAAATCAAAAAGAACCAGAACATTCTTGAGGATGCTTTCTAGTAAAGTGATATAATCACCTGTTTAAATCTAGAATTCTGTAGCGTAGAATCTTGCAAAAAAATTTTAGTAACTTATGTATGGTGATTTGGGAGGAGATGGTAGAGGGAATATTTTCAGTATGAAGGGAGATTGCTAATACTTGGTTTTGAAGATGATTATAATTTTTTTCTTATGCTAGTAGAGTTTTAGTAGGAAATATGACAGGAAATCTAAGGAGATGAATTCTGACTTTCAGGAAAGATTTAATTAGTTATAACTTAGAAAATATTTGCTCTTGCATTGAATTTTATTATTTTATTTATACCTTGTTCTTACAAAGATACATTTGAAGGAATAATCTTTTTTTGGCTACACATTGGGTAACTGTAATTATATGAAACACTGTTTTCTGACAGGCTGTAGTCAGGAGAGCCCTTCTGAAAATAATGTAGCTTATTTCTGCTGCTTAATCCTTCATGTGCTCTTGCTCTGTTCATTGTATCTTTGCTTTGAATATACCAACCAGATGTTAGAATTCTTTACATAGACAGCCTTTTATGCTAGAATTAAGTTTTTACAAGCAATTCTTCTTTAAAATATCTTTTATTCCCATGTAATAGCTATCATTTATTGAATGCTTATTATATTCAGAGCACTGTCTCAGTGCCTTAAAGTGTAATATCATTTATAATCCTCACTTCAACCCAGGAGGTAGCTACTTTTATAACTCCCATTTTAGAGATGAAAAGCTTGAAGGTTAGAGAGATGAAGTAAGTTGCCAAGGGCACACAACCAGTAAGTTGCAAAATTGACTCTTGAGTCCAGTTCTATCATACCCAGAGGTGTGCATTCCATCACACACAGAAGTTATGTTCTTAATTGCTCAATGAAGCTTCAGACAGTTCATGTCACTTCCTTGACTTGTAAACTGGAACCAGCAATGTTCTTCATGATTGGTCTCTGTTGTCAATGGGGCACATAAAATAGATGTTAAATAGCAGAATGAAAATAAAATCCAGCTGGGCATTAGCTGAGGCCCTGAGGTCATCTACTCTTGCTAAAAAGTATGAGCAGACCAGCAGCATCATAATCAGCTTGGGTTAGTTAGAAGTGCAGACTCTCTACCCCATTCCAGACTACTTGAATCCAAATCAAGTGTCATATTTTTCACATGTATGTAGACCAAAGAACCCTATACATTTCAGAAAGATCTTGTCAGTGCTGGGGAAAGCCTGAAGCTTTCACCCTGCCCACTTTGACTTGAGAAGCTCAGATGTGACTCTTTTTCCTTTCTTTTTGAGATTTTGCCTAAATCTGAGACCCCAATATTTCATTGGAAGGATAGATATTGCTATTCAAAAAAGTTTAAAACTACTGAGCTACCTTAAGTTCCTTATTTTATTTATGAAGAAAATGAAGTTCAATTGATGACTTACCCAAAGTAAATTATCGGCAGATCCAGAATGAGAAACCAGGACCAGATTTCCTGACTTTGGATTAAAAATATTTGAGCATAGTTTAATATAGCATGGGGAATCGTTTTAGAATCAGAAGGCCAAAATTCTACTCATGACTCCGTCTAGAATCAGCAGGGTGATCAAGAGCAAGCCAGATTTCTCTATAACTTAATGAATGGTATGCATTACCACTAAATATAGGTTTCCTTCTAATTTTTGCATTTGATGATGAAAATAAAGGTTATGCTACTCTCCTATTTTCACCCAATTCCTATTATGTCTTTTAAAATATTCAATGCAATTTTATTGAGATATATTCACATACCGTAATCATGCAAAGTGTACAGTCAGTGGTTCACAGCATTATCATATAGTTGTGCATTCATCACCACAATCAGTTTTTGAACATTTTCATTACTCCAAAAATAAAAAAATAAAAAGAAGAATAAAAATTAGAGTTAAAAAAGAGCACTCCAAACATCCCATATTCCTTAATCCCCCCTTTTATTTATTTATTTTTTATCTGTATTTTCTTATTGATCTGTCTATATATTGGATAAAAGGAGAGTCAGTCACAAGGTTTTCACAATCACATGGTCACACCTTGAAAGCTATATAGTTATACAGTACAGTTCAACAGTTTCAGATATTTCCTTCTTGCTATTCTAACATTTTAAAAACTAAAAAGGGATATCTATATAATACATAAGATTAACCTCCAGAATGACCTCTTAATTCTATTTGTGATCTCTCAGCCACTGAAATTTTGTTTCATTTGTCTTCCCCTTTTGGTCAAGAAGGTTGTCTCAATCCCATGATGCCAGGGCCAGGCTTATCCCAGGGAGTTAGGTCCCACATTGCCAGGGAGATTTACAACCCTGAGAGTAATCTCCATGTGGGGGTGGGGATAGAAGTGAGTTTATCTGCAGAGTCAGCTTAGAGAGAGAGGCCACATTTGAGCAACAAAGGAGGTTCTGGGGGAGGGGGGTGACGCTCAGAATAATTATAAGTAAGCTTAGCTTCTCCTTTGCAGGAATAAGTTTCATAAGGGCAAACCTCAAGACTGAGGGCTTGGCCTTTCAAATAGGTATTCCCTAATGATAGCAAGAATATCAGAAAGTCCCCAGGGTGGAAGTTTAATATTTCCATTTTTTTTCCCCAACCTATCAAGGGGACTTTGAAGATACTTTTTATTTTCTGCCCAGATTTACTCTGGGATGTATTGGGGCATCACAATAACCTGTAAAAAGCAACAAGAGCTTGCTCCCTACTCAAGGTTCCATGTATGGTGTTCAAACAAACTGACCATACAAGTTAAATTAGATCGTGTGCTACAGAAAATATAAATTTTGCACCAAATAAACATCTTTTCCTTTGGTCTCACACAGAAGTTGAAGTTTTAAAATACAGGCAATATCATCTTTTACCCTTTAGTCTGATTTACCTAGTCCTAATCAGATCAGCTTCATTCATTTCTCTAAGTCTGATCTCTTTTCTCAGCTTTTTTTTTTTTTTTTTTTTTTTTTTTTAACAATTGCTGTTTGGTGTAATGCTGACTTTCATAGCTGCAGAACTCTAGTTCTGAGTTTCAGGTGTTACACAAATACCTGAAGTTCCAGGGAATGACCAGGTTATACACAAGGAGCGCTGCATCTCAGAGTTTAGAAAAAATAGTTTAGGAACGATGTGACTGCTGTGAAAGCTTGCAATCTAGTAACCTTTACAATAAGCCTTCACCTAATAACCAATTCTCAAATTCAATTCTCAGAGTTTGCACATTATAGTGAGTCCATATTAGTGAGGTGCTATGATGTTTGATGTTTGTCTTTTTGTTTCCAGTTGTTTCACTCAACATACTCTCCTCAAGGTTTATTCACCTGCTTTCTTATCTCACAACTTCATTCCTTCTTGCAGCTGCTCAATATTCCATTGTGTGTATACACCACAGTTCGCCCTTCTGTTCATCAGTCAATGTACTCTTAAACCACCTCCATCCATTGCAAATCATGAATTACTGCCAGTATAAACACCAGTGTGAAAATGTCCATTCATTTCCCTGCTTTTGGTTCTTCCAAGTATATACCTAACAGCAGAGTTGCAGGATCATATGACAACCCTATATTTAGCCTCCTGTGGAAACACCACACTGCCCTCCAGAGCAGCTGCACTGTTATACTTCCCTACCAACAATGAATAGGTAAATCTCTTTCTCCGAATTTTCTTCAGCATTTGTATCTTTCTGTTTATTTTTATAAACAGTTTTATTCACACACCATCCAATCCATCCTAAGTATACAATCAATGATTCCTGGTATAATCACATAGTTATGCGTATACCACCACAATATATATGAGGACATTTCCATTTCTTCTGCCAAGAAAGAAGAAGAGATAAAAAGAAGAAAAATTAAAATAAAATAAAAAAGGAGAAACAACAGCACCAATAATCCCATAACCCTCCCTTATATCCCCCTCTTACTGGCATTTAGTTTTGATATATTGCCTTTGTTACTTTTCCTGGAAGCATTTTCCAAATGTTATTGTTAACTATAGACCCGAGTTTGTATTGATTGTATTTTTTCCATAAACCATACCATTTTCAATACCTTGCAATGTTAAGATTCGTTTACCCTCTCATAAAAACATTCTTATATTTGTACATTTGAACAGCATCATTGTCCACTCTAGGTTTCAATAAATACACAGACCCATTCTTTATCCCCTATCTTTCCTCCTGGTGTCATACGTGCCACTAGCCTTCCTCTTTCAACCATACTAACACTCAGCTTTATTCAGTGTACTTACAATATTGCGCTAGCATCAGATAGTATTGTGCTATCCATTTCTGGATCTTTACAATCAATACTGTTGAACATTCTGTACTACTTCAGCATCGAATGTCTAACATTTACCCTTTTTCTATCTCCTGATAAACTGTGTTCTCAACTTTAACTCTCTAAGTTCACTCATTAATGTCAGTTCATATTAGTGAAATCATACAATATTTGTCATTTTGTTTTTGACAAATTTCACTCAAATATAATGTCCTCAAGTTTCATCCAAACTGTTGCATGCATCTTGACTTTATTCTATACCCTTACTGATAGTCTTCATTACTACACTCTTCTCCAGACTTCTCTCTCCTGTCTTTTCCTATTTGCCTGTAGTGTACCATATAGTGTTTCTTATAGAGAAGGAGTCTTGTTCACAAACTCTCTCAGTGTCTGTTTTTCTGAAAATATTTAAGACTCTCCCTCATTTTTGGAGGACAGCTTTTCTGAATATAGAATTCTTGGTAGGCAGTTTTTCACTTTCAGTATCTTACCACTTCCTTCTTGCTTCTGTGGTGTCTGATGAGGAAATAGCACTTAGTCTTATTGAGCTTCCCTTATATGTGATGGATCACTTTTCTCTTGCTTCTTTGAGGAGTCTGTCTTTGTTTTTGACACTTGACATTCTGATTAGTAAGTGTCTCGGCATAGGTCTATTCAGATCTATTCTGTTTGGGGTATGCTGTGCTTCTTGAATCTTTAATTTTATATCTTTTGTAAGAGATGGGAATTTTTATGTGATAATTTCCTCCATTATTCTTTCTGCCCCTTTTCCCTTCTCTTCACCTTCTGGGGCATCCATAACATGTATATTTGTATGTTTCATGTTGTCAATCAATTCTCTGAGACCCTGATCATATTTTTCCTATCTTTTCCCTATCTGTTCTTTGGTTTGTAGGATTTCAGACACCCTGCCCTCTAATTCACTAATCCTTTTTTTCTGATACCTCAATCTGCTGTTGTAAGTCTCCATTGTATTTTTCATCTTTTCTGTTATGCTTTTCATTCCCATAAGTTCTTCCATTTCTTCTAAGCTTTTAAGTTCTTGTTTATGGTCACCCAATATTTCTTTCTATTCTTCATGTGTTTTGTTATATCTTTCCTGAACTCATTTATTTGATTTTTGATTTGGTTTAGCATATTTGTTTAAATACTTTAATTAGTTGTTTCAACTGCTGTATCTTATCTGAAGTATTAGTTTGTTTCTCCTGGTATGGCTTGTAATATTTTGCTGGTGTCTAAGCACTGATACTTTAGTAATTATACTTATTTTTTCCCCTTTGTTCAGGATGGAATTGTTGATCCCACAGTTCCAGGTCTAGATTCATCCCTGGGAGTCATCTCCCACATTTCCAGGGAAACTTTCACCCCTGGATGTTATGTCCCACATAGGGGAAAGAGCAATGATTTCACTTGCAGAGTTGGGCTTAGAGAGACTGAGACCACATCTGAGCAACAAAAGAGGTCCTCCAGAAGAAGTAGATTGATGGAGAAGTAGATTGGCAAATGATGGTGTACACTTATGAATGAAGGTCATGCTGCTACAAATAGGAACAATGTCATGAGGCATGCAAAGATGTGAATGAACATGTGGAATGATTGGTGAGACAAAATAAGCCAGAAACAAAAGAACGAGAATGGTATGGTCACCTTTAGAAATGCTTAGAAGAAAACAGGGGCCTAGATTGTAAGTTTTTAGAGCAGACACATTAAGTCCAGAGTGGTGATTATTATTTCTGGATTTATGCCTAAGTTTAAGGCATACCTATAGGTAATCTAAGCTTCTCCACTACCTACGTAAGCTTCATAAGAGTAAGCCTCATGATCTAGGGCATGGCCTATTGATTTGGGTGTCCCTAAAGTTTGACACAGTATCATGGGATTCCCTGATGGTAAGGTTTAATAGTTCCATATTCTTTCTCCATTCCACAGGAGACTTTGCCAAAACTTTTTGATTATCTGCTTAGTATACTCTAAGATATATCCAGGCATTACAATAATCTACACAGGATTTAAGGACCTCTTTCTTATTCTGGGCTTCCTGTATTTCAGTTGTTCAAATGAGCAATGCAGATAGGTTGAATTAGATTATGTACTACAGAAAATTTCAATTCCAGATCAAAAAAACCTTTCTTCCATTGGTCTCAAAGAATATGTGTGGTTCTAAAATATGAACACTGTCTTCCTTACCCCTGTGTTCTGAATTACTTTACCCTTAACCTGTTTGGCTTCATTCTTATCTCTAAATATCAGGTTATATATATATAACAGCCTCTCAAAATCCAGAAATAATAATTCCCACTCTGGACTTATTGTGTCTGCTCTAAAAGCTTAAAATCTAGGCCCCTGTTTTCTTCTAAGCATTTTCTAAAGGTGATCATACCATTCTCATTCTTTAGTTTCTGGCTTATTTTGTCTCACCAGCCATCCCACATGTTCATTCACATTGTTGCATGCCTCATGACATTGTTCCTTTTTGTAGCAGCACAACCTGCATTCATAAGTATACACTATCGCTTGCCACTCTACTTCTCCATCAGTGCATCCTTCAGCCACCTGCATTCATCAGGCATCATGTATAGGCCCAAAGTCCACAGTCCATCAGTATTCTCAATTTTAGATAATTTAATTGTTTCCAAGAGAAAGAAAACCCATAAACACACCCTCACCAAATAGGAAATCTAAACCTTCTCTTGACTCTTGTCCATCCTCCCATTATTTGCCTCCGCTATTGCTGTGGCAGTGCTGATGGTTTTCTTTTGAACATACCTCATAGCATGCAATACCAGTTTTCTCCCTGTACCCTGGACTTAACCACTGTTTGTATAAGAATCATATCTTTGAAGTAATTCTTTCATAAACTAATTCATATTTCTAGTGTTAATCAGTGGGACGTGTAGGAATATACAACCCCTTTCGATCTTGTTCATCTTCAATATGGCAATATTACTTATAGACCCACTAGAGAACCACCTTCATGCCTATCTACTCCCTTACCTTGGCGTTCAACCTCATTAGCTAATGATTCATCCATCTCTAGCTTCTATATATCTCTATATACATTCTGTATTATAAGCCTCTGATTATACCTTTATGCTGGTCATAAAAGTGTAATCGTACAGTATTTATATTTTTGTGTCTGGCTAATTTCACTCAGCATTATGTCCTCAAGGCTTATCCATCTTGTCATGTGCTTCAGGACATCATTTTGTCTTACTGCTGCATAATATTCCATCATCTGTATACACCACATTTTGTTGATCCACTCATCTGTTGATGGGCATTTGGTTTGTTTCCATCTTTTGATGATTGTGAATAATGATGCTATGAACGTTGGTGTGAAAATGTCTGTTTGTGTCATTGCTTTCAATGAACCCAGCTCTTCTGGGTTCTATCCCTAGTTTTTTGATTAAGTATTTTAAAGCCAAACCCATGCTATTTTACTTAATATGAATCCCTGTCTGTTGTGAATATTTTTACATGATTGTCATCTATGATAACACCTAACAAATTAACTATCATTCTTTAATATCATCTAAAACCCAGACCCTATCAAAGTTCCCTAATTGTCTGAAAAATATCTTTTTAGAGTTGGTTTGTTAGAATCAAGAACAATAAGATTTACCCATAGTGTTTAGTTGTTATGCTTTTATAGTAACTTAATCTGTAAATGTCTCTTTAACGTTTTTTTGTGCCTTTGATTTGTCTAGGAAAATCTCACATTCTGTATTTGGCTAATTGTTTCATTGGGATGTCATGTAACTTGTTCCTGTATTCTTTAAATATTGTATAAATTACTTATTTGATAGAGGGTTTTGATTACCTGGAGAATAAACTTTTGGCAATAATATTTTATAGTTAAAGATGGATTTTTCATATTAGCCTCCTGAAGCACATAATTTCCCCCCTTTTACTGTTTCACCATAGTTTGAAAAGAATTCACTGAAGAGGTGGCATTTGAATTTGGGTCTTAAAAGACCTTTGCCAAGTGGTCAAGGAGAGTGGTGCATTTCAGTCAAAAGGAGGAGGAATAGACTCATTATACAAGGAGGAATACACTCATTATACTTGCTAGTGTGAAAACTAGCAAGTTTTGTTTATCTTTTTGTCTCAGATTTAGAGATGATAAAGTACTTGAATTTGAAGATGAAATTTCCACTCAATTTCATTCACCTTACCTTTAGAATATTACTTTTGAGACTGGGATATGCTATACTCTTGTTAAACATATGTTTTGTGATTTAAGTTTTTCTTACCCATCACATTTTATTTCTACTGCCCTAATGATGAAGCTTTACTATTTTCAGCTTGTGACCTGTCTTATAGTGGTTGGATCTGGAAGGAAGTCTTCCAGTTTAATGTCATTGCCTGATTATTAAGTGGCACATAAATAAAGCACTTATTAGTGAAATCTGCTAAATTTTGCTCAGGGAATCCACGAAGTTCAGTTTATGAAGTAAATAATTCTAGATGTTAAAGTATATTTTATTGAATGTGGAACACTGTTAAATTAATCGGGTAAATCCTGGGATGTATTTTGTTGTTTCTAAAATTCATATTTGATTAACAGGAAACAAAAGAAACTGATAGAAAATTTAATTACTGACAGTGATAAGAGACACTATCACTCAATTCATGGCTTCCAGCTTAGAGTTAGTTTAGTTATGGTGTTGGTTTGAAGCTGTTATGTAACTCATAAAAGGGCATATTCTCTTAATCCATCCAATCCAGTAGTTCTGGGGGCAGACCTATTATTGAGTGGGACCTTTTGATTAGGTTGTTTCCACAGAGATGTGACCCAGCCCATTAAAGGTGGGTCTTAATGCTTTACTGGTATCCTTTAAGAGAGCTCACAGAGAGAGGGGGGCAGAGAGAGAAAATGCTTCGGGAGAAGCAAGAAGGACCCACAATAACTGAGAGCCATTTTGAAACAAGAATCCAGGAGAGAAGGACCAGCAAACATCTCCCCGTGATGTCCCATGTAACAGAGGAACCCTGAATACCAATGGAGCTTCTTCTTGATGCCTTAATGTAGACATTTTCATGGCCTTAGAACTGTAAATTTATAAACTAATAAATCCTCACTGTAAAAGACAACCCATATCTGGTACATTGCATTCTACAGCTTTAGCAAACTACAACAGTTATATAGATCAATTATGCTTTGGAAGGCATAGGACTATATCTTATGAGAAGAAAATAGGTAGTTTCCTATAAAAAGGATCTCTTCCCTGGATTACCTTCTCATAATGTTGTTGCTAATGGTTGAGATTTTACATTAGCTATTCTAGGAAGGAACACAAGAGTGGAAGAGTGACTGATGAAGTTGGGCTATGTGGTCATTTCTTGGATTGAGATCTGCTAAAAACTTTCCAAGAGCAAGTTAGGATGTACATGGTCACAGGTGGAGTATATATTTTTATAGCTATGATATTTAGTTGATAAATTAGGCAGAAAGGTGAGAGTTGAATGGATGAGTCTCATAACAGCTATTTGGTTGATAATTTATCATATTGAGGAAATATACAGTTAAACATACTATATTAAGGCATGCAAGAATGCATCCTTTGTATGATGTATTCCATTAGAGATCAAAATAGAATATGAATTATTTCTGCAAGGTGGAAACAAACCAGGTGAAAACTGCCCCTATGGTCTAATGGTTCTGGTGGTGGATAGAAATACAAAAGCATTGCTTATGGAAGTATTTTGCCAAATTGAAAAGATAGAACCATGAACAAGAGAATAGCCAAGATCAGAACTGAGGGAAAGGATTGTGTGTCAAACCAAGGCTGTCAGCTAGTTTGAGAGTCAGGTACAAAGTGGAACTTACATCTGGATGCCCCATATGTGCTGACTGGCATGTGCCCCTGGGACACTTGCTAGAAGGGGACCTCATGGGAAGTGTCCAGTAGTGTGAGCAGGGGCCTCTCCATGTTGATATCTAGGAGAATTACAAACTGGCATGTTCAACTGGGAATGTCACCTAGAGAAAACAGAAATTTACAAGGTCATTTAAACAGTCAATTTAACATGTAGCTGTGCTTTAAGTAATGTTGTACCCTCTCTTATTTTCTGAATGGGTGTTTGGGGACATAAAAACATCCCAAACTAATAGTCACTGAATACATTTTGTGTAGATGAAGAAGATTAATCTCTACAGATTGTGATTCAAGCCAATATTTTTCTTAATTATAAACACAAAATGTGACCAGAATACATTCCCTTATTCCACAATCAAATGAGGGTGATGAATTTGTGAGCTGCACAAGTAAACAAAGTAGATGTGATTCTGAATATCCATGTCTCTGATATAGGGGTAAAAGTGAGCTGCTCATAGAGCAAGTGGGGAAAAAATAGTGAGACCGTGTGCAGAATACAGATGTACTGGTCATTAATTGTATTCTTTCAGAAGATAATGCGATAATTCAACAATGAATTTTAGACTTCAGTAGTGATTGAAATAGAAAACGTACAAAGCAATTTCTAACTTCTTTGCTTAAGGAAGCTTCTGTTTGGAATCTCATCAGGCTGGAATGGTGGTAACATCAGATAAAGAACAGGGGCTGTCTTGGGGCTGATGGTGGTGCATCTCTAACTCTGCTCCTCTATGTGATAGTCACTGACGCATAACATGCTCCATGTGCTGACTGCCTCACATCTCTGTACTAGGCTTACTTGTGCTTCCCTTTCACTAAGCCATTTATTCATTCAGTGAACATCTATCAGGCATATTCTTATGCCACACACTGTGCAGTGGGTTGGGGTTAAAGATATAAAGGAGGCACAACCTTTGTTCTCCAGGAGTTCACAGACTAGTAAGCTAGTTTATAGCCAAGACTTATAAAGGGCTATTGCTTGATAATTTGTAATTCAGGTAAAAATAGAAATTATGCTATTCTTTCTCTCTCTTTTTCTCTTCTGTCTTCCTATGAAGCCAAATGTCCAACAAGCAATAGTTATGTTTCCAAGCTTCTATCACAGACGGTTTCTTTTTGTTATTCTGGCTAAGGCAACCACCCTACTCAGTGCCTTATTTCTTGCATCTTTCTCCTTCTTAATCATTAGCTCCTGAAGACAGAATTCTTTTCTTTACTGAAGCAAGCATACCACTGATTTTAAAGTAGAATTTCCCCCATGTCCTTTCCAATATATTTTTAGTGTAACATTTTATAAAAAAGCATGATGCTCTAAATGCTTTTCCCCAAGATCTCTATTCACCAATCCTACAGGTCAGGGCCAAATGACTTTCTGAAACAGATGTGTACTTTACTTGTGTACCTGTGTACTTTTACTTGTTTCAAACAAAGGGGTCATCATTCCCTGTAACTGAGGGCATGAAGAACTATTTTGGAACTTTTTTCTGTGGTTGCTTCATATAAGTGAAGGCTGAACTGGCAGAAAGGAAATAATGTTTTCAGGGCTTTGATGACTCTCTCAAAAGCCAGTGCGTCAAAACTGTAAAGGAGAACATACACCATAATCCACTCAGCTTTCAACAGAGGGAAACAAGATGAATGTGTAGCTACTTCCCTGAAGTGGTAGACATCTGTTCGCTTGGTCCTAGGTCTGGAATTTGTTATTGGTAATACATCACCACTGCTGTGCTGATATTTCAGTTGATACTCTCTGTGCGGTGTGTTGCCTTTTGTTGCATTGGAGTCTGCTTAATGAAAACGTTCTTTAGCTTTCTGCTCTTTCTTAAGGAAAAAAACTTTTAGAAATCTATTTTCCAACAGAGAATTTATTTTAAAAATCAGGGGAATCTAATATTTCCCTTCTTTGAGAGCATGCATGGTTGATAATTCTTCATTTTTTTCTGCCTGGATTAATGACCTGTGGCAAGCTTCTGTTGCTTGAACACTGTGTTCTCAAATGCAGACTGAATATTTACAACAACCCCCTTATGATCTAGTCAGTCTCTCTAGACCCTTTGAATGTTCTATTAATGAGAAGGTAATTAATCTCCAGTCTATCACTATAATTGTATTCAATTAGTAAATATATCTGAAAGTTTTAATTGGATCAGTTTGAAACAACGTCCTAAATTCATTTTTTAAGTGAGGTATTTGTAATCTGACCTCTTTCAATTGTCTTCCAATCCTCCCCTGCTAATGGATTAATTTTCTTCTTTACTGTTGTGACCTTTCCTCTACTCAGCAATCTAGAGGTGATGGAACAGATTTCAATAACTATCACTACTTTTCCTATTTTATTCTCTCCTGAAATGTGTGTTTTATGTGTCCATTTTAGATAGAAGAGGAACTGGTAATATACTAAGAACTCTATCCTCACATATACTCATACTCTGCAATTTTAGGAACAGCCACTTTAATTCCCCCTTTAAAACTAACTGGTGGAGAGAGTTTTTTAAAAATATTTTTTATACTAACAATGTGCCATCAGTTTTTTTTAAAAGCATGGAAATATTTCAATCTTAAGCAATACATTTCAAATGAACAGTTATGAAAATATGCTTGACAACATAAAATAGAAGAAAAAGACTTTGAAGTACACTAAAAAATTTTAATGGGGTGCATATCCTAGAAGTAGAAAAAAACAAAGAATATTAGAGCAACATTGTTTATTGAAATTACAAACTGAAACTGATACTTTATTGCAAGTGTAAATCTATTTCTTTTGAAATATAATCCTCAGTTAGTGGTATACTCTTTTTCGCAGTAAACTCAGGGAAAGTAGCATGTAGATGTGTTTTCAATTTATGGAGTACCCGTCTTGGCAGAGTGACTCAAAACATTCCATCTTAGCCACAGTTCCCCAGAAAACAGAGCCTAAAACAAAACTTTTCATGGTTGATGCTTTATTGGGAGGTATAATCCCAGAGTGGTATCTTAGTTTGCAACTCTGCTAGGACAAAAACTGCAACTGGTTTGATTAATAGGAATTTACTTTTTCATGGTTTTGGAATGTTGAAGTCCAAAATCCAGGAATCAGCAGGGCTGTGCTTGCTTCTTGAAGTCTGTAGCATTCTGGTGCTGGCTGTCCACAATTCCTGGGGACCCTTGGCTTGCACCTCTGCCTGCCTTCTCACGGTGATCTCTCTCTCCTAGTGGCTGCACTTCTGGCTTCCACTAACTTCTGAATTCTTCCCGTGGCCTTCTCTGACTGATTTCATTCAAATTTCTTCTGCTTATAAAGGACTCTAGGATAACGGATTAAGGCATACCCTGATTTAGTTGGACCACACGTACATAGAATCTTAGAAGATCTTTGCACAAATCAGTCCATACCTTAACTGATGATACATCTTCAAAGGGTCCTATTTACAAACAGATTCACACCCACAGGAAAGCAGATCAAAAACATGTCTTTTGTTGGAGTACATGATTCAATCTACTGCAGGTGGCAATAATGAGGGGAAAAGAAAGGTGAGGAAAAAAGGAGAAACAACAATATGAGGTGGCTCATTACCAGACTGGCATGATTTCATAGTTCCTTGAGCATATCCATCAGACAAGCTGTAGAGAACCATTGTACTTTGCAAAAACCTATCACAGAGAAGAAGGGAAAGGCATCTGTCAGCATCTTCTCATTATTATCTCCTACATTTCTGCATTTTTGTCACCTGATGCCTTTCAATAGTGCGTGGGGTAGCCAGATCCCATATCCCATGGCACGGCAATTTATCTGAGTATGGAAGAATGAAGGAAGCCCAAATCTTGGGCTGTGTTTGGAGCTTGGAGCTATGGCAGCTTCTGCCTCAGTGAATGTGATAAGGCTGGCCACAGCCTTGCCCTAACCATGAGGGGAAGCAGAGACAGTTGGTGCTAGAAGGTGAAACAATAGCAAAGCTCTCTGATAAATTGAAGGACCAGAAGACAGATAAGCCTGTCAAATCTGGGACAAGACATAAATTAGGCCCAGTATAGTTCTCCTCTTGCATCATTTAGATCTGCTCACACCTTCTTGTGATAGTATAATGTGGCACCTCCTTTTTTGTGAGAACAAGATATCTCTTTTCATTCTGAAGACCAAAGGTATAAATCTATCTAATCATAGATTTTACTTAAAGATGGGGGCCACCACAATCTCTGAAAAAGTTTAAAGAATCTTAGTAAGAAGAATTACAGTCCCCTCTGCTGTTGCTGATCACACCATGTAATAGAAATTCATCACCTTTCTCAAGGATTTCTTACCTTGAGCAGTGATCTCAGCTACCTTTGCTGAGGAGTCTGAGTTTTTAATTGCCTTGCTTTTATTGTGGTTGCCACTTGCCTATTGACAGTTGTCACTAGGCATGAAAGTAATAAGAAGAACCTCAGTGAATTCCCTAGGCTTTAGACACACTCCTTCCTGCCCATTGTGTTGTTGAACTTCTAGTTTATTAAGGCAATAGTGGCTGATAAACTTCCCAAATGCTATAACTCCTTTATTTCTCTGCTTGTTCATGACAGGAGGTACTCAGAGTGGCCAGGTGGTCATCACAGCCCCCAATTCAGTGGAAATCTCAATAAATCCTCAGTCAAAAGTGTTATACCCCCACCCCCCCCCACACACACACATATTCCTGGATCCAGGACCCCTAACCTGCAGATCCTAAGTTTTCAGTTTGAGAAAGCACAAATTTTGCAAGTGGGTCATTGGGTCACTGGGGGCAATAGTGGAAAGGTTGCTTCCTACTTCCATCTCCATGCCTCCTAACACATGAGAAGATGGTATCATATATACAGGTCATTGTTTAAATACAGATACTGTATGCTGGAGAACAAGGCCACAATCCTGAAAGGTTATTTTACAAACTGGTAATTTAGTTGAACTTTTTTTTTTTTTACAAAGATACTTTATTTTTGGTAAACAAAATACTGCTTTTTAAGCCTACAAAAAGTCACATTATTTTATTTTATTTTATTTATTTATTTTTTATTAATTAAAAAAAGAATTAACAAAACAATTAGAAATCATTCCAATCTACATGTACAATCAGTAATTCTTAATAACATCACATAGTTGCATATTCATCATTTCTTAGTACATTTGCATCAATTTAGAAAAAGAAATAAAAAGACAACAGAATAAGAATTAAAACAATAATAGAAAGAAAAAAAACAAAAAAAAACAAAAACAAAAAACCTATACCTCACATGCAGCTTCATTCAGTGTTTTAACATAATTGCATTACAATTGGGTAGTATTGTGCTGTCCATTTCTGAGTTTTTATATCCAGTCCCGTTGTACAGTCTGTATCCCTTCAGCTCCAATTATCCCTTCTCTCTTTTTTTTTTTTTTTAATTAACGGAAAAAAAGAAATTAACCCAACATTTAGAGATCATACCATTCTACATATGCAATCATTAATTCTTAACATCATCACATAGATGCATGATCATCATTTCTTAGTACATTTGCATTGGTTTAGAAGAACTAGCAACATAACCGAAAAAGATATAGAATGTTAATATAGAGAAAAAAATAAAAGTAATAATAGTAAAATCAAAACAAAACAAAACAAAACAAAACAAAAACCTATAGCTCAGATGCAGCTTCATTCAGTGTTTTAACATGATTACTTTACAATTAGGTATTATTGTGCTGTCCATTTTTGAGTTTTTGTATCTAGTCCTGTTGCACAGTCTGTATCCCTTCAGCTTCAATTACCCATTGTCTTACCCTGTTTCTAACTCCTGCTGAACTCTGTTACCAATGACATATTTCAAGTTTATTCTCGAATGTCCGTTCACATCAGTGGGACCATAAAGTATTTGTCCTTTAGTTTTTGGCTGGGCTCACTCAGCATAATGTTCTCTAGGTCCATCCATGTTATTACATGGTTCATAAGTTTATCTTGTCTTAAAGCTGCATAATATTCCATCGTATGTATATACCACAGTTTGTTTAGCCACTCTTCTGTTGATGGAGATTTTGGCTGTTTCCATCTCTTTGCAATTGTAAATAATGCTGCTATAAACATTGGTGTGCAAATGTCCGTTTGTGTCTTTGCCCTTAAGTCCTTTGAGTAGATACCTAGCAATGGTATTGCTGAGTCGTATGGCAATTCTATATTCAGCTTTTTGAGGAACCGCCAAACTGCTTTCCACAGTGGTTGCACCCTTTGACATTCCCACCAACAGTGGATAAGTGTGCCTCTTTCTCCGCATCCTATCCAGCACTTGTCATTTTCTGTTTTGTTGATAATGGCCATTCTGGTGGGTGTGAGATTTAGTTGAACTTTTAACAGACTTTTTCACTTCTGTCAGGCCAGGCTTCTGGAGGACAGGCATGACAGGGTACATATTAAGACAAGTGAATCCCATAGTCATGAACCCACTGTCTTATCTCATATATATACATACAAATGAATCCTATGGTCTTAAGTAATGTTGTGAGTGTGCTATGATGATGACTCAAGCCCTTGGATGTTAGTGTTGGTAGAAGCCTGATTTTATGTGGCACAAAGAGATGTTTCATCTGAGTCCAGAAGTGATTGCAGAAGTTAAAGCTCTTATGTTTCCACGTGGGTGAATAGTGTGGGAGCTGAGTCTGCTATTGCTCTTTTGTTGCACTCCATAATGGAGGCTGAGCCAGAGCCTGCCTGTATTCTGGGGGAGACTGAGACCTTGACGGTTCTCGGAGGTTGGGTGATGGTGGTGGCAGCAGAAGTTCTCCACTGAGCTCATGGTAGAAAACCTAGGAAGCAAGTTGAGCCATGTGGGTTTGGGGAAGAACATAAATTGTATTTGGTATACATTCTAAAACCATTGGCATTAATTGTAAACCTATGGAACTATATGAAGTGGATAGAAGTCAGTAGACATATATCCTTATTGAAACTTTCCTCTTCAGTGGTAGCATTCATTTAGTAAGATTGACAGCTAGCTGCAGAGCCAAATTCCGTGTCCTTTTCAACCCCCCCCCCCCCCCAAATGATGGTATGGATTAGTGGTATAGTGGGAACTGTACCAGCTAGCCAAGTGAACTTAGCCCCTCCTTTCATTCCTTTTGATTTCATAGTCCTCATTTAAAATGACACATTTTAAGTTCCCTTTCAGTTCCAAATCTTTTGAATTGTCACGAAAATCCTATTGACTGGTCAGGTATGCCCTCTTCATGCTTATTACTTTCTTTAGGACTTTACTGCAAATTGAAGGAACTTAAATGAGGTACAGAAGGCACTTTTTGTGGGGTATAACTGGGACTCACAGGCATAAGTAGAAAGATAAAAGCACAAAAGGACAGAGTCAGGTAAAAATAAAAACATGCATCTTACAGAATTAACAATAAAATAAACCCGGTACTACATGAAGCTGATATATTTCAACTTATAAAAGGAACAAGATTTAAAAGCAATAAGCAACTAGACTCAATATAGTGTTTTTTCTTTTTAATACCTCTCATTCTTAATCTCTTCAATTAACTATGCTAGGCATTTATTCTGAAACTATTTTTCTTATGAGCTGGAGTGTTTACAGGTCACTTGGAATGGGCACTCCTGCCACTGTTTGGCAGCTGAGTACCTTAACTCAGAATTTCAGTAGCATTTCTCCCTGAACCTCTCCCTAATTATGAAGGAAGCTGTCACTTCAACCCTCAGGTTCTGTTCTTTGAAACAGCTACTGTTGGGACAGCATAGGCTTGGCTCATTTCTCATTACATATTTATTTTGAGGAGGGTCTTCAAATTACCTTTCAACTCCTCATTAGCATTTAATATATCCCTCTTCCAAGGTAAATCGGACCAGAGAGGTGGAGAAAAACTATGCAGGGGCCTCCCATTCTCTTTGTTTTGGTAAAACTCCTTATATTCATCTTTTAAGAACAAGGAGGTACAGGAAAGATAAGTAGCCTGAAGCTGTTATAATCTTTCTTCCTTGGTTCATTTTCACTCCTTAGACTTTAAGTTTCCCAGCATCCTAGTGACTAGTTTCTGTAGCCTTAAATAAGGCTAATACTTCAGCTGAACTCTGGATATTTTAGATTAATTAGTATTTTATAACCATTCTCACATCTCTCAGCATTTTCCACCATTGGTTTTCTTTTCAATAATGCTAAAAGTGATCAAAGCTCTTTACTTTCTTTTTGAGTAACATAAAAATAACACTGTATCATAATCCCTTTTGTGCACATAACAAAAAACTCAACTCAAAATAATATATTATAAAGGGGATTCACTGTTTTACATAGATGGAAAGTCATAAAAGCAGAAACAACTGGTTGGTTGATCCAGCAGCTCAAGACGTTAGCGACTCAGTTCTTTCAATCTTACGCTATCGGCAATATCGGTTTTCTGAGAAGTTGTGTTACAAGACGGCTGCCAACAGCTCTCAGGGCTTTTGTTTTCTGATTCATGTTCAGAGACAGAGAAAGAAGTTCTGTTCAATCAGTAGTCCTGAAATTTGTCCTGATGACGCTGGCTTAGCTCCCATGACTACTACTTCCTGTCTGGGGGCAGAAAGGAAATAGCTGATAGTCTTGGAGCTGGTTTGGGACCAGCATCCTCCAGAGCAGTAGAGTTGGTCATGGAGGGGAGAAACCCAAAGGAAAATTGTTGTTGTTGGAAAGGATGATTAATAGACCCCCCACAGTGAACATTTTTGCAATATTCAGAATATTAATGTTACCACATTCTCACATAATATTTTTTAAGTGTTCTTTAAATGCCAGTTTAGGTGAATGAAATTAATACATTTTGCAATTTAAAAATTGGTTCTTCAGGGTTGAAAATAATTGTTTAATTTGGAAGAGGCAAATTAAGGGAAAAAAAATCTATGCTTAAACTACAAGATTATTTCCTCTGAGATGTACCGATGGTGAATATTATTCCTTAAACCCCCCAGAATCAATCTCCCATTTTTTCAATTTTATAATTTTGTTTGAACTGAATTTTCAAAATACTAGCACTGCTATGCTTATACTACTAGCTAATATTTACTTAACCCTTATGCAATAGAAGCTATTCAAAGCACTTTGTATTCATGAACTAAGTTAATCTCCAACCATTCTCCAGGTAGATATTATCAGTATCTTCAATTTTGTAGATGAGGAAACTGGGGCATCATAGGATTAGGAAATTTGCTTAAGATCATAGGGTCATGGGTAGTGAGGCCAGGAATCAATTCCAGTAAGTCTGACTCCAAGGACACATTCTTAAACATTTCACATTCTGCCTCCTGATACTAAGGGGTAGAATTATGTTCCAACAAAAATTAATTGGGAGTTTTTTGGGGGAGGAGGGAGTGAGGAGAGAGGGAGTTTTGTATACTGTTTTTGTTCATCTATGATTCTGATTTATTTCATTTGTATGCATAAATAAAAACAAAGTGAACCAGACACACAAAAAATAAGATATGTAATTCTGGGAATACTCAGATCTGCAATATTTAGAAGAGGTAATGTGTTTAAAAGTTAACTTCTATCTGAAAATAGCTGCAAAGTTGTCACCTTCACATTGTATGTGTGTGTGTGTTATAAATAACTAGAAGAGCCAAATTTTCATTATTTCAGGAGGACATTTTTTTTTTTTTTTGGCGTGGGTAGGCACTGGGAATCGAACCCTGGTCTCCAGCATGGCAGGCAAGAACTCTCCCACTGTACTGCCAGTGCCCACCCCGGACTAGCTTTTTAAAAAGGATATATATATATCCATGAAATTAGTCTTATTAAAACAACCAACATGAACACAATAAACAGCTTTTAGTATCTTATCCTTCTAAAGCATTTAGCTCAAATCTCAATTGATATGGCATTTTTATTAAAAATGTCTCAATGCTTTGTTTTCATGGTCAAGTAGATGACTAATTTTTCAAGGTTTATTTTCATCCTGGAGTCTATTTAAGGAAAATATATTTGTTAAAATTTAAAGAATGTTTGCAGTAGAAGAGATTCTGATTGCTTCGTCCCTATGTCCCCTTTTAAAAACATAATTTTGAATAGCAGATGGTTAGGCCCAGATAGCATAATGTTTAGTTCATTCCTTTATCATTACTCATAGCTTGAGATTCTGAAAACCTGAATTCAAGGAAGAAAGGAAGATAATCAATTTATAGTAAACTTTGCTTCACATATTTCCGTTTATGTGAATAGGTTTAACCATGTCTTTATACTGTTGAGATACATTTTACATCTATTCTAGGCATCTGAAATGTGTTGGATCAGGTTCTTGGCCTATCCTCAAACTTCTGCTTACTTGCCAAACTCACTTGACTTCCGAGGAATGCTCTAAGCTTAATTTAAAAAGCAAAAATGAAGCGATGGTTTCATTCAAAAATGGAAATAAAGAAATATTTAAAATTTCTTCTGATTTTATCAGTAATACTTATTATAAAAACACCATGCAAAGATTTTCTTGGCATGTTGAGTGTTGACGTGGGAGAAGTTGATAACATTGCTTTCATATTGTACCATGATATACAGAATATACCCATTCAGAATGGAGGCAAAGTATCATTTTTTAATGACATATGTAAAAGCTCACCTCATCTGTTAATCTTTTCTCCAACAGAGAAAACATTCATTTTTGACTTAATGCTTCTCACATATGAAACAAACAAACCAACCCAAAGCAAAATCAACAAACACTGAAATCCATGCTATCACAAGTATGGTTTTAAATTTGGGGTGGCAGTGTCCTTAGGTTTATTGTATAATTATCAGCTTGCCTTCATATTCCTTCATATAAATATTTGACTTAATTTGTTTTCTCTTATAAGCTTCCACAATGAGGGATTACATTTCTTTTGCTTTTTTTTTTTTTTTTTACATGGGCAGGCACCAGGAATCGAACCCCGGGTCCTTGGGCATGGCAGGCAAGCATTCTTACCTGCTGAGCCACCGTGGCCCACCCTCTTTTGCTTTTTAACATAACGTTATTCATTTATCATAAGTAATATTTTAGGAAGATGATAAATTTGAGCAACACAATTATTTTAAATAATTCAGAGAGTTAAAAGTGTTTGAAATTTGTCAGTGAAAAAAATTATTTGTGGAGGCTCTTGGTTCAAGATGATGTGTTGAATGTCTATTTCCATCTCTCTTCTCCACAATCCTATGAAGTTACATAAAATGAACACTTCAAAAAATGTATGAAGTGATAACTATGCTGCAAGAAAGAATGAAGGTCATCAATATGTCAGGAATTTTGGAGACTTCATGGATGATATGGAGAAACATTAGAGAAAACCAATAGTTAAAAGGAAAGTTATGAATATTTTTTCCCCAAATGAGCCCTGGAGAAATTCCAATCTAGAATCAATGCATACAAAGAGGGGAATTGGGCCATAGATAACTAGGGTAATGAAAAATTGCTGAGTTCTTCTTATTCCTTCTTCCCTCTCTTCCTCTCTCTCACCTTTCCTTCCTTCCTTCATTCCATTTAACAAAAATTTATTAATAACTTATCACGTGCTAGACACTATGAATTACGTTTTTAAAGTGTTGACTTTGAGCTGTCTTCAAGACGTCTAATAGCATGCACTTTCTTGATAGTCTTCTTCAAATCGACCCTTCCCAGTCCTTTCACATTTCATTAATTGGTTTCATAATTCCCCCCAGATCTTCATGACAAAAAACTAGGGTCCTTTTTGATTCTTCTCCTTTTTTTCATAATCTCCCATGAAGTCCACAAGTTCAATCTTAAAACATATCTAATCTGACATTTTACTATAATTACCTCTACCCCCTTGTATTAGACCACTCCAATAGTTTTCTAACTGGTCTTCCTGTTTTACCATCTGTTCTCCAGACAAGTGTCAGAATCTTCCTTTAAAATACACATCAGATCCTTTTATTCCATAGCACAAACCCATTTCTAGTGACCCATCACACTGACTACAAGGTTCTATAGGCTCTTGACCTGTTTCTCTCAAACCCATCTCCACCCTGCTCCCCTCACTTCACTTTTGCATGCTGGTGGTCTTTTTTCCCTGATCATGTCAATTTAATAATGCCTCAGAATCTGCGTTAGTTTCTGAGCTGTTAAAACAAATGCCATATGATGGTTTGGCTTAACAACTGGAATTTATTGGCTCACAGTTTTTGAGGCTGGAAGGCATGCTTTCTCTCAGGATTGGTGTCTTTTGGCTAGCCAGTCATCTTTGGTGTTTCTTGTCTTTTTGTTACATGGAAATTCACATGGTGGCATCTTCTTTTTCTTTCTGGGTTTCATTGATTTACAGCTTCTGTCTGTTCCTTATGGCTTATTTCTGTCCATATCCGATTTCCTATGCTTATAAGGACTTCAACCATATTGGATTAAGGCCTACCTCATATAGTTTGGGCTCACCTACACTAATAACATCTTCAAAGGTCCTATTTACAAATGGATTCACACCCACAGGACTAGGGATTGGGATCTAAACATGTCTTTTGTGGAGGGCATGATTCAGTCACCAACAGGGACTTAACATTCATGTTTCCTCTGCCTAAAATATTTTTACTTTTGACTTTTGCAGTGTTCTTTCCATCACAGCTCCCAGGTCACAACTCAAACATCAATTCCTGTGAGAGGCCTTCTGTACGAAGGTCTAATGAGAGCCTCAGCTGATCCCAAGGCAGGTTCTGAAACTAGGATGGCCCCTGAGAGTTGTCCCAAGTTGGGCCACAGCAAATACTTAATGGATATGGTCTAAGAAGGTGTACGAGTTTTTACAGTGGTGCTTTCTCCAACTAAGGCAACCCCTCAAGGGGCTGAGAACTGAAAGGCTGTCAGTGGGAAGCATGTCACAATTAGGGTAACAAGTCCTTCTTTGAAGGGGATTTGGGCAGCACACCACAGTGTCTACCACAAAGACCCTGCTAGAAACAGCTACATTTCAAATAAGTATATATATATTATCCCCAGAGGAATTTGTACCCATAAGTCAAGAAAAAGCTTCAATGAAAGAGGAAAAGTCGTCAGAGACCAGAAATAAATAAAAAAACTTATTTACTGAAGTAAAAAAATGCAGCAAATGAATTGAGAAAGAGAAAAACTGTGTGGAAAAATTCTTCTAGAATATGGAGCAAAGGAATAAGGAGATGAGACGTAAGAAAAGCTAAATAACATGAATGAAAGATTTAAGAGGTGCAATCTTATTCTAACGTGAGGTCTAGAAGCAGTTAACATTATCATGAGAGAAGTAGATATTAATGAACAAATAGAAAAAAAACACATCCAGGATCAAGGAAAAAAAAACTTTTTTAAGTGGAAAGGGTCTATTAAGTTTTAAATGTGTTTAATAGAAAGAAAAAACAAAACAGATAGCCATACCTAGATACAATCTGGTGAAATTTAAGTACCCTCAGGACAAAGAAAATTCTAAAATCTCTAGGAGATAAAGAAACAAAAATCAATTAGATTAAATTACTAATAAAATAATAACATTTTCATGCAGGTGGTGCATTTCAGAGTGCTCTTGGGAATACCTGTGAGGAGAGAGTAAAGCAGAATTGGAAAGGGGTGGATGTTGAAATGCAATGTAGTTTCAACAAAGAATTCCAATGATCCCATGGAGATCTCAGGAGCTCGGATGGACTTTCAGACCTGTCCTGACTGAAAGCAGTGGTGCCAGGCCTTTATGCCCTGATACTGACTAATCACTGAATATAGATGGCCCCAGGAGAGTATAAGCTTAGGTAATGCAACTCTCTTTGGTTAGGGGTAGTACCTGTAGCAGGACAAAGCTGTGAGTCATTGTCAGTCAACACTCCTGGCAACTGGGGGAATGAGTGGCCTTGTCCTGAATGGGGAATCTAGGTGAAATCCTCCATCATCCACTACGGCACTTTATGGGAATGTCTGTGATGTTCCCTTAGTAGCCAGGTAGTGTCTCTCCCCCAGTGGCTATGTAGATTATCACTGTGGATCTGTTCCTCTACTAGGGCACTTGTCTGGGTGCGATCCAGGAAACTGTGGCCAGAGACTTGAACTTACAGCATTATGAGAGTGAAAGGACAACTCACAGTCCTGCAGAGATAGCAAGTGTCATAAGTGGTGAAAACTCAGGGTTTTTATGCTTAGTCAACCCTGATATGTAATGTAATTCATGAACATTTGACTCTACTACCACTTCCCATCTGGTTTTAGCATTTGCAAATACATAAATTAGTTTTCCTTCTCTGGTCACAGGTATTTCTTACAGTGCTTATAAAATGCTGATAATTGTGGCCAGAATTGATTCTTAGTTGTAATTCATACACACAATTACTCTACAATAGATAAATCTTTACTAGGCTACATGTAAATGATATATATGTCTAATTTCAGAGAAAGATTTTTTTTCTCACCAAAATCATCCTTCAGAAAAGACACTTGAGTTGCCTTTTAAAACCTACTAAACTTTTCAAACCTCTCATATTGTAGGATGTTCCTTCAGTTATCCTGCTTCAAACAAAAAAATACTGTTTGGGGAAGATATACTAGTTGAAACAATTTCAATCAATGCCAGTTACTTGTTTGTCAAGATTACCTAATATAATCAGTAACAGGGTTGCATAGAAATTTAATACAGATTTAGTTATTTCTGCACATATGCCTTCACAAATCAAAGTAATGGAAACTGTTTACAAACAATTTTTAAAATATCAATTTAAACAGTAAGGCAATAAGTTATCATTTTATGAAAAATAGAAATAAATGTCTATTGCAGTGGTTCTCAGACTTTAGTATCCACAGCAGCTTCTGTAAGGCTTGTTAAATAAGAATTACTAGGCTGCACTCCCAGAGTTTTCTGGTTCATAGACTGGGAGCCTGACAATTTCCATTTTTAACAAATGTCCAGGTGATTTTGATGCTGCTGGTCCAGAAACCATACTTTGATAACCTCTGATCTATTTGTTAAATAAAAACAATCATAAAAATTATTCTAGTATTTTATAAATGGGTTCTTATGGCTTGAGATCTACAGAAATGACATCTCAAACAATTAAATGGATTTAACGATGAAGGATTTTGGAAAGCTATGTTTGGTAGATTGAATTATATACTCCAATATAGATACTGTCTTTTATCTCAATTTGCCTTCCTGTGGGAGATCCCATTGTATAGGATCTCTTGAAGATACTATTTTTAGCTAAGGTGCTGCTCAACTGAATGAATTACTGGAGGCCTTATAAGGGTAAAGAAAACAGAAGCCAGAGGAAGAGAAAACCACAGGAAGGAGCCAGAACTCAGAAGTCAATAGAACGAGGAAGAGAAAAGAGAGGATGTGGCTGTATTAGTTAGGGTTCTTTAGAGAAACAGAACCAACAGGGAACACTTGCAAATATAAAATTTATGAAAGTGTCTCACGTGACCGTAGGAATGCAGAGTCCAAAATCCACAGGGCAGGCTGCGAAGCTGATGACTCCAATGGATGGCCTGGATGAACTCCACAGGAGAGGCTCACCAGCCAAAGCAGGAATGGAACCTGTCTCCTCTGAGTCCTCCTTAAAAGGCTTCCCATGATTGGATTTAGCATCACTAATTGCAGAAGACACTCCCCTTTGACTGATTACAAATGGAATCAGCTGTGGATGTAGCTGACGTGATCATGACCTAATCCTATGAAATGTCCTCATTGCAACAGACAGGCCAGCACTTGCCCAATCAGATGAACAAGTACCACAACTTGGCCAAGTTGACACCTGTCCCTAACCATGACAGTGGCCTTGTGACATAAAGTAGGAATATAAGCTAGAGTACCCCAAGCATCACAGGAAGCCAACATTACAGACTTTGGAGAGAAAGCATCCCTCTGCTGATGTCTCAGTTTTGGACTTCTCCTAGCCTCAAAATTGTGAGCCAATACATTTCCATTGTTTAAACCAACCTGTTGGGCAACATTTGTTACAGCAGCCTGACAAAGGAAGATACTATGTTAGAAGGCTCCAAAATTAGTTCTAGTAATTATGAAGATACTGATTCCCAACATATATGAAGGGAGTGAAGGGAGTTCCAGAGAATTACCTGCTGGGGGATGAAAAAACATAAATTTTCTTTAGCGGATGTATGGTAGAAATTACCTAGATCTTGAATGTGGGACTATAACTTTGGCGTGGACAAAAGATTAGAACTCAAGGCAGAAGTTGGTTTTTAATTTCAGGTTCAAGAACTCCCTGAAATTGCATGCAATATTTTGCATGTTTTTGCATATGGGAATTAATGGAATAGATTTAATCAATTATTAAGAGAATCCATGATCCAGCAAAATTTAGAATCATTTTATTAATTTGACTCAAGGCTCTGTTCACAAGCATCAATGCTTTCCTTTGTACTTTCCTCTTAAAAATATTTACTGTAATAAATATTGAACGTGCTATTTAGATGATTTTCTGTTTTTTTTTTAATTTGGTCATAGTTCATAATTAATTTTTTGGTTCCACATCCATAATTCCTCTTGGTCTAGGTTTTATGAAACAATTATCTTTTACACTTTATTCCTTAGTTCTTGTTTTTTTCATTGACTTTCATGATTTTATGTTATATTTCTGTATTTCTTTAAGCTTCCTCAGATGATTTCTGGAAATAGTTGAAATATAGATAATAAAATAATGAATGAGTACTGATTGAGGTACATGGGTGAGGATCTGATCCTTCATAAATATTTTGAATTTTTTTTTCTTAGCTTTTCTACTGAATTCAGTACCAGATGGAGAAAAGATAAGCCAATATAGTTTTGCATTTATCCTGTAGGTAGTTAATAAGAAATATTATTTACTGTGTGTAGAATATGCTTTTGCATACATGCATAATTAAATAAATTAAATCTGCAAGGGATTGGTGCTGTTTAGTAACTGTGATACAAAGAAAGGACTATGTGACTCTCTCTCAGTCACATGGTGACATACTGTTTGAGATGGGAGTTGATGTAATGATGCTGCCATCACAGCTGGTTCAAATCTTTTTAAATCTCAACATTTCCATCAGGTCTCTATGTGATTTAAAGCAAGTCTGCTCTTCTGGATCACAAATGCTTATAAAATTAAAGTTAGCTATGTATTACATAAAAATTAGTTATATAATTTTGAATAAGCTTGGATAAGTAGTCCTTTCTTTCATGTATAGTGATACCATATTTTAGCAATTTTAATTCTTTGAAATTGGAATTGTCATCCAATTAATGGCATGTCATAATTTAATATCATAGTCCAATTATCAATGAGGTTTATACTTTTCTTAGTAGTATATAAAAAAATGATGTTTCTCGCAATGGATGGTGCCTTAGAATCAGTGAAGTACAGTAGAATGAAAGCTGCCAATTAGCCAAACACAAAATTAGTAGCCAAGTTCTGGGTGTGGTGATTTTGAACGCTCACTCCTTTGCCAGATTGCCATGTACCATTTAGCTCCTTTGGGTCTTAATGTCTTAAAAATTAAGCAGTTTGGCAACTTTATCTCTAATATTCCTTCTCATACTAATATTCGATTATTCTAGAGGATGATGATGATGATGATGATGATGATGATGATGATGATGAACCTGACACTATAATTGAGGAAGAGAAGATACACCAGAAACTTAGTAGGTAGCAAATTATGGCTATCTTGTCTCTCTATCAAAATATTTTCCCTGCTTTTTTTCACAAATGATAGGAGGCTGCTTAAGTTTTTAAGTGCAGTTATTGACCTGCATATTTATGTGACACAAGGAATAATTTCCATATACAATGACTAAGAATGGCAACAAAGAGGGCAGATACCTCAGTTTAATAAAAATAAAATATCACAGCATGCTGTTACATCCATGAAGTTAAGTGTGCATATTACCTCAATTATATATTGAATAACTGTGAGAGACTAGCTAAATTTCAAAATCTCTCTTAAATGAAATTTAGCTATCATTATTCCTGCTTTCTCTTCCCATGAATTAGTATAATTTTGGTTAGATTCTTGATGATCTTTGGAACTATATCTAAGTTTAATATGTAAAAAGAATAACTTTAATATTCCCAAGGAATCTGCTGAAATAAACTGTGTATATATAGGATCAGGCCTATCTTTTTTCTTCTGTCTACCACTTGTCATCAATCTTTTGCAAGCAGTATGTGAAAATGGAAGCTGTCATCCAGACATCAGCATTTTCTTCTGAGCTTTGAGGCAACACATTTCCATTTGCTTCTTTTAAGCACTGAGCTTCACCATGTACTTTTTTTTTTTTAAAGTCATAAGTTTACAGAAAAATTGCTCAGAAAATATAGCGTTCCCATATACCCCCAGTACTCACAGATAATTTCCCCTATTATTAACAATATGCATTAGTGTGGTACCTTTGTTATAATTGATGAAATAATATTATGATAATTATGCTATTAGTATAGCCCATAGTTTATATTAGGTTTCACTGTTTGTATTGTATACTCTTATGTTTATTTTAAGAGTTATATTCTAATAACATCCACACAACGTAAATTAGCCCCTTTAACCACATTCACATATATAATTCACTGCTGTTAATTACATTCACCCCAAACAAACTCTGCACCCATTTAAGATTTTTTTGCATAGGCAGGCACCAGGAATCGAACCCAGGTCTCCAGCATGGCAGGCGAGAACTCTGCCTGCTGAGGCACTGTAGCCCACCCTGCACCCACTGAGTTTTAACACCTTATCCACACCTGCCCCTGATAAACTATATTCTAGTTTCTGACTCATACTTTTCTAATTATTTCATATTAATGAACTCTTTTTTTATCCTTTTGTGTCTGGCTTATTTTACTCAACATCTTCAAGGTTCATATATGTTGATGCATGCTCATTCCTTCTTCCATTGTATTCATATATACTACATATTAGTTATCTGTTCACCTGTTGATGGGCACTAGGGTTGCTTCCATACTTGGTAATTGTGAATAATGCCTCTATAAACATCAGTGTGCCGATATCTGGGTCGCTGTCTTCAATTCTTTGGGGTAGATATCTAGAAGTAGGACTGTTGAGTAATAAAGCAATTCTATAGTTAACTATTTGAGGAACTGTCAAACTGTTTCCCACAGTGGTTGCACCATTTTACATTCCCACCAACTTGAATTAGTGTTCTTATTCTCTAGATACTCTCAAGTACTTATTATTTTCTGTTTTTTAATAGTAGTCATTCTAGTGGGTATGAAATGGTATCTAATGATTTTAATTTGCATTTCTCCAATGGCTAATGATATTGAGCATCTTTTCATGTATTTTCTGGCCGTTTGTTTGATGGGGTTTCAAGGGGGTCTCCCCAGGACCAGGTAAAAGCTCTGAGTCTCTTTTGTCTGAATGCTCAAAGAAATGCTATGCTCATTCATTATCTCAATTTTTTAAAGTAAAAATCAGGTCTCATTAATTGTTCACTATGGACATCTGCCATGGCAGTCTCATCTGTCTTGGATGGGTGTGTCCCTCTTTTTTTTTCTAGTCAATAGGCTGGGGCTTAAAGTCTTTAGTGATTCCAGCCCATTGCCTCTTTTTTTTCTCTGAGGATGAGATGGCAAATCAGGTTCCGTATTAAAGAATCTCAGTAACTAATCTGCTCCTTTTCTCTTGTCACCTTTACCTGGGTGGACATCAAAATTATCTACCCACTGTACCATTCTTATTTTCCCTTATTTCCTCAATATTGTCATCCTTTTTACCCCAGGTGTGGGGATGGCCCCTCTCCCGTGAACTATAGTGGGGCCCTGGTGGAAATATACATTTAGTACAGAGACCAGGAGGGTTCCAAAATTGATTTCTTGGCAATGCCTGCTAATTGCCTTATATACTGGGGAGGTTACTAATAATTCTCACCCAGTGTTCACACCCTTAGCAACCAGACAGCTGCCTCCTCTTCCTCCTGCTGAAAAAATTCTTAAGTATGGTGTATATTTCTAGTCTTATAAAATTTTTGGTTTTGGTTTTACTCTCCTCCCTGTCCGGGTTGTTTGACCTTGTAGGTAATTGCTGGAAAAATTTGGTAATAGTGGGGGGCTCCTCTGCCCTTTCATATTCCACCTCCTCTTTCTTCAGTATGTCCCAATTTATCTCAGAGGGAATACGGTACTCAGCCAAGGATCAGACCCTCTATAACCCATAGGGTGGGGTGGGGGGGGAACAAAAAAACAACACTAGCAGAATGGCAGCAATAGAGGAGGTACTTGCTTTGGCAGCATTTACTGTTGCAGGGTGCCATGGAGAACTTGGGTGCTTTCAAAAATTCTTCCTTCTGGTCGTAGCTGTAAATGTCTTCCCATCATGAAAATATATAGACATGAAGACCCTATGGCAAATGAAGTAATTCCTATAAAATACTGAGGATGTAGGCTACTATTTATGTGCCAATTCAAGGTAATAGGCACAATTCAAAGTAATGCCCTCTACCCCAGTTCTACTCATGAACACAGTGAGTCCCAGTGCTGGGCCACCCTACTGGGTGGTAGGTCATGCTTAGGGAGAGGTTTATACTTCTCCTTAGAGCCTAATAGTCTGTATCCCACTTTGTAGGGTAGTGGTAGAGCACTACAGCCTTGGGTAGCTGGTCTGGGAGCGATGCTCAACAGCATTGCCAAGACTTCGCAACTCTATAGCACACAGTCCCCACCACTACAGAAGCTCCAGGTCACTGCAACAGTCTACCTGACTTAAGGGGTAGCATGCCCTCAAATAGTGGCCTAGAGTTGTGGCAATTTAGGGAGAGTCCCCAAAGCACAGCTGGCAACATCAGTACAAAGTAGCACAGAGCAGTACAATTGAACACCTGCAAGCTGTGGAGCCTTCCCGAATGGTGCTAGCTACTTGGGACAGCATGATAGTAAGAAAGAACAACATAAAGCATTCTTACCTGGCCAGTATCAGTCAACGCTAAATCATCCTGCATATCCTACTGCTTTTTTTTTTCTCTTCCTACTGTTTTTGAGGCTTTCTTTTCTTGATTCGGCATTTTCCTAGTTACTGTAACACTAATTGTTTTGCAGAATTTTGAGGAAGATGGCTCTGTCCATTTGTGTTAGTTGTTAAAAGATCCTGTAGGGGAACAGTACCCTGGAGTGTTTTATAGCCATCTTGGTCAACTAGAAGACGATCTGTCTTCTTTTGATAATTGGAACTTGCCTTTATCTGTATCTGTTACTCCAGTCAGTACATGGATTTGCTCATTTCACTTGTCTTCCATATCTTTTAAAAGACTTAGGAATGGTTGCCTTCAAAAATACTTTCTTTGGGTCATAGATGTATATGCTTCCCATCATGAAAATATGTAGGCATGAAGATTCTATGGCAGCTGAAATAGTTTCCATAAAATACTGAGGATGCAGTCTACTATTTATGCACCAATTCAAGGTAATAGAAGTACAACTAAACTAGCAGTACTACCTTTCTGATGTTGTGCCTTGGAATTGAGAACAGTTTGTTAAGTAATGCATGTGCAGCAAAAATTTGTACAGGGATTATGAAAAATGTGCCCTCTGAGCTTTTTATCCTACTGATGAATGTGATCCAATTAAACTGTTAAAATGACTTAAATGAAGTTGAATGTCATTTGTTGTTTGTCATAGTATTCAGAGAAAAAATAGCATTATGAACTCTTGAACAACTCTTAATTCTTTATAACCTATGACAGCTCTGGATGACTGGCAATAAGCGTTTGGCTTTTCTGGAAAATATGGACTATTAAGATCTAATGTCATGTGTGAATGAGGATACAAAAAAGTGTTTCTTCCTTTCTTTCTTATATTCTTGGAGTTAGCTAGAAAATTTCAAAGAAATGAGAACTTAAGACTGACTGATTTCAGCTGTTATTGTCTCCTTTGCTATGACCTAATTTAGGACATTTTAGATCACGTATAATTGATAAACTAAAGTGATCTTGACCCTGTTGATATCTAGTGGGTCAAAATAATTTTCATTGAGGAGAAAAGACTCAAGCTACAAAATTGCTACTTGCAATTAAAAACATATATGTATTTAAATTGCAGAATATAGTATTCATAGATTAGAAAAGAGTACAGTGATATAAAAATCATGAAATATTATTGAGAATAAGTATTATCTACTATCATATTATTAGATGAGTGCAATTCAACACAGTTTAGTGAGCATAAAGGCAGACTTATTTTCTTTATTAATCATTTGTTCACTGATCCAATAAATATTTACTGAGAACCTCTTATGTTTAAGATGTTAGAATGTGTCATTTGAATGCTTAAAATAATGATTATTTAGTTTAGTTTAGTTTTGTTTTCTAACTGGATTACCTTTCATTAAATTATGTTGTCTGATAATTTCCCAAGAAATTTCCCCTCAAATGGGAGGAGGTAAAAGCAGGTTAAGTTCTTATCTGATTCTGGTTATTTTGGAGAGCAATGAGCAGCAGCTGACAGAAGGAGGACACCATGTCTTCAGCAATGCTCTGGGAGGACAGGGCCAGAGGATACATGTGATACTTATCTCAGATAATTGTAGCAGACACTGAAGTAGTTTTTCAAATAGAGTTGGGTCTACTATAAGTAATTGACATTGTCAGGGCATGTGCCCTGGAGCCTTGAAATATTATATTTCCCAAAGTAAGCTTTTGTCTTACGTATTGCACAATAACTATTTGTCAAGCAAATAAAATTTTAGACAGCATTAAATTTAGAGCTTTTGTTGTTACAAACGATTCTCAAAATTTCATGAGAACATAGGGGTGTGTGGGTTGGATCCTGGGAGAACTGCATATGTTCCCTATCTGCTATCACAGGAAAGGAATTGTAACTGCTATGAACTTGAAACTGACTCTTTAAATTGTAAAATGTAAGTCATGTTCTATTACACAACCAGGTAAAATGCACATTGTCCCTGTGCTGGTTTTAAAGGGTATATGTCCCCTAGAAAAGCCATGTTTTCATCAAAATCCCATTTCATAAAGGTAGAATAATCCCTATTCAATATTGTATGTTTGAAACTGTAATCAGATCATCTCCCTGGAGATGTGATTTAATCAAGAGTGGTTGTTAAACTGGATTAGGTGATGACGTGTCTCCACCCATTTGGGTGGGTCTTGGTAAGTTTCTGGAGCCCTATAAAAGAGGAAATATTTTGGAGAATGAAGGGGATTCAGAGAGAGCAGAGAATGCTGCAGCACCATGAAGCAGAGAGTTCATCAGCCAGCGTTTTGGAGATGAAGAAGGAAGACCCCTCCCAGGGAGCTTCATGAAACAGAAAGCCAGAAGAGAAAGCTAGCAGATGAAGCTGTGCTTGCCATGTGCCCTTCCAGCTGAGGGAGAAAAACCGTGACTGTGTTCACCATGTGCCTTCTCGGATGAGAGAGAGACCCTGAACTTCATTGGCCTCCTTGAACCAAAGTATCTTTCCCTAGATACCTTTGACTGGACATTTCTATAGACTTGCTTTAATTGGGACATTATCTTGGCCTTTGAACTGTAAACTAGCAACTTATTAAATCCCCCATTTTAAAAGCCATTCCGTTTCTGGTGTATTGCATTCAGGCAGCTAGCAAACTAGAACAGTCCCCATTAAGAAAGACAATTAAAAAACAACAAAGAAAACCATGAGTACTTTGACAACCCTCAATTGATGATGCATTTTAGTTTTGTAACCTGAACCCAGCTGAGGTTGGTCCTTTTCATTTGCTTATGTTGACACTTGCCATTACTTTGTGTTTCTTTACATATTTTATACTCTGCTTCAATCATATAATAATGTGGTGAAGGACTACTATGGTATTAATCTTTGAAATTATTTCAATTATTTGAAATAGATGCCATAACAATGCCTAAAACACTGTTTGGCACATTGTGAACACTCATTTTCTTGTTGACTAAATGAATAATGGTTCTCTTTTTTTTTCCTCCCTGGTATATTCCCAGGGATGCTGTCGGCCTCTTTGGCCCCCTCTATCCTGCCCCATCAATATATCTTCTCTTTCCTACTTTGGAATTTCCTGGAGAGGCAGAACACCAATCATGAGTGTCTTTGGGATGGGCAGAGTTGGTTTAAACCTTTGGATAATCACACAAATATGCCATTGTGCTCTTTTTCTTAATTAGCTTGGGACTCTATTGTTTATTTATAAAGTAATTTTGTAAAAAGGCACTTCAATAGTGGGAAACCAATGTTTTCTATTTTCAGGAAAAAATTAATTTCTGTCTTTATTATTATGGTATAAGCAATGGAGTATTAGCTGAATTTGGTTTCCTGGGTTAAATACAAATTTTGTTAAAGTCAAACATAATTATAAAAATTTACTATTTCTCTTAATACTAGGATCAAGGGTGTTATTTAACTTTTAAACCTACTTAAATATTTACTTTAAATGACTATTTTACTATGCCCATTATCCAAAGTGATATTAGCAAAAAATAAGTCTTTTATCCATATGCATGTTTCACTTCCATATTCATTATATGGTGTGCCTGAGAAAAACTGTGAGGGTTAAGTTCATTTGTTAACTTGGCTAGGTTATGGTGTCCAGTTGTGGTCAATCAAGCACTGGCCTGATAGCCACTGTGGGGCTATTTCATGGTTTTAAATCTGCCCAAATTACCATCCATGTACTTATAGAATGCTTTATCCACCATCATGATATTCCTCACAGCATTGCTTTTTATTAAGGACCCCACTTCCCAGCAAATGAAGTGTAACAATGGGACATGTTCATGGAATTCACTGGTCTTCCCATCCTCCCAATCATCTTGCTGCAGCTGAATTGATGGAATGGTGGAATGGCCATTTGAAGATTCATTTAAAGCACCAACTGTGTGATAATCCCTTGCAGTGCTGGGGCAATATTCTCCAGGAGGCTGGTTTTGCTCTTTGTCAGCATCCACTTTATGTGGCTATTTCTCCCATAGCCAAGATTCATGAGGCCAGGGATCAAGGGGTGGAAATGGGAGTGGCACTACTCCCTATTACCTCTAGTGATCTACTAGAAAACTGTTTGCATCTTGTTCTTGTGACCTTAAGCTCTGCGAGTCTATAGGTCTTAGTTCCAAAAGGAGAAGTGCTTCTACCAGAAGACATAAAAATGATTACATTGAACTGGAAGTTAAGACTGCCACCTATCAACTTTATCTCTGAATCAACAGGGAAAGAAAAGAACAACTACACTACCTAGGGTGATTCATCTTAATTATTAAGAGGTAATAAGACTGTGACTACACAATGGAGGTAAAGAAGGGTTTGCCTGGAAAGCAGGAGATCCCTTAGGGAATCTCTTAGTACTATCATGCCCTGTGATTATAGTCAATGGAAAACTGTATTAACCAGTCCAGGAAGGACTAGCAATGACTCAGACCCTTCAGGAATGAAGATTTGGATCACCCTACCAGGCAAAGAACAAAGATCAGCTTGAGGTAATATTGGTAATATGGAAAGGGTAATAAAAGAAGGTAGTTATAACTACGAGCTACATTGACACGGTCAGTTGCAGAAATGAGGACTGTAATGGTTATAAATATTTCTCTCTTGATTTGTTATGAATATATATATATACATGAAACAAAGATCTTTGTTTTCTTCCCTATCTTATCCCCTTATCATATAATATATGTTGTATTAATTTTATGTCATAGTATTTTAGTTACAGGATATCAAGTTTAGGAGTAGACATTATCCAGGGACTTGCATCTTCTACTGGGGAAAGAGTACATTTCTGAATGTATGGAGGACAGTTGAATTATTTTAGGCAGATGTATGACTATTATTGCTTTTATTTAAAGATTAAGTGTGGTTTAAGGGGATGTTTCTGAGTATGATCTGTGATGTTTTAACTTCATGTGCCAACTCGGTTAGTTTACGGTGTGTCAGGTTGTTTGGTCAAACAAGTACTGGCCTGATTATTACTGTGACACTTATTCATGGATTTAAATTATTAGTCAGTCGATTACATCTATGGCTAATTACATCTATAATCAACAAAGAAGATTACCTTCCACATTCATTCAGTCAGTTGAAGGTCTTAAGGGGACAACTGATGATTTCCACAGACAGAAAGAATTTCTCTTTTTCAGAAACCAAAATCGTAAAGCAGAAAATGCCCAAAGTGCCAGTATTTTCAACAGAACTTTTCATGATATGATCATAACATTCCCAGGACTCTTCATAACTCATGAATGGAAGCTGCTAGAATCTCAAAGAGAATTCTTTGTTGCTGATTTAGTCAGTAAAAGCATGATATAGGATTTCTCATTAAAGAATTTGTGTCAATGTAATATGTACAAGGTAGGATCCAAGTGTCTTACAGCGCAAAGCATGTTACAAAATGGTCTGCATGCTAGAAAAATATTACATATGAAGAAAGCAAAGGTGAAGTGGGAAGAAAAAGGGCTCACATGTTTCTTCCTCTTCTTTTCTTTCCCTTTGGTTTATCAATAGGCAGAGTGTAACTTATGAGAGAAAGTTCACCTCCTCAGAATATGAGCTTACAGCTGCATACATTTCCATCAATTAGAGACTCATTTGTTTAACAAGTACAATACTCCTGGGTAATTATCACCTGGAAGATTTACAAACTTTGCCGCACACAGACAGAATGTGATAAAAAATTTTTAATTTAGATGAAGCAACTGGGGAGGATTTACTAGATTTAGCACTGTTGAGGAGCTTTCTGAATGTTAGCTTTTAGCTTTTGCTTACATGTTCAGTTTAATCAACTCAACAGGTAGAATTTAATTACGTGGGATCCCAAGTATAATGTTTTCCTTTTCATAAAACATAAGCACCTCTAATCCTCCCAAATTATAGACTATTAATTTACTGGACACTCTGTCTAAAATGTGCCACTCTTTTGCTTAATAAATTACAAGCCTATATATGTTATAGGTCATTCCATGCGAGAATCATGGTGGCGGTCGGTTATAAATGCCTACAATTTTTCAGATACTGTGATGAATTAGATAGTGATGGCAAATGCACATGAAATATTTAATTATATAAGTATTTAACTACAGCCACCATAAGATCTATAAAGAGTAGGGACCCATTAATTCACCCATTATTCCATTTAAACTGTAACAGTTACTGCCTTGTTTTTTATTTCATATAAATAAGATGGACTTACATTAAGATGCTTGTAAAGAATCTCAATGTTCTGTTCACCAATTCGAATAATGACTACACTCATGGTACATTTCAGGAAGTATTATTTTAACTCACTGCTGTATAACATTTATGAAATCTCTTGTTTAGAAACTGTATTTAAAAAAGATTCCCTTAAAATATACTATTCATCTTTCTTCAGATACCTTATCCTTGGATGAAATTAGTACCATAGGAAGCTGCCTGTATGGACTGTATACAACTTTTGGACTGTATTTTATTGCTCCCCTTCTGCTATGGCATTTGTACTGACTTGTCATTTTGACACGATGCCATTGACTTACACTGGGGGATGCTACGGGAAATAGTCTGATTAAATACATTGTGTCCCTCAGCATGGTGTCTTCAAGATTTATCCGTGTTGTTGTATGCATCAGAATTTCATTCCTTTTTTTGGTGGAATAATATTCTATTGTATATAAGTAGCACATTTTTCTATTCATTCATCTGCTGGTGGGTACTTGGGTTTCTTACATCTTCTGACAATTGTGATAATGCTGCTGTTCCAGTTTGCTAGCTGCCAGAATGTGATACATCAGAAACTCAACGGCTTTTAAAAAGGGGGATTTAATAAGTTGCAAGTTAATAGTTTTTAGGCCATGGAAATATCCCAATGAAAGTAAGTCTATAGAAATGTCCAAGCGAAGGCATCCAGGGAAAGATACCTTGATTCAAGAAGGCCGATGAAGTTCAGGGTTTCTCTCTCAAGTGAGAAGGCACATGGTGAACATAGTCAGGATTTCTCTCTCAGCTGGAAGGGCACATGCGAACACAGCATCAGCTGTTAGCTTCCTCTCCAGCTCCCTGGGAGGCATTTTCCTTCCTCATCTCCAAAACACTGGCTGATGAACTCTCTGCTTTGTGGTGCTGCAGCATTCTCTGCTCTCTCTGAATCTCCCACCTTTTCAAAAAATGCTTCACCTTTTACCTTTAATTACCTTCCAGTAAGGTAATTAAGACCCACCTGGAGTGGGTAGCGACGCATCTCCATCTAATCAAGTTTAATATCCTCACTTGTTTGAGTCACATCTCCATGGAGATAATCTAATTAAAGTTTCCAACATACAGTATGGAATAGGGATTAGAAGAAAGGACTGTCTTTACAAAATGGGATTAGAATTAAAACATGGCTTTTCTAGGCTACATAAATCTTTTCAAACCAGCACAGCTGCTACGAACATAGGTGTGCACTCTTTGAATCCCTGCTTCATATATAACTAGAAGCAGGGTTACTGGGTCATATGGTAAATCTATACTTTCTGAAGAACTGCCAAACTGCTTTCCATAGTGACTGCACTATTTTAAATTCCCAGCAACAATGTACAAAGATTCCAATTTCTCTATGTCCTCTCCAACACTTGTTATATATATTTTTAATAGTAGCCATTCTGGTGGGTGTGAAATACTATCTCATTATGGTTTTGATTTGCATTTTCTGAATGGCTAATTATGTTGAACATCTTTTATGTGCTTTTTGGCCATTTGTTTATCTTTGGAGAAATGTCTATTCAATTCTTTTGCCGTTTGTTAATTAGTTCTTTATATATTTCCTTATCTAAACCCTGTTCAGACATATGATTTCCAAATATTTTTAACTATTCTGTAAGTTGTCTTTTTCTTTCATGATAGTCTTTTGATGTAAAAAAAGGATAAATCATTTTGTCATTCATTTGTAAGTTAGTTAACTTCCCCCCTTTTGTGTTTTCATTTCCCCCTTGCTTCAATTCTCTTATCTTAGGTTTATCTTATATTGTTGTATGATATATTCATTAGTATGCTGCCTTAAAACATTCTGCAACCAAGAGGGAATAAAAAATAAATCTGATAAATAGGTAAATGATTGCCCTAGGAATATTTGTTAAAAATTCATTCCATTCTGCAGTAATCCATGCTCTTTGCTTTATCATATATGAAATTCTGTACATATATTATGCTTTGTTTCATGGCAGTTTATTTTGTTTTGCTCATTAACAATGCTATATTGACTCAGGTATTGCACTGCTTGAAATTTATCCTAAGAAAATAATTAAAGATGAACACAAATGTGTAACTAAAAATATTTATTGAGTCATTTTTTATAATGGTAAAAATTGGAGCCAATCTAAATATCTAGAGAGAGAGGGTAAATTGAACAAAAATTAAGTGCAGTAATACAATGAACTACTTGTGTAGCAAGATAATCTAGTTTCTTTATTGAAAAGTTCACAATTTTTTTAAGTGGAAATTAGCAAAATATATGTATCTATAATCATATTATATTATGTAAATATGCATTTAACTAAGATGGGTTGTTTAAATGTTTTAGATGAGAATAATGGCTTTTCAGTAGTAAGCAAGACACAATACTAAGTACCTTTCCATAAAGACTAGTAGAATATTTTCTCTCTGTGGACCCCTTCTTCCATGATATTTCCAAGAATATCTATGGTCATTTTTCTCAGGTCCTCACAACCCATCCTATTTTCCTTGTCTTGCTATAAGAGCCAAAACTCAGAAGCTCTCTTTTTAGGCTGAAGGACTGTACAATCACCACTGAATGCCGATTGCACCATCATATGTTACTGTGTTCCTAAGTTTCCAATAAGGTGGGAAGCATGTGTTCCTCCTGGAATTTGTCAGCATGAAAAGATGTGGTGAGAGCCTAGTCTCCTGAGCTCTGTTCACTGCTGGTGCACATTCCTGCCCAGCACAAGTGCTTCCTCAGGGTGTGAGAGTGGAAAGTCCATTATTTAGTGTTCCCCTCTCATACTCCACACCAAGATTGGCTATGCGCCCAATCTGTGGTAGCTGGGTCGAGAGGTTTTCAAATTGTCACAAACTGACCCTAAAATCAGCTCAGCATACTTAGTCCTGATTCAAGTTCCCAACTCTCAGGATAAATAATATTAAGTTTCATGGAAATTACCACTTTGGTACACGTACATACATACCTAAACAAAGACTAGGAACCGTATATGTCAAAGTGATGCTATTGTGTGATTTTTAATCTTAATATTGCTTATTTTTATTTTTAAATTTCTGCATGAACATGCATCCTTTTACATCTGAGTCCATTCATTTCTCCTTAATGTTTATGTAAAAAAAATCTTGTCTGTTTTGAAAACTTTCAAACGTACACAAAAGTGAAAAGCAGAAAGGACTGTGGGAAGAATGGGGAATAGGAAACTGCAGGAATCGGACCCTCCACCAAAACACCATTGAATGGCAAGAACCGTCTCAACCAATTATTATGAAATTCTGCAGTCGAATGGAACACTCTGCAGCACCAAGGGAGGAGTGCTAGGAAGAGGTTTTTAAATTATAGTAAATACTGAGGAGTGTCCTTTCTGCAGTGACTGTAATCCTCCTTCTCCCAGTGTCTTGGTAGGAAGGAGTCCGGACTTCAGCTTGAGGTTCTGGTGCAGCTTGCTGGTGGCAGGGTAGGACATAAATATCTAATCCTCCAAATTCTGGGTATGTGTGGTATACTGATCATTGCTTTTGATTAGCTACTTCAGATAAGTGGGGGATAGCTCTGAAGGCAGCCAGTGTCAAATCCCCCCTTGGGTAATGTTGGCAGAGGAATCTTGAAGACAGTAACTTTTCTCAAAATTATGGAAAACAGTTAGAGAGCTGGATTAACTGGACAAGTGCTGAATCAGGAAAAAAAGTTCAAAAGCCATAGAAGAAGGTAGTGGCACCTGTGCAACCCACCCGTGCACCCGGCCAACTGGTTTTTGATAAGGGGGCAAAGATTAATCAATTGGGAAAGAGAAATTGCTTCAGCAAATAGTGCTGGGAAAACTCAATGTCCATGTGCAAAAGAATGAAGGACTCCTATCTCACATCATATAAGAAAATCAATACAAGATGGATCAAATAACTAAATATAAGAACCATAACTATAAAACTCCTAGAATAAAGAAATAGGGAATCCTCTACAGGAGTTTATGTAGGCAATGGTTTCTTAGGCTTTACAAAGCATAAGCCATAAAAGAAAAAATAGATAAAGAGAACCTCATCAAAATTAAAAGCTTTTGTGCATCAAAGGACTTTATTATCATGATAATAAATGACCCTCCACACAGTGAGAGAAAATATTTGGAAACCGCATGTTTGACAAGGGTTTAATATGCACAGTATATAAAGAAATCCTACAAGTCAATAACAAAAAGACAAGAAATCCAATTTAAAAATGAGCAAAAGACTTGAATAAACATTTCTACAAAGAAGATACACAGGGCGGGCCGCGGTGGCTCAGCGGGCAAGAGTGCTTGCCTGCCATGCCGGAGGACCCCGGTTCGATTCCCGGCCCCAGCCCATGTAAAAAACAAACAAACAAACAAAATATAATAAAATAAGAAAATGTTTAAAGATGTTTCCCTTTCTTCCTCCTTTCCTTCCTTCTATCCTTCCTTCCTTCTCTGTCTTTCTTAAAAAAAAAAAAAAAAAAAAAAAAAAAAAAAAGAAGATACACAAATGGCCAATAAGTACCTGAAAAGATGCTTGACATCATTAGCCATTAAGCCCTTAGGGAAATGCAAATCAAAACCACAATGAGATGCTGTTCTAGTTTGCCAAGGCTGCTAGAATGCGATGCACCTGAAATGAATTGGCTTTTATAAAGGGGACTTATTTAGGGAGATATTTACTAATTTGGGAAGGCGCACAGTGATATCTGCTGGGCCTAACTCCTGGCTTCTGGGTTCAAATGTCTTTCTGCAGGGCAATTCCTTTCTTCATCTCCAAATGTCTGAGTCTGAGCCAGCTCTGAGCTCTGAACTGTGTTGTGCTGAGCTGCTTCTCTGTCTTCTGACCTACCTCTCTTTCTAAGCTTCATTCATTGCAGAAGGCACTCTCCTTAGCCGACTATAGATATAATCACCCATAGAAGATTTTTACATGTCCATGATTTAAGTCCACAGCCACAGAACAACCAGCACCTGGCCAAATCGTCACCTGCACACAGATATCATTTCACATTGACTAGAATGGCTACTATTCAAAAAAATGGAAAGTTAAAAGTGTAAGAGAGGATATGGAAAAACAGGAATATTCATTCATTGTTGGTGGGAATTGTGGAAGACAGGCTGGCATTTCATCAGAAAGTTAATTATAAAATTACCATCTGACCCAGCAGTTCTACCACTAGGTATATAACCAAGAGAACTGGATGCAAGAACTCAAATAGATATTTGCTCCACAATGGTCATACCAACATTTTCACAATTGTCAAAAGATGGAAGCAACCCTAAGTGTCTGTCAATGGAGGATTTAGTAAACAAAATGTGATATATACACACAATGGATTATTACTCAGCCATAAAAAGGAATGAAGTTCTGATACTTTCAATAACATGGATGAACCTTGAAGACATCATGTTGAATGAAATAAGTCAAACAGAAAAGGACAAATATTGTATGATCTCACTTATATGATATAATTAGAATAAGCAAACTCATAGAGCCAGAAACTGGAATATGGTTTACCAGGAGGCCAGGTGGAATTAGGGATTGGGAAGTTAATGCTTTTTAATATAGTTTCTATTTGTTTTGATGGAAAAGGTTTGGTAATTAGTGGTGGTGATTGTAGCACAACTTTGTGAATGCAATTCAGAGCACAGGATTCTATATTTGTATATGGTTAAAAGGTAAATTTAAGACTGCATATATAGAACTAGAATAATTTTTTTTAAAAGCAAACCATAGGAATGTAAAACACAAACAGTGATCTCTAATGTAACCCATGGACTATAATTAATAGTACAATTATAAAAATGTCCTTTTCCAATATTTAAGAAATGCACCACATTCTTAAACATGCAAGACGTTACTAATAGGGTGGTATAGGGGAAGTCTGTATTTTGTGCATGATTTTTTTTTCTGTAAACTTGCAATTTCTCTAATAAAAAAGATATTATTAAATCAGTGCTAGAGGTCAAACTCCTATGCCCCCACCACTCAGAGTCAATAATCATCATTTATTTTCATCCACTTTCATTTGAGTATAATTTCATTATATCGAGCTGGAATATTTTTAAGTAAATCTACAATATCATGTCATTTTTACTTTCATATTCAACTGAAAAAACATTTTAAAATATAACCATTGTGCCTTTATTATACATAATCAAATTTGTAATAATTCCTTAATGTCATCTGGTAGCCAGTCTATTTTCAGATTTTCCTGACTTTCTCAAAGAGACGTTTTTACAGTTGGTTTATTCAAATCAAGAGTCAAGCAAGCTTCACATATTGTATTTGGTTGTTATGTCTTGTAAGTCCCTTTAAGAGTTTATAATAAACTCCTCCATCATTATTTTTATTTGCCATTGATTTGTTAGAAAACAGTGTCATTTGTTCTTTAAAATATCCCACATATAATTTGGTTGATTGCTTCCTTATTGTGTTGTTAAGTTTATTTTTTTTCCATTTATTTTCAATAAACTGATGGTTAGGATATAATTGTTGGATCATGTCTAGTTTGTTGTTTTTTTTTACAAGAATAGTTCATAGGCATTGGGATATATTCTTATTGCATTTTATTGTGAGGAGATAGTGTCTAATTTTTCGTGATTCTCTGACTGTTGGGTTTGTTTTAGCATCTGTTTTAGTTTGTTAGCTTCCAGAATGCAATATACCAGAAATGGAATGACTTTTAAATAGGGGGAATTTACTAAGTTACAAGTTTACAGTTCTAAGGCCATGAAAATGTCCTAATTAAGTCAGGCCCATAGAAATGTCCAATTTAAGGTATCTAAGGAAAGATCCCTTGATTCCAGAAGCCTGATGAAGTTCAGGGTTTCTCTCTCAAATGCAAGGCATGTGGTGAATGTCATGACATCTGCTGGCTTCCTCTCCAGGCCACTTGTTTCATGAAGCTCTCCTGGGGGCATTCTCTTTCTTCATCTCCAAAGGTCACTGGCTGGTGGATTCTCTGCTTCTCATGGCTACATCATTCTGAAACTTTCTCCAAAATGCTTCCTCTTTTAAAGCATTCCAGTAAACTAATCAAGACCCAACTAGAATGGGGAGACACATGTCTCCATCTAATCAAGTCTAATACCCACAATTGATTGGGTCACATCTCCATGGAGATAACCTAATCAAGTTTCCAACCTATAGTACTGAATAGGGATTAGAAGAAACCATTGTGCCCACAAGATTTGTTAGGCTTAAAACATGACTTTTCTAGGGTACATGAATCCTTTCAAACTGGCACAGAATCTTATGCATATATTTCATATTTATCAAAGTACTATGCACATGGGGAAAATATGAAATTGCACAGAGGTCTCCCTTCTCTGTCCTCTGCATTACTTTGCATTTAAATTTGCAGTCCCAAATTTAACTGTTTCCACTTTTATTTTTTCTGGTGTTTTTATCTGGCCCTCCAAATAACAACCTTATATTCTTCTTTATTGATGTATCAATTCTGGACATAAAAATTGTAGCAAGAGATCAATTGATGGGAACTTATTTATACCACCTCATCATCTTATGTTTGCCCTCTTCCTAATATTCTTATATTGTTATTTTTAGTTTATTTATCTCTTGTATTTGTTACTTTAAAATAATTTATTTTACTTATTTTTCTTGTTCTTCCCATTTTAGACAGGATTGATTAACTTTCTACATTGAAAAATGAAGTGACTAGCTTTCCTATTCTTTCCTCTACCTTTCCTTTTTCAATCAAGGTTTATTCATCCTGTACCTTCCCTATCTAAGTGGGAGAAATGTTTCTTGAAATGAATTTTCATTTTTTCTTGAAATGAATTTCATTTTTCAAGAAATGAATTCAGCTGGCTTCAGAAAGGAAACATACTGTCTCTTGTCAGTTTGGGAACATTATGCTTAAGGCTCTAGAACTAGGTAAAAGTGGCAAAGGGAAGGCTGTCTAAGGCAACCTTGTAGACTGAAGCCTTTCTCAGAGTGAAGGCCAACTTCAGGTGTGGCTTCACGCTTAGAATGAGTGGAGAAGTGTGAAGCTCCCAACACTGAAGAGCTCTATCAAAGTTCATGTTGCACATAGACTCAGATAATCCATAGACCTGTCACAAAGTGAGATAGTGGCCACAGTTGACTTGGTTCTTCTAATATTGCTACTGATTTAGGAACTCTTGAATATAAGAGCAGTCCATTCAGGAGTTTGCTGGTTTAGCTACCACCGGGCTTGCTTAAAATTCAATGGGAAAATAATAATTAATTTTTAAAAAGGAATTGAAAAGAATATCTTCACTCTGCAGAGTAGAGAATATTTCTCTAACAATATTAAAATCCAAGATGCCATAGATCTCAAACATATTTCAGTCCTTATATGTATTGTTTTAGCTTGCTAAAGCTGCCAGAATGCAACATACCAGAGATGGATCGGCTTTTAATAAGGGAATTCATTTAGTTAAAAATTTATAGCTCTTCAGAGGAAAGGCAGCTAGCTTTCATGTGAGGTTCTCTGTTACATGGAAGGCACACAGCAATGACTGCTGGCCTTCTGTCTGGGCTTCTGGATTCCAATGGCTTTTCCTGGGGTGATTCCTTTCTGCTGGGCAGAGCTGCAAATGCTAAGATGAGGTACGCTGAGCTTGTGAGGTCTCTTCTGACCTCTCTCTTTTAAGCCTCCAGCTAATTAAGTTAAACCTCACTCATTATGGAAGGCACTCACCCTAGCAACCACTATTGCAATCTGCTTTGGATGAATTTCACCTACTGATGACTTAGGTCCACAGAAACAGACCAAAGGGGAATCATCACCTGGCCAAGTTGACACTGAACTATCACATGTATGAAAAAATCTATAACCATATGTAGAATGTAACATATGACAAGGTTAAAATCCTAATATTTAAGTGATCCTACCACACCCCAAGTAAAAGACAGATTAGAAAGAGAAAAATGAGGATAGAGATAAGCTTAGACAGTGCACATAGAAGGCATGAGATAGTCCTAACGTAGTGAAATTCAGACATTGTTAGATATATACAAAAATGATATGTTCATCCTATCACAAAATTGAATTAGAGAAGAGATTAAAATCTGACTAGAGTAAGGGGAAAACAGCACACAGTTATAATGTTAAGTCAGCAAGTGATGATTATAATAAAAACACCCTTAAATATGGTCCAACCACCTCACCCTGCAAAGGAAATAGGTAGAAATAATTTATTGATGTACCTGCATTTTTGTTTAAGAACATATTTTGCTTTCCTTTGTGTAGGGCAAAAGAAATCCTGAATAACAGTAGCAACAATAATATCCAGTAAAAAGAAAACGAAAAGCAAGAAGAAGAGAGAAGGAAGCACTGTCTCAGGTCTGAAGTCCCACTCAGCGTGTCCTCCCACTGGGCTGCCCCTTCTCCGTGGATTACTTCATGCCATTTCCTGAACTAATGGTAATGATTAAATGTAGTTTCTTTTGTCTTCTAACTTTAAATTGATAATTGCTCAGGAAGCTCAGAAAGAAAAATAATAGTTTATTTTACAGCAGAAACTAAAGAGAAACTGTTTCTTAGATGATAGTAAATACATAGGAATGTATGCAACCGAAAATGCTATTTTGGCTTGGAATGCGTGTACATTAAGGGTGTGTTGGATTTTGTTGGCCATCACCACTTGGCTGTTTTTGGGAAAGATATTCATTTCAGTTTAAACTGACCTGAGAGCATTTGGCTAAAGAATATATATATCTTTTTCTGGTTGGCGCAGAAGCTAGATGCATTATCAGCATTTTAATTGTCTTTTGTTTTTCTCTGCCTTTATCTCAGTGTTTTCCTAAATGCTTTGCTATGGTAAACATTTTATTATTTTACTCATGAAGTAAAAATATTAAGTTCTGCCTTGCTCTACCTCCCCTGCCTCCTCAATCTCACCTTGTCTTTCATAACATTTTTTCACAGAGTCACTGTTAAAGATTCAAGAATACTGAGATAGGACTCGGGAGTGGGAGGACAGGAGGAAGCAAGATGTGACAGGGTTACAACACTCAGAGTGAGTCAGCACAGTGCTGTTTAAATTGTAACCAGGAAAGTCATAGCTGATTCTTATCTACTTGCCAATATCCAGAATGGATTTTAAAAATTTCCTTTTTGTATTTTGGTTGGTTGTGTTTATTAAATCATCAGTTTGTGCATAGAATGTGATTGGAATACCTGTTCTTTCAATTTTTATCATTTATCACAATTTGAAAGGATATATTCCCATAAGTATTTTCAGGTGTCAAACTTCTCTCCCTTTTATTTTTAGTATGTCTAGAAAGGCTGTCCTAAAGTATATAATAAAGTAACTAAATGATTTGAAAATGTGTAAGAATATGGTATCAATTAAACTGAAGAAAAGAATCTTTAATAGCAATAATTCTTTTAATGCTTCCCGAGACATGAATACCATGGGGCTTAGAGAATCTCTATTGAACTCACATTTATTAAAAAGTTAAGTTTCTCATTTAAAAACAAGAAGTAATGACTTTGAACAAAGTAAATGGTTTTGTTGGTTTGAAGATATGATAAAATCTCATTAATTCAGATTGTACTTAATTTGGAATTTGTAATCATTTGTGAAGGCTGACATTTCCTTTTACATTATCTTGAAAAAAGTTGTAACTGAATAGATGAATAGCTTAAAGAAGATGGTGGGAGGTGTTTAATCTTTATGAAAGAGACAGCATAATTTTGGAAGACCTTAGAATATTGTTTATATGCAAATGGATGACATTATTTTTGAATTGATTTTTGTCTATTCATTAAAACAAGCCTTGAATAATTTGCTTTTACAAATAGAATTTTAGCTACTCTTGCATACATGTAATAATTCTAACTAATTATTAAGGACAGTGAATTGGAGCTGCTTATTATTTGTTTACCTATTTAACAAATATTTATTAAGGGGTAATCATGTGTGAGGCCCCATGAAGGATGCAGAGACAGACACAATCCCTCTTCTTGTGGAGTTTATGGTCTAATGCAGTGTTCTTTAAACTTGTTTGATTGTTTAGTTCTATTAATAAAAATATTGAGAATGTAACATGAACATATGCATATATACTTATAAATTACATGCATGTTATTATTTTACCAATATATCAAATACATATAAAAGCTATTTTAAAAAGAAATTTTGATAGAATGAGATAAAAAGAAACATGAACGAAAGTTTTAATAATGGATCTTCAGGAGCAGTCCCTGGAGTTACCCAGGTGGGAAATTCTTTGCCTAATGAGTACAATAGACATTAAATCCATATAGAGAAAAATGTTTACATATTTATAAATGCATTTGTTCTGTGAAGAAAAATGTAGTGTTATAAGACAAAGAGGAAAAAAGGGAGAACTAAGTTATACAGCACATCCAAGAACTATCATTCTGAGAAAGTAACATGTGAGCTGAGACTTGACTTACCCAAGTCAAGTGAAGTGGGAAGAGTACTCCAAGACGCGGGTACCACATGCTCAGAATTCTTGTGTGAGAAAGACTTTGGGACAATAAAGCCAGCATAGCTGGAGTGTAACGATTGAGACAGTCTGTGACAAAAAATGAAATTGAAGGTGCAGGGAGGGTCTGTGGTAAGAAATTTGGTTTTTTTCTCAGTTCATTGGCAAACAACTAAGAGTTTTAGTCAAGCACTTTTCATAATCTGATTTACATTTTAGAAATAGATGTTGGAGTGATGACAGGCTGGTGCTATCCTTATTAGGATGGTGTGCAAGTTTGAAAGGATGTACGTACCCTAGAAAAGCCATATTTTAATCCTAATTCCATTTTGTAAAAGCAGACATTTCTTCTAACCCCTATTCCGTCCTACATGTTTGAAACTTTAATTAGATCATCTCTCTGGAGATGTGACTCAATCAAGAGTGGTTGTTAAACTGGATTAGGGGAGATGTGTCTCCACCCATTCGGGTGGGTCTTGATTAGTTTCTGAAGTCCTATAAAAGAGGAAACATTTTGGAAAATGAGAGATTCAGAGAAAGCAGAGCAGAACGACATAGCCACAAGAAGCAGAGTCCATCAGCCAGTGACCTTTGGAGATGAAGAAGTAAAACACCTTCCAGGGAGCTTCATGAAACAAGAAGCCAGGAGAGAAAGCTAGCAGATGATGCTGTGTTTTCCACATGACTTTCCACTTGAGAGAGAAACCCTGAACTTCATCAGCCTTCTTGAACCAAGGAATCTTTCCCTGGATGCCTTCGATTGGACATTTCTATAGACTTGTTTTAATTGAGACATTTTCTCAGCCTTAGAACTGCAAACTTGCAATTTATTAAATTCCCCTTTTTAAAAATCTTTCCGTTTCTGATATATTGCATTCCAGCAGCTAACAAATTAGAACAGATGGGGAAGATTAGGGGAGAAAATGGGGAGATAGAGTTCTGTTTTGGACATGTTACATTTGAGGTGTTGTATTTGTTATAATAATGTTGGTTGCTGTAACAATTAAACCCCGGAATTTCAATGACTTAGCAAATTAAAAGATTGTTTTTCTGGTTATAGGGCAGTTTTTGTCTATACATTGATTTAGGCTTTTTTCCACATTGAATCTTCCCATAATCTAAGTCCCCAAAGTCTTCTAAATGCACTGGTAGAAAAGAGAAGACTATGAAGAATGCACATTTGTTCTTACAGGCCTTGGCACAGAATGAGGCATATCCCTTCTGTGCACATTCTTTCTGGAAAGAATCAGTCGCATGATCCCTCCAAGATGCAAGAGCACCTGGGAAATGCAGCCCCTACCTAGTAAGAGTAGCTACTGTCCAGGAGCAATTTTGCACTAGGAAGGAGAGGTAAACATTTTTTTGGCCAATGGCTACCTATTTCTTCATAAGCACCTATTAGAGATACCACTTGATATATCAAGTAAAGAATTGACTATAGAAGTGTGCAGCTCTAAAAAGAAGTCTGGTCTGATAGACGAGAACTAGCATCATCAGCTTATCATCATGCAAAAATAGAAGGGAAATAGTACTGGGACTAAATCCCACAGCCAATCTAATGTAGTGGTCAGAGAAGGGTTATATAGAGGTGAAGACTGAAAAACTGATGGAGAAAGTAGAAGGAAAAAATTGAGATGATGGTATTACAGGTGCTATGAGAACTTCTTCAAAAATTTTTTCTGAAGTTATGACAAACTAAAGTTTTTATTGAATTCATAGTCATTTTTCCATCATAATTTGTCTAAATGGACATACTTTTCTACAAACTATAAAATATACAATTTTCTGAATGTCATACTGACTACCCTTTCTAATTCTGTTTTAAAAAGTACTTTAGCATTTATTGTAGAGGAATGGGCATGGAATTTTCAATATTGTAAAAACTACTTGATTAATTTATAAATTTATTAATTTCTGCCCAAGTTTATAGTATTGTTTTTGGGATTCAAAAATGAACTCATAGGCAAATGTATTCCATAAAGGCATAAGTGAAGAATAAACATAAGGAGGTCTTTAATTAAACCATTGGTTTAATTTAATTTGATAAAAATCCCAATAATTTCTTAGAATATAGGTCATATTGAGGTAAATTTATAGTAGCAGTGAAACAAACTCCAGCCTGTAGGTCAAATCCAGCCTGACACCTGTATTTTCACAGCCTTCAAGCTAAATGATTTTTATGTATTTAATTAGTTGGAAAACAATAAAAATGACATTTTGTGACACATGAAATTTAAATGGAACTTACTCACCTCGTTCCTTTAATGCCATCAATGGCTGTTTTTGTGTTTTAGCAACAGATTTGAGTAGTTGCAACAGATACCAGCAAAGCCTAAAATATTTACCATGTTATTAGCTCTTCTTAGAGAAATTTACAAGTCCCTGATTCAGAGTATACAAAGAAGGACAATTGCTATTTGAGATGTGTTCCGGCTGGAAGGGCTTTTTCTAGCCGAGAGACCAAAGAAAACACCAGATATGGACTGAGACATGTTTCTTTATTATATGGACTTACTTACAGGAGTGAAGAAATAAATTAATCTAGGATTCAGGCTGTTCTGATGGCTGCTGATACAGAGCTTAGTGTGAAAGTATTCTGCATTGATCAGGGGAGGGATACAGTTTTATGGTGGGCATAGACAAAGAAGGCACAGAGCCAAGAGAGGGCATGCATATGTTGCTAACAAGTTAACTGTTTTTTAATGTTTGTCTCTCTGGGCACAAACTCTTACAGAGTTAACCTTGGGGAAAGAGAACTAAGGCACAGAAGTGAGAGAGTACTGCAGGAATGTGCATAATTGCTGAGAAAGTTCAGAGTTGGGGGACACTGAAAAATGCAAAAACATTGATATGTTACAAGATGATATATGTAATGCACTGAAAATACAGATAATCACAGAGTAAGCTTTCAATAAATGTTAGTTCCTTTCCCATCCTTCTTCATATTTTCATGTAGTCATTTGAGGAGAATTTAAAACATTTAGAGCACATCCATACCGTGCAGTTCAGATGCATTTATTTATTAGGGTAGTTTTATGTATTTGAATTTAGGTTGGAATCATGGTTATTTTGTTTAACTTAATTAATATACATTAATTAAAGTGTTTTAAGTCAGATTGTTGTAATTAATAAACTGACTGTAGTAGACATTTAATAGCAGCATTACATAAAGGTGACATCTTTATTCCTCAACATTTTCTTTGCCTTAAAACTTGCAGTTTTTGAAAAACACGTTTTTGAAGCAAGTAGAGAAAATGAATTTTTTTTGTTTGTTTATATTTGAAATTTAGAGCTGCAGTGTGGTGGCCAGGTTAATTGAATATATCGTCAATTATGTAAATCAGGTGTGTTCTCTAAAGAACTTGTTATGCTAGAAAGGATGATAGATTAAATACATAAAATAACAGTTCTCCAAATACTATATAAACAGAAACTTTTTTTCATTCTTTGCATTCTCCTTTCAATAGAATTAAAGTGTTCAATTTGTATAAAGTACAAACTGACTAGTTTAAAATTTTCAATTTGATTTGAACATCCATTTTTGACAAAACATTTGATGTAGTTTTCCATTTAGACAGAATTTAATCCTATTTTCTGCTATTTAAATTTCACAGGAAATTATGTTACTGTAAACTGTAAGATCAGGAGTTTAGAACGCTGATTCCTTGTAGTTATTGCCTTTTAAGTAAAAATAATTTTTATTCTGGAAATCATGTATTTATTCACTTTCTAAGCTTTTCAATTTTTTTTTCTACATCTTGATTTCTGGAGTTGCTTCTGTTCCTATATACTTGGAGATGAACATTTCTTTCAAATAGCATGAAAAACAATATTTGAATACCATCTAGATATAAAACCATAAAAATATAAATTTCTCTGTATTTGTGCAAAATAGACATATATCTAACCAGCTTTCATGTTATAGGTGATAAAATACATAAAGTCCATTTTCTTTACTATATTATATAAGTTTAACATATTATATATATATCCTTTACTATATTATATAAATTTAATTTATGGGAATGAGAACATGGTATAGCTATCTCCAAAGTTGATGAGAGAAAAAAAAAATACAGAAGAGATGCAGATGAGAGCTTAGAACTTAGTCATGTCTAAGGTTCTCCATGTGAACTAAAGAGAATATTAACCTTGACTGTTGGTATAGTCATACGGTCAAGTTTGTCAAGCCCTAAGCCTTGTATCAGGTACTTATTTGCCACTAGTGAAAAAATTTTATGCTTGTGTTTATATGTATATGTTACATTCTATATGTTATGTTCTTTTCATGTTTGCTCTTTGTAAGAGGATGTGAAGGATCTCACCATGTCTTTTATTATTATTTTTTTTATTGCTTTGAGGTTTAAATCAGTTCTACCTACACTTTTCAGATACAGCTGAGATTCTAGGCTCACTCATGTTACTGGTACTGAGTGAGAAAAGATACTAGATATTTATTAATTATGGCTAAACAATTGGACAGCTTAAGAAATGTGCAAACAGAATGTAGGGTGGTATAAAATTGATTTATTCTTATTTATGACAAGATATATTTTTATTCACAACAATTGTAATTAACTATAATAAACAAGAAATGAAAGACAGAAAACTTATGAAAATGAGAACTCTCTCTGTTTTGAAATACATTATTTTAAAAGATGAATTGGATAACAAATCTGACAGAGTTGGTTTACAGTCATTCTTCCAAGAGAACATACTGTCTCTCTGAGATTATCTCACTCATGAACATTACTGTTTAGACCAACCATATTGTGTCTGTTTTTTCTCTTAGAAAAATTACTCCTTGGTACAAAAATGCTCTCTCTGTGACATTAGATTTCCTTTTCTCTTCTTCATAGTCATATGAAGCCACTTCATAGTCACTTTCCTAGGCTCTATTAGACTGGCTCTTGCTTTTCATAATATGGTCTCATGTTCCCAAGGCTATGCCATCATGTTCTTCCCATATACATTAATAAAATCCAGCAGAAATTGTATTTAGCAAAAATTGATATGTGCTTACTGAAGATAGAATCATTTGCACTGATAGGAAGAAAATACTGTTAAGACATTTAAAGAAATTCAGAAAATTTTAAAATAATATTTTAATATCTACTGCAAGGATTAATTTCATTAAGCTTAGAAATAAAGGGTATCATTCAGTGATTATATTTTCTAAATTAAATAGAGGAATTATTTAGATTTAATGGGTCAAATAAAATGTTCATGGAATATGGGGAGGTAAATGATCTTCCGATCTCTCCCATCAACTGCTAAAGTATGTAATTATTAATTTTAGTAAAATGTCAAGTATTCTTACTTTCTTTCATATGTGTTATTATTAGCAACAATCATTTTGGAAATGAAAATCTCAATTTTCTGTTTGTCAATAAAAGTTGAAGATAGTTTTTATTTTTAGTTGTCTAAAAATACCTTAGATTTAAGTCATAGACTAAGCACAGTTGACTAAGTATGTAAAAGAACACTCAATATAGGTTCTTATTTTCTGGATGTGGAGTGGTGGTTTTTATTTCTTTTGTGGCTTCTATCACATAACAATATTTATGGCTCACATTTGTATAATGCTTAAAAAGTAAGTTCCCAAACATTCTTATTCAAGACATACCAATCCTTTAAGATACTTTATATCGGGTCCAACTTATTGGTAAGGAAACTGAGATTACAGAAGCATAAAAGATATTGTGAATGCACCACCTGTATTCTTATGCCATGTATCATTACATATATGCCTACTTACTTTTAAACTGCTGGTAAATGAGGTCTTTTGTCTTTGCTGCACCCCACAATCAGAAGGTTCACAGTGCCTCTGATTTATCATCATGGAATTCCACATAACATTACTTGGGTCAAGAGATCCTTTTAGAGGGATGGACCCTCAACAATGAACACATGACCTCCAGATCTATTAGTTCTATGAAATATACATCACTCAGAAGGTGCTGGCCTGATAAACGCTGCATAATTTAATTTATAAAGGCATGGCTAAATGCCAGCTTGAGGATGATGCTTTGAAGGGTGGATCTTTCAAGAAGTATTATATACTTAGAATGTATGGCCATTATATATGCTGTGTCCCCTGATTGGTAGAAAAGGAGGCATGATGTGGAAGTAGGAGTGATCCATCTCACTATCACTTGATTGTGTAATTAGTGAGATTCATGTTGCCTTGACTTAAATTCTGCTGAATTGGAGGTCTTGGTTCTAGAAGTGAGGAGTGAGACTTCTTTTAGGGGACAGAGTAAGAGTTTTATTTAACCTAAGCTATGCCTGCTGCCTGGTAATTTTGTGCTTCTCATAATAGTAAATAAGCAGGCAAAGAAAGAAGTTACCATAATGGCTGGATAATTTACCCTGATTATCTACAGGAGATACATTGCTGATACATAATGGTAACAAGGAATAATGCATCAGGGAGTCAGGAGATTCAGTGATGTATCTGTTAATGCTTCTGTACCTCATGATTACTGTAAAGGGACATGAAGCAGTCATACCTGACAAAGCTAATGATCCCAATGCTCAGACCCCTCTAGGTAAGCAACCTAGAGAGGATGAAGCACTAGTTGAGGGTAAAGGGAAAGCTAGCATGGGTGATAATGGAAGAAGATAATGCATATTAATTATGACCTCAGGGACAACTGAAGCAGTGGGGACTGTAGTTTGTTCTACTAACACTCCTGATACAATTTTACAAAAGGAATTGTGAGTCAGTGACGGGATAGAATGACTTCAGTATGTTGTATGAGAGAATCCAAGTAGTGCTAGGGGAAGAATGTAGCAAGACTCTGCATTCATCCTGCCATGGTTTCCAGTTGATAAGACTTGAGGCTTTGACTAAGAGCTTACAGATCCTTCTCTTGTCTGTTCTAGGGGTAGGCTGGGACAAGCATGCCCCTCAAACATGGCTCAACCAATGCCTAATAGAAACTGCTATATAAATACCCCCCATTTCACAATAATAAGACAAAAAGAAAAACAAAAACAAACAAAAATACCCCCATTCCCTCATCCCACTCATAGGCATATGTCCATACTATCTCATAGAATTCCCTAGAAGGATTAAGCTCCAGTTGTACATAGCAGTAACTTACTTCATAACACATCTTTTATTGGCTCCTTTGCTTTTCCTGTCTCACTTCTTCCACTTAACTACTGATATATCTTATACCTCCAAATAAACTACTTGTACTTAAATATTTATCCTAGGGTCCATTTAAAGTGAACCCAAACAAGGAAATGACTTGGTGAATGCTACAGAGACAGTGATAGTGCAGTGACAATTTCAGGACTTCTAACTATTAGACCACTGTTCTTTTCACTATTGCAATCCAGTTGTGCTCTGTATAGACTAAACTTGACATAGATATTAATTGCCTTTAGATGTTTATGTGGAAAGGTCACACTAAACACATCATGGAGGTGGGGAGTGAGTCAGAAACCATCTCTCCTGGCACTTTTTGTGCAAGTGCTAGTCAAGGAATGTGAATTTGAATTTTGTAGCAATGAAGACATAATACCATTGACATCATATTCATATATGTTTCTTTACATTTCTGCCCCCATCTGAGGAAGGAGGACTCTTCAATTCTGGGTCAGTCCAAGGGCTCTCTTTTGTTGTCCAGAGTTTGGATGATATGCTAATTTTTGCGAGAAAAGTAGATTATATCAAACTTCTTTCCTATATATGATGGGATCTTTCAAGAATAGAGAGTTTGGGCTTTTGAAGAAGGCATGGTATAGATGGATTGACGGTATGAGTGTGAAAGAAGAGAAATTGGAAAGCTGTGTGTGGACAAGGGCAGCTGTATTGATGAACTAAAAGAGTGGTTTTTTTTCACCTTTGACATGAATGAGAAAGTATAGAAAGAAAAAATAGCCATGTGGATTGAGTGTTTGTAAGGATCTCCATCTTTCTGGATAATATTGAGAGTGGTAGTGCTAGCTAAAAAAGGATTTTAAAGATATTTTACTGGGTCCTTTAGCTTCCTCAAGAAATGAGTGAAGTTTTGAAGTAGTTTTAAATTACTTTTGTTTGTTTCACTATGTTTCTTTGATTGTGATACCATTCAAGACTAGATCACAGTGGAAGGCAATAATTTATTGATTAAAAGTGATACAGCGAAGTAATAGTGTTAAAATAGAGTTTTTACAAAATGTAGTTCATTGACCCTCTTCTACCTTTGTGAGAGGCTGGCATTCTTAGGGAGTCAGTATGACTGACTGCTCCTGGGATGAAGGAGGAAGGGATGAACAAAGAATAAAGAAAGTACTCTTGTGGCAAAGCAGATTTAATTTAGTAACTATGAGGAGTAAGGTCCAGAACTCATAAGATAATTTTAAATGCATCCATTTTTCAACCCAATGCTAAAGATTTAGACGTTCAGGTTTAAATGAGGCAAGAGAAAGCAACAGGACAGTATGGGCTCAGACTACTGTGGTCCTTGTGAAAAAGGAAAACCTGTTTTGGGAAGAGCCACTGCAGGAGCCCGTCATGTGGAGTTGTCTGGGAAGAACTCTCTGTGTTGTTCCTGATCTTGGGCCAAACCCACAGTCAGTGTCCAGGTCATCTACAAAAGTGGACTTTGAAAGAGAGAGTAATAGTGAGAAGCTAGGTTACTATAGAAAAGAGAAAAAAAAGGGAAAGAGAAGGAAGGAAAATGAAAAAAACTGACCAAGCTGATTTAGCTATTTTGTTTTGTGTTAGGACTAGATTAGGGAGGAACTTAAGAGCATGTGTTAAAGAACTTGTTCTGTCTCTGATCAGTTAAGAGGGCTGCTGGTTCTGCCTTTGAGAGAGGAATCAGTGAAGATGTGCCACAGGGGGCTGAGAAGAGTAGTTCAACCAGAGATACTGATGAGAGACTCAGTTGGATTGAACACAAGAGGCATGTTTGAGATAATTAAATTCCTTTTTAATAATGAATTTGTTGTAAACTTCAGATTGGATGAAAAAATGGACTAAACATAGAAGACTACGTAAGGGGCCAGGGCTTCTGAAATGATTTTTAGTGATTCCTCTGAGTAAGCCAAAACTAATAAGTAAGAAAAATGTAATGGTCTAAAAGGTAAGCTAAGAGATATTGTGAAATTGACAGGGGTAAAAATATGGAAGTTATAACAAAAAAAGAAATTTAGAATGGGAGAGAAACATAATTGGAAAATACAGTAAGACAGAAAGATGGTAGTATAAGAGAAATACAAAGAAGTCTTCAGAGAGTAATAAAAGTCATACAAATTTACATACAAAAACTGTAGTGAGAACATACTTTAGAGCAGGGTAGCATTATAATTCTGATTGGCAGAAAGATATTTGAAGGATTATATGAGGAATACAAAGTCGTCTTTGAAGATGGAGGACAGGAGAACGTTATTGGTTGGTAGAACCTAGGAAGATAAAGATTGTAATGGGAGAAACCATAGTAAGACTTTCATTTTCTTAAGACACTGGAGAAGACCTGCTCTAGGGAGCAAGGAAACTGAACCACTGAAGTCTGTAATCTTTATGAGCAGAAGACTCCCAGAGGGTCAGGGATATTTTTATTATGGCATTTTATCATCTGTTCCATCCTAGGCTCCAGGAAAATGGGGTAGGGCTTATGGAAACTAAATAAAACAAAACAAAAATACCAAAAGCCTTCTACTCACCAAGTGAGGTGACCATAGGCAGAATTGGAAAGTTAATGGGTCCTGCCCCGATCAAGACAACAGAGGGAGATGCTTCAGGGGTCTGGCCCCCATAGAAGCTTTGAACAACCAGTAAGAACTGTCAGACAGAGCGTACTTGCCTTCCACAAAATGCTATTGTTTTCTCATTCCTCAGCATTGCAAGCTTTAAACCTGTAACCTCCTGTTCTCACACTCAGGGACTTATGCGGAAGAGGTGGTGGAAAGATTATAAGAGTGATGTGATGGGGTAGATTGTTACATAATAATGTTTTTGCATTTTCCAATATCCCCCAACCCTTCCAACATTGTCAGCAATTATGATATTCCTACATATACTATCTCAACTCTATGAAAACATAAAAAATTTATACCTCGACCTTTAGATTGAACTGTTTCAGGGGCAGATTGAAGTAGAATAAAATAGGACAACTGTAAGTCTCTGGTTTCCTATTTAGCTCTGAAAGAGTTAACAGACAACTCCAAGTCCCTTGTCTCTTATGTAGCTCCAAGGGAACTAATACAGAGCTGCAAACTTCCCTGGACAAAAGTTTCCCTAAAGCCCCCAAACCTCCCCAAACCACTGAAACCTCCCCAAACCATAAAAGCTTGTAAAATTCTGGGCCCAAAGCAAACTCTTACTTTATAATAAGAAGCATAGGGTCATAAAGATTGCTAACTGTTTGCCCAAAGATAAATCTTAGGTATGGGACAACAAACCATGAATTCTGCTAGCTCTCTCCTCCTAGAATAATGAAGACACCTGGTATTCAAAGGTTATAATGGAAACCTGCTACCTACAAAACTTTTCTATAAAACAAGCTGGCCCACTTCACTCAGTGCCTGTCCCTCCCTTGGACACGCTTGCATTAACCTTTCTAACATGTGTGCTCTCTTTTTTGATAAATTTCTCTTTTAATAAACTTTACCATTTATTCCTATAAAAAAAAAAAAAAAAAAGAACTTGCAGAAACATCTTTCTCACAGCTCCAGAAACCAGTTAAAAGTCTGTGGTAAGAGGGTAGGCACCAAAATCAAGAAAAAGACTACATGAAGGTGGTAGGAAATCATGGCATACTCACTAGCCTCTCCTGACCATTCACTGTCTTGGTGTGGGGCTGGCCCATGCTCCTTGTGTGGGTGCCTAGTAACAGTTTCAGACGGAGCAGAATAATCCTTGTGCACATACTGGGAGCTGGTGTTTCTGGCCCAATCTGTCTGGCTGTAGCTTGAGGGACTTGCCATTCCAGAATTCACCCTCCACATAGAAGACAGTTCACAGAGCTCTTCTACTGAACAATGGTGGAGAAGTTGTCATGTTGCTTGAGTCAAGGGAGTGCTGGCTTTATGACATGCGATGCAGTGCCCAGGACTGTGAGGAAACTGTTTCTTTGGGAAGAGGTAACACTCAGAACCATATAAAAGAGGGGAATCCCACAACCACATAGGAATATTTAAAACAAGACACATGCACAAAAAGGATCTGGGAAGCCCTTATGCTTTGAACTGGAGCTATTCTCCAAACTCATTGTGTGTATAACCCTAAAGGAGAGCATATACACAGATTAGTCAGCAAAGGTGACTTCATCATCATTCTTCATTTTTTTAAAGTTAGCTCCTGGAATTCAAGAGAAGATCTTTCACTTTAACTGGATACAAACTTTAGGAACAGATGCCTCCGAGTCTAAATCTTGTATAGTGATATCACATTATAATATCAAAATGTCCAAGTTTCAACAAAAGATTACAAAACATACAAAGAAACAGGAAGAGATAGAGAATACATAGGAAAAGATTAAAGCATTAGGAATCATCAATAAGGAGAACCTGACCTAGGACATACCGGACCAAAACTTCTTAAAAAATGGTCCGAAATATGCACAATGAACTAAAGGAAAACATGAACAAGGAACTAAAGCAATTCAGGAAAATGATAGAAAATCACAAAAAGAATATCAATAGAAAGATGGAAATTGTTAGAAGGAACCAACTACAGCTGCAGATCACAGTAACAGAAATAAAAAAAATATATAGCAAGGTTCAACAGCTGATGTAATAAAGAATCAGATAAATTAAAGATGAAACAATTGATATCATTCAGTCTGAGGTGCAGAAAGAAGAAAGAATGAAAAAAAGTGAAACAGAGCCTGAGGAACCTATGGGACACCATCAGGCATACTAATATGTACATTTTGGGAGTCCCAGAAAGAGAAGAGAAAGAGAAGAAGGCAGAGAGAATATTTGAATAAATAATGGCTGAAACATTCTGAAATTTAACAAAAGACATAAATATATACACCTAAGACATGCAACAAATTCCAAACAGAACAAACCACAGCAGACACACAACACAGCATATAATAATCAAACAGTCGAATAACAGAAAGGAGAAGCAACATGCCACATACAAGGGAACCTCAGTGAGGTTAAATGCCAATTTCTCATCAGAAATCATGGTGGCAAGAAGGCAGTAGAATGACATTTAAAGTGCTCAAAGCAAAAAATTGCCAATCAAGAATTCTTTTTCTAGCAAAGCTGTCTTTTAAAAATGAGGGAGAGATTAAGAAATTCCTAGATAAAGAAAAGCTGAGGGAGTTTATAACCACTAGGTCAGCCCTAAAGGGAGCTAAAGAGAGTTCTGCAGGCTGAAGGAAAAGGACAATAGACAATAGATTGAAGATATATGAAGAAATGAATATCTGTGGTAAGAGTAATGACAGGGTAAATACGAATGTCAGTACTATTGTATTTTGGTTTGTAACTCCACTTTTTACTTCTCACAAGATCTAAAGCACAAAAGCATAAAATGTAATATAAATCAATGGTTTGGGTTCATAATTATAAACATGTAATTTGTGATAAGAACTACATAAAGGTGTGAGGATGAGGGGGTATAAGGACATAGTTGTGTATACTATTGAAGTTAAGTTGGTATCAAAGCAAACAAGATTGTTATAGATTTAGGATGTTAAATTTAAGCCCTGAGGTAATTACAAAGTAGACATTGGAGAATATGCTAGCTCATAGACAGAAATTAGAACACAGTTGCCAGGGGTGGGGGATAGGAGGAATGGGGAGTTAATGGATAAGGGGGTGTAGGGTTTCTGTTTGGTTTTAGTAATGGAAGATGGTGAGGGAATTGCAGTGTCTTGAATGTGATTAATCCCATTGAATGGTATGCTTGGGAGTGGATGAGTTGGGAAAGTTTATGTTGTATATATGTTCCTACAATTAAAAGGGGGAAGGGAAGAGCAAGTAAAGAGACAGTGACAATCAAAGTAATGCATGGACCTGGATGTGACTTAGCAAGTGAAGAGAAAAGGCTCAAGGGACATATGAAAACATTGGAATTTGATGTAAGTTTTATATCAAATTAAATTTCAAGAACTTGATAACTGCTCTTAAGGTAGTTGTATAAATCAATGTCCTTGTTCTTAGAAAATTTATATGACAGCATTAAGTGTTTAAGGAGCATGGTAACACAATCTACAATCAAGTGTTCAGAAAATGGATTCATAAACAGATAATCAGACTGATGATAGATAGATATCTTGGGGCTGAGTTAGGAATATGTTGGAGTTCTCTTATGGAGTTGTATGGTTTTTGTATAACTGTAAGTTTGAAAGTATTTAAAAATAAAAAGTTAAAAAACCTACCAAGTCAATATTTAGTTATATGGTTATAAGTCAGTGAATTTGTCACCCTAGGGCAGGATGGGATTATATGATAATTTCTTGAATGACTGTTTCTTGGGCTATTTGAGAGTTAAGGACAGGGAATGACAAGGGGAGATGTATACAAGAAGAATAAGTGAGAGATTTATTTTAAGGTCTAACTTCAAAAATAAGAGGTATTTTCTAATGAAGGGTATTTTAAATCTCATTTATTATCATAGCATATTGAAACATACAGATTCTGATCCTTCAAAAAAAGTTTCAGACGAGAAAGATGGATGATACCTTTTGGAGTCAATCTTAGATTAACACATACTCAAAAACTCTGCTTTGAGTGAATAAGTAAATACCAACATAATCAAGGCATAAGCCAAGTTGTCACATTGTTCAGTCTCTGTATTATTACATTCAAGGTAGCACAGTAAAGTAACCAAATTATTCCCTGAAATCACTCAAAGGGTAGAATTTAGAGGCCACAGCAACAGTTCTTAAACCATCTTTATTTATCTTGCTCTCAATAGTTCTGACACCCACATACTGTCCATGATACTTCTGTCCCCCTGTCTTATCTCAACGTTTTCATTGCAATTTTTCTAGACCAAGCACCTTTAACATGATTTACAACATAAAGCTCAGAAACTGAGTTAGAAGACTAAGAGTCTCCATTATAAGGAGTTGAAGTAGAGAAAAAAATCAGGAGGTCAAAGTGGGACAGGTAGGTTTAGAAAGCTTAAAATATTTCTAATTTAATTTTTAATGTTATAATTATTCTTTCTTTCTAGTCAATATCTATGTATCTTTCCCAAAAGTGGTGTTATATCCATATGGGTCTTATGCTTCTTAATTTATAATCCCATCTCCTCCCTAGTTCAATCCTTCTAATGGAGTCCTCATAATACAGCTTATACTTCTCCCATCTATGAAAATTCTACCTTGAAAAGGTAGGGCTATGAATTAGGAAACTGCTTGCTAAATAAAAATAAGAGAATTATGATTTAATTACCCTTCCTTGTAAATTCTCTGTCCAGGTAACATTGAGAGGTTTATGGTAGCTTAAATGGCCAAGGTGGAATTTGAGGTAGAGAGGATATATTTGAGATACATTCCATAGATAGAAATAACAGGCAGTGTTTACTGAAAAATTAGATTTGGGGGTGGGGAGGAAAGAGAAGAGTCTTGGGTGAAGCTAGTTTTTAGCTTGTAAAACAGGAAAGATAATGGTACCATTTAATGAGATGAGGAAGGCTGGAAGAACTGAGGGTATAGGTTAAGAGATTGGTTTGGGACATAGCAAGTGTGAGATGCCTATTAGACATCCAGGTATAGCTATCAAGTAGCAGCAGATATGTTGGACTAGATCTTAGTACTAGATATATGATTTTGAAAATCAGTTAAAAAATTGTAGTTCTATCTATGTGGATGGAAGAGATAACACTATGAGAGACCAAATACAGAAGGACAAAAATAGAAATAGAATCTCAGATCTGAGACCTAAAGTTTGCTAATATTTAGATGTCAGAGAGAAGGATGACTCAGGAAAGGAGACAGAGATAGAGTATCCAGAGAGAAAAAGGGAAACTAAGTTTACATGACACCATGGAAGTGAAGGGAATAAAATAGTTCAATAAAAAGTATGTGCTTTGTGGAATGCTGCTGAGAGGCCAAGGCAGAAAAGACCAGAGAAGTGTGTGCATGGATTTGACAAGATGATAGTTAATTGATTGCCATAGAAATAATGGCTTGATTAAAAAAATAATGAAAACCAGAGTTATAGAATAATGGATGGGAAATGAGAATAGATTAAATTTAAGGTTGAAGGAGAAATTTTATTTATTTATTTATTTATTTATTTATTTATTTAAGAAGTCGACCCTAGAACATGTAAATGGCAGATGGGAATGACGTGGTAGAGAAGAATAGATCCACTGTAAAAGGGAGAAAGAGATAACTATAGAATAAAAGCCCCAGAGAAGGTGATTGGAAATAGGATCTGGGGCACAAGTAACGGATTAGAAGTTATGTCTTCCATTGTGACAGAAAAGTAAGACAGAAAATAAGGGTAAAAGTGTAGCAAGCTTAATCAATTTGATGTTGGGGAGATAAATGAATTCCTGCCTTGGCAAGGAATTCCTGCCTTGGCAAGGAATATGGATGTGGCAAAATCCAGAAGAGATTTCATGCTGCCCAAATCAAATACTATCCCCTTGATTACTCTAAGTGATATATTGGTTCCTCAGTGAAGAGGAGCTGGACTGGAACTGACAGAAACACCTTATAATAAACTTTACATGATTTTCTTTACAGAAAATGGATTCAGTCATTGCCAACAAATCATTTTATCATTGCCAGAGACATCTTTAAATAAAAGCTCTCTTGTTATTAAAAATAGAGCCAAGGATTTGAGGCACCCCACTTTACTGCTGGAGTCACGATTATGGTGCCGAGTGTAGAAAATCGAGGAGGCAAACTTGCCTTAAAGGAGCTCTATCTATGAGGCCCACATGTTTCAACTGGAATATTATCATTAATAATATAATAATTATTAGAAGCAGAAGGAAGAGGAGACCAGCCCAATACTACTATGTCTAGTCAATCTGTTGAGCATTGTATATATTTATATCATTTAACATCATAACAAATTTCTGAGGTAGGTGATAACCTTCTTTTGACACTTGCAGAAACTAAAGCTTAGAGAGGAAAAGTGACTTATCCACAAGTATATAGCTGTGATTTGATCTCAGACCAGTGTGATTCCAGAGGCAGCCAGGTGTGTGTGTGTATATGTGTGTGCATGTGAGATTATGGAATGTGTAGTTTAACAGATGTTGTCAAGTTTGAGATTTACTACACAGCAGGCTATTTATCAGCTTTTAAATCTGATATCTCTAGAGTTTAGACCAAAACCAGGAAATAGGTTTAAAAAAAAATTAAGTAAGAATAAGTAAAATAGGTAACATTGTGGAATTTAGAGCTGGAGACTAAGAGAAAAAGAATTTGCATCAATTTTAGTTCAAGAAATAGACTGAATGCAAACAGGATTTTATCATTACAGAATATCTAGCAGTACCAGGGACTTTGGAGGACATCCCAACCAACCTTTTCCTTCACCTTCTGTACCTGTTTGAAAGGATTATGTACCCTAGAAAAGCAATGTTTTAATCCTGATCCATCTTGTGGAGGCAGCCTTTTCTTTTAATGCCTATTCAGCACTGTAGGCTGGAAACTGAATTAGATTATATCCACAGGGATGTGACACACTCAATTGTGGGTATTAAACTTTGATTTGAGGGAGATGTGACTCCATCCATTCCAGGTGGCCTTGATTAGTTTACTGGAATCCTTTAAAAGAGGAAACATTTTGGAGAGAATCATGAGAGAACCCATTTTGGAGAGAGCCATGAGAACCACAAGAGCCCATGTAGCCAGAGACTTTTGGAAATGAAGAAGAAATATGCCCCTGGGGGAGCTTCATGAAACAGGTAGCTTGGAGAGAAAGCTAGCAGATGTTGCCATGTTTGCATGTGCCTTTCGAGTTGAGGGAGAAACTCTGAACTTCATCAGCCTGTCTTGAGTGAAGGTAAACCTCTTGTTGGTGCATTAATTTGGACATTTTTATAGACTTGCTTTACTTGGGACACTTTCATGGCCTTAGGATTGTAAACTTGCAACTTAATAAATTCCCTCTTTTAAAAGCCATTCTATTTCTGGTGTATCACATTCCGGTAGCTAACCAACTAGAAGTAGAGCACAGTCTCATTTCCCTGTAGATGAAAAGTGGTTTGTCCAAACTAAAAGAATGAGTTAATGGGATTCACCCCAGATTTTTTGCTCCATCAATGCTTTCTCACTCTATCACTTTGGTAAACATCAGTAGAAATAAAAAAAATGAGAATGGAAATTTAAACATTAGTAGTTAAAATATTGAAACTAAAGAAAGAATGTGGCTAAGATAGGGACCAAAGTAAAAGCACAAACAAGAAAGTAGGTACAACTTACATCTGCTAAAACATAGTCAAGAATAAAATGTTTTAAAAGCTCTATGGTCAGATTTAATGAGTGAGAACAAGAAGAGGGGTGGAATTGAAGAGTATTTTATAAAATAAGCTCAGAGGTCACTATATATACAGAGTTGGGGAAGGAATACCATATAGCACATGGAAGTCCATAAAAGGATGAAAAACTACAAGCTTAGCAAGTTATAGATAATTTTGTAGGCCTGGAAACCTGAATTCACTAAGACTTCTAGAAATATTTTGATGAACCTCTAGCAAAAGTCATCAGTAATCTTCAGGAAGATGTCAGATGACAGCAATATTGAAATAAAGTGCTAATAATGTTTTCAAAAGAGGTTTGAAAGATAGAGGACCTTGACATTGCTAAATGCAGTGCACAAGTTTTCGTTTTTTCTTGCGTCAGCAATCCTCCTGGCAAATGTTCTCATGAATATTGGATGACACATGAAGCACAGTGGTGTACCATAAATCAGAAGGAAATGACCAGTGAACTTGAAATAACAAAATATGCTGAATGAAGAAGGTAGGGAAAATAATTTATATTAGAGAGATCATACTTTTCTCTTCATGATGAAATAAGTGAGAACGATATATGCAAATGAATGTAGGGTGCTCACCCTCGGTGGAGGTGGGGAAAGATAAAATGACAGGTGGAACGAAGCAAAATATTTTTGTTATGTGGGTAGTCTGATGCTCTTTCTCATAAAGAAATGTGCCAATTTATACCAAGTTAAAACTACAATTGGAGGCCTCCAAATGAAAAAGAGTTAGATAGGTTTTGTTTGTCAGATAATATTGCCTGAGTAAAAGCAAGAGGATAGGAGAGAGCACATGACAAATTATAGCAATAGGAATAGTATTAAAGATGAAAAATAGCAGAGAAATAGGAGACAAGTCTTAAAAAAGACATTTCTACTGTACTTTATGAGCCTTACAACACTTAGCATTCTGTGTAATGGAATATATTTTGTAGTTGTAATGTGGCATGATGAACCCTTGAACTATTGGTTTGTGGTGCACATAACCACAGATTTTTTGAAATTTTAAAAACCTGGAAAGTACATCATTAATGGCAATATCCTTTATAGCATGTAAAATATTTCTGTCTATAGTAAAATGTGCTAATTAAAAATAGAATAAAACTGGATTGATAAACTTGAAACAAAACATGGGACACTCAAAGATTTAGCTTCTAAACCAAATTAAATAAGTAAAATAAAAACATGAATATACTAAGGGCTATATATTTTATATTTAGGGTTATGATAAAAAAGTTATTGAAATGGGTTATTTTATTGCATTTTCTACCATTTCAGTAACATTCATTTGTTAGAGTGTCAAAGCTGTGTTTTATTCAGTTAAAGTCTAATTTACATTGTTGTTCCTACATTATAAGTATATTTATATCTTAATCATGCAATTGTATAGGGGCTCATAACTTTAATATACTAGTTCCCATTGACCATGGTTTATGAATTTCCCTACTATTACTGTCCTGTTTAAAATACACATACATGCCTGCACACATTCATACACATACATACACACATAAGGCCTCTTGGATTTCAATAATAGATACTAAGATTTTGCAAGAGGAATATTTTAAAACTATTTTTTAAAATACAAACTGTACTACCATATTCTAAAACACATTTTATTCTTTTATTTTCATTAACTCTCCATAAGGTGAAAGCACTGTGAATAATACTGTGCTTTTGTTATCAGTATTCACTCCTGTTTCCTTCTATACTGTCCCCTGTATTGTGGGGGCTAGAATCCCAGAACTGAATTTCCCAGAATCTCCTGCTAGTTGAGTTCCAGTCTCCACCAAGGGAAGGTAATTACATGCAAGTTGGAGGTTGGAAAGAAAGTAGGGGATATTATTCTTTCTCTAGTATTGGTAGTTACATATATGGGATTCAGCAAACCAATTATTTTAAAACTTTTTAATTGAGATATAACACGTATTCTGTAAAGCACAAGCATGAATAAGTTTACAGCTTGATGAATATATGATGTACATACATCTATGTAATCAACACCTTGACAAAGGTACAAAACATTTCTAGCACCCCAGAAATTTCCTTTGTGTCGTTTATCAAAAATATACAGCTCTGTCCTCTGAGGTAACCAATATTCTGACTCCTAAGACCTTAGATTAGGTTTAATTGTTCTCAGAATTCATACAAATTAAATTACACAATATGTACTCTTTTGTGTTTGGTTTCTTCCACCCAGTAAAATGTCTGTGAGACTCATCCATGTTGTGGTGTGTAACAGTATTTCATTCTTTTAAATCCTATGGAATATTCTATTATATGACTATGCCACAATTTGTCTTAATAAATATATGTTGTGTTACCGGTTTTGGACTCTGTGTGAACCCTTGAACTATTGGTTTGTGGTGTGCATAACCACAAACTATTTATTGTTTTTAAATAAACTATAATTTTAGAGAAGTTTTAGGTTTACAAGAAAATTTCACTGAAAGTAGAGAGTTCCTATATATACCAAACACACGCACACATAATTTCCCCTATATTAGAACATTTTGCATTGGTTCATTAGTTACAATTGATGAGCCAATATTGATACATTATTAGTAACTAAAGTCCATAGTTTACATTAGGGCTCATTCTTTGTGCTATATCGTTCTATGGGTTCTGATAAATGCATAACATTATGTATCTGCCATTATTGTATCATACAGAATAGGTATACTACCCTAAAGATGCCCTGTTCTCCACCTCGTCAGCACAGCCTAGCCCCTTTGAACCTCTGGAAACAACTGATATTTTACGGCCTTTATAATTTTGCACTTTCCAAAATGCCATATAGTTGGAATCATATTGTTCGTAGTGTTTTCAGACGCTTCTTTCACTTAGCAATGGGTTTTAAAGTTTCCTCCATGTCTTTTCATGGCTTCATATCCATGATGAGTTTAGCTTATATATCAACTTGATCCGGTTATAGTACTCAATTGTTTGGTCAAACAAGCATGGGTTTAATTGTTACTGTGAGGATATTTCATGGATTTATATCATCAGTAAGTTGATTTCATCTATGGCTAATTACTTCTACAGTCAACTGAGGAGATTGCCTTCAACAATGAAAGAAGTCTCATCCAATCAGAGATGAAAGCCTTAAAAGGTGAAGTGATGATTTTAGCAGTCAAAATAGAGAATTTCCATCTCTATTTCTGGTGCCCACTTCTCCAGGGTAATTCATGGAAAACCTTCATCAGAGTTCCCAGCTTTCTGTCTTCCCTATGGAATCTGGCTTGTCCACAGTTGTGTGAGACAATTCCTATCCAAACAAAAATCTCATATTTACATAATATATCTCCTGTCGGTTCTGTTTCCTTAAAGAACCCTGGCTAATACAGTATTCCATATCTTTTTGGTTTTTGATTCTGGAAACATATATACAACCTAGGATTTCTGTTTTTATCCCCTTTCTGATATATAATTCAGTGGTGTTAATTACATTCACAATGTTGTGCTGCCATCAACATCATCCATTACCAAAAGTTTTCTACCACTTCAAACAGGAACTATAGCAATTAAGCATTAACACCCCATTCTCTATCCCCACCCTGGCCCATGGTAACCTGTATTCTAATTTCAGAGTCTATGAATTTGCATATTCTAACTATTTTGTATAAGTGAGAACATACAATATTTGTATCTGACTTATATTACTCAACATATGTCTTCAAAGTTCATTCATGTTGCTGTGTACATCAGAACTTCATTCCTTTTTTGTCTGAATAATATTGCCTTGTATGTAAATACTTTTGTTTATCCATTCATCTGTTGGACATTTGGGTTGCTTCCAACTTTCATCAATTATGACTAATGCAACTACGAACACTGTGTGGAAATATCTTTTTGAGACAGATATTTTGGATATATACCTAGAAGTGGGATTACCAGATCATATGGTAATTCTGTACTTACTTTCTGAGGAACTACCAAATTGTTTTCCATAGCAGCTTGAGCATTTTACATTCCACCAACAATAGATGAGGGTTCCTATTTTCCACATTCTCTCCAACATTTGATATATTCCATTTGTTTTTTAATAATAGCCATTACAGTGGGTGTAAAATGGTACTGCATTGTGGTTTTGATTTGCATTTCTCTAAATGCTAATAATGTTTAGGTTTTTTCATATGTTTATTGGCCATTTGTATATTTTCTTTGAAGAATGTATGTTCAAGTCTTTTGCCCACTTTTTAAATGGATTCTTTGTCTTTTTGATACTGAGTTATGGATTTTAAAACCTTGTTGGATATATGATTCACTACAATTTTCTCCCTTCTTTAGGTTGTTTATTGCTTTCTAGATAATATCCTTTAGTGCATACAAGTTTTTAAAAGTTTTTTCACTTATCTGTTTCTTTCATTGCTCATGCTTTTGGTATTATGTCCTATAAATCATTGCTTAACACAAAGTCCTAAAGATCCTTCCCTAGGTTTTCTTCTATACATTTTGTGGTTTGGGTTCTTATGATTAAGTCTCTGAAACATTTTGCACTAATTTTTTGTATATGGTATGAGGTAGAGGTCTACCTTCATTCTTTTACACATGGCTGTCCTAGTTTTCCTAAACCATTTGTTAAATATTCCTTCCCTCTCTATTAGATTTGGCAACCATGTGAATAATCATTTGGTCATATATCTAAGGGCATATTTTGGAACTCTTGATTCAGTTTCATTAGTCAATATGTGGATATGTCTGTCCTTTTAGCAATACCTTGCTATTTTGATTATTGTATATGGATAAGAAATTTTAAAATTGGTAAGTATGAGTCTTTCAACTCTGTTGTTTTTCAAAAATATTTTGGCCATTCAGGGCCCCTTACCCTTCCTTATGAATTTGATGATTGGCTTTTCCAGTTCTACAAACAAGGTTATGGGAAAGTTTCTTGGAATTCCATTGAATCTGTACATTTCTTTGGGTGGAATTGGCATCTTAACAATATTTGGTATTCCAATCCATGAAATGGACTGTCCTTCAATTTATTTAGGACTTCTTTAATTTCTTTCAGTAATGTTTTATAGGTTTCCATTTATAAGGCCTTTACACCATGGGTTAATTTTTTCCCTAGATATCTGATTCTTTTAGTTGATCTTGTAAATAGATTTTTTCCCTGGATTTCTTCTTCAGGTTGTCAATTATTGGTGTATAGATACATAATTGATTTTTATCTGTTGTTCTTGCACCCTGCCACTTTGCTGAGTTTATTTATTAGCCCTAGTAGCTGTGTTGTGGTATTTTCAAGATTTTCTCTATGTAGGATCATGCCATTTTCAAATAGAGGAATTTTAATTCTTCCTTTCCAATTTGGATGAATTTTATTTCTTGTCTAATTTCTTTCTAGCTAGAACTTCTGATAATAGGTTGAATAACCATGGTGACACTGGGCATCCTTGTCTTGTTCCTGATGTTCATTGGAAAGGCTTCAGTCTTTCACCATTGAGTATGATATTTACATATTTTTATAAATAATTTACAAGGATTTTTCCTTCTATTCCTAGTTTATGAGTGTTTTTATCAGGAGGGGGTGTTGAGTTTGTCAAATGCATTTTCTGTATCAATAAGGATGATCATGTTTCTTTTTCCTTCATTCAATGAATGTGGTGTATTACATTAACAGTTTTTTCTGTTGAACCACCTTTGCAATCCTTTTTTGTTCTTCAAAATGGTTTTTGAGTTAAAAGGTATTTTATCTGATGTTATTATAGCTATCCTACCTTTCTTTTGTTTACTCTTTATTCCATTCTTTCACTTTCACTTTTTTTAAGGTGATCTTTTGTAAACAGCATATAGTTGGGTCATGCTTTTTTGTCCTTTCTGCTAATCTCTGCCTTTTTGGGGCTGTTTAATCCATTTACATTTGAAGCAACTACTGATAAAGCAAAATTTTCTTCCACAAGTTGCTATTTGTGTATGTGTATATACAGTTTTCCTCTCAATTCTCCCATTATTGCCTACTTTCATATTTATTTCATTTTATGTAGTGAACTATTCTGAGTCTCTTCTAATTTCTTACTGTGTATACTTTTCAGATATTTTCTTAGCAGTTACTACAGGGATTAAATTTACCATCCTAAATCTATACCAATCACGGTTAATTTGATGTCAGTTTAGCCTCAATAGTATACCTAAACAGTGCTCCTATCTTTTCCATCACCTCATCTTTTTGTTGCACTTGTTGCAAATCATATCTTTATGCCTTGTGTTTCCGTTTCTTAGTACTGCCAAAAATGCAATATAACAGAAATGGATTGGTTTTTATGATGGTTATTTATCAAGTTACAGGTTAAAATTTTAAGGTGATAGAAATGTCCAAATTAAGGAATCAACAAGAGGATAATTTCTCATTGGAAAGGTAGCATCCAGGTTTCTCTGTCACCTGGGAAGGAACATGGCGATGTCTATTGGCCTTCATAGGTTGGTTTCAAAATGGTTCTCTCAGCTCCTGTGGGTCCTTTGAGCTTGCTGGGATCTTTTTTCTGCATCTCCAAATGACTATGTCTGGTTTTACTCTTTCTGCTGCCTGTGCTGGCTCCTTTAAGATCCCCAGTAAAGTAATTAAGACCCACCTTGAATGAGTGGGGTCACACTTCCATCTATTCAATAGATGCCCCCCATATTTTGGTGGCTCACATCTCCCGGAAAACAACCTAATCCAAAATTCCCACCTAAACAACAGGTCTTCCCTCAGAAGATTGGATTAGGATTAAAAGAACATGGCTTTTCTGTGGTACATAAGTTTCAACCCAGCAGACCCTCTATGTCCCAAACCATAGATTTATTATTACTTTCTTTCATTTGCATTTTAAAGTCTATAAGAAGCAAAAAGGAACTACATACCAAAATTACAATACAATAACACTGACATTTATAATTACTCATAGGGTTACCTTTACCAGAGTTCAATCTTTCTTTATACCACTTCCTTTGCTGGCTAGTATACTCTCTTTTCAATCTGAACGGCAACCTTTAGGATTGCTCATATGGCAGGTCTGATGGTGATGTACTTCCACAGCTTTTTGTTTATCTTGGAATGTTTTTATCTCATCCTCACTTTTGCAAGACATTCATACTAGTTATAAAATTCTTAATTAAGAATTCTTAATTCTTAATTCATTTTCTTTCAGGGGTTTAAATATTTCATTCCCTGTCTTATTGCCTTTATGGTTTCTTATGAAAAATTGGCACTTAATCTTATTGGTGCTTTCTTGTTCCAGGCACATTGCTTTTCTCTTATAGCTTTCAGATTTATCTCTTTATCATTGTCATTCAACAGTTTGATTAAAATGCCACTGGGGGGAGAGTGATGTCATATACATGGCAATGTAACAGCTACAGAAAATCTCTCCTTGGAGATTCAGCATTAAAAAAGAACAATTCTGAATTGTTTAGAAATCTGGAGAGGATATGGACTGGAGAGGAACCCTACAAATCCAAAATTGAAGAAGTAGAAGAATATCAGATAGGAACTTTCTGTCCCAGATTGGTAGGTCCTCTCCTGTCCGGTTCACTCAGCCTCACAGTGTGGGATGGCAGAGAAATAGTATAGGGACCCCTCCCAACAGGGAGATAGAGTACATATTCTCTCACAGCAATAGTATAGGCCCTCATCTTTTGGAAATCTTGGGGCAGGGGAGAGAATTTCAAAGCTGAGGTCAGTGAGAGACAGAGAGTCTGAGAAAACATGGACAGAACATGGCAGTGAGAGACCTGATCCCTGTCTAGGGGAAGGCTAAAGACTTGAGACAGCTGGGGGGTGTACTCTCCACACATAAAGTGCAGGACACAGACCCACATTGAGCCAGATTTTGGCTGGCAAAAAGAGGGTATGGGGACCTTGCAGTCAGACTGAACTGGTAAGGCTCATCCTGTGCACTGAAGGTACAGCTGTATTTTTTGTTCTGCTGGGAAGAACAGAAAATACAAAAGAATTGAAGTGCTTTTTCACAGACTACCCAGAAAAATATTTCAGGCTCACTGGAGCAAATCTAGAACCCCTGCATGGGAACATGCTCCTATTTTGGCTGAGAAAAATAGATAACCAACTGTTAGAGAGTGTCCTAAAACAAACCCAGGTCTTTAAGGATGGTGAAAGGCAGAACACCACTGGGAGATAGCAGATATTTTTTTACTCAAAAACAGAGACATTGCTGTGGTGCCAGGTGTCTACTCCCATCCCTGAGGCAGGCCACTGTAGGTGCCTGGTTTTTGGGGGGATGACTAGGGGGAGGGCATAACAAATATGACAGCTGGCTGATGAGAGAGATGAACAGCTAAAGAACAAATCAAAACAATAGGAAAACCCTAGGCAAAAGAGGGAAAATGATGTCTAGAATAAACTAAGCTAGAAAATCAGATGCCTTCACACAAGCAAAATATCATAACTCATACCAGGAAGAACAAAAATATGGCCCAACCAAAGGAACAAACTAATACCTCAACAAGATGCAGGAATTGAAACAACTAATTAATGATATTAAAACAGATCTTCTAAATCAATTTAATGAGCTGAAGAAAAATATGGAAAAAGACATAAAGAATATAAAGAAACACAGTGTGTCCATACAGAAGAACTTGAAAGAACAAATGGCAGAAGTCATGTGATAAAAGGCACAATAAAAAGATGAAAAACAAAATGGAGACATACAAGAGCAGAAGAAAAGATTAGTGAACTAGGAGGCAGGACATCTGAAATTCTACACACAAAGAACAGATAGAGTAATACATGGAAAAATTTGAGCACAGTCTTATAGAGCTTAAGAACAACAGAAAGCACTTAAATATGCATATTATGGGTGTCCCATAAGGAGAAGAGAATGGAAAGGGGGTGGAAAGAATAAAAGAGGAAATAATCAATGAAAATTTCTGAACTCTTATGAAACACATAATACTGCAGGTCCAAGTAGTGTAGTGTACCTCAAACAGAATAGATCCAACTAGATCTATACCAAGACACTTACTAATAAGTTTGTCAATTGTCAGAGACAGAGAGAATTCTGAAAGCAGCAACAGTAAAGTGATCCATCACATTCAAGGGAAGCTTGATAACTTTAAGTGCAGATCTCTCAGTAGAAACCATGGAGGTGAGAAGGCAATATATTTAAGATACTAAAAGAGAAAAACTGCCAACCAGGAATTCTATATCTGGAAAAACTGTCCTTCAAAAATGAGGGTGAGTTTTAAATATTTACAGAGAAACAGACAGAAAGTTTGTGAACAAGAGACCTTCTTTTCATGAAATACAAAAGGGAGTACTACAGGCAGATGGGAAAAAAACATGAAAGAGAGGTTTGGAGAAGAGTGTAGAAATGAAGATTAGCAGGAAGGGTGACTAGTAATGATAAAACAGAAAATAATTAGACACAACAGGTAAAATCTAAAAGAAAAAATAGTTAATTAAAGTACAGCTTTTACAATAATAACATTAAATATTAATGGGTTAAACTCTCCAATTATAAGACATAGATTGGCAGAATGGATTTAACAAAACAAGATCCATCTATATGCTGTCTATAAGAAACTCACTTAAAACCCAAGGACAAAAAGTAGGTTGAAAATGAAAGGTTGGTAAAAGATATTCCATGCAAACAACAACCAGAAAAGAGCAGAGGTAGCTATATTAATATCAGTCTAATTAGACTTCGAATGTAAAGCAACTAAAAGAGACAAAGAAGGAGACTATTAACAAAAGGGGCAATTCATCAGGAAAGCATAACAATCATAAATATCAATGTACCAAGGCAGAGAGACATAAAATACATGAGGCAAACATTGACAACGCTGAAGGGAGACATAGAGACTTCTACAGTAGTATTTGGAGACCTCATTACACCACTCTCATCAATGGATGAAACCTATAGAAAGAAGACCAATAAGGAAACAGAGATCTTAAATGATATGATAAAAGAACTATGCTTAACAGACATTTATGGAACATTACACCCAACAACAACAGGATACACTTTCTTCTCAAGTACTCATGGATCATTCTCCAGGATAGACCACATGTCGGGGCACAAAGCAAGTCTCATTAAGTTTAAGAATATTGAAATTTTACAGAGTACTTTTAATATAATAATGTAATGAAGTTGAAAATCAATAACAGACGAAAGGCTGGAAAATTCACAAATTTATGGAGCCTAAACAACAAACTCTTAAACAACCAGTGAGTCAAGGAAGAAATTACTAGAGGCATACTTATTCAATCCTGGGGAGAATGTAGAGTGGTGCAACCTCTCTGGAAGGCAGTTTGGCAGTTTCTCAGGAAGCTAAGTATAGAATTGCCATATGATCCAGCAATCCCATTACCAGGTATATATTCAGAGGAAAGAAGGCAAGGACACAAATGGACATATGCACACCAATGTTTACAGGGGCATTCTTCACAATTGCCAAGAGATTGAACCAACCCAAATGTCCATCAATGGGGGAGTGGTTAAACTGTGTAATATATATAAGATAGAATATTACGCAGCTGTAAGACAGTATAAATTCATGAAGCATATAACAATATGTGTAAACTTGAGAACATCATGCTGAGTGAAATTTGCCAGAAACAAAATGACAAATACCATATTGGCTCATTAATGTGAACTTTGAAAGTTAAAGTTGAGAACAGAGGTTATCAGGTGATAGAAAGAGGTGATACATTGTAGTATGCTTCCATTGACTATAACAAAGGCAATATGTCAATGCTAAATATCAGTAAGTGGGGGATATGGAGTATGGGATTCTTTGTGGAAGAAATGGAAATGTCCGCAATCAAAAAGATTGTGGTGGTGAAGGCATGGCTAAGTGATTATACAAGGAACCACTGATTTTTTAGTTCGGTTGGATTGTGTGATGTGTAAATAAAATTGTTCAAAAATGAACAGAGAGATACAAGGCCTGGAGAAAATGTGGAGAGAAAGATGTACCTATTCATTGTTGGTGGGGAAGTAGAGAGGTGCAAGCCCTCTGGAGGGCAGTGTGGTGCCTCCAGAGGAGGCTAGGGATGGGGTTGCCATATGAACTTGCAACCCCATAGTTAGGTGTATTCTTGGAGAACCTGAGAGCGGGGACATGAATGGAAATTTGCACACTGGTTTTATGGCAGTAGTGTTCACAATTTGTAATGGATGGAGGTGACCTAAGAATACATCGACTGAAAGAGGGAATAGTAGTGTACACATACAATGGACTATTGAGAGGCTTCAAGAAGTAATGAAGTTGTGAGGCATGCAACTAGGTGAATGAAATTTGAGGACAGCATGTTGAATGAAATAAGGCAAACACAAAAAGACATTATTATGCCTCAGTAATATAGACTAATTATAATGTGTAAACTCTGAGAATTGAATTTGAGAGTATAAGTTATCAGGTAAAGGCCTATTGTACAGGTTCCTAGATTGTATGCTTTTATGGTAGTCACATCTGTCTATTCTGGAGTTGTAACTGTTATTTCTAAATTCTGAGATGCTGAGCTCTTTGTGTATAACCTGTCCATTCTCTGGAGCTTTGAATATTTGTGTGACACCTGAGACTCAGAGCTAGAGTTATGCATTGTCCCATACAGCAACTGCTAAAAATACTGAAAAAGTGATCAGACTTCAATTAGAGATATGAATAACACTGATCCAGGTAAGTCTAAACTAAAGCAGCCTAAAGTGTAAAGGAATACTTGTTTATTTAGTGCAAAATTTTTATTTTTGGTAGTACACTATCTAATCTAACTTGTATGGTCAATTTATTTGAATACCATAATTACATGGAAATTTGCATAGAGAATGAGATCTTGTTGACTTGTACAGGTTGGTTGGATGCCCCAAAACAACCCACAGTAATCTGAGGTGAAGTTTTAAAATATTTGCAAAGTCTCTTTGAAGGACTGAGGAAAAAGGTGGAAATATTAAACTTCCCCATCTAGGGAAGACCTGATATTCTCACAATCATTGGGGACTGCCAATTTGATGGGCCAGCCCCTCCATTTTGGGGCTTGCCCTTATGAAACTTATTCCTGCAAAGCAGAAGCTAAGCCTATTTATGTTTATGCCTAAGGGTCACTCCTGGAGAACCTTTTTTATTGCTCAGATGTGGCCTCTCCCTTTAAGGCAACTCCACAGGTGAACTCACTGCTTCCACCCTACATGGGACATGACTCTCAGGGGTGTAAACCTCCCTGGCAATGTGGGACATGACTCCAGGAGATGAGCCCAGCCCTGGAGTTGTGGGAGTGAGAAAGCTTTCTTAATCAAAAAGGGGAAGAGAAATGAAAAAAAAAAATTTTATTTCAAATAGAGTTGGAGAGGTCACTGTGGAGGTTACTGTTATGCACTATATAAAAATCCCCCTTTAGTTTTAGTGTATTGGAGTGGCTACAGGGAAATACCTGAAACAGTTGAGCCTTGATTCTTGAAGATGATTGAATATCTGTATGGCTTTTAAAGTGTGACTGTGTCATCAGGAAAACCTTGTGACTGACACCCCCTTTATCCAGTGCGTGGACAGATGATTAAGGAAAAAAAAAGACAAAATATAGATGAATAATTGGGGGGAAGGGGAGTATGGGATGATTTTGGTGTTCTTTTTCACTTTCATTTTTACTTTTCTTCTTTTTTTTTTTTGAGTAATGATGTTGTTAAAAAATCAATTGTGATGACGAATATGCAGCTATATGATTCTGCGAACCACTGATTATAATATAAGGTATAAATTTCCTACCAAGTTCTGGTTTGGGTCCATCGCACTAATTTTTATGTGTTCATTCTACTCCAAAATATTTATAATTTTCCTTTTGATTCTCTCTTTGACTTATGGATAACCTAGATATATGTTATTTACTTTCAAAAGTTGCAGGGATTTTCTGAAGACATTTTGCTATTGATTTATAATTCATTTCCATAGTAGTCAGAGAATATACTTTGTATGATTCAAATGATTTTAAACTGATCAAGACATTTTTTTTTTAAACTCACAGTATGTTATACCTTACTAAATGTTTTTATGGGCTTGAAAAAATGTGTAGTTTGCTCAGCTTGGGTAGAATGTTTGATAAATGTCAGTTGATATTAGTTAACGATGTCGCTCATGTCTTCTATAGTCTTCCTGGTTTCAGTCTATTTTTTCTATCAATTATTGGGAGTGGCATTAAAATCTCTGACTATATTTGTTGACTTATCTATTCCTTCTTGCAGTTCTATCATTTGTTGCTTAAGGTATTTTAAAGCTTTGTTATTGGGGCATAAATGTCTAAAAATGTTTTGTCTTCTTGTCATATTGATCCCTTTATCACTATTAAGTGACCTTATTTTTTTTCCTGATAATATTATTTTCTCTGAAATCTACTTTATCTGATATTAATATAGCCACTCCAGCTTTAAAAATAGTGAATGCTAGCATGATATAAAAATTTTCCATTCCTTTTTGTTTAGCCTATCTTTAAAGAGCCCTTATTTTTTGAAAGGGAAAATATTATTGAGTCTCTTTTAAAAATTAAATCTGATAATCTCTGTCTGTTAATTGGGATGCTTAAAACATTATATATAATAAGATCATTGAAATGGTTAGGTTTAAGACTTTCATCTTTCTATTTGTTTTAAATCTGTCTCATCTCTGTTGTCCTTTTCCTCTTTATCTGACTTCTTTTGGATAAGCTCAGCATTTCTATGATTCAGTTTTAACTTCTTCATTGAATTATTATCTGTTATTCTTTTATTTTTTATTTTGGTATTTGATTTACTAAATTAAATCATCATGACCTATTTTAAAGTGATATACCATTTAACTTTTATAATAAGTACCTTCAACAATATACTTTCATTTCTACTATCCTTGTCTTTATGCTATTTTTGAAATAAATTTTATTTGTGCACAGGTAGTATTTGATATTGTTATTTTACTTCACCTTCAGGTTTTTTTTTTATGTGCTGTGTGGTAGAGGTCACATTTTGTTCTTTTCCATGTGGATATCAATATTGCAGCATCTTTTGTTGATTTATTTTATTTTCTATTTATTTATTTATTTTTAGAGTACAGGGGCCAGGAATCCAACCCAAGTCTTATTATCCCACTGACCTACCTGTGCAACCACCCACCTTCAGTTTTGAAATTCATTTTTTTCTGGGTGTAGAATTCTAGGTCTATTCAGTGTTTTTCTCCCCCTCTTTCATAGTATGAAAGATCTTGCTCCAATTTCTTCTCCATTGCTTCTGAGGAGAATTATATTGTCATTTATATCTTTTTTTCTCTTAGTACAGAACATGTATTTTTCTCCCTGGCTGCTTTTAAGATTTTCTCTTTATCATGTGTCTAGGAGGGTTTGATTTTGGTGTACTTTGACGTGGTTTTCTTGGCATTTTATGTTCGTGGTATTTGTTGAGATTCTGCGTCTGTGTGTTTATACTTTTCATTAAGTTTGGAAAAGTTTCAGTCAATATTACTTCAATCATTTTCTGTCACTTCCTTCTTTCTTCTATGAACACACCAATTATACATTTATTAAGAACATTCCAATTATACATTTATTAAGCCACTTGGGGTTGTGACAAAAGTCACTAATTCTTTTTTTGAGTCTTTTTATTTTCTAATTATTTCATTTTGAATAGTTTATTTTGCTCTTTCTTCAAATTTATAGTTTTTTATTTTAAAAAATTTCTAATTTGCTCTCAATCACATCCAGTTTATTTATCATCTATTTTCTTCTCCTTATAAGTTTTATTTTCATACATCTTTGCCTGTCTCAAAATTTTTCTGTTGTATGACAGACGTTATTTTTAATGGTGGTTATTTTTGTATTCCTATGAATATTCTTGAGTTTCATTCAAGAAATCAGTTAGGTTACTAGGAATCACTTTGATTTTGTGATCTTGCTTTTATGATTCGTTATGTTAGGACACAACACTGTTTAGTCTAAGGCTAATTATTTCACTCTAAGAGCCTTCTAAATTTCTAAAATTTGTGGCCCACAAATTACAAAGTTTTCTAATCTGGCTGGTGGGAGCAGTCACTATTCCTGGCCCTGGTGTTTATTCTTTTCACATGTTTCTTTATTCTTTTCAGATGTTTCTTTCCCCAGACTCAAGTAGTTTTCTCATTTGCATGCCCTGATCAATATCCTGTTGAATACTTGGAGGGAACTTTCTTCAAAACTCTAGGATTCTTTTTATTTGCAGCTTTCCCATGGAACTTTGGGGTTCTTTTTATTTGAAGCTTTCCCGTTTCTGGTTCTCTGTCCTGTGAACTCTATCTGCCTTGGTCTCCATTGAACTCTCAGGTTCATTTCCTTGTTTATGGACTATGAAAGGCTCTTTTTGGGTTCCCTTTTCCTAGGCCATGACCTGGAAACTTTTTTAAGGCAGTAGATTAGGGCAATTATTGGGCTTACCATGTTTGCTTCCTGTCCCTCAGTACTTACAGTTTTTTACTGCCTAATGTGCTATTTTTCAGCTGGTTCAATTGGCAAGGTACATATGGTCACTGTGTTTCACCTTAGCCAGAAATGGAATTCCTGGTCAACTTTGATTCTTTTTTAACAAAAGAGCAGTCAAAATATAGGTTTGACCCACTGAAAGAGACTTGAGGTCTCCAATATAAATCTGAATTCTTAATTTTTAATTTTAAATAGATTTATTAAATGATTGCCTATTAATATCTTAATGCACTGTCATTTTAAAACATGCTAGGTGATGAGTTTGTGTCACGAATCAATAGACTCTTTTTAAGATTATACATTTGATCTTGAGTAGCATCAACTCAGCTCAATCACCACTATGGTGAGATAATCCAGATCAGGAAAGTTTGTAAAAATATCTTGAAAAATTAAATCACTTTTGCATAGAAAACTAAGAGAAACAAAGAGTTAACTGATTGTTTCATCAACTGTCATTCTACCTCATTATTTTTATAAATTTAGGCAGAGCCCTGATATTAAGAACTTTTCTATAACTTTGAGAAGAATTTTAGATAGCTTTAAAATGTAAGTAGAGGCAAATCAACACCATCCAATCAAGATCAGAAATAAATAATAAAATCATATAGATTGCCTTGATGTAGCCCTCAGGATGAAAAGGATTATTCAATTTACCTTGATGAGCTGTTATACCATTTTCTTCATAGAACTAACATTTTAGGAAAATAGTGGAGACTAATGGAAAGCTTAAATATATCTGAAGTGAATATACTAATGTATGCAAAAAAAGTCATTCAAACTTCAGATAATTATACCTATCTGCAATTAGGGATAGTTTGTGAGGAGATTAGGCCAGGTGTAAATTAAATGCATCCAAGGTGATGTCTCCCAGCCAGCATTTCATGGTGGGCATTCCACTGTTTTGGAGGCCAGGCATATATGCCTTTATTTATTTCACAAGATTTTGATTTAAAGAACTCTTAGTCTAATACTTCTGAAGGCTTTAGAATGAATTTAATGTCACTTCAAACAACTGAATTAGAAAGATGGAAAGGATTCTAGTATAAAGCAATTTGATTAGTTGTTATTCATTTGTGGTAAAAAAAGAAAGCTGTACTGAATAACACTTCTAAGTTATATTTTAATAGTGAACCTACTTTTAAGGAAACTCTAGAAAATGTGCAAAAGATCATTGAAAAATTAATATGTGATTGATGATAACACAGTTATTATCTTCCCCGGGATGCATCTACCTCCTCTTAAGTCATTAAGAAATAGAAGAGTTGAAAAAAATTACTCCTTCATCCCATTTGCTCTACTCACAAGAAGCAGTAATGAAAACCAATGCTTGTCTAGGCATGTCTAACTGTAAGCTAATTTAGTACAAGAAAAATTTTCAAGTCCTTGCTAACAATGACTGTGTTAACATATTCTTTGTATTTAATATCAAATAATCTATGGAGGCCTTTATTTCACAGAATAAAAATCTGAGATCTTGAAAAGTTAAAGAACTGAAACAATGTTGCAAACATTTGATGTAGATCAAAGATAAAGCTGAGCCTTCTTTTTATTTTCAGTATTATTTTCTCTGGACTGAGAATATCTTATAATAACAAAGTATTTCATTTCTAATGTTGAATAGAGAACGTTTATAATGTTGAACCAAGAATTAATTTAGCTAACTTGAATCATTATGGATCTGTAATTGTTGAAAATATGGCACAAAAACAAAATAAACTGACTGACAAAGAACAAAACAAAACCAAAAGACCTAAACTTTTTAATTGAATGACTGAAGTATGTTTATTGTAACTATATTCTCATAATTCTTATAATAAGCATGCAACAGACACAATTTTTGGTCATTTTTTTTCCCACACTCAGCCATCCATCTGCCCCTTCTCTTACAATGGCACACTATTACATTCTGGGGAGGCATTTTTATCTGAATCTCAGCCCATGTATTGTGGTGGTATTGAGTGTTCCTGATCCTGTTGTTTGCCAGGACACAGGCTGTTCCAAGCACAGCATAGGATCCCTCAAGCCAATGTGATCGATTCGGGGTGTGCAATGCCAAGCCATTCAAGTTCAATCAGGACCAATTTCGGGACCTTTGCTTCAGTAATCAGGAAAGGAATGAAGCACTTTTCTTTTGGACCTGGAGCTATAAACATGTAAGTCTAAGCTTTGTTCTGTAAAATAAAGGGTTTCATGGATTATTTTATAGTAAATGCAAAGAATATGTGAACACAGTCATAAAGAAGGAGCTCTTAAGACAATGTAGCCCACTCAGAAGAAAACAGAACAGAGAGGACTTCCAGTTTGTGACAACACAGAGTAATAGAAACCAGATTTACCCTCTCACCAGAAATAACAATGACAAATAACACCCACAAATAAAATGGAACAAAATATATGCAACGATGATTTTCTAGAAACTGGACATCAAACAATGAAGTATAACTAGTTATGAGATATGAGAAATAAACAAGATGAGACCTAAAATTTTTCCAGGCTAGTGTCAAGCTGGGGTTCAGGGGAGTATGAACGCAAGTGGAGACTGGCAGACTCCTGATTGAGTTTGCTGGACAGAGTCCCAGTGACAGGAAAATGGTAAAGATAGAAAACTATAGAGATGCAGATGACTCCTCTTAAGTATTAAACAAAATACTGATCAGTATATGTGTACAAGAAGTGACCGAAAGTTGTAGAGTAAAAATAGAAATTGTAAGAGGGAACAGTATCCAGTGCTCACCACTGGATTGAGAATAGTGCCTATTCCCACAGTCCAGACTGAAAACCTTATGATTCACATAGCAGGGGATTGAGTACCCCGGAAAGTCTTGGTTCAGTAGAGGGAAATTATTAGACTTAAGGTAAATATTGTACTGACCCTAACTTACATATTTTTAAAGGTGAAACCTGAGAAGATCAAACTGTTGCCAAGTAACTTAACCATATCCCAGGAAAAGCTCAAGAATATTTATAGGAATACAAATATATCCAGAACTCAAGTTGTGCAAGACCTGCTGAAAGAAATTAAGGAAAACCTAAATAAATGGGAGATATAGTGTATTAATAAATCAGAACATTGGCTATTGTTAAGATGTCATTATCCACAAATTGGCATATAAATTCAATGCCATCTGAATCGAAATCCCAGCATCTTTTTTAAAATTCACAAGGTAATTGTAAAATTCACTCGGAAATGCAAAGGACCTAGAAGCACCAAAACAACTTTCATTAAGAGTAACAAAGCTGAGGGGGTAACACTATCTGATTTCAAGACTTATTTTAATGCTAGAGTTATTAAGATAGTGTGGCATCAGCATAAAGATAGACAACTAGATTAATGAAACAGAACAGAGAGTAAACGCATTCATGTATGGACGAATGATTTTGTCAAATGTGTAGTGGAGAAACCATAGTCTTTTCAACAAACTGAAACACTTTTCTAGTTAGTAAAACTGGGAATCCATTTGCAAAAAAAAAAAAAAAAGAAAAAAAATTAACTTGGATCCATTCCTCACACTATACACAAAAATTAGTTCAAAATTGAACATATACTTAAATGAAAATATGAAAACATACAAGTGCTCGGAGAAAATACAGGATAAAATCCTGGTAACTTGAGTTTGTCAAATATTTTTAAACTACAGAAAAAGCATGAACTATAAAAGAGTAGGTCAATAAATTGGACTTAATCAGAATTAAAGTTTTTCACTGTTCAATAACACTAGTACAAATGTGAAAAACAAACCTTTTCATAAGGAAGTGTTTGCAAAACATATAGCTGACAAGATTCTTGCTTCTAAAGTACAGAAAAATCTTACAACTCAATGAGAAGACAAATCTCCCAATTAAAAAATCTTGAGCACTATAGAAGACTTGACCAGACCCATGACCAAAGAAGCTCTATGAATGGCCTAAAAAGCACATGCAAAGATAGTGAACATGTTTAATCATTAGAGAAATGCAAATTAAAACCACAGTGAGATGATGCTACACATTCACTAAAATAGCTACAATTAAAAGGGCAGACAATATTGAATGTTGGGGAGGATAAAAAGAAATGGGAACTCTCATACTCTGCTAGTGAGAACATAAAAGAGTAAACCTCTTTGGAAAACAGTCTGGCTGGTTCTGAAATAACAAAGATGAACCTACCATATGATCTAGCCATTCCACTCCTAGATATGTATTCAAGAGAAATGAAAACTTTTGTCTAAGTTTTTTTTTATCTATATTTATCCTGAAAAGAAACATAAAATTTCTGATCAGAGGACACATCAGTTAATTTTTCACAGGGCATCTTAGTGGCAATTCTCCATGCCTCAGCTTCCTATGGGTGACACCGTGAAGGCACTACAGAAGAGCTCCAAAATTATGAGGGCAGCAAGCAAATTTAATCCACCTCCCCTTTGGAGAGAGCAAGAGAGACCTTTGCTCTGGAATGTAAACAAATCCTCTCTGGGGAGAGGAGGAAATGTCTCTCAGTTCATTATCCTTGAAATGGAAATAAATGGCTTTAGGGAGAGATAAGACTATAGCTTTCTTGAGGTTGATATCTTTAGAGCTGCTATTCAATCTTCCTTTAAGCCAGGTGCCAATGCTCTTCTATCAGAAATTCCCGACCATGCAGAAAAGTGGGACTACTCTTGGGGCATTGTTTTTTGACAAACGTCCACACAGAACGTGTGCATGAATGCGCATAGCGTCTTCATCTGCAGCAGCAACAAACTGGGCACCACCCAAATGCACATGAACAGGTCAATGGATAAAGAATTCTGGAAAAATTGGCTATGTAAAACTACATAAATGAATACCACTCAGCAATAAAAAGAAACTATTGGCACACACAACCACATAAATGAATCTCAAAAAATTCTGCTGACTGAAAAATACCCCAGACTAAAAAAGTGAGTACATACTGGACTATTTATTTTCATAAAATTCTAGGAAATACAAATTAACTGACAGTGACAGTGACAGAAAGCAGGTGAGTGGTCATTTGGAGGTAGTTGGTGGAGAGAGGATTGAATGGGTGGGATGGTAGGATTATAAAAAGATACAAGGAAACTTTTGTGCATAAGGGATGCATTCATTAGTTTGGCTATTTTACATCAGTTTTACCATGAATAAAGTTTTTTTGAAAAAGTCATAAGAATCAGCTCTTCTAGACTCTTAAAAAATATTTCTTTGAGTTTCTGGTTTAGAGTTATGTGGGAATAGAAAAGAAAAAGAACAGCTTCTCCCACTGTCAGGGAGATTAAATGCCACAGATCTCAAACTTCTCAGACTTACACTTAACCTGGAGTCTGTAGCCAGACTGAAGTGGCCTCAACCTGGGCACCAGTGAAGTCCTAGGGATGAAAAACTCCATGGAAATGCCTGAGTGCCATGTAATTTTGTGTGTGTGTGTGTGTGTGTGTGCATGGTCCTGGAATCACACCCAGTTCTCCTGCATAGAATGCAGCATTCTACCACTGAACCATCCATGCACCCTTGCCATATAAGTTTTTGAGTAATTTTTATCCAGATGCTACCAGTCTTGTAGAAAGCAGAAAATTCAAGTTCACTTACAATTCTATGATTTCTTGTTGATATTGGATATTGGTATTGAACTTTTTTTTGGAAAGATTTTTATTTTTTTTTGTTCTAATCCTTAAGGAAAAATAAAACAATTACTATACATACTATACTATACTATATTATACTATACAATATGATACAATACTATACTGTACTGTGCTATACTATACTATACCATACTATACTATACTATACTATACTATACTATACTATACTATACTATACTATACTATACTATACTATACTAACTATACACGGTAATTTTGCAGCCCATTTTACCCAAAGCATCCTAACATTTGTTCAAGTTATGGTGTCTCTAATAGGCACAAAGGTGCACGATTCTTCCTTTAGTTGCTTATATAAATCTGAACTGTGTTCTCAAATTTATAATGCTGTAGATTTACTCATGGAGCTACTCTATTTTTGCAAGCTTTGTTAGAAGGGTTGGAGAACCCCAGTCTTCCACATCTAATATATGTAATTTGTTTTTCTAAGTAATGGACCAGCTTAGCCCAGGGCCCTGCTCACTATGTCCATCTCTTTAAGCAATGAGTGTGTTAGCAGACAGCTTACTCCTTCCTTGTCAGAGTTATCTTGGTCCATCCTGATATGTTTTCATAACTTGGAATCTTAGGAGTTGGATTCCAATCATTTCTGTCCCATGATTGATGGTCTCTTTATGCAGATGTATTGCTCTCTTCCTAGCAAGCTTCAAACTTTGCACATCTCAGAAAAAAAAAATACAATTCTGCTTCATTAGACTCCTCACTTAAACATAGGAAGAAAGTAAGACTGAAAAGGGTCAAGTGAGTTGCCTAATGAAAATCATCATCATCATCATCACTATGCTGATCTTACAAAATCTATAAAGGCCACAGGAGGCGAGTGCATGAGACAACTGTGTAACTATCTATCAGGTAGTGGGTGAAAACACATGCTTCAGAGTCAGAGAGCTTATATTGATTGCTCTGCTGTCCTACCTACCTACTGTGTTTCCTCACCTCTCTATGCCTTAGTTTCCCCTTTGGCATAATGAGGATGTTAATATCTGCATTGATAGTTAACAAGATTATGTGATTTTATTTCAGTAAGGCCCTTAGAACAAAGCCTGGGACTTAGAAAGTACCCAGTGAATGTTAGCTTTTATTACTTTAAAGCATGGTTTGATTTAGAGTATGCTGTGAAATAGAAAATGCCAGTAGTCTGTTTAATTGCCTATTTTCTTGTATACTTTGTCTTAATTATAGCAATTTCATAAAAAAGGCATCCCATTCTGATAAACATAAATCTTGAAGGATCATAAATCTAGATTCAGATTCAGAGAATTAAACACACATATACATATTTATGGATTGCATGGAGGGCTAACTTTTCTGATCTTTTCCAACTAGTGGTGACTATCTGGAATTAATTCCAAATTTTTCTAAAAGGATTTTGAAAATAGAGATGTGGGCAAAGTTTAGAAAACAGAACATGGTGATGCACCCAGGGAAGTAAGTGGAAAGCTGTTCCCATATCTAGATTTGAAAAGGCAATGGGGAAGAATGGTGTTTCTGGAACCTTGGGGGAGCTGGAGCTATAGAAGGGCTGCTGCCTGGCTGGCACTGTGACCACAGATGAAGGAATGAAGCCAAAACCACCACCAGGCAGGAACAGAGTAGGGAATAAGCACTTATTACAGTCTCCTCCTGAGCTTCCCTCTCCTGCTGTTGCCTCCCATTGGCTAAAGCCAAATGGAAGATGGCAAGAGAATACTTATAACCCAGCCCTAGGAGCTCAGGGCCCATATCAAAAAAAAAAAAAAAATAGAGAGTAAAGATAGAGAGTTGACTGAGTACATGAGGGGGTGACTCAAGAATAACAACTTTATTTTCCTACCCATAGTTGAAATCCTAGATACTTCCACAAATTCCCTAGTAAAAGCTAATTTGCCTTACAACTGTCCCTGAAGTTAGTCTGAAGCTCTTATTTGGAAAGAACAAATGGTACTGGGAAAACTGGGTCTCCATTTGCAAACAAAAAAAATGATGGGCCCTTATCTCACACCATATACAAAACTCAACTCAAAATGGATCAAATACCTAAATGTAAGGACTGGCACTATCAAACTTCTAGAAGGAAATGTAGAGATGCATCTTCAGGATCTTGTGTTATGCAATGCTTTCTCTTAGACTTTCACCAAAAGCACAAGCAACAACAAATAGACAAATGGGACCTCATCAACCTTCAGTGAAAGCTGAAGGTTTAAGTCATGGCTTCATCACTTTGACACATGTGTTGGGGTAGTCTGTTCACTGATATCTATTTTCCTCCTCTGTGAAATGGAGACTTTCAAATGCCTGTCTGTTAATAGGGGATTTGATAAATGTTAGCCCCCTTTTTTCCTTTCTTTTAGATTCTCAGCCCTCTGACACATGGTAAGTGTGTGTGTGTGAGTGTATACATTTTTCTTTTCTGTCTTGTGTTTCCTATTTGTGGTTGTTTGTTTTCAACACCTTTTGCCAAACTGTGCTAATGTATGTCACTCAGTTTTCACGTAGATCCTTCAGGAGAATGAGGTTGGAATGAACATCATTTCTGTGACATTATACTCATGTATAATGGTGGTTTTGATTTTCCAATCTATGTTGAATTATCTTATAGGTGATAATGATAAAAATGCTAAAGAAGGCAGATCTGTGTGGTGAATGATCATGTGTTAGAAACAAGTCTTGATTTTCTCACCACTGTAGGGATTCTAATTTGCTCTAGAACTCTCTATTGGCATCTGCTTTGAAAAGGCAAGCTTGCAGTATTTCCCTACACATTATGTATTTAATTGCCTTCAACCTTCTTTTCTCTAAGAAATATAACTTTCTTTCTGCTTATCCCAGGAATAATCCTCTTGAAACTTGCTAGACAAGTCTCTTCAATATTTGGTGCTGGTGTTTTAGCAAAACAAACAAAAAAAAGGATGGACCCCTATCTCACACCATACATAAAACTCAACACAAAATGGATCAAATATCTAAATGTAAAGACTGGCACTATCAAACTTCTAGAAGGAAATATAGGGATTCTTCTTCAGGACCTTGTGTTATACAATGATTGCTTAGACTATCACAGAAAGCAAAAGCAATAAAAACAACAACAAAAAAATAGACAAATGGGACCTCGTCAAAATAAAAAACATTTGTTCCTCAAAGCACTTTATCATGAAAGTAAAAAGACAACTTACGCAATGGAAGAAAATATTTGTAAGTTATATTTCTGATAAAAGGATTACTATCTAGTTTGTATAATGAAATCTTTCAATTTAACAACAAAAGGATGAACAACCGAATTGAAAAATAGGCAAAAATCTTGAACAGACATCTCTTCAAAGAAGAAATACAAACAGCCTAAAAGTAAATGAAAGAATGCTTAACAAAGAAATGCAAATCAAAACCACATTGAGATACCATTCCATACTCCTTAGAATGACTGCTATAAAAAATAAATGAACAGAAAATAACACATGTTGGAGAGGATGCAGAGAAATTACATTTATTCATTGCAGGTAGCAATGTAAAATGGTGCTGTTTGGTTGTTCCTCTGAAAACTAAGTACAGAGCTACCATAAGATCTAGCAACCCCACTACTAGGTAGATACCCAAAAGAACTGAAAGCAGGAACTCAAACAATATTTGCAGACTGATGTTCATAGCAGCATTATTCACAATTGCCAAAAGACAGAAGAAACCCAAGGGTCTAACAACCAAAGAATGGATAAATAAAATGTGGTATAAACCCACAATGAAATATTATTCAACAACATGGATGAAACTTTAAGAGATCATGTTGAGTGAAATAAGCCAGACACAAAAGGGCAGATATTTTTATAATCTCACTGATTTGAAACAATTAGAGTAAGCAAATTCATAATGTCAGAATCTAGAATATAGGTTCCAGGGTCTGAGGTGGGGCAGGAATGGATAGGAATAGGGGATGGGAAGTTAAAGTTTAAAATGTACAGGGTTCCTATTTGGAATGATGGAAATATTTTGATAATGGATGGTGGTAACTGTAATACAGTATCATGAATGCAATTAATGGCACTGAAATATAGATCTGAATATGATTAAAAGAGAGTGTATATATATGGTAACAGGATAAATTTTAAAAAATCCATGGAACTACAAACAGTGTATTCACTATACAAACTGAATTCTAAGTTAAACCAGGGACTTTAATTACAAGCACAATTATAAAAATATGTTATCAATTGCAACAAATATTTCACACCAGGGCAAGATGGTGGTGGTGGAGTGGTGTATAGGAATCCTGTATTTTATGTGTGATTGTTCTGTATACCCACAAGTTCTCTAATGAAGGAAAAAGACTGTTAGACACTCATTTCTCCGAACAATGCAATTAATTTTTGTGCAACTGTTTTTTGTTCCATGTATAAACAGTCAAAAATAATTTTCATTTTTGGACTCTATGCATGGAAGTTAAAATGTGCCAACTTTAGATAGGTGAGAATTAATATATCTATTCTGTAAGGATGTATCACAATCCAATTGAATGATTTTTTTGTAAACTTGTGAGCCTGCCCTGGAAAGGGAGATTTGTCTTTATTATTTTGTTAGTTTTAGTGTCATAAACTCCATGATATCACGGGTTGGGAGAACCAGAAACAAAAATAATGCTTGTTAGAGGCCTCTTGCATTAATATCATAGAATTACATGTACATGGCATGGGGAATGAGATTTAGTAGAACTTGTAACAAGGTAAATAATTGGTGATTTACTACAGTACCATTTAAGGACTTTAGGCATAAACCAATGTTCTTGTGTTAAATTGCTGCAGTAGTATCACTTCCTTTTCTTATATTCAAAGTATTTTCTATAATCTTGGCTCTTATATCCATGGTTAGGAAATCTATGTTATAAAAAGATATAGCAGTCACTGAACAGGTAGGCAAGATCACATTCAAGCGCTAAAAAATTTCATTTCAGTTTTTCAAACTTAGCACTAACCATCTGTCAGTTTTTAGCTACAGAACTAGCCATATGTTTAACTTATTTCTCTTGTCCAATGTGTACAGTTAAAATGTTTTCAGCTGCTATGTGCAAAAATTCTATGAAATGCATTTCAAGATATTTTCTTATTAACATGAGGCATTTATTTTGTGAGATTTTTATTATAGTGATCAATAAAATATTTCTTTGTGTTACGTTGAACAATTTTAATGCAATACCTTTTATATGCTTTAATTGTTAAAATTTATTTATTAATTAAAAAATTAACAAACCAAATAAAACATCAACATACATAATCAGTAATTCACAATATCATCACTTAGTTGCATATTCATCATTTCGTAGAACATTTGCATTAATTCAGAAAAAGAAATAAAAAGACAATAGAAAAAGAAATAAAATGAACACAGGAAAGAAAAAAAAAGATTATACCTACCATACCCCTTACCCCTCGCTTTCATTGATCACTAGCATTTCAAACTAGATTTATTTTAGCATTTGTTCCCCCTATTATTTATTTTTATTCCATATGTTCTACTCATTTGTTGACAAGGTAGATAAAAGGAGCATCAGACATAAGGTTTTCACAATCACACAGTCACACTGTGACAGCTATATCATTATTCAATCATCCTCAGGAAACATGGCTACTGGAACACAGCTCTACATTTTCAGGCAGTTCCCTCCAGCCTCTCCATTACATCTTGAATAACAAGATGATATCTACTTGATGCATAAGAATAACCTCCAGGATAACCTCTCAACTCTGTTTAGAATCTCTCAGCCATTGACAATGTCTCATTTCACTCTTCCCCCTTTTGGTCAAGAAGATTTTCTCAATCCCTTGATGCTGAATCTCAGCTCATTCTAGGATTTCTGTCCCACATTGCCAGAAAGGTCCACAGCCCTGGGAGTCATGTCCCACGTAGACGGGGGAGGGTGGTAAGATTGCTCGTTATGTTGGCTAGAGAGAGAGGCCACATCTGAGCAACAGAAGAGGCTCTCTTGGGGGTGACTCTTAGGCCTAAATTTTGAGTAGGCTTGACCTATCCTTTGTGGGGTTAAGTTCCAAGACTGGGGGCTCAGCCTATAGTTTTGGTTGTCCACACTGCTTGTGAGAATATCAAGAATTCAACTTGGGGAAGTTGAATTTCTCCCCGTTCTCACCATTCCCCGAAGGGGGCTTTGCAGATACTTTTCCACTCAGTGATCGAATCACTCTGGGATTCATTGGGGCATCACTCTGGACAAACCAACAAAATCTCATATCCTACCTGAGATTCCAAGTACTTATGGTGTTCAATCAAACTGTCTACATAAGTTATATTAGGAAATGCACTAATCAAAATATAAATTTTATAACAAATAAACATTTTTTGCTTTAGTCTCACATATAAGGTGATATTTTAAAATATTAATTACCATCTATTTTCAGCACCCTGCAATAATGACATTCCTTTGTTCTTCCTCATGCAAAAACATTTTTTAAATTTGTACATTTAGTCACTATCCTTATACACTCTAGGCATTCCTAGATTATACCATCTCAATCTTTAACATCTATCTTACTTTCTGATTTCATTTATGTCCCCAGCCCTGCTCCCTCTATCATTCTCACATGCAGCTTCATTTAGTGTTTTAACATATGCTTTAATTTTAATTATGAAACTTATTTAGAAAAATTTAGAGACTTTTGCATCTACATATATAAAACAGAAGAAATATGCATTGTTTTTGTTTTCTTAGTTTCTTCTAATTATATATTTGGCAATATATGCTTTTTCAAATTGAGCTTGTTAAAGACTTTTAAATTGACTGATTCAACTTTACATAGAAACTTTTAGAAATCTATTGCCAGTGACATACATTTTTTAATTAGAGAAGTTATGGGGTTACAGAACAATCATGCAGAAAATACAGGATTCTCACTTACCACCTAGTTATTAATACCTTGCTTTGATGTGCTGTGTTTCTTACAATTCATAAAAGCTCATTTGTATAATTTTACCATTAACTGTAGTCTATGGCTTAATTTAGGAATCACTATTTGTGTTGTGCAATTCCATGGAATTAAAGAAAATTATTCTAGTACTATATATATATATATATATGTCCTAACTTTCCCCCTTTAACCACATTCAAATATATAATACAGTGCTGTTAAATATGTTCACCATGTTGTCATACCATCACCACCACCCACCACTGAAATATTTCGATTACCCTAATAGAAACTCTTTTAAACCTTAAGTCCCTACTCCCTACCTTCATCCCATCTGCTGGTAAACAAAATTCTAGATTCTGATACCAAGAATTGCTCATTCTAATTATTTCATACCAGTTGAGATCATGCAATATTTGTCCTTTTGTGTTTGCCTTATTTAACTCCACTTGATGTCTTCAAAGTTCACCCTTATTGTCACATCTATTAGAACTTCATTTCCTTTTATCACTGAATAATATCCCATCATGTGTATATACATTTTATTTAGCCATTTATCAGTTGATGAACACTTGAGTTGCTTCCATTTTTTGGTATCTGTGAATAATACCATTGTGAACACTGGTGTGAAAATATCTGCTTAAGTCCTTGCTTTCAATCAGAAGTGGGATTGCTGGGTCATATGGTAATTCTATACTTAACTTTCTGAGGAACTGTCCAGCTGTTTTCCACAGTGACTTCTCTATTTTACATTCACAGCATCAGTAGGTGAATGTTCCTATTTGTCCACCTCCCCTCCAATTCTTGTATTTTTCATTTCTTAAAAAAGTAGCAGCCATTCTGGTGGGTATGAAATAGTATCTCATTGTGGTTTTAATTTACATTTCCCTAATGTTAATGATGTTAAGTTCTTTTCATGTACTTGCTGGCCATTTGTATATCTTCTTTGGAGGAATGTCTTTTCAAGTCTCTTGCCCATTTTTTCACTAGGTTGTTTGTTATTGAGTTGAAGATTTCTTTATATATTCTGTATCTTATATCCTTATTTAATATGTGGTTTCCAAATATTTTCTCCAGTTGTGTAGGTGGTTGTTTTACTTTAATGATAAAGTCCTTTCATGCACTAAAGTTTTTAATGTTGGTGAGATTCCATTTTTCTAATTTTTCTTTTGTTGCTTGTGCTTTGGGTGTAAAGTCTAAAATCATTTTCTAACAGAAGACTCTAAAGATGCTTCCCCATATTTTCTTCCAGGAGTTTTATTGTTCTGACTGTTACCTTTAGGTAGCATTTTAAGTTGATTTTTGTATAGTGTGAGGGAGGGGTCCACCTTCATTCCTTTGTAAGTGGGCATCCAGTTTTCTGAGCACAATTTACTGAAGAGATTGTTCTTTCCCAATTGAGTGGGTTTTACCACCTTTTCAAAAAATAAAGACAAAAAACCTGAGGGTTTATTTCTGAGCTCTCAATTTGATTCCATTGCCCTTTAAGTCTGTCCTTGTGCCAGTATGATGCTGTTTTGATTACTGTGGCTTTGTAAGAAGTTTTAAGATCAGAAAGTGTGAGTCTTCCAAATTCTTCCTTCTTCTTCAAGATGGCTTTGGCTATTTGGGGCCCCTTACCATTCCACATACATTTAATAATTGACTTTTCTATTTCTTCAAAGAAGGCTGTTGGGATTTTTATTGGGATTGCAGTGAATCTGTAATACCTTTTAAAAGGGATCTTATTAAGTTGCAATTTTACAGTTCTAAGGCTGCAAAAATGTTCAACAAGAGGTTACCTTCACTCAAGAAAGGCAGATGCTATCCAGAACACCTGCGTCAGCTGTGAATGTGCCTGGTTGGCATCTGCTGGTCCCTTGTTCCTGGGATCCATTGCTTTCAGCCTCTGTTTCCAGTGATGTCCTCTCTAAGCCTTTGTGGCCTTCACTTAGCTCCTCCAGGAGCTCTCTGGTGCTCTGGGTGCTGGCTTGCTTAACATCTCTTGGGAAGGCATCTGTTCATGGTGTCTGTGGGGCTCTGCCCATGTCTAGGCATCTGCTCTCTCCGTCAGCACTCCAAGCATCTCCAAACATCCATATCTCTGTCAGCTCTAAGCAGCAGTTCTCTTAAGAGTCTGCATCTAAGAAAACTCCAAAATGTTTCCCCTTTTAAAGGACTCTAGTAAACCAATCAAGACACACCTTGAATGGGTAGAATCACATCTCCATCTAACCAAGAGTCTATACCCACAACTGGAAGCATCACATCTCTGTAATGATAATCTAATCAAAAGGGTTTCTACCCTACAATATTGAATCAGGATTAAAGGACATGGCTTTTCTGGGGTATACAACAGCTTCAAATTAACACAAGTAGCTTTGCAAAAAATTGAATTAACCATTAGTCCAGTTTCAAAAGATGGAATGGATGGATTAGTATACAGCACTAAAACCCAAAGGTTTAATACATCTTTTTGAATAAAAACTATGAGCCAGGTACTTTCACTTGCCATACAAAGATGAATGAGACATAAGAGGTTTTTTTTTCAGGACATTACGATTGAGCCAGAATCTCTTCTGAAGATGGCAGAGTCCCTTATATTTTAACTATGTGATGATGTCTTTTGTGGACATTTCTGTCTAATCTCTACTTTTTAACCTACGCATGCCCTGCCTTTCACGTTTCTCCAAAGTTCCATGTCACGCTTCCTCCAAGATCCAGATCTTTAGCCTTTGGCTATTTCCCTGAGTTCGAGTCACCTATCTAACTTTCTGCACAATATTTCGTTTACTATTTTCCCCTAAAGACCACCGAGTCTCTGTGTTTCACTCTGCTAAACCATTGTCAGATTAATCCTCTTCTACAACTGTGAAGATAGAGGATTCTCCTCCTTCAGTACTTGATGATTTATTGTAGACAAGGAAAAACAAGAATGAGAAGCATGATGCTGAAGATGTGGGAGCCCCCTCATCAGGACGAATTCCCCTCTTCCCATGGTAGGTACCAGCAGAGACTTCAAAAAATAACAGCCCAGCTATGAATCTCTGCTTAGAAAGAAGTCTATATTGATAAATTTTAACTTCAAGGGCATCCTTGCTCAGACTTGTCTGTGCCTGAATTTTATGCTCAGAAGAGCAAGTTGGAATACTTCACTGCTAAATCTTGTTAAAGGACTTAGTTCTCAGACCCGTCCTGCTTCTCTATTTGCCCAAAGCGTTGTGTTGCCTGATTTTGACATTGACCCTTTTTATACCCATCATCTCCATATATCTGATGGTGCTTTCTTGTCTATATCCTGAGGTCTCCCTCACCCTGTTCTAGGACTCACACTGACCTGGCTTTCAATAACCATTAAGATTCTAGTCCAGCTTGCTTTTGATCTTTTTTAGTTTCTGTGATACTCTCATGCTTTCTCCCTTATTGCAACGCCTTTTGAGTCTATTCTGTTCCTCTATCCTACACAAACACTTTCATTCTATCAGCTCCTTGTACAAAAGCATAGGTATTGGTTTATGATATCGGATGTAAACTCCTCTGCCATGCCTTAAAGGTTTTCCACAATTTGTTTCTACCTATTATTTTCACATACTATTTCTCACCACTTCCTACACTTATTCCAACTTTTGTGCTTTTATATTTTATAAAGTATAAAATATATTTTATTTTTCTCCCTGTTTTATCCTCTTTGCATACCAAAATACTATTTAGCAGCTACCATGTACTTCTGTGAAGTCCTCTCTATTGACTCAATGTTCATCTTGATTTCTCCTTTCTGTCTGTCTTTAGCATTTCCTGTCTGTCCCACATATTTTAGCCCTCAATTATATTTATTGACAGCTACAATATTTGTTTGTTTCCTATGTGTCTTTATTCCTTAGACAATAAACTCTTGAAAGAAGTCTATTTTATAAAATATAATCTTTTGTATATATCCAATACATCAAACCACAGTGCAGTGTAAAGCAAGCTCAATACATCCTTGTTAGTTTTGATGGTTAATGGATGCATTTAATTATTGCAGTAACCTGATATACAGTAAAATTTTTCATATTTAACATGACACAGTGTTAATTTTGTACCCCTCATGACCTTTGGAGAGTTTATAGTATAGTTGGAGGAGACAGACTCATGGCTCTTTATCATTTATAAATGTTGCCAGCCTATGTACCCTTTTTGGGTACGTATTATTAATGATAAGTAGAGATTTTGTGGCAGCTGCACCTTTCTAATTAGTACAACTAGTGTCAGTAATTGCATTAGTGTGTTAGGGTTGCTGTAACAAAGTGCCACACACTGAGTGGCTTAAAACAGGAGAAATTTATTTTCTCCTGGTTCTGGAGGTCTGAAATCAAGGTGTCAGCAGAGACATACTCTCTCTGAAGGCTCTACAGGAGAATCAATGTTGGCCTCTTCCTAACTTCTGGTGCTTACTTATAATCCTTGACTTTCTTTGGCTTCTGGCAGATAACTTCAGTCTCTGCCTCCATCTTCAAGTGGAATGTCAAAAAACACATCTTCCTTCTGTGTTTGCTTCTCTGTCTCTTAGCCCCATAAGGAAACCAGTCAGCATGCCCTCATCTTAACTTGATTGTATCTGCAAAGCACTCATTTCCAAATAAAGTCACATTCCAGGAACAGGGATTTAGGACTTCCATTTATCTTTCTGGGAGACAGAATTCAACCCATACATTATTAGTAATACTAATACTAAAAAAAAAAAAAAAAAAAAGCAAAAAAAAACACAAGTATTTCTTAGAAATTTATCTGTCCATATATCATATGAAAAAATGATAACCATTGCTTCTTCTAAATAATATGACAAAGAATCGTTGTTCTTGTGGCTAACAGTATAGTTACGATTTAAACTTTGGAGTTAAATAGATATGGTCAGAAGGGTCTGAATCCTGGCCCTGACACTTGTGATGTTAAGACATTTATTTAAGCCCCTATAGCCTCAATGTTCTTGAGTTTATCTAATAAATAAGGACAAATGGCATCTACCTATCAAAAGCAACTTGTAGTGTTAAATAAATTAATTAATGAAGGCTTTTAACACACTGCAGAAATATAAATGCTTTGACTCTAACCTTTGTGCAGCCTTGACAACTAAGTTAGGTTTCCTGGTGCCTTGTGTTGATGATGATGCTAGTGATGAGCAGATGCTATTTATTGAGTGATTTGGTTCCTGCATGCCTTAAGTTAATCTAAAAGTTATTATTCCAGGTTGCGTTTTAATTGCAACCTTAACTGCCCTTTTGGGCTTCAGACACTCAAGGTTGTATGTGTGGTGGTAGTAGGGCAATAAGAACAGGGCACTGGTATTCTCTTATTAACTTGCTGAAGGCTTTGGATTTGTTCATCTCTGTACCTCAACCTTTTTGGACAAGACAATTGTCAAGGTGCCCTCTGCCTTTTACATTCTATGATTTTGATCAGTGCATACGTATAGGATAGTAGAAACATGGCTTAATAGCAATACATTTGAAAATAACATAACTTCCAAAAAAATCTATTGCAAACCTAGAGATTAATTGAAGTATAGCTCATTGGCAAATGGAGACCTATTAAGAGGCGAGAGATTAGAGTGGTAGCAAGCCTCCAGTTCCATGCTGAATACAGATGAGTTAAAGTAAAGGATGACACTGTTGAGTTTTGATGAGAGAAGACTCAAGTAGGGAGACATGATGTCTCTTATTAAAGCCTTTAAACACTATCATATGGAGAAAGGAACAAATGTAATCTGTGAATACTGAAGGGCAGAATGTAGAGCCAAGGATTAAGTTCCAAGGTGACAGATGTTTGGATGTACTGAGAACAAAGAGGCAATGGCCGGATGATCTGTGCTGTGAATTTTCATGCGCAGTTTCTATGACTTGATTATATTTGTCTGGAGAATGTCCCTGAGTTAAAATGCCTAGCTGCCATTTTTCTAGAGCTTTAGTTTCACTAGGCCCTTCCCTTTCCTTAAATTTCTCTTTCTTCAGAGGTAAACTTGATATCTACCATAGATTTTTTTAAAATATAAATTAAGGTATAAATTATATACAGTAGAATACACAGATCATAAATGTACAATTTGGTGAATTTTGAAAACACATGCATCCATCCAACCCATACCCCATTCAAGATATAAAACATTTCCAATACCACAGAAAGTACCCTTTCAGTTTCATTTCATCCCTCAGAGATAACAACCATTCTGATTTTTATCCATGGATTAGATTTTTTGGTTTTTCTATATAGGGAATTGCATGGCGTGCACTCTTTGGTTTCTTTCACACAACATAACATTTTTGAGATCCATGTTGTAATGAATAGTTTGTTCTTTCAATTGCTGAGTGATTTCCTTTTATGACTATGCCACATTTAGTTTATTCATTTTCATGATGATAGACATTTGGGGTGCTTTCCACCTTTTTCACCATAGTAGATAAAACTGTTATGAACATTTTGTACAGGTCTTTGTTTGAAGATATGCTTTCATTTTTCTTAAGAAAATATGCAATTACCAGGTCATAGGGTAGATGGTATGTTTAACTTTATAAGAGAATTGTGTAAGAGTTTTCCAACGTGATTGCTGTAGGTTGAATTGTGTGCCCTCCCTAAAGACATGTTTATGTACTGTGGTAAGTAGTTAAAAGATGCTTTGTACTATTGTTCCCAGTTTTTAATGATGGGTAAGCACTTTACTGATTATATTTGTAAGAATTGAAATAAATATAATTTATTTTTGTTATGCACTCCACTCCTTTTCCTTCTCATCCCTAAAACTCCCAGCACAACTAAATAAAAACACTGACCCTGGTCAATGTCATGTAATTTGCTCCAAAGCTTGAGGTTTGCTCAGATGCTGTAATGTGTTAGAACATAGAGACTTGCTTTAGAGAGGTCTTTTTTAAAAACCAACTTTTAGAAAGTTAATTGTTCATGTTTGGTAATCCCATAAGAGTTGAAGTCTTGAAATTTTTACTCTCAAAAATATGGAAAAGCCCTGTTTGGCAAACTGGTCCTCTGCCAATGAAGGATTACCTTCTCAAATAGCCTTACGTGTGATTTTCAGTTTAACTTTTAGAAATTGTAAATTACTGAACTACAACCACTTACTTTAGGATATCATTTCCAAGAAATGCTTGGGCTTGTCCCAGACCCACATTTAAATTATAATATAAAACATTCTAAGTGCTAAAGCTAGATAAATCCCGATAAACAGCAGTGGCTTAGATTAGTTTTGCCAAGTATGTGTTACTGATCCTCTTCTCTTCAAGTTTCAGTTTCAAAAATAGTGAATAGTTTCTTTCTCTATAAGAGGAATCTACGTGTATTTACAGTAAAATAAAAGTTTCCATGCCTCATCTTCTTAGCTTTCTAAAATTGGGCTTGAGATGAGTAGCAAATGTGTACCTATAAATGGGTATCAAAACCTGTGCCTGAACACAAAGCTGGCTATGATAGTCATTGATGTAGTAAGAAAGTAGCGGGATTTTAATACTGATAACTACACTAGATGCAAAATCCCCTGTATTGACATCAAAACTCTGATCTTTTCCTCTTGGGATAGGTTTGGTCTGGGAGCCATTTTAGTTTTTATTTTATATAATTAGCATTGATCACCATCTTCTTTTCTTTGTTTCTATCCTTCTGCTTATAGTCACTTTTGCAATCCCATAACCAGAATGTGCTGCTGAAGGTCTAAGAGCAAAACTTCAAAGCTCTCAGGTGTATACTGGTGTAAACCTTTCTGTGTCACTTTTCCTTGTACATTACAAGATTTATATTATGGCCTTTACCTTACTGTTTTCTTGCTTTCTCTGTGGCTTTCAGCAATCTTGTTTCTGGTCCATTAAAATCATGTCCTTATTACCAGTTCTATGTGTATGCTCTCATTAGTTATCCTTCTGAAGTTTATCATTGCCTTTGTTTATTTTTCCTCCTTAAATCACACTTCAGGATCCAGAGATGTATTTCTGCCTTACCTCCTGCCACCCCCAATTGTTGCCCTTTATTTTAGACAGATTTTAAAATCTTTCCCATAAAGTTATTTGATTTTACCATCATTTTCTGGGAGAGTCTTTGTTTTCTTAAGATTAGTAGCAATTGCCCTGCATTTCCCTCTTTTTATTTGGGGAATCTGTGTTGGAAGAAAGAATGTCTTAATAAAGGGTATGTTTAGGATCAAGGTGAATTTGGCCCTCAGCCTTGTAGAGTCAGAAATGCAATCTCATCTGTATTTCAAAGTGATAAGATGCAGGCATGTTGAATCATGCCAACAGATTTCACAAAAGTCTAGTATATAAAACAAGAATGCAATTTCTCAACTAAAAATGAGAAATTTAACTATTAGAAGATCAGATATTTCTCTTAATCTGACCTACACATCTCTTCTGTAATCAAGCTGCATAGGATGGGTTATTATGCAATTAGAACAAGGGATGTTATTTAAATAGGCTTAATATACAACAGCATACATTTTCAATAACTTGCTATATTCAGTTCCATGACACAAATATTCCGTCCAGATTATCTCAATATCTATGCCTGCCTGGTAAGGTATCTTTTCTCCTGCTATAGTGTTTGTATTGTCATTGTAGATGTTTGCCTCTGTGACGATTATTTTTTCTGCTCTTATAGCTGTATAATTTTTCTTTTGAATGCCATGACTTTTCTTCAGTAATATAAAAATGTTTATTAGGTTATGCTCAATTTCTTACTTGCCAAAGAATATGTCTTTATATCCTCTGTGTTTGATTTCATAGTTTAATTATTAGAAGAAAATCCTAACTCTCCTTGTCTTCCTAATGTACTTTTATTGATCATATGTTTACATGACCTTCTTAATCATCCATCTGTGCAAGGACCCAGGGCCTTCTCCATTTTGAGAACATGTCGCTGCACACAGCCACCTACATGAGGCTTTTTCCAAAATGGTTCCCTCTCAAAGGATTTCAGTAAGCAACCCCACCTGGAATGTGTGGAGACATCTCCATGGAAACCACCTAATCAAAATGTTCCACACACATTTGGGTGGGTCACATCTCCACGGAAGCAACTTAATCAAAAAGATCCCACCTAATAATTTTGTATCAGGATTAAAGTACATGGCTTTTCTGGAGGTACACAACAATTTCAAATCAGCACAAAGAATGGAAAATGGCCCCTGCCCATCACTGTTGGTAACCAACTCTTGTGAGACTCTGCTGAGCCAAATCTCAGAAGAGTCTGCTGAAACCCCATGGTAACTTTATTAAACTTTATAAGCCACCCTCTTGGCATGTTCCTTCCCTTTTGGTTTTTGGCATGGAGTGCTGACCTTCATGTCCCAATCAGCCACCACTGGGAAGATTTCCCTCTTGTTAGGGAGGCTCTAATTAAAACTCATGGGCAATGTTCTGCCTGGTATGTTCTTTGGTCTTGGAGTTCAATTGGGTTGGAACATTTGGCAAGCCAGCGAGGAGACCAAAATGCTACCAGCTGAAATAGGCATCAGTACTGGGAAGGGATACTCCCCAATGGGAATCCCGGGATGGCCTTCAATATCCATGTGGGGAGGGGTGACTACCCTTCTAGACCAGTGGGGACCACCAAGGGAGTATGGAGATGTTTATAATTCCCAAGACAGACTAATAGCCCTCTTGCAATAGGCCAAAGGAAGTTAGTATTTCATAAAAAAAAAAGTAAAGCCACCAGGTCACTGCAGCTTAGCATGGCCTCTTTTGGAGGCTGTGCTATCAGCTATGGAAGAAACCTTGCTGGCCAAAGCAGCAGTTTGCTGCCTGAAAGAGGAACTTAAGTTAGAGGGGTTATGTGGGTAGCCCAGGCAGAGTTGAAAAAATGCTTTAAATGAGAGGGTATGCCAGGTAGATGAGAATTTAGAAATATTAGCATGTCATTATGCTAGGGCAAAGGGGCAAAAGTTACCTGAGGTTAAAGTAAGATGTATTCTAACTTGCCCCAATTAGGCTCTCAAAGTCTGGAACCCAGTGGCTTTTTCTTCAGGTGATAAGGATCCCTAGTCTGACTTGGAGAATGAGGATGTAGGGTGTAAATTTGTTCCCTCTCTAATCCAACATGAGATTAAATCAGAGCATGTCCCAGCCCAACTGGCCCCTCAGGTGGATGGGGATAACACCATGGATGTGGCCTCAGCTGTGCCCGCAGAGCAAAATGTATATGCTACAGTTCGTGATTTCACCATCTCTGAATTATGAGAGATTAGGGCTAGAATAGGCAAAAACCTAAAGAACTTTCATCAAATTGGCCACTGTGATTGTGGGACAGCAGTGCAGACAATATGCTGTTCTCAGGGCATGAGATGATAAATTTTCCCCTCTCACCACCCATCCTTCTCTGCATCAGTGCATTTATTTGCTAACCTCCCAAAAGGAAATGAATTTGCTACTTAATTGGCTTATATTCCACTACAAGAAGGTGGGGTCCAATGAGGGGGATCTGCCCCATCAAACTCCCCCCATTGAAACACCATTGACAAACTATAAAATGTATTAAGGAGGCTAGGGATGAAGCACAGATTTGTATGCCAAATGCCATTGGACTAGGTAGTGTAATTTTCACCACAGGAATTAATGAGACAGTTTTACATACTGCTCCCAATCAGTGGTATGGAGCTGGACAATGTCCATTATCAGCCTACTTATAGGACAGCCCATCTCACAGGTTGCTCATGATTGCACACCTGGGAGAGATGGAGTGCCTAAGGTAAAGGGAAGCTGGAGTCAGAGCTATATGTTGTGTCCTGAGGAGACAAACTGGTTGTGCCCAGATAGATGTGGACAGACAAAGTAGCTGCTAGAATTAAAATTCAGGATAGTAACAGGCAGTCACATACAGTATTTGTTAGACTGTAAAGCAACTGCCCAAGGAGCAGAGGTTTACTAGGCTTGAAACCAGGTCCCTAGTAGAGGGTGTGGATTCTGGCTTAAGGACATGGTTGATATCATGTAAAGAGCCCTCCAACCCCCTGGCCAAGGAAGTCTTGGAGGCCCCCTTTCCATCAGCATAGGGGGTAGGTCAAGATCCCCAAATAAGCAAACAGTATGTAGGGAAACCGGGAATTGAAGGCCACATGTAGTATCTTTCAGTCCCCCAATACTGTACAAAGGGTTTTTGACTTAGAGGACACTGGAGTGCAAAGCACATTAATATACGGGAAATGGCCATGAACTGGAGGCGCCATGCTAACTGTTACTAGATACCAGGACCAGGGCAATAAAGCAATACATTGGCAATTATTAATGTAAATTCGCTAATTGCCACCTCAAACATATACAGTATATATATCTCTTATCCTGGAGTACATATTAGGAATTGATATCTTGCAAAATATTACCTTGCAGATTACCATAGGTGAATTACACCTCTAGTACTGAGTGGTCAAAACTATCCTGAGAGAATATGCTAAGTGGTCACTGGTGAAAGTGCCTTCTCTCAGATGTACTGTGGCAGTGCATCAATATAAGCTGCCCAGAGGGCATCAAGAAATCACTGCTACAGGGCGGGCCATGGTGGCTCAGCAGGCAAGAATGCTTGCCTGCCATGCCAGAGGACCTGGGTTCAATTCCCGGTGCCTGCCCATGTAAAAAAAAAAAAAAAAAAAATCACTGCTACAATTACGGAATTAGAAAGAATGGGTATCAGGCCCACACATAGCCCTTTTCATAGCCTTTTCTGGCTGATAAAGAAACCTGGTGAATCTTGGCGAATGATGATTGACTCTGGAGAACTAAATAAAGTAACTCCTCCTTTATTTGCAACTGTGGCAAACATTGCTCCTTTATTACAAGATAAAAGTACTCACTTAGGCTAATTTCATTTTATATTAGACTTTGTTAATGCCTTGTTCAGTATTTCTTTATATCCTTCTAGCCAACCTGCATTCACCTTGACATAGGAAGGACAACAATGGACATTAACTGTGTTGCTCCAAAGGCATCTTCATATTCCCCCTATTTGCCATGGCTTCATTGCTAAAGACCTGACAAAATAGAAACCCACAGAAAATGAAACTCTTTCCCATTACGTTGATGATATTGTGTTAACCAGTTATTCTCTTTCAGAACTAGAGACCTCCACTAACACAGTGGTGACCCACCTTGAAAGCCAGGGGTGGGCAGTAAATTGAGACAAATCACAGGGCCTAGATGCTCTGTCACATTTCTAGGTGTAGTCTAGTTGGGTAAGACTAAAACTATTCTTTCTGCTGTTGTTGACAAAGTACAGAACTACTCCACTCCATATCCTCCTAAGCCGTTAATGGCTTTTCTTGGTTTATTGGGCTATTGAAGCCATTTATACCTCATTTGGCACAAATTTTAAAAACTTTGTATACTCTGGTTCACAAAGGAAAGACTTTGGAGTGGGATACTCCACAACAGTCTGCTTTTGAAAAGCCCAAACTAGCTATAGCACAAGCACAAGGTTTAAGGGGGAATAGACCCAGATATGCCTTGTGAATTGGATGTGGCCATTACCAATATTGGCTTTGGATGGGGTTTGTGGCAAGAGTAACAGGCAAAACATGTACCCATTGGTTCCTGGTCTCAGCTACAGAAAGGGGAAGAACTAAGATATAGGCCCCTGGAAAAGCAGTTATATGTGGCCTATAATGCCTGCTTAAAAGTCAAAGGGCTGACTCATCAGTGTTCTACTACTTTTCAAATGGCCATGCCCACACATGGTGGGTACATGATACTACTCACAAGCCCCACTTGGGAAGTGCTCAGCTTAGCAAGCTGACAAAGTAGAAAGCTCACCTCCTACAATGCAGCATCTTTAACAATAGCCCTTTAAATGCAGAAATGCATGACATTTTAGGACCAGTTTCTTTTGTGGAAGAGCAATGTCACCTTTGCCTGCTGATCGTCCCAAGGTAGTTACCTCTATGCCCACCATTTCCAGAGATGGAAGCATACCTGAATCTGCATGGTACTTATGTAATCATACATGGGTAACCCACTATCTGGACAGCTATGCCATCCAACCTAGCACTGAGACCATCCGGTGGGAAACTGGAGCTATGCAGAGCAGTCAGTGTGCTGAACTAAGGGCTGTATGGATGGTCATTGTTCATGAACCAAGAGATGCATTAACTGTCTGTACTGACAATTGTACTGACAAAAGGAAATGTGGGAGGATATCTGGGCTGCTTATCACATGCGAAAGGTAACTGTATTTCATGTTTTTGTCCAGAACACTGATTCTTTACCTGGCAATATTGAAGCAGATGCTTCAGCAAAAATTCATAGCCTACAGCCAACATCACACAAGGCTGCCAAATGGTTGCATAGAAAGACAGGACACCAAGGAAAACAGACTGTGGAGACTGACACAGAAATTCCAGCTGCCTTTCACCAGGCAACAACTAAAAGAAATCATGGATGCTTGCCCCCCTGTTTGCTATGATATCCAAAGATGCTTTCTTGTCAACTTGGTCACATCGGCTGTGAGCAGATTCTGCTCACCAGGTGGGAGGTAGATTATACTGGGCCCCTTCTATTATCTAAAGGTGGAAAATATGCTTTTATAGCTGTAGATCTTGTCACTGGCCTTCCCAGTAGAGAAAGCTAACCAAGAGCTACAATAGGTAACTTAGAAAAACTACGTGCATTTTATGGGATCCCCACACAGGTGGACAGTGAGGGGGCCCCCTTTACCAGACAACTAGCCCAAACCTGGGCTACTGAACCTGATTTCTTATGGACATTTCGTATGCCTTACAACCCCACAGCAGCGGAGTTTATTGAAAGGATGAATGGACTTTTAAAAGAGAAGTTAAAATGTGATAAGCAATCCCTGCAGCAGTGGATATGCTGGGTGTCCACTCAATTCATGGCCCTGAGCAGCTGCTCCCATTCCTGTTGACTGGTAACAGTGGGACTCAGGCAGGCAAATTCAGACAAAAGTACCAGCAACACTATAATTGTAATGAGGTAATGAAAATATCTTGCTGTCGCCTATGCCACAAGCTTTAGAAGTTAGGGAAAATTAGTTGATTGGTCATGGTCCTGGCCAGTTCAGCCACCTGGTTGTGAATCCTAAGCCCATTGAGAGTATCGGGGTGGCCCAAAATTTGAGTATTAGACCCACAGTTTATACACAAAGTGCCAAAGTATATGTAACCATATCAGGACCCCTCCCCCCACCCCATACCTCAAGGCATAGTATGTATGACTCTGTGGACACTTATTATGCCCAGACTAACTGAGGGTTTGACTCCAGAAGCCACCCTGCAATTGCAGGGGGAAAGGTATGGCATATAAAATCCCCTCATAGCACCCCTTCTCCAGGAACACTCTTTCTACTGATGGAAATTTGGCTTATTTTCTTTTAGATCAACAAGATTTGCTTCTCATAGTTCCCCATAAACATCTCTTTCCACCATTAGTGACATAGCAAATAGCTTTCTGCAATAGGTCTCTGCCATTTTCAGGTCCCACCAGCCTTTCCTGGACTGTGATCTTTGTGAACTGGAGTGCATAGAATACTCTACTGGCCTGGCAGAATTTAGCACATCAGAAAATCTGGAAACAAATCTTCTCATTTAGGGTTGAAATAATAGGTTTTATCAATTTTCAGTAGAATGGCTTAATTCTCTTTCTTGCCCATGGTTGCTTCCCTTTGTGGAGTTATTATCTCTGTGTGGGAAAGTTTTTGTATTCTATTCTCTCTTATAGTGTGAATGAATCCAGTGTCTGTTCTATGGTCAATGTAGTCCTCCATGTAAGGGGTAGATGGTCAGGACCCAGGGCTTTACAATAAGAACATCCCTGTATTTGTTGCTAGGCACTCAAAGTATCATGGGAGAAGCAAATAAATAAACAGGTTATTTTAATGCAAAGTAACATATTCACAGTGAACATACAAGTCCACACTTGTGCCTAAGGAGGGAAGATGTTTCCAGGACACAATATGTGAGGATTTTACTCACAAGCTGAAGGGGAAGCATTCGTCATTGGGCTTGGGGAAGCTGGGTTTGGCTGTAAATGGGATGCAGAGCAGGAGGTGAACGGGGTGGACCTGGGGAGGTCAGCTGCAGGTGATTCTGAAGGATCTTTCTTACCCTGATTAGGAATCTTGACTTCTTCCTATAGGCAAAAGGAAACCATAAAGTTGTACTGTGATTTGTTGTGTGTATCCCTTTGTCTAATGGCACTGGAAACATGGATTTGGAGAAATCATAGACCACTGAAGCTGACACCAACCAGAGCAACCTGAAATTAAAAGGTTCAGGAAGGACAAGTATCCTTCTCTTGGTATGATGCAAGGATTTTTGTTTGGCAACACATTGAGAGACCTAACACATCCTCAGGATATTAGGGATTATCTATGCAAAGCAGATTTTCTGTACCTGGAAGTGTACTGCTGAAAGGTAGGCCTTGCAAGCAAGCAAAATCTATCAGTAAAATGTTCTTCCCTCAATCCCCAGTCATATCTGGACCTCATCTGGCATCCCTAAGTCAAGTAGCATAGTGTTTTTTTTTTTTATTATTTAAAAAAAGAATTAACAAAACAATTAGAAATCATTCCAATCTACATGTACAATCAGTAATTCTTAATAACATCACATAGTTGCATATTCATCATTCCTTAGTACATTTGCATCGATTTAGAAAAAGAAATAAAAAGACAACAGAATAAGAATTAAAACAATAATAGAAAGAAAAAAAAAAAAAGCAAAAACAAAAAACCTATACCTCAATGCAGCTTCATTCAGTGTTTTAACATAATTGCATTACAATTGGGTAGTATTGTGCTGTCCATTTCTGAGTTTTTATATCCAGTCCCGTTGTACAGTCTGTATCCCTTCAGCTCCAATTATCCCTTCTCTTTTTTTTTTTTTTTTAATTAACGGAAAAAAAGAAATTAACCCAACATTTAGAGATCATACCATTCTATATATGCAATCATTAATTCTTAACATCATCACATAGATGCATGATCATCATTTCTTAGTACATATGCATTGGTTTAGAAGAACTAGCAACATAACTGAAAAAGATATAGAATGTTAATATAGAGAAAAAAATAAAAGTAATAATAGTAAAATCAAAACAAAACAAAACAACAAAACAGAACAAAAACCTATAGCTCAGATGCAGCTTCATTCAGTGTTTTAACATGATTACTTTACAATTAGGTATTATTGTGCTGTCCATTTTTGAGTTTTTGTATCTAGTCCTGTTACACCGTCTGTATCCCTTCAACTCCAATTGGCCATTATCTTACCCTGTTTCTACCTCCTGCTGGACTCTGTTATCAAGGACATATTCCAAATTTATTCTCGAATGTCTGTTCACATCAGTGGGACCATACACTATTTGTCCTTTAGTTTTTGGCTAGACTCACTCAGCATAATGTTCTCTAGGTCCATCCATGTTATTACATGCTTCATAAGTTTATCCTGTCTTAAAGCTGCATAGTATTCCATCGTATGTATATACCACAGTTTGTTTAGCCACTCTTCTGTTGATGGAGATTTCGGCTGTTTCCATCTCTTTGCAATTGTAAATAACGCTGCTATAAACATTGGTGTGCAAATGTCCGTTTGTGTCTTTGCCCTTAAGTCCTTTGAGTATATTCCCAGCAATGGTATTGCTGGGTCGTATGGCAATTCTATATTCAGCTTTTTGAGGAACCGCCAAACTGCCTTCCACAGTGGTTGCACCATTTGACATTCCCACCAACAGTGGATAAGTGTGCCTCTTTCTCCGCATCCTCTCCAGCACTTGTCATTTTCTGTTTTGTTGATAATGGCCGTTCTGGTGGGTGTGAGATGATACCTCATTGTGGTTTTGATTTGCATTTCTCTAATGGCCAGGGACATTGAGCATCTCTTCATGTGCCTTTTGGCCATTTGTATTTCCTCTTCTGATAGGTGTCTGTTCAAGTCTTTTTCCCATTTTGTAATTGGGTTGGCTGTCTTTTTGTTGTTGAGTTGAACAATCTCTTTATAAATTCTGGATACTAGACCTTTATCTGATATATCATTTCCAAATATTGTCTCTCATTGTGAAGGCTGTCTTTCTACTTTCTTGATGAAGTTCTTTGATGCACAAAAGTGTTTAATTTTGAGGAGTTCCCATTTATTTATTTCCTTCTTCAGTGCTCTTGCTTTAGGTTTAAGGTCCATAAAACCGCCTCCAGTTGTAAGATCCATAAGATATCTCCCAACATTTTCCTCTAACTGTTTTATGGTCTTAGACCTAATGTTTTAGATCTTTGATCCATTTTGAGTTAACTTTTGTATAGGGTGTGAGAGATGGGTCTTCTTTCATTCTTTTGCATATGGATATCCAGTTCTCTAGGCACCATTTATTGAAGAGACTGTTCTGTCCCAGGTGAGTTGGCTTGACTGCCTTATCAAAGATCAAATGTCCATAGATGAAGGGTCTATATCTGAGCACTCTATTCGATTCCATTGGTCGATATATCTATCTTTATGCCAATACCATGCTGTTTTGACCACTGTGGCTTCATAATATGCCTTAAAGTCAGGCAGCGCGAGACGTCCAGCTTCGTTTTTTTTCCTCAAGATGTTTTTAGCAATTCGGGGCACCCTGCCCTTCCAGATAAATTTGCTTATTGGTTTTTCTATTCCTGAAAAATAAGTTGTTGGGATTTTGATTGGTATTGCATTGAATCTGTAAATCAATTTAGGTAGGATTGACATCTTAGCTATATTTAGTCTTCCAATCCATGAACACGGTATGCCCTTCCATCTATTTAGGTCTTCTGTGATTTCTTTTAGCAGTTTTTTGTAGTTTTCTTTATATAGGTTTTTTGTCTCTTTAGTTAAATTTATTCCTAGGTATTTTATTCTTTTAGTTGCAATTGTAAATGGGATTCGTTTCTTGATTTCCCCCTCAGCTTGTTCATTACTAGTGTATAGAAATGCTACAGATTTTTGAATGTTGATCTTGTAACCTGCTACTTTGCTGTACTCATTTATTAGCTCTAGTAGTTTTGTTGTGGATTTTTCCGGGTTTTCGACGTATAGTATCATATCGTCTGCAAACAGTGATAGTTTTACTTCTTCCTTTCCTATTTTGATGCCTTGTATTTCTTTTTCTTGTCTAATTGCTCTGGCTAGAGCCTCCAAAACAATGTTGAATAATAGTGGTGATAGTGGACATCCTTGTCTTGTTCCTGATCTTAGGGGGAAAGTTTTCAATTTTTCCCCATTGAGGATGATATTAGCTGTGGGTTTTTCATATATTCCCTCTATCATTTTAAGGAAGTTCCCTTGTATTCCTATCTTTTGAAGTGTTTTCAACAGGAAAGGATGTTGAATCTTGTCGAATGCCTTCTCTGCATCAATTGAGATGATCATGTGATTTTTCTGCTTTGATTTGTTGATATGGTGTATTACATTAATTGATTTTCTTATGTTGAACCATCCTTGCATACCTGGGATGAATCCTACTTGGTCATGATGTATAATTCTTTAATGTGTTGTTGGATATGATTTGCTAGAATTTTATTGAGGATTTTTGCATCTGTATTCATTAGAGAGATTGGTCTGTAGTTTTCTTTTTTTGTAATATCTTTGCCTGGTTTTGGTATGAGGGTGATGTTGGCTTCATAGAATGAATTAGGCAGTTTTCCCTCCACTTTGATTTTTTTGAAGAGTTTGAGGAGAATTGGTACTAATTCTTTCTGGAACGTTTGGTAGAATTCACATGTGAAGCCATCTGGTCCTGGACTTTTCTTTTTAGGAAGCTTTTGAATGACTAATTCAATTTCTTTACTTGTGATTGGTTTGTTGAGGTCATCTATGTCTTCTTGAGTCAAAGTTGGTTGTTCATGTCTTTCCAGGAACCCGTCCATTTCATCTAAATTGTTGTATTTATTAGCGTAAAGTTGTTCATAGTATCCTGTTACTACCTCCTTTATTTCTGTGAGGTCAGTAGTTATGTCTCCTCTTCCATTTCTGATCTTATTTATTTGCATCCTCTCTCTTCTTCTTTTTGTCAATCTTGATAGGGGGCCCATCAATCTTATTGATTTTCTCATAGAACCAACTTCTGGTCTTATTGATTTTCTCTACTGTTTTCATATTTTCAATTTCATTTATTTCTGCTCTGATCTTTGTTATTTCTTTCCTTTTGCTTGCTTTGGGATTAGTTTGCTGTTCTTTCTCCAGTTCTTCTAATTGAACAGTTAATTCCTGCATTTTTGCCTTTTCTTCTTTTCTGATATAGGCATTTAGGGCAATAAATTTCCCTCTTAGCACTGCCTTTGCTGCATCCTATAAGTTTTGATATGTTGTGTTTTCATTTTCATTTGCCTCGAGGTATTTACTAATTTCTCTTGCAATTTCTTCTTTGACCCACTCGTTGTTTAAGAGTGTGTTGTTGAGCCTCCAGGTATTTGTGAATTTTCTGGCATTCCGCCTATTACTGATTTCCAACTTCATTCCTTTATGATCCGAGAAAGTGTTGTGTATGATTTCAATCTTTTTAAATGTGTTAAGACTTGCTTTGTGACCCAGCATATGGTCTATCTTTGAGAATGATCCATGAGCACTTGAGAAAAAGGTGTATCCTGCTGTTGTGGGGTGTAATGTCCTATAAATGTCTGTTAAGTGTAGCTCATTTATAGTAATATTCAGATTCTCTATTTCTTTATTGATCCTCTGTCTAGATGTTCTGTCCACTGATGAGAGTGGGGAATTGAAGTCTCCAACTATTATGGTATTTGTGTCTATTTCCCTTTTCAGTGTTTGCAGTGTATTCCTCATGTATTTTGGGGCATTCTGGTTCGGTGCATAAATATTTATGATTGTTATGTCTTCTTGTTTAATTGTTCCTTTTATTAGTATATAGTGACCTTTTTTGTCTCTTTTAACTGTTTTACATTTGAAGTCTAACTTGTTGGATATTAGTATAGCCACTCCTGCTCTTTTCTGGTTGTTATTTGCATGAAATATCTTTTCCCAACCTTTCACTTTCAACCTATGTTTATCTTTGGCTCTAAGATGTGTTTCCTGTAGACAGCATATAGAAGGATCCTGTTTTTTAATCCATTCTGCCAATCTATGTCTTTTGATTGGGGAATTCAGTCCATTAACATTTAGTGTTATTACTGTTTGGATAATATTTTCCTCTAACATTTTGCCTTTTGTATTATATATATCATATCTGACTTTCCTTCTTTCTACACTCTTCTCCATACCTCTCTCTTCTGTCTTTTCAGTTCTGACTCTAGTGCTCCCTTTAGTATTTCTTGCAGAGCTGGTCTCTTGGTCACAAATTCTCTCAGTGACTTTTTGTCTGAGAATGTTTTAATTTCTCCCTCATTTTTGAAGGATAATTTTGCTGGATATAGGAGTCTTGGTTGGCAGTTTTTCTCTTTTAGTAATTTAAATATATCATCCCACTGTCTTCTAGCCTCCATGGTTTCTGCTGAGAAATCTACACATAGTCTTATTGGGTTTCCCTTGTATGTGATGGATTGTTTTTCTCTTGCTGCTTTCAAGATCCTCTCTTTCTCTTTGACCTCTGACATTCTAACTAGTAAGTGTCTTGGAGAATGCCTATTTGGGTCTAATCTCTTTGGGGTACGCTGCACTTCTTGGATCTGTAATTTTAGGTCTTTCATAAGAGTTGGGAAATTTTCGGTGATAATTTCTTCCATTAGTTTTTCTCCTCCTTTTCCCTTCTCTTCTCCTTCTGGGACACCCACAACACGTATATTTGTGCGGTTCATATTGTCCTTGAGTTCCCTGATACCCTGTTCAAATTTTTCCATTCTTTTCCCGATAGTTTCTGTTTGTTTTTGGAATTCAGATGTTCCATCCTCCAAATCACTAATTCTATCTTCTGTCTCTTTGAATCTATCATTGTAGGTATCCATTGTTTTTTTCTATCTTTTCTACTTTGTCCTTCACTTCCATAAGTTCTGTGATTTGTTTTTTCAGTTTTTCTATTTCTTCTTTATGTTCAGCCCATGTCTTCTTCATGTCCTCCCTCAATTTATCGATTTCGTTTTGAAGAGGTTTTCCATTTCTCTTCGTACATTTAGCATTAGTTGTCTCAGCTCCTGTATCTCATTTGAACTATTGGTTTGTTCCTTTGACTGGGCCATATTTTCAATTATTTGAGCGTGATCCGTTATCTTCTGTTGGCATCTGCGCATTTAGACAGATTTCCCTGGGTATTGGATCCAAAATTTGGAAGATTTTTCTGTGAAATCTCTGGGTTCTGTTTTTCTTATCCTGCCCAGTAGGTGGCGCTCGTGGCACACGTTTGTCAGCGGGTCCCACCAGTAAAAGGTGCTGTGGGACCTTAAACTTTGGAAAACTCTCGCCGTCCGGGGGGTTCGCTAGCCGAAGCGGCTTGAGCCGGCCCGGGGTCTGAACGCAGGGAGGGTTGCTGGTCACCGCAGCCCGGGAAAGAGCCCGTCCGAATTTCCTAGTCGGCCCTGGGCAACAAGCGTGGCGGGAGGGCGCCAGCGGCAGCGGCCCGCCCGAGAGAGTGCACGTTCCCCGGGAGTCACGGGTTTGGAAGGGGCCTCCCCCACCCGTCACCGTTCTCCATGGCCTGGGGATTTCCGATCCAATTCTCTTAGTTGGTCCGGGGGGCTGCGCGTGGTGTGGGCGCCAGCCACCTTGGTTTCAGGGGACCGCCTCTCCAATTCTCCCAGCCGGCCCGGGAAGGGGGAAGGGAGTGACTCCAGCCGCTTGCCGCCCCGCCCGGTGAGGCCCGCGCGCCTCGGTGATCTCACCCGAGCTGCTTCTCTCAGCCCGCCAGCCGTTCCAGGATGGGGTACGCTGTCTTTTTTATCTCTATTGTGGCTTTGGGCGCTTTCTGTATCGTTTCTACTCCCCTAGTAGCTGTCCTGGAGAAGAAACTAAGATCTGCGCGTCTTACTAAGCCGCCATCTTCCAGAGACAGTGAAAATTGTCACAATGATTATTAATCCATCACACCTTCAGGTTTCTCACATTCATTCCTTTTTACTATTTCTAAGCTTTGTCATTTACTGTTTTTAATTCCATATTTTGGTTTCTTAATTTCTTTACTCAAATAGTAAACTTTCTTTTTCATCAACTTCATTTCCTTCTAGCTCTCTGATTTTTTCTTTTGACACCACTTTGAAAATGGTCCTCACCCTTTATAGTTCTTACATGTCCATCTGTTCCTTTTTGCAACAGATTCCTTTCCTGACTTCAGAGCACTATTTCAATGTCCTTCAGTATGTCTTTATATATTCTTTGTTTTTTCCTCTTTATTCCATCCAAATAATTATCGTGTCTTTTTGCTTGCTTTGTCTACTAAAGTCTTGCTGAACTATTCTTCCAGTATCCCCTTCTTTTAGAAAAATTACTTGTCTCCACCAACAACTTTGTTGTTTGAAGTCCTTCCTTAATTTATCTCATAGAACAACTTCTCTAACTCTAAACACTACTTCCAAGAAAGGAATTGTCATATTTGAACATTTGTCCAGCTTGGAATAGACACTCCTTGAAGAAAAGGATTGTTCTTTTATATTCATTTATTTGCCATGCTTTTGGATTTTTTAAAGCTGTTAATCTATAGTGATTAGAATTCTAATGAGAAAAGTTTTAAACCAATATTTCTAGAATTTTCTGGATCTGGTACTCTGCATACTTTATGATGTGTGCACATGCATTTTTCTTGAGGAAAGAATTCGTAATTTTTTTCTAATTCTTGAAGATCTCCAAGATGAAAATAAGCATTCCTATTTAAGGATTTAAGATCTTGTCCTCAACTTAATTGCAAAGAATAAGGACAGTTAGACTTTCATCTGGACTTGAAATAATCCATGTAAAATTGATATCACTAATTTTTCCTACCCGTGTCTGGTTGACATTAATATTACATTTTATTAACTTACCAATAATACTAACTAAGATCCCAGATTTATGGACTGTCTTCCTATAATACTAGCTGTTTTTAAAAAAATATTTTGAATATAGCTCTGCTTAAATTTGTCCCTAGAAAATGTTGTTGTTTTTTTTCTCAAGGAACAAAATCAGAAACAGGAAAACGGGAGTTTGTGGCAGTATAGAAGCAAAGTGTGTAATTTTCTAGCCATTCAGCTGCCACCTGCCCTGCCACCAGAGAGTCAGTCTAATTATACTTGCCGATCTGAGCCAGGCACAGAAAGAGACATGATATATGTGAAAGGGGAGGTTCTTTGAAGAGTTAAAGCAATCTTTCTCTAAAAGCTGGTTCTGTTTTTGCCTTGATGCATGCTTTAACTGCTTTTCCTGCCTGCGATGCAAACCAAGATTCCATAGAAGTAGGTGACAGAGTGGAAGCAAAAGGTAATAACATTAATCATGAGGAATTCTAATTTTTCTAGTTTTCAGTTCCACCAAGTGACAGGGTGATTTTTACTTTTCTCTTCCAGAATCCTAATGTGTTGGGTGATATTTAGGCTTCACACTCTCCTCAAAGTATCACAGTGTCACACTGACAAATGACCATGTCATCTGGAAGATGCCAGAGTGTGACTCTTGGGCACATCTTGTCTAGTTTCTTTTTTCTAGTGGGGGGAAGCTCAGTAGGCTCTTCCTTGCCCCAGCTGGTAGGGGTCAGTGTTATTTTCTTGACCCTGTGGAATCAAGTAGCAATTCTCCATTTTTGAATATGTGCCAAATGCTCCTGTAGTGACCAACTGATAAAGATACTATGTCTTTATCTGGTGACTTTTTAATTGTTTTCTCACTTAATATTTTATTTTGCATGAATATAATATTGGGGAAGTGAAGTTACATGTATTTAGAGCAAATGCATACTTGTCAGAAAATTATTATGACTTGGGCAATTATTGAAGTTTAATTGAAGCTCTTTTTTAAAAAAACTTCAGATTCTAAGGAAGTTTAATTCATTAAAGTGTCTCTTGAGGTACAGGAATAGAGTAAGTCTTTAACAGTGAAACCATAAAATGACCAAGTTTCTATCTTAGTTTAATGTACAAGATTCTCTTGGGACAAATGTGATGTCAATACTTTATAAAGCAAGGCTAATTTTCTAATCTTTTATATTAAATTTGAAAACTTCCTTACTATTAGGATAATTTGATTTATTTGTAACCTTCTTATAGGAAGATTGTTCCTATAACCTTCAAATTTAAAATCCAGATTTTTCCAGTCAAAAGGCTTCAATCAAAACTTACTAGGGTGGTACAACAGTGGCTCAGGGGGCAGAATTCTTGCCTGCCATGCCGGGTTCAATTCCTGGTGCCTGACAATGCAAAAAACAAAAACAAAATCTTACCCTCCTTCTTGCTTCTGGCTGTTTTCATTATGTTCATTTTAATAAATTGCCTTTTTTCCTTCAAAGTATTCCTCACCTCTCCACCATACATTTTTCCTAAGTTATTCTGAATAAATCTAACTCATATTTTATAAGAGTACTTTACTGGTAAAAATGGGAGATATAGGCAGTGGTGGATGGTGTGTGAGCTTTCTAATGTTTTGTAACCAATCACCATAAATTTAGTGGCTTTGGAACAACTATTTATTAACTCACAGTTCTGGAGGTCAGAAGTACAGCATAGTATGACTGAGCTTTCTGCTCAGGGTATCACAAAACTGAAATCAAGGTGTTGCCAGGATTAGTTCTTGTCTGAATGCTCTGGGGACAAAAATCCTCTTCCAGGGTCATTTTTGTTGTTGGCAGAATCCCATTCCTTGACGTTGTAGGCCTGTGGTCTCCTTTTCCTTGCTGATGGCATTCAGGGGCCAGTTTCAGCTCCTAGTGGCTGCTGCATTTCATGCTCCATGGTCTCTTCCGTTTTCAATCCAACAAAAAAGGTTGAATTCTTCTAGGTTTCTCTGATATCTAGTCCCAGATATAAAGGGCTATATGACTAGGCCAAGTTCAAACAGATAATCCCCCTATGTTAAAGTAAACTGATTTGGGTTCTTAATTATATCTGCAAAAATCTCTTCAAAGGAGTATTTAAATTATATTTGGGTGAAGATGCATGTTCACCAGGGGGTGGAAATTTTGAGGGCCATCTTAGAATTCTGCCTACCACAGATAACTTCATCAGCCACTCCTAATACCCTTTTCCTAAGCCACCTCTAGTACAGAAGTTGGAAAGCTTCACTCTTACTCTCTTTTTTTCCAGCCTTCCTTATGGTTAAGATGGCTATCTGACCCATTTCTGATCAATGAAGCAGGCAAGTGGAAATTTGATGAGGGACTAATGAGAAATCTTTTGCTTTCCTGGATAAATCAACAGTTACTCCTGGAGTTTTCCCTATCCCTTTGTTCCTACTGTATATGTGGATATGATGCCTGAATTTTCAATGGCCATCTGGTGACAAACATATATGCCAACCCATCTGGGTACCAGCATGTACACATTTCTCTAAGAGCAACTGATGTTATTGTTTGATACAACAATGCTAAGGAGGGGTGGGAAAGAAATGTCAAAGGTCCTTGAATTCACTGCTGTGCTACTCATCTAAACCTGGAGTTTCTGGTTCCAGATTTCTTGCAAACTTTGAAAGATAATTAAACGTGTTTAGTGATAAAACGACTATTATTTACAGTCAAAACCTTCTTAATTTATATAAGGTGAGAGGATGAGCTAATATTTATTGAATAGATACTAAATATCAGCTATGGTGATAGATGTTTTACATATTATTTCATTAATCCTCACAGCAATCCTGCAAGGAAGGGATTGGTGTTAGACCTTTCCAGAGTGCCCCAGGTCATAGAAATGGCAAGTGCTGGGGTTCCAAGATAAATCGGTCCCTCCAAGTACGTGTCTTTCATACCAAACCATCTCTTAAACATTCAGTCCTGAACCTGAGAGCTCCTATTTAATACCACATCATAGTAAAAATCGGTGTTTGCACGTTTATAGGTACATAGCAATATTTGAAAGGTTTAGACCCTATAGAAAATGCAATGTATAACACACTGGCTCTTCGATATTAATTTTAAAATAAAATTCTGCAATGGGAACTTTTCTTACAGATACTAGATTCTTCGCTGCAATAATCTGAAAGTGTTCCTTCACTCCAGAGATAGCAGCATCTAGAAATGTTCTTTAACTCAGGATTTATAAAATCAAGAAAAAAATGGGGAATTATTAAAACCGTATTTGGGAATGAAAACCATATATGCTTCACAATGTAGTTCTATTAGATGTGAAGGTATGTAATAAATCATAAAAGGTGTTGAAGTTCTTCCTTATATTTCTAGTTCATCCTCCCTAAAGCACTAAAAAACTAGTAAAACTCCCCTGTATGCTGTAGTGATCCAAATGGGTTTTCCACATGTTGTTCAAGATTAGCTTCTTGTCTGTGGTTCATAATATCATTATTGTACCCTTTAGTGTTGAATCCATCAGTCCCAAGGTGGTTACTTTATTGTTTTAATTCTCTATTAAAAATACTTCCTCAGAGTTTATTTTAGATTTTCTCGAATTATTCCTATACAATTTTTGTTCTCCATCCCATATTCTCTACAAAATTATAGTTGCCTATTTTATTTGTCACCTCAGGAATGGCTGCTCCCTTTGCTTACTTAATTTCCAAGCTCCAGTCACTAACCTTAATGCTCACCATAACTTTTATTTGTTCTGTGCCATCAACATTCTCTGTAGCCTGAGAGCAAAGCTTGAAACCCTTGGCATTGCTTCCAATAGGATGCGTAAGATCCCGATTAGGATTTGAGCTGAAGACAAGCTTTCCTTTATTGGAGAGTCTTTGGTTCTTGAACATATCAAGCTCTTTCCCTCCTACGGTCTATTAGCATGTTGAATTCTGTTTGGAGTCTCTTTTCCCCATCTTTTCACATAAATGTTGACTTTATTAGTCAGTTTTTAGCTTAAGCATCATTTCTTCAAGAGGGAGTAACTGAGAACCCTGTCTAAATTAGGTCACTACTGTATGTTCCTTTACCGCACAATACTATTATCTTTCATAGACTAATTACTATTTATAATGGCACAATTTATTTATACTCTACTAGACTTCAAGCTCCACAAGAGCAAGGATATTATCTGTAACCCTAGAACTCAGTACATAATCCATTTATAGTACCCAGTAAGAATAAGAGCACGGAAAGTTGCACCCATGATCCTTCTTATGAAAAGCCATTGAATGAACTAAAGAAATTAAGATTATTATAATCACTTCAAGCTTAATATTGACCATGCTTAAGCCTTCAAAATAACAGTCTGCTTGCTCACAGAAAGTTGGCATTCTTAGGTGAAACTTCTGATACGGATACAAATGAATGTCTATAACAATCAATTAGTATAAGGATAATTTCACAGACATTGAGTAGAAATGAAGGTCATTAAAATATTATTTAGTTAGCCATTAAGGAAAACAAATTAAAACCACAATGAGATACCATTTCATACCCATTGGAATAACTATTATTAAAATAATCTAAAGTGACAAGTGCTGGAAAGGATGCAGAGAATGAATGCTCTAGTACACTATTAATGAGAATCTAAAATGGTACAGCCACTGTGGAAAGCAATATAGCAATTCCACATAATGTTAATTATAGAATTACCACTTGACCAGGCAATCCCACTTCAAGGTATAGAACCAAAGAGACTGAAAACAGGGTCATACACAGATATTGTACACCGTTGTTCATAGCAGCATTACTCATGTTAGCCAAAAGGTGGAAACAAGTCAAGTGTCCATCAACAAATGATTGAGTACATGTGATATGATGTTACATATACACAAAGGAATATTATTAAGCCATAAGAAAAATTAAGTTATGAGACAAGCTGTAAGATGGTAGAACTTTAGAAATATGCTCAGTGAAACAAGATAAGACACATAATTGTATAACACTTATAAGAGATTATTAGAAATAGCAAATTTGCAGAGATAGAAAGCATATTAGAGGTTACGGGGGAAAGAGGGAGTGGAAGGGGCAAGAGAGATTATTTGTGGTGTAAAATTTTTAGATATATTTTTTATGTAGGATAAAGTACCATTTCTTTTTTTTTAACTTTTTATTTTGAAATACTTTCAAACTTACAGGATACTTACAAAAATAATGCAAACCCTATCCAGAGACCTCTAATATATACCTACCCTGACCCAGATACAGAGATCTATCAATTTTAACATTTTGCCACATTTGCAGTATTCTATCATCCATCTATCTATCTATCTATCTATCTATCTATCTATCTATCTATCTATCTATCTATCTATCTATCTATCTACCTACCTACCTACCTACCTACCTACCTACCTATCTATTTATCTATCTCTTGATTTTCTGAATATGAGTATGGATTATATACATCATGCTCCTTTGAACACTTAACATAGTCATGTATATTTCCTAAGAATAAAGATATTCACCTATGAACCCATTTTAAGTACAGTTATCAAGTTTTAGAACTTTAACATTGAAATAAAACTTATAGTCCATATTCCAAGTTTTTCATATGTCCCAATACTGAACCTTTGAGCATTTCCTCCTCCCTTACAAGATCCCGTTGTGGATCATGTATTGAATTTAACTGTCACTGTCTCTTTAATTGCCCTTTATTCCTCTCTCTCTCTCTCTCTCTTTCTTTCTTTCAATGGGATTAATCACATTCACAGTACTGTGGTATTCTCATCACCTTCTGTTACTAAAACTTCTCATTTCCCCAAACAGAAATGCTACACCCATTATTCATTAAGTCCCCTGTCCCCCACCCCTGGCAACCCAATTTCCATCTCTATGAGCTTGCATGTGTTCTGATTTTTTCTGTAGTTATAACAAATTAATTTGCTTTGATATCAATTACTTTCAATGGTATGCACAGACTTTATTCCTATACTCCACTGCACCCCCACCTTTATGTAGTTCTTGTCACAAAATACATGCTTATACATTATGAATCCAAAAGCACCATTTACCATTACATTTCATGCATTTGTCTTTAGATTCCGTAGAAAGTAAAAAGCAAAGTTACAAGCCAAAATACAAAAATAAATAGCACATTTATATTTACTCATATCATATCCCTCACCAGAGATCTGTATTTCTTCATGCAGCTTCCATCTATCATCTACTGTCCTTCCCATTCACTTTGCAAAATTTCTTTAGCATCTCTCACAAGCCCAGTCCAGTGGTGATAAACTCTCTCAGTTTTTGTTTATCTTGGAATGTCTTAATCTCTCCCTCATGTTTGAAAGACAATTTTGCTAGATAGAGAATTCTTGCTTGGCAACTTTTTGCTTTCAGCACTTTAAATATGTCATTCACTGGCTTCTTGCTGCCATGGTGTCCTTTGAGAAATCAATACTTAACCAGGGCTCCCTTGTGAGTAACACATTACCTCTCTCTTGCAGCTTTCAGAATTCTTTCCCTTTGGCATTTGACGGTTTGGTTATAATATGCCACAGCATGGGTCTGTTTGGGTTAAACTGTTTGGACTCTTTTGAGCATCTTGGATGTATATATTCATGTCTTTTATTAAATTGGGGAAGTTTTCAGCCATTATTTCTTTGAATATTCCCTCTATCCCTTTCACTCTTACTTCTTCTGGGACTTCCACAATGTGCATATTGATATGCTTTATGGTTTCCCACAGGTCACTCAGGCTTTGTTCACTTTTCTTCTTTCTGCTCCTCAGACGAATTATTTCAATTGTCTTATCTTCAGGTTCTCTGATTCTTTATTCTTCCAGCTCCAATATGCTGTTCTATGACTTTTATGTAAGTTTTTCTTGATTTGGTACTCTCCTTGTTACTATAGTCCTTTAACTGTTTTCTAGAGCTTTGAGAAAGATGTTTTTGTCAGTCCTTACTTATTGTTCAAAGCTTCTTAGAGGGACAGAACTCTGAAGTGTCTCACTTCATCATCTTGATCAGATGGGGCCAGAATATTATTTTCTTTTTATATCCATCACTAGAACATAGAAAAACAAAATCAAGGCATGAATAAAATAATACGATTAGGGTTTTAAGGAACTGAAGTGTTATAAAGAGAGGGAATAATGAATAGGGAGAAAAAAGAAAATATTTTATGGGTGAAGAAAGAGAAATAAGCTATTTAGCAACTAGAGGATACTTTCTCTGGTTCATTAGTGTTTACTGTCTTTTGGATATATAGCTGGTTCCTCTCCAATGTTGGTTATTCCCTTCCTTTTTAGTAATATATTTAAATACTGGTCTTAAACCTAACTCAGGGCTGCATTCTTCAGTCTTCCTTGAGGTCAGATATATCCATATAGTTAAGTTTTGGCTGAAGAAGTGTGAGCAAGAGTGATAGGCCGTAACATCTTTTGGCGGCTTGAAGCTGTATGTCCTTATGTTCTCAAATCTAATCCAATCATGTGGGTGTGAACTCATTGTAAGTAGAAACTTTATAAGTGAAATGAATTCAGATAGAGAAAGAAAGCCATGGAGGGAGCAGCTGGAAGCTGGACATCAGTGGATTCCAGAAGAGAAGGGAGAGACATGGAGATCCTACTATATGCCTTGCCATGTGACAAAGTAAGGACCAACCTTCACTGGCAGCCAGTCCCAGAACAACAGTCTTCAAGAAGGAAGCATCACATTAAGGATGCCCATGATTTGGATTTTTTCCCAGCTTCAAACTGTGAATGAATAAATTCCTATTGTTTGACCCGACCAATTTCATGGTATTTGCTTGAGCAGCCCAGGAAACTAAAACAATCTGGGTCTTGGCAATTAAAAAGAAAGGAAAAGCCATTACCTTATTCCTTTCATCTTTCCCGTTGGCTAGAACATAGTAGTGATGGTAGGACTGGAGCATCCCTCTTGGGTTTTAAGAGAGAAATTATGTGGTGAGGAGACAGGGCATCAGACAGAAGAAACTGGATCTCTCTTGATGATGAAGCCACCACATCAGTCCTGAACCTCTTACCCAAATTTTACATGACAGAGAAATAAATCACCTTGTACAAGCCATTTCGGTTTCTTTACAGTGCCTAACATATCCAGTCAATATACTATGCAAAATTTTGGACTGATCTATGGTTTAAGCAACTTTCCTGAAAGTTCATATCTGATTGGGGGACTATTATCTAAAGTTAGTCCTTTGGAGGAGTCTCTGTTCATTCCAGGGTATTTTAAAAGTATATAATCCACTTCTGTAAACTCCTATTCTCTGCCTCTTGTTCTGCCCTATTAATCACATCTCTTCTAAACAAAGATTCCAAGGTCCTGAAACTGAAACCTGATTATTCAGCCTATCATAGGTGTTGCTGCTACTCATGAGCTATGAACCCTGAAAATACTCTAAGAAAATGTATACACTTTATCATTAGCTAGAGCATTGACCTCAAATTCCTACGTTATATTCTCCTATGAAGGGACATAACCATAAGTGAGTCTCAAGAATACTTTTACCTCCATTGTATTCATGCATGCATTAAAAAGCCTGCTCCTGTATAATAGATATGCATATGTTTTTGACTCTTAGTTTCCATTTTTAAAAAATTGGGGAAGAAATCAAGGGAGATTTCATCTCACACAGTCAAAATGCCTACACCATGTCTTCTGCCTTGGATCCAACCATGGTCCCATAAATCTTCGTGCACTCTTACCCAACTCTCCTTACCTCCATCTTACATGAATGACAGGAGCTCTGCAGAGAAAAAATGGAAACAAGCTCCCATAAAAGAAGAGTTAATCCATTAAAGTTCAATCTATAATTCTATTCATAAAAGCTGCATTTTCATGTAAGTCTGGCTTCATCCTCTCTTCAGAATTACAATTGCCCATCTCAAGAGGATTTCAGATGTGAAAGTGAAGATCAAATAAAATTCCCACTTCTGCAATGATTGTCAAAATCTTGAGCCATGTAGTTTCTATTCTAATAAAAGCTTATGTGGGATTCCAACGATATAAATACATACATCAGAGCTTTTATGGTTGATTCAAGGAATAGAGGTACCCTAGAGATTGGGCCACTGTTAGACCACAGACCTAGAGGTTTTAAGTATAGCCAATATCTAGTCCTGGCCCATATTTCCAATATGCAGGCAGAAATGGAGGGAACACTGGGCAGGCAGAAAATAGGACATGGAAACAGAGGAAATACTGGGCATCTGGCTTGGCAGGTTCATTGCTCTATCTTTTGTCTTATTCACTTTGGTAGATTTGACATGTATCATATATATGGAAAAGTCCCTTTGAATTGGTGAGTGAAACTTTTCCTTAGGAATAGAATTTCTTGAACTCTTGTGCTGCTTCAGTCAGTCATTGGTGAAGGAAAAAAGATATATGGTAGATGCTCTACATATGTTCCAGCTTTTTTCCAGAATGTACCCTCCTACCCACTATAAGGAGAATGAAACTGTTGCCATTCTTTTGGAATTAGAATTTCAGAATGTTTGACTGTATTTCTTAAGGTCACAGATCTTTTCTGATGCCCATGTCAAAGAATTTTGAGACCAATATTATCTGCTTAGTCCACTACCGGGTTTCTTTTATAACCTCTGAAGATCTGTTGATTTTCTTGCTATCAGTTCTGCTTCCTACTGCACATGAGTAATTGGGAGCAAAGGCTGACTCTGCTGTTGTATAAAAGTAATTGATGGCAATAAATTTGACCCTTTGTCTTGCTCAGAGATAGAAAGTCCTTTATTTCACACAATATCATAAATTATCCACCCACAGCTGGGTTCTCAAATAGTCTTTCTCAACTTCAAGAAGTTCATGGAGTTTGATATATGAATTTAGTATAGGATTAATTCCAGAGCCATGGCCTTACACCTCTTTACACATGGATATTTCACACATGGCATTTTCTATTAAGATTGGATCTGTTTAGACCATGGATATCGACTCCTCCAGAAGTGTCGGTTGCCGCAGCAGTTCTCAAATACGTCTTAATTACCACTAAGGCCATTCCTTACAAAGCCCTCATGATACGAGATGATTTTGCTTTGTCCTTTTGATTACTATTTAGCTTTGATTTTTTTCACTTTATATTTCACTAACCATATATAAAAATATATGCAAAGAACCATGTGAAAATATGCCAAAATGAATGGATTGTTCCATGTTTATAGGTGTGAATTAGAAGAAAGAATACATAAATTGGAGCTAGTATTTAAACATCTATCAAAATAATCAACTGATTTATGATACAGCCCACTGGTTTAACATTGAGCTGACTCTCAATGGTATTGCTAGTAAGCAATATATTTGTTGTTGAATAAAATAAGAACTGCAAACAATATAAAGAATATTAGTATTCTGCATTGGTAGATGAAATCTTAAAGCAAAGTCTTGTCCCATTGTTCCTTCTTTCAAGGCCAGGGGTTGTAATTCCTAGAAACAGTCATCTAGTTTTGACCCACCCCCAACCCTGTTGCCTTTAGCACTGCAATTGTACACTCAAAATGTATCCTTTACCCCGGTTAGATAATTGTTGGCACTAGTCATTTATTTTCTCATGATTTTTTTTGTGAACACAATGAAAAGAAGAAATTGTGCCCAAATTCTTTAATCACAAACATGCCTGTCTATGTGGATTCTAGGAATTTTGAATATCTGTATATATATATGCTAGGTATAGCAACCAAAGAAGAAACTTAGAATCTTGGTGGTTACCTTAGAGATGTTTCTTTCTCTTTGAAGTGCTCCTAATAAAACAGATTTGAGAAATAAATAGATTGAATCTGGAACGGCCATAATGCCATTTATTATGACTAACTCTGATGAAAATATTAAAGTCTTCAAAACAAAAGTAAATCCACACTAGCTAATAAATTTTAATTTCTGATTTACATACAGACAACTTAATTTCATGAATTCAAGGGATTATAAATTGAGTTAGGAAATGCCATGGAACCCAGGAATGCAGCAGTCAGTGACAGAGAGCAAAGGATGAGTAATGTGCAAGGAAAGGTTAATTACTAAGAAGTAACCAAAATAGACAGACAGTAAAGGAAATGTACATGTTGTGATTTCTTCAAGGATCCGTAAAGAGATATTTGTGGGATCATCAAGGTCCTAATGACCCAAGATGGAAAGGGAGAATTGAAATAAGATATATACTTAATTCAAAATCACTGTGGCATGAGAAAAAGAAGGGTTGAAAAGAAAGCTAAAAGAAAAACTAATGTAAATACTTACAACTTTAGTGGCATAATTGCTATAAAAGAGAAGGACAATAAAGAGTTGCATGTGACATAGCTTTAAGCATTAGGCTTTAAGTAAAACATTCTGAATTCTATCTCTGTGCCACACTTTACTAACCAAAAGTCCTTCAACAAGTTACTTAACCACTGGGACCACCAGTTTCTCTATGTGTAAAATGAAAGTAAAGATGGTATCTTATCTCATAGGGTTATTTGAGGATTAAATAAACTAATGCACACAAAGTGCTTCATATGGGGCATAGCCATTATAAATGTAGTACATATGTGTGTTAATATTTAATAATAATTATTAGTACAATTAGACCTCACCTAATTCAGTTCCACACCAACCTTCAGGTTCAATCCTGTAACAAAGTGTGGGGGGCTATTAAAACCCTCTGTAGATAGCTCTCAAGCCAGCATCAGTTTTACTTCTAGTTCCTCATGGATCCATTTGTTCACATTCATTCATATACTCATTTAAAAAATATTTATTAAGTCCCTATCCTTCAGGAATTTCTATTCTAGAAAGGAATGCTACAAGAAATATATGAATAAATAAGATAAGTTTAGAGAATGTTATGTACTATGAAGAACAATAAGGTGAAGGGACCAAGGGTAACTGAGTTGGGGAGACTATTTTAGTCAGGGTGGTTAGAGAAGGACTTTGTCAGCAGGCAACATTTAAGAAGAGATCAGAATGAGAAAATAGAGTATGATAGGAAGATATTTTAGGAAAACAAGTAGAGATAACGGTAGAGATAAAAGCAGAGATACAAAAAAGTTTGACATATTTGAAGTTTAGAAATTTGGAATTACTGCTGGTATATCTGGACCATAGAGAATAAGGATGAGAGGAGTTGGGATGAGAAAGAGTGCGTGAGGTCAGGAGAGCAGGTCATGGAGGCCCTAGTAAGGAGATTGGATGATTCATATCTAAACTACCTAATTAATATTGCCACTTGAGCACCTCAAAAGCAACTCAAACTGGGTATTATCTTTAAACAAAATGTTAACAATAATTTTGGGGGTTGAAAACTGAAATTTCATGTTGTTTTAAGATATGGCCTTCATTATTTTAGAACTCTCAGAAATTTACAGAGTAGATGGAAGCAAATTTAGGAGCAGTATTAGTTTCACTGTTGAGCTCTCCTAAGGGCCCCAATGCATCAGCCTCTTTCTTTTAATCCATTGAAACATGGCCTCTGAAATATCAACACCTTTCTCCTGAGTCACAGAGACCACCTGCTGTGGTCTTTGTTGGTTCACCAGGCACACAAAAGATCATCTGAAATTTTCATTCAAACTGCAGGTATAGACCTAAATTAAAACCTAGTGCCAGGAGGCATTTTTGCCAAGACTCTTGCATTCATTCAGACATTCCTCTGATGTCCCCAAAGTGAGTTTAACCTATACATTCATAACCTAGGGTGCCAGAGCCAATAAATTGTCCTGAAGCATCACTCATCTGCTGTGAGAAAGTATGGTGGTAGAAATAAAGCACAATTATGTAAACCAGAAGAGTCCAAGGGTGAACTTAAAATGGAGTTGGCCATTGCATTCCCTTAAGTGCCCAGTGGTCTTGTGACCTGGCCTTTAGGGGCCTTCCTTGTTGACTGAGCCACAGGACCCAGATTTGGGGCTTCCTAAGACCCAGGAATATACTCTATCATCAGAATTTCTAAATCTAGGTTTCAATTATTCAGATTGACCCTACACAATTAGACTCTTCAATTAATTCTGAGAAATCTATCTTGAAGCCAAATATATCACTTCTTTTCATTTAAAATGTATTTACTTGGTATGTACTATATGCCAGATTCTGTGTTGGATTTTTAGGTAGTAGTTAATGATATAGACCCAGACCAGTCCTCTCTATGGTGTAGGCAGGGAATTTTCAAAGATAAGGACAATTCAAAGTGTAGGGGCCAAAGAGTAGCATGCTCAAAATAGACAGTATTATCCATGTTGGAACCTATAAGAAGGCTAGGATTTAGCCAGGTATAATGTCTTGTATTGGGAATGGTGAAAAATGAAAATGATGGAAAATTGTATAATGCTATATTGGGATAAGGCATTTCTTGATGTCAAATCAATCTCTTTGTATATTATTTGAAGAATTACATTGTTTGATTTTTATAGGGAGTATTTAGATGGAGATAAGGTAATCAAGTGACTGAGGAGAAACTTCTTTGTTTTCTTTAAAATCACCCTCAAGATCTCAAGGGGCCATATGGTAGATTACATTATTGGTCTCAATTCTTTATCACTCCTTATAGCTTTGGCTTTAACCATGTGACTTTGCTGACCCACTAGATGTGTTCAACACAAACTTGACTTTGTGTTCAACTGTGTGACTTACTTTGGCCAATGGGATGTTATCAGAAAGTTTGCAATAGAACTTCATGGCTGGGCTTGCCCTCTTGTACTTCTGCCATCACCATGAGAAGGATTTCCCCTGAATAGGTACTGTCCCTGTAGCCTAGTACTCATAATCAACATTCATGAAGCAGAGCTAAATCCAACCTGCAGTGAGGAAAAAAGCCTAGACAGACCCTCCACTTGAAAAGCAGAGCTGACAGGCTCTATCTAGAATAGATCAGCCAAATTCCAACCAAAGCACAGATGTTTGAGTAAGAATGAATGATAGCTGTTTTAAGCCCATGAGTTTGGATGGTGTGTTATATAACTATTTGTGGCAATAGTTGATACAGACCACACCTAGTAAAAGCTTGACACCAATCATATTAATACATTTTAGTGTTAGGATTCCTATCTTATTCTCTTCTCCATCAGGAACTAAATTTTCTGGTTTATATCTTGATTTCCCAGTACTTATGACTGAACCCACCCTGCACCCAGTAGCAATAACTTCTCCACCTCTATCTTTTATGATTACCCTTTATCTGAACACCAGTGTACTAGTCAGGGTTTTCCAAGGAAACAAAACAAGCAGGAGATGGATATAGATATAGACATAGATATAGATGATATAGATATACAGATAGAGATATGATAGATGGATACACACACATATATGCACACACACATTATATATAATGCAAATATTATAAGATTTATTCTAGGAATTCGCTCATGTGACTGTGGGATTGGGCAAGTAATCAACTTATTGATGATTTAAATCTATAAAATGTCCTCACAGTAACAATCAGACCAGGGCTTACTTGACCAAGCAACTGAACACTGTAACTTAGCCAAGTTGACCCATGAACTTAAACTTCACAATAAGCATGGCTGAATAGGCTACCTAAGTCATTGATTGAATCTTACATACTAATGCTATTCACATGTCCTCTTTCTGCCCTTTACTCCTCTATGCATTTGGACTAACTTCGACTTCCATCTCTCTTTAGTCACTACTAGAAGAAATTATTTAAGATCTTGCTCTTAATTTAATTCTTTTTTAATCAATCAAATACTAAATGTCTACTCTGTGCTAGAAGCTGGAAATACATAAGCAATTAAGATAGTTTTGATTCTCAAAGTATTAATAATCCAGTCACAGAGGTAAAATGGGATAGGTGCATTTTAAAAGTAAAGGCATAGTCAAAGCACTACGAAAACACAAAAGATGGACTTGGTAATTTTGGGGGTGGGGAAAAAGAAGAAATTAGAATTATCTTCATAGAAGTGGAAACATTTTGAATTCTGAATGATTAAGGTAACATTAAGTTGAAAAGTAGGGAAAGAATAATTCTGCTAGAGAGAAGAGCATATGCAAATGCAAGAAACCATAATAATCATGGCGTATTTTGGGAAATGCAAGGTGTTTGGTAGAGTTAGACAGGTGTGCATATGTATGTGTCCACATGTATTAGTGTGGTGGGTGGGTAGAGGGCAAGGAGGGGACAGAAGAGAAATAGAGTGAGACAAGACTATGAAGTCAGGCAGCTGCCAAATCATGAAGGACCTTTTATGCTATGATAATACATTTAGATTTTATTATATAGGTTATTTTCAAGCAGAACCAGAAGTACTAGAATAATTTGAAGGCTCTTTATGAAAAACGTTTGCCCAAATCTTCCCACTCTCCTTCAAAGTGTAAAAATCAGTATTGTAATAAGCAATAATGGGAAACTAATACCACTGACACAGAGATTGTTACTGATGGGAACTATTATAACCCTAAAATGTATGGCCATGGGAAGCAAACACTTTAACAATTGAAAAGGTGACTGAGACCCAAGCAGAGAACTGACAAGACTAAAGCTAACTCTGGTAAGCAAGAAGGAATGGAATGGAGAGGAGAAGGTCTGTTTGTATGGAGAAGTTAATTGGCTACAGCAATGTCCTTTTGAGATATAATGAAATCTTGACTAAAACTGTAGACATGATGGTGAGAGACAGGATGGTGAGAGACAGGATCGACAAGGTCTGATAAAGTAAGAGAAGTCAAGGACTCAGGAAACTTGAGAGGATGGTGGTTCCATTATTGAGATTAGGAAATTCAGTACAAGGAAGAGGTTTTAGGAAGGAGAATTGTGTCCTTCTGAACATGTTGACTGTGAGAAATTGTTGAAAGATTCAGGTGGACATCTTCAAATAAAACTCCGAATCTCTCTGAACCCTTGGTTCCCACTCAGATATCCTTAATTTGAAGCCAAGTCATCACACTGATCTCTAACATTTATCAGATACCATTTCACCCAAGAGAAATCAAGTTTAGAGTATTTAAAAACAAACCCCAAACAAACAAAATAACCCTTGACAACTCCTGAAATATTTTTTTTCCTTGTAGTTATCTCTGAGAATTCTCGTGTTTCTCTTATTTTGTGCTAGAATTTGAAGCAAGTTTGATTTCTAGAGTTGATGCTGGTGGCTTCCAATAAGCTTCAGAATTTATAATATCATGGCAAGATATGAAATGCTTGATTATAACTTCATAGTTTAAAATTTCCATTTGTTCTTCAGTAACTTCTCTCTGTGACTGAGGAAAAAGAAATGTCTAATTAAGTCACAGACTGAAGCTACTAAACTACACACACATTAAAAAAAAGTAAAGCTCCTATGATTTTTCTTATAGTATGAGGTGGTTTCCTGAGAATTAGCTTCTAAATCACTCTAATTTATTTTGTAAAATTTTAAATTGAAATATTTATTTTCATGAAAGTCACATTTAATGTTTATTAGTTTAACAGTAAAAAATAACTCCCAAATCTAAGTCCTTAACAGTACAGAAGTTTCTTGCCCAGCCCATATGTCCAAAGTGCATTGGAAGCAAAGCTCTATTTATTAGAGCTTCTTAGAGCCTCACTTGATGTTAGTTCCTTCTAGACATGTGGCTCCAGGATCACTTCATCAGTGGGAAGGAAATGTAGTAAATTGCATACTGGATTTTAAAGCTTCCATATAAAAGTGATACATGTCACCTGCACTCAAATATTATTAGTCAAAGTAAGTCCTAAAGCAAGAAGAAGATAAATCTTGTCATGTATCCAGAAATGGGGAGAATCAGTAATATTTGGGAATTGGAACAAATGGCTAGCACAAACATCTTTTGCAGACAGTTAATATTTTGCAAGCATACCCTTTTTCCCTAGAATATATAAATCAGTCCACCATATAAAATAATTTTTGTAGCAAAAGAGTGATTTCTTCACATTCTACTCCAATTGGACCCCCAGTGTCAACTTGGGTGAGATTTAAAATATCTTGACAGATTGATTCCACTATCTAGCTGCAAAGCTTTTGGAGGGAAAATAATATTCCTGAATTTCTATCAGTATATTCTTATGACTGCATAATCATTGCACCAAATGTTCTTCTGTTTTATAGGCTATCTAACTAGCTCCCAGAGATACAACTCCGAAGTAATTACAGAGGTTATAAAATCAGAGAGTTTGGGTACTATTTACCATCAAACTGAATCAAAGTAGTTTTTTTTTTTTTTTTTAATTGTAGAAGGGCTGAGAATCCGTGATTGTTTCAGGATGTACAGATGAGTGTGAGAAGAGTGGCTAACATATTGAGCCTGTGGAGGAAGGGAAATGAGTGAATTTCCCTTCTTGGGCTTCTCTCCAGAAAGAATCATCTGGCGAGTTGGCAAATAGAAAATCAAACAGCCATGTGCCAGATGTGCACGGCTGCTGTTGGGCCATCTGCAGCTTGCTTTTGTGCCATATGCCACTTTTACATTTGGTTGACTGGGGTATCAGAGGCAAAATTCACAGTACAATTGGTTTTGCATTATTCTTGTAAATTTAATCAGAAAAAAACGAACTGACGTCCAGCTCTGATAGGGAATGAGCACAAGCATAGATAATATAGGAAAAGAGAGACAAATGCTGCCAAGATGCTCAGAGTCTTAACTCAAGAGCTAGAAACAACCTTTAAATACATTCTGGAAAAACAAATGACAAAGTGATGCTAGGATCTGACTTTTCCACAGCGTTGGTCAATTTCAGTCTTCTGTCAGGCAATCACTTTCATTTTCTTTCTTTCTTTCTTTTTTTCTATTAACTTGTTCCCCTTTACTTTTCCCTTGGTCTATGGATAGCAATGCTATTACTCTAAAGAAAAAACTAGCCACTTATTTCTTCTTTATTGAAAATGATCAGTAGTTGTGTTTTCATTTTTCTGAGTTGTTGGGCTACTTGGCACTGTATAACATTAGCAAAGAAAATTGTTTTGCAATTTGAGTTTCATAGGCAATATAATAATACCACTGACAAGATATGAGCAGAGGAAAATGGATTATGGTACGCTTACATTTTATGCCCAGAAAATAATTTCTTGTGTTTTTTTAAACCAGATTCTCAAAGGATTGCAACCATTTGTGACCATATATTGGTATGTTTTCTTTTTGCAAGTTTTTGAATCTAGTTGAGACTGAATTTCAGTCAACACTTTTCTAAATCAAAGCCTAGAGTCTTAATTAAGCTAACAAATGGCCATACGTCTTAATTGAAGTGGTCATGACACTCAGCTGTTTCCTGCTGCTAGTTATTCTTACTTTGGATATAGTGTGTACATACACTGTAAGAAACAACATACGGCAAATCAAAAGAGTAGTCTGTTATTTTAAAAGATTTTTTGAGTATTGTATTATTATGCTAAAGTTTGCATGGAATAAATAAGCCTAAGGGGTCCTAAAAAGGTATAAATAGTTAATGGGTGGGAAAGAACTTTAGAGTAAGTAGCATGTAAAATGTACTCAGATCAATATTGCCAACTTAATGTTTTGGCTCTATTTGGGAGAGCTTTTCTTTAAATGTTTTAAAGTCTCAGTGACTTATTAAACCTTATGAAATGGTTACAGATTATAATGTAATAGTCACATAAATATAAATTGTCATATTTTATTTTTCGGCCACTTTAAAATGACCAGAGAAATGCCATCTTAGATTTTTTGACGGGTAAAGTGTCGTTGAGAGCTCTTCTGTGATATCAAGCTGAATTGACTCTCTGAGAGGAAACTGGGAATTTATAGAGAATGATCTTAACCTAAGATGATGAAAGGACCCTCTATAGGTGGGAAAGTTCAGATTTCTCATCTGAAAATTTAGTGGGCTGGAATAATTTACATCTAAGGTCCAACTCAACTCTTATGGTATAAGATTATTACTTGCAGCATTTGGATTTCTATCCCATGGCTCACTTCACAAATACAGAAAATATTGAGAACAGATTATACCAAAAGGTCAGCAATATCCCTGCAGAGTTGAGGGGAATAGGAGGAAATATTGTGGACTCACTATATTCTTCACAAATTATCTCTATAATCCTCTCAGCAAATATATTATAGGTTAGTTATTATATTAACCCATATGAAATTGCCCCCTTTGAGGGTCAAAGGCAGTAGAATATCAGCAATTTCTAATGGGCCATCCAAAATGTTTTTCTCTGTTTTACAGGTGAAAAAACTGAGGCGTAGAGAAGGTAAGAAACTTGCCCAAGTTATTAGCCATTAATGGGCCACCCTGGGATTTAAGCCCAGCCCACACTTTTAAAACCTATAATATATTGCTTCAATAAACTAGATAAAAGTTAAAATAGCTACTATTAGCTATTTCTATCTGCATATAAATAATACCCTAAAGCCTTTTAAAATTATATTTTGATAGGTTAAATGCACTCCCACCACCCAGATTTTCTTGCTAGAAAGCCTCTGCCTTTTCCATTGTAATATGCTGTATATTAATTCTGGACAAAGAACTGTAATATAGCTACTATATCTCAGATGCTCCTTGTTTTAGTTTCTCAGGCTATTCCAAGCAAATACCATGAAATGGTTGGCTTAAACAATGGGAATTTATTAGCTTGCAGTTTGTGGCCATGAAAATGTCTGAATTGAGGCATCATCAATGCAATGCTTTCTTCCCAAAGATTGGCTGCCAGCAATCCTTGGCTCTTCTGCCACATGGCAAATCACACAGTGGCATCTCCTGGTCTCTTTTGGGTTCCATTTCAGTTTCTTATTTCCCGTGGCTTTCTCTCTCTCTTATTCATTTATTTATAAAGGACTCCATGATTAGGATTAAGACCTATCTTGGTTGAAGTAGAATCACCTTAACTGAAGAAAACCTCATCAAAAGATCGTATTTACAATGGGTTTACATTCACAGGAATGTATTAGTTTGAAGAATATATTTTTCTGGGGTGCATACAACTTCAAACCACCACACTCTAGCCTCTGGGCCCCCAAAAGGCATGTTTTTCCTACATGCAAAATACATTCATTCCATCACATTAGCCCAAAAGCTTTGAGTCATTTCAGTAGCAATGCTTAGTACAAAGTCGCATCAAAATCCATTATGGGTGTGGTCTGTTATGGGGTGCAATTCCTCTGGCTGTGGACCTATGAAACATAGAGAACAAGTTATCTGCTTCCACTATACAATAAAGGGACAGTCATTGGATAAACATTGCCTTTCTCTTAGGGAGAAACTGGAAGGAAAACATTTCTCAAAGAATTCCGAAACCCTGCAGGTCATAGTCCATTTTGAGTCTGAGAGTCTCTGTGGAATGATGGATTAACAGCTCCACCATTTCCAAATGTTTTCACAGTGGCCTTGGTCCCCCCGAACAGTGGGGTGAAGTCTCTAGCCTCTCCAAGCATTGGACTAAAGACCACACTCTCCACAATCCTCAGGACACAAGCTCCAACTTCTGAGAACACTGGGGCAGTAGCACTTTTCCTGAACAATGGGGTGGAAGACCTGACTTCTCCAATGTCAGGGTACATTCACTTTTTCTGCACACATCGTGGGTCCACTGTCTTGGCCTGAGAAGATGTCTTTGGTCCAAACTTCAGATTCCATGGTTCTGCCCTTGAAATGATTTTCCCTTCAATCTGTCCCTTTTAGTCGAGACCAGCAGTGGTTCCATTCATACAGATCTTGCAAAATAGTTGTCAGTTTGCATATAGTACACAGATAGTAGGATTTCCCACAGATCTTTTCTGGATAACTGTACCTCCAATTCCAACTTGCACTGAGATATCTTACTGAATCCTCATTTAGCTAAACCCTCAGTATTCTCCCCGGACCTGCTTCCTGGAAGCTCAGAATTTCCTAAGCCATCAAATTCTGGTTTCTTTTTACCCAGGAGTTCAGTTCTCAGCTTATCCCTTTCCTTCCTCATTTTACTATAAGCTACAAGGAAAAACCAGGCTGCACTTCTCACACTTAGCTTGGAAATCTCCTCAGCTAAATATCCAGCTTCATTCTCAAATTCTGCCTTCCATTCAACATAAAAGCATAATTTTCCCAAGATCTGTTCCACTTTAAAATATGGATCTCCTATCCTCCAGTTTCCAATAACATTCATCATTTTCTTCTAAGGTTTCATCAGAAGTACCTTAGGCATCCATATTTCTACAAATAGTCTCTTCAAAGCAATCTAGACCTTTTCTCTCAGATACCTCATCATTCTTCCAAATTCTACCCATTACCCAATTCTAAAGCTGTTTCCACTTTTTTTTTTTTTTTTTTTTTTTTGCAATAGCAGCACCCCTCTTTCCGAGTACCAAAATCTGCTTTAGTTTCCTAGGCCACTCCAAGCAAGATACCATGAAATGGATTGGTATAAACAATGAGAACTTATTAGCTTACAGTTTTAAGATTGTGGGAATGTCTAAATCAAGGCATCATCAAAGTAATGTTTTCTTCCTGAAGACCTTCTGTTGGCAAGGCACCTGGTGACATCTCCTGGGTCTCTTTTTTTCTCTTTTAGATTCTATTTCAGCTTCTTGCTTCCTGTGGCTTTTTCTGTGTCTCACTGCATTAACTCTGCTTATAAAGGACTCCTGTAAATGGATTAAGACCCATTCTGATTGAGGTGGGAAACACCTTAACTGAAGTAACCTGATCAAAAATTCCTACTTAAGGTGGTTTTACACTCCCAGGAATGGATTAGATTGAAGAGCATGTTTTTCTGGGGTCATATAGCTTTAAAACCACCACAGTCATGATAAGCATATTGATAAAACGGAGCCTATTCTATTTATATGCTACCAAAATAAATACCATTTTTTCAATTTGTTTTGTTTTATTCTAAAGCAAAGTTTTGTGTATGCTCCATTGTTAGAGATGCTGAGTGTGTGTATGTGTGTATGTGATGTCATTCAGATTTTGCACATATATATTATTCTTTATAGGTAGTTTCTTACAAATGTTCTTTGTCGTTTCCACGTACTTAATTAACAGTGTCTAAGGAATGGGCTTCAGATTGGTTATCAATTTCAGTAATGAAGAATTTGTTTTATTTTAAAGCATTAGAAAACACTTCAGTCTGTTATATTTTCCCTTAAACATGGGGGTATCTTGCTGGCAAAAGTTAGGTCAGCTGTTATAGGTTCCCACCTGTTCTACATCTGTATCTTATCACCAACTTCTCAATGCATTCACCATTTCTGGTGGTAAGGAGAGTTTCTCCATGGAGAAGCCCTCTCCTGCAGCCCCTGACTACTTCCACAACCTGTGTACCAAAATGTTTCTGGGAACTACCTTATTCTTAGATTTAGCAAAACACAAAAACTAAATAATGGACAATAAGGACCTCCAAAGGTCAAGAAAACTTCCTCTTGGCTAGGAAATACAAACCAGGGATTACTGTGCTATTCAGGTATCTTTTATATGGAAAGGAAGCATGGTGAAGTACCTACGGATGAAAGGCTCTTCAGTGTTCATTGTACCTCCCAGGGGACCAAGAGAAAAGGAAAGATCATCTAGCATCACACATTGAACAGCTCTTAGATGTCATTAGCAGTCCTTTTAGTTGTTGCTTCCCTATTCTCTTGTTATACCATGAGATGAAGTTCATGCTTTTATTCATTGAATATCAGATACATGCCAATCATAGTGCTGGGTGATTTATAGATCTAGACTGGTTCTTGACATATTACAGGTGCATAAAAAATATTTTTTGAGTAAATGACTGATTTTTTTAGAATTTTTTTTTATTGTATGCTGTATGGTGGGGTTCATATTTCGTTCTTTCTCCATGTGAGCATCCCGTTATTGCAGCACCATTTGTTGAATTTTTGTTTGTTTGTTTGTTTATTTGTTTGGGAAGTGCATGGGCCAGGAATTGAATCTGGGTCTCCCTCATAGCAGGTGAGAATTCTACTACTGAACTACCCTCGCACCCCCAAATGACTGATTTTTGATTTTCACAATATTAGAAGATAATCATTTTTATACCTCCTTCAAAGAATAGACCATGGAGGCTAAAATACATTGTAAAGAGTATGTATCTTGACTTAAATGCAGAGACTCTATCTTCAGTGTTTGGTTACCTAACCAAAGTAATTGTTTTGGAGTCCTTACTTTTGTTGTCTGTGTAGGTTTGCTGCTGGTGATCACTGACAGAGAAGCACTTGGTAGGAAGGTGAGGTCTGTGTAAGCTGGTGGCTAAAAAGAAGACTGAGCTACCATACACACAATAAGGATATAAAAACTGCTGATATTTAATATGCCCCAAACGTATGCCCCAGGTCTTCTGGCTCCAGTTCCAAACAATATTTAACAGGCACCATTATGTAAGGGAAAGGTCATGAAAATTGAAATGAAACAGACCTAAATTTGAATCCTACTCTGCCGCAAGGTGTGGGAAAATTATTAATCTCTTTGATCTTCAGCATCAGCAACTATAAATTGTGATCAATAATATACATCTCACAGTATAATTTCGAGAAAAATCAGAAAATGAATCTAGAACATCTAGCAGAAGATTTGCCTTAAGATAAATGTTCAACAAATGTTGGTTTCTGTCCCTACTTTCTGAATCTACTTTTTCTGCATTAAGGCTTCCCTTGATGCTCATTTTGCTGACTTTGCCAATATATGAATGTTCAGGGTGAGAGGTAGTTGAATAAAGTGATTCACCTCTTTCTGGCTGCCTTTCATTTTCTGAGTCATGGTCCAGAAATGGGTTTAACTTTGCAATTTCCTCAGAAGCCACAATGTCCTACAAATAGGTACATCTGACTGATGCATGATTTTCCTCATTAGGAAGCACAGTTGAATCTGGGAAATGACCGTCATGGGAGTAGAGAGGTTAGCTCATATGTGAGGACTCAGGAAGTCCCAATCCTTGCTCCATGTGACATAGGCAGGTTGCTAATGGGGAGGGGAAGACATATGCTGAAGATGAGATGCTTCCTCCCTATAGAAAGATGCTCTCTATGACAAAGTGTGACCAGGTAGAGGTTATAACTGTGAGGAATATACAGCAGATATCTTTCTTTATATTCAGCTAGAAGGTACTTGTAATAAGATTCATATTAATATTTATTTATTCATTTGAAGAAATGTTTTGCTTTTTGTTTTTATGTTTCTGGATGCCACATTTGTTTTTTCACCTTGAAAATTCTAATGACCATCTGCAGTACTGGAAACTAGAGAAGTTATTATGACAGTTATATTTCAGATTTGGTTAAGATTACTGGTAAATTGCATGCATTAGCTTTTAAAAATTTGGGGCAGATTCTAAACACCTATATATTAGCTTCTAAAACAAAATGTGTCCCTGGAAAATTCTCAAGAAAGAAAAGAACATGAAATCTGTTCAGCTTGTCTCTTTGAGACTATTTTTCAGAACATAGATTCTAAACTTCATCTAATTAATTTTTTTGGAAGAAACAACCAGTTTTCCTTTCCCTGGTAATCAGCTTCCTTCACTGCTCTACAACCACTGAAACTAAAGAACAACTCACTCTTCTAATTCTTTGGTTTGTACTCCCCAACCTTGATCTAACAATTCCTTTTCTGTTTTGTTTGTTCCTTTCTCCTTTTCCAAAAAAAAAACAAAAAGAAAGAAAGAAAATGCAGTTTCTTGTCCTTAGTCTTGTTCTCTTCTTTTTGTATCCTCTGTTCCTTTGAGTTCACATTTTCCCATAACTTCAATGATTACCCCTAAGAAGATGACTCTCAAATATCACCCATAAACAACATCCATTTTTTCAAGTTCCAATTCTACATTTCCACATTACACTTGTGAGACTCAATAATACCATAACAAAGTTAGTTTTTTCTCTCTGACTTTCAACTTTTTTATACTGGCATCAAAAAATAAAATAAAAATCCCAGCTCCACTTTCGAGTCATTTCTCTCTCCCTCTAATTTTGGTAATTCAACTCTCAAATTCTGTCAAAACTTTTAATCTAATCTTCCTTTGCATTACAACTTGTTTCAGTTTGCTAAAGCTGCCCAAATGCAATATACCAGAAATGGGTTGGCTTTTAACATTGGGGATTTATTAAGTTACAAGTTACAATTCTAAGACCATGGAAATGTCCAAATTAAGGCATCAGCAAGAGGAGAACTTCACTCAAGAAAGGCCAATGGCATCCGGGGTTTCTCTGTCACATGGAAAGGCACATGGTGACATCTGCTGCCTCTTATCTCCTGGTTCTGGTTTCAATAGCTGTTTCCAAAAGATCTCTGAGTGTTTCTTTCTCTCTTAACTTCTCCTGGGGTGTTTTCTTTCTAGTTCTCTCTCTCCTTAAGAGAGCTCTCTTAAAGGACTCCAGGAAAGGTTTAGGACCCACCTTGATTGGGCAGTCACATCTCCATGGAAACAATCTAATCAAAAGGTCCCACCCAATAATAGGTCAGCTCTCACAAGATTGGATTAAATGAACATAAGCTTTTCTGGGGCACATAACATATTCAAACCACCACACAACCATTACCCCCATATTTCATCAATTTTAAGATTCATATTTGTTCGAAGATTAAAATCTTTGAAACTAGGATATGTCTTACAGCTATTAGTGTGGTAGAATTATGTCATAGTTTAATTAGTAGGGCTTCATGGTTTTTTTTTTTATAATGGTACATAAATAATGATGCATCTTATAACTAGTGATGCCTTACATTTGATATTTCATTTTATGTCAAAGCCTAATTACTACTATTCTAGATTTTGGCAATTGGTTTCTCAAGCATCAGTTATTCTTCTCATCATCATCAGAATACTCTTCTGAAGTATTATTCTGAGCAGATCATTCTCTTGGTTGAGAACTTTCACTTTGTCCCCTTTAATTATCAAATAAACTCACACATTCTGTAGCGTGGCATTCAAGGCCCTGTGTCATTTGATACGATATCCTTAGTCTTATTTCCCATAACAATCCTAAAAATATCCGTACCTAACAAATACATTCTTTAACTTCTCGCCTGTGTTCCTTGGCTGAAGGATTGTTCTGCTTAAAATGCTACTTTCTTCTTTCCATTTGTTGGTAATATACCAGTGCATGAAGGAACAGTTTAAATGTTACTTTCTCCATGAAGCCTTAGTGATAAGCCTGGCCTCTATGGGTTCTCTCTCATTCATGAAAGGTGAATATTATTAGAGGAAGAAGTTGAGTATCAGAGAATTGTCGCTCAAATGGCCAGGATATTTACCTTGATCTATCTTACTTGTAATCGTGCACTTTCTTTAGTTACAGTTGAAACGTAAAGAATGAGCTGAGAAAAAACAAGAGCAAAAAGAAGTTCAAGCATTTACTTTCTATGTTATGAGGGTAGAAACTTAGTGATAACTAAGTTATATATGTTGTCTCTGTGTATTACCTTGTATCTACATATAAGGAAATAACATAAGATATTATATTCTCAAGTGGGTGATGAATTTTGTTATGGGGACAACCGAGAACCATCATATTTAATATATATATATTTTTACATCGCATCATAGTTTATCAGCATTTTCAATAGAAAACTATAGTTAACGTTGCCAGCTCTAGGCATTTCTAATAAAACCTGAATAAATAAAATTAAATTAAAGGATGTGCTAAAATGGTAAGCTGAAAAAATATTAAAAAGTTATTAGCCAAAGGAATAGACATACAAACACTACAGGGGAAAATTATAAATATAAATTTATGTGTGTGATGTACAGCTCCATTTTTTTCAGAGGAACATACAGAGCCCTTTAAATTAAAACATTTTCAAACTGCATGCTTCTTTCCTATACATCTACCCAGAAACCAGGCACTAGTCAGAGGTCCCTGAGAGAGATCAATTATTTTGTCTTATGCTAAAAACTTGTATCTCTAATACCCATCTTCACAATTATGTGAAGGGAAAGGAAGCCAGTGAACCTCATTGAAGATCAGCTGAATGTTTTTTACTCAAGCAAAGTGCCAAACTGTTTTCTAAAGTACAAATGTAAACTTTACATTCCTAGGAGCAATATATAAGAGTTCCCATTGATCTACATGCTCCCCAAAATATGCTAGGGTAAAGCTTTTTAAGTTTACCCATCCTGGTGGGTGTATATTGGATTACCATATAGTTTTAATTTGCAATTTTCTGATGATTAATGATGCTTCTGAAATGTGCTGTCTGTTTTCTATGTCTTATCTTTCATATAATTGTATATCTTAATTCCTCTAATACTGTCTTCTTTTATGTTTGAATGATATTTTCTAGTGTACCATTTTGATTACCACTTAATTTCTTTTTCTGTATATTTTTTAGTTATTTTCTTGGTGGTTACCATGGAGATTAAAGTTATTATCCTACATTTTTACAATCTGGTTTTAATTACTACCAGCTGAACTTCAATGGCATAATTAACTTTGCCTCTATTCAATTCCACTCCACCCTTTATGTTATTTTCATGAATTACATATTTGCACATTGTACAACCATGACATATATTTACAATCATTGTTATATGTGTTAATCTTTAAGATCATATAGATGACAAAAAGAGAAACCACACACCCAAGATTAAACTATACTAACTTTTGTATTTACTTATGTAGTTACTTTTAACAGTGATTTATTTCTTTTTTATGGCTTTGAGTTGTCACCTACTGTCCTTTGGTTTTGAACTAAGAATTTTTTATAGGGTAAGTCTACTGGTAATGGATTTCCTTACCTTAGCTTTTGTTTATCTTTATTTGGGAAAGTAAATTTCTCCTTCATTTTAGTAGGGTCATTTTGCTGAATATAGAATTCTTATCTGAAAGTTTTTCATTCAACTTTTAAAATATATCCTCCCACAGTCTTCAGGCCTCCTCCATGGTTTCTGATGAGAATTCAGCTGTTGATCTTATGGAGAATCACTTTTATGTGATGAGTTGCTTCTCTCTCTCTCCTGCTGCTTTCAAGATTCTCTCTTTATCTTTGGCTCCCAATTCTTTTTATTATAATGTGTTTTGGTTTGGACCCCTCTGAGTTTCTCTGGCTTAGAATTCATTGAATTTTGTTGTTACTATAATTTAAAAATCTTTAATATGGCCTCATACATTTTCTATTTCTTCTTTAATCTGTTTTGACAATTTTTGTCTTTCAAATAGTTTGCCTATTTTATCTAAGCTGCCAAATATATTGGCATAAAGTTTCCTAGTAGTTGTTTATAACTATGTCAATACTTCTAGGACCTGTAGTAATATACTCAATATACTTCCTTCCATACCCTATATGGTAATTTTGTGCTACTTCTCTCTCTCTTTCTCTTTTAGAATGTCTTTCTGTATGTCTCAGAAGGTTTAAAGTTTATTAATATTATTGTTTTCTTGAAAGACTCAGCTTTGGTTTTCTTTTCCTTTTTTTTCTCTACTGTTGTTCATATTCTATTTCACTGATTCCTGCCCTTATTCTTTTTATTTCATTTCTTTAATTTGCTTTGCTTTTTACTCAGCATTTAGTTTTCTATCTTCTCATGTAAGAATCTTGGATAACTAATTTTGTATCTTTTTCATTTTTATAAGCATTTAAAGCTATGTGTTTTCCTCTAATCCATGTTTTAACTATATCTAACAAATTTTTATGTACTTCAGTTTCATTAAGTTCAAATATCTTCTAATTTCATTTGTGATTTCCTCCTTGATTCATTAATTTAGAAGTGTGTTATTTAATTTCCCAATATTTGGTGTTTTTCCAGTATTTTTTGGTTCTTTATTTGTAATTATTTTATATCATTTAATTCCTTTAAAATGTATTAAAGCTTATTTTATGAACATGCTTATGGTTTATGTTGTTGGACAGTCTGTGTACTATGGAAAATATGCATATCTGCTGTTGTTGGGTGGCATGTTCTATAAATACAAATTAGTCAGATTGGGTGATAGTGTTGTTCATGTATTCTGTGTTCTTGCTGACTTTCTGTTACCTTGTTCCCTCAATTAATGAGGAAACAATATTAAAGTTATATTAAAGTTGCCAACTAAAATGGTGTATTGTCTATACCTTGAATTCTATCAGGTCTTGCTTTACATATTTCAAATAACTGTCATTGGGTGTATGCTCATTTAAGGTGTTCTTTTTTCCTAATTATTTAACATATCTTTTTATTATGATGTGTATCTCCTTATCCCTCAACAGTAGTCTTCTTGAGTACTGTGAAGATTTGGCCATACTTGAGAGCTAATAAGTCAGTATGCCACAATTTCATGGATGCTAATAGAAGACAAGGTATTTCTGAATTAAAGATAAAGGACTTCTTTTCTCATAGCATAGAAAGCTGCAAAAGCAAGTTGTAAAAGTTTCATGTTTATATTACGTCCCCTTGTCCTCTCCCCAAATCCTCTCCCCCAGGTGACAGGTAGCATCCCAAGTGGATGCTGCTCATGCAGAAAGTTTGTATCACAGCTAAGGAATCCCAACCTTAGGAAACCTCAATCTTTAATAATGAACTATTATCAAATATGCCCAATATTTGCCACTAAGGGACATATTACATTTATTATACTGGGTAGCAAAACAATTATTCTCTGCTCCAGAGGTGAATGCAATATCTATTCTTCAAGGTTGGATGATAAATATCCTTGAAAAGGTAATCCAGAAAAAAGCACCCAGTATGTCCATTTGTGAGACATGAAGAAATGCCAGAGACCCATGGAGAACTGCCTCCCCCAAAATCTTCAGTTCTGAAGTTCACTTGATTATTATTTACATGGCATATTCTTCCATTTTTTTACTACAAACTATTCATGTATTTATGCTTAAAATACAAACAATTCGGACTAGCTTTAAAAAATAGTTCTCTATTCTGAAGACATATGTCTTTTAATTGGGTTATTTGGATATTTCACATTAAATTCAACTATTGATATACCTGGGTTTGAGTCTATTGTTAGGTCTTTTGTTTTCAAATTGTTCACAGTATTCCTTGCATTATTATTTTTTTTTTCTTTGCGTTTTTGGCCTGCTTAGAATTTCTGATTCGGTAGTACTAGGATGGGGTTTGTGACTTTCCTTTGTTGATAAATTGCTGCTGATATTGCTTTATTAGTTCCAATTGTGGCTGTAATAAATTACCCCAAATTTAATGTCTTAAAACAATACAAATTGTTCTAGTTTGCTAGCTGCCGGAATGCAATATACCAGAAATGGAACGGCTTTTAAAAGGGGGAATTTAATGAGTTGCTAGTTCACAGTTCTAAGGCTGAGAAAATGTCAATTACAAGTCTATAGAAATATCCAATCAAAGGCATCCAGGGAAAGATACCTTGGTTCAAGAAGGCCGATGAAGTTCAAGGTTTCTCTCTCATCTGGAAAGGCACATGGTGAATATGGCATCATCATCTGCTAGTTTTCTCTCTTGGCTTCTGGTTTCATGAAGCTCCCCGGGAGGCGTTTTTCTTCATCTCCAAAGGTTGCTGGCTCGTGGACTCTCTGCATCTCATGGCTACGTCGTTCTCCTCTCTCTGAATCTCTTTCTCCAAAATGCTTCCTCTTTTATAGGACTCCAGTAAACCAATCAAGACCAACTCAAATGGGTGGAGACATGTCATCCCCTAATCCAGTTTAACAACCATTCTTGACTAAATCACATCAACCAGGGAGATGATCTCATTACAGTTTCAAATATACAGTATTGAATAGGGATTATTCTACCTTTAAGAAATGGGATTTATATCAAAACATGGCTTTTCTTAGGGGGTATACTTCCTTTTAAACCAGCACGCAAATATATTATCATTTGGAGTTCAGAAGTCTTAAATGGATCTTACTGGGCTAAAATCAAGATGTTGGCAGTGTTACATCTCCTCCACAGGCTTTAAGGGAAAAATCTATTTCCTTGCCTTTTCTAACTTTTAGAGACAAACTGAATTCCTTGGCTCATGACCCCTTCCTCTACCCTTAACTCCAGCAATGGTGGATTGAGTCATCACATTCCCTTACTCCAAAATTGTTTCTGTCTTCGTAAATAATTTACTGACTCTGATCCTTCTGTCTCCCTCTTGCACATATAAGAATCCTCACGATTACACTGGGCCCACCTACATAATCCAGGCTAATCTCTTTATATTAGATTAAGAGATTAGCTACCATAATTTCTTCTGCAGCTTTAATTCCTCTTTCCACATAACATAGTGTATTTATAAATTCTGGAGATTAGGATGTTGGCATATTTACAGGGCCATTATTATTCAAAATAATGCTGCTGGTTCAAGGACCACATTTTGAAACCACTGCTTTAGGATTTACAGTATGTGTTTTCAATTTATTTCAATCTACATTCAACAATATACCATTTCATGTATCATGTAAGAATCTTAACACCTCCCTCACCTGTATTTTTTGTTATTGTATTCATACATTTTCCTTCTACAAACGTCAATAAAAATAATCTATGTGAGTTGGGATTTGGTATGGATTATTAGACATGACACTAAAGGCATAGACAAAAATAGAGAGAAAAATAGATATATTTGAATTTATCATAATTTAAAACTTTTGTGCGTCAAAGGACATTATGAAGAAAGTAAAAAGGCAACCTACAGAATGCGAGAATACAGTTGCAAACCATATATCTGGTAAGGTTTAATATTTGGAAAATATAAAGAACTTTTATAATGTAACAACAAAAAGACAACTCCATTTCAAATTGGGCAAAAAACTAGAACAATTTTCTAAAGAGGATAGACAAATGGCTAATAAGCATGTGAAAAGACACCCAACAACATGAGACATTGCAAAATGTCAAAATCGCAGTGGGATATCACTTCATGCCCACAGGGATAGCTATTTAAAAAAAAATCAGAAAATAAGTGTTAGAGAGAATGTGGATAAATTGAAAGTCTAGTGCATTGTCGGTGGGAATGTAAAATGAAGTAGCCACTATGGAAAGTAATATAGTTCCTCAAAAGTTAAATACGGAATTACCATATGAACCAACAATGCTACTCCTAACTATAACGAAAGTGAAAACAGGGACTCAGATATTTGTATACTAATTTCATATAGCATTATTCAAAATAGCCAAAAGATGGAACCAAGTCAAATGTCTAACAACAAATGTATGGATAAATAAAATGTGGTACATACACACAATGGAATATTATTCAGCCCTAAGAAGCAATTATGTCTGAGACATGCTACAACATGGATAAACATTGAAAAATTATAATTACTGAATTAAGCAAGGCATATAAGGAAAAATATTGTGCCATGTCACTTATATGACATATTTAGAATTAGTAAATTTTTAATTGCATAAATTAGATTAGTGGTTACCATGTTTCTGACCTATCTGAATTTGAATCAGGGGCAATAAGAGAAAAAAGAGGAGAAGGGATGTTGTTATTTAACTTGTACTGTCCTAAGATAGTTTTTGATTCTCCATGTCTGACAGGATTTAATTCTGAGTCCTTGCCTTATTGGTACTTTTCTTAGTTATTCTAAACCACCCATCTCTGAAACCTCGCAACTTTCCAGACTTGGGTAATTGCTTCTTCACTTTGGCTACTTGCTTACATCTTCTGTAACCGAAGGGAATCTGGTGATACTTGAGTTTCTCTTGCCTGAGAATTGCTTGCCCTTCTAAGTTGCTCTATCAGATAGCACCTAGGACTAGGCAGTTTTGAATCTGATTAAAATGTATGTCTGAGAAGCTCTCAGGCATCTTTTGTCTTGCCGCTTTCAGAATTTTCTGCTTCTCTTCAACATTTGACAGACTGATTTGTATGTGTCTTGAGGAAGGCCTATTTGGATTTATTCTGTTTGGAGTTCATTGAGCTTCTTCGACTTGTATATTTATGTTCTTTGGGAAGTTTTCCCCCATTATATCCTCAACTATTCTTCCTAGCCTTTTACTCCACTCTTCTCTTTCTGGGACACCAATATTAAATTTGCATGCCTTGTTTTTTCCATCATTTCCCTGAGATCCAAATCAAAATTTTCCATCTTTTTTGCCATTTGCTGTTTTGAGTGTTCAAAATCAGTTATTCTGTCCTCTAGTTCACTTATTCTTTCTTCTGCCTCTTCAAATCTACTGTCGTGTGTCTCTAGTATGTTTTTTATTTGGTCTACAGAATCTTTAATCTTTGTGATATCTGCTATTTTTCTATTTATTCTTCCAAATTCCTCTTTATACACTTCTACTGTCTTCTTGATCTCCTTTATGTCATTAGCCATCCCACTTATTTTATTTAATGGAGTTATATGAACATCTTTAATTAGTTGTTCCAATGTCTCTGTCTCCTCTGGTGCTTTTAATTTGGTCATTAGGCTGGGCTATATCAATCTGCATTGTGATATGCTTAGTGATCTTCTGTTGTTTTCATTGCATGTAAATATCTTGATTGATTTAGCTTGGAAGTTGATTTCCGTCAGTAGTCTAAAGCCTAATGTTTTTAGGATGGATGTGTTGCAGGATGCAGGGCATGGGGTGGGGCACAATAGTGTGGTGATACGTTGCAGCACAGTTATAGGCACAGGTTGGGGATGCTATGCTGGTGCCTGTGAACATGGGTGCACAGCTGCCAGGGAGGATGCAGCTGTGCAGGTGCATGGGTCTGGGGGGACGTGGCCCTGGTGTGCACTGGTCTAGAGCATGGGGCCCTTTGTGCACATGTGCAGAGCTATTGCAGCAGATCAGTGTCATGCCTGCATGGGCTGGGGCAGAAGTGACCCGACAATGCAGGTCAGTGCTTTCCCAGAGCTGGGGGTGGGGGGGCGCATGACTGGGGGCCGTGTTCATGCATGGGTCTAGGAGTGCTGTAAAGTGATGTACCTGTGCACAGGGCTCAGGGGATGGGGGGGGCACTTTGCAGCTGTATGGCCTGGAGGTGGGTATAGTCTGGGTACAGAGGTAAGCCCCAAAGGCTTCATGTACTGGTGAGGGTAGCACATTCAAGGAACATAGCTTGGTTTACTTCCTAGCCCCTGTCTCCCTGTCCATGCCTCTGAGACATCTTTTCTTCTTACCAACTATGGGAATGCAGCCACCTTTCCTGTGACTTTTCTTTCAGCAAATAGCCAGCCCTTTCTTGACTTTTAGATTTCTCAGGTGGGACTCAATCACCGATTCTTCAAAGTTCACAGCTATAGGGGATAATATAGTAAATCTTTGAGTGTGTTTTCTTAAATTACTTCTTTCATGATTTGCTGTAAAGATTGAGGGTCTCCTAAATCCTTTTTCCTGAACCTGTTACATAATTGATGTAAATGAGGATTTTAAGATAGCATAGCTAGTTTCAAGCCATAAACTTTTTGCATGTTCTGCTGAGTGGTCTATCTTACACCTCACTCTGCTAACTGCTCTGTCTCACTTTAGGGTCTTGAATAAAATATCCATTGTTAGCATTGTTACATAAGAATGATTCAGTAAAATTCAATAAATGAATAATCCTACTGAGAAAATCATATGATCGTTTGTAAAGATAATTGAAAATTGCATAAAATTCAATATATATATATTTTTTAATATAGTAGAATTGGATAGATGTCTTAGCTTGTTAAAATATACCTATCTCAACCCCAAACCAGTGAAATAATTTACGAGTCCATTTAAGTAATGATGTCCACTATGAGCACTATTACTTAGCATAGTTCTGAAGGCATCAGTCTGCTGGGGCAGTCAGGGACATACCATTAATGGCCATCTCCCAGCCCCTGCCTACTCCCCTACCGCTCCTTTTCTATTGTGTGCAGATGCTTCAGTAGGTTTCTGTTCCAGCAACCTCTGGGAAACATTAGGACTAATGAAAAGGCTTATCCATAACTGAAACCTAGAAACTGGGAACAAGCAGTTCCAGCTGCTTATCAGGGCAGGAACTGTCAGTGACAGGGGTCCCTTGGGTAGCACAGACTTGCATCCCCTTTCCAACTGGAAGTGGGGCATGCGCAGCTGCCATCCACCTATCCTGTGCCATGCAGTTGGCCTCCCTGGGAGACCAGCACGGTGGGATCTCTTCCCCTGCTCTTTTAAACTCTTTGTGCTGTATAAGTGGTCATTTGCTGAAAGTTTCCATTGTGCCTACAAAACACCCTAAAGCAGCTAGCTTTATGTACCTGATCCCCCTGAATTTGTTTCTGACCCCTCTGAATTTGAATCGCGACAATAGAAGAATCAAATTAAAATTATTTCCACCCAGCAAAAGAATCAGAAATGTTGATGAACGTTGTTTTTATACAAAATTAACATACAAAATCAATTGTCTTTTTGTGAAGTTAAAAAAAAACCACTTAGAAAATTTAATTGAGAAAAAGATTAAATAACAGATAAAAGTATAATAAATAGTAATAAGTTCTAAAGTACCAACAAGACACCCAAAAATGTAGCTGAGAGAAGAAAAATGTATTCCTATTCTTAGATGAAAGACAATAAGATTTTTTTCTCTAATTTAATCTGAAATTGTAATTCAATATCAATAAAAATACCAAGAATGATTTTAGAACTGAATAATCTAAATCTATAGTTCATGTGAAAAAAATGGTAATAATGAATTAGTTATGTTATAGATAATGGAACATTATAAAAACTACAGAATTCCCTGCATAAATAGAAAAGTGGGACTAGAAATAGACACAATTTATTAAATGATTTTAATACATGATGAGAAGTAAATATTCAGCAAATAGTTTTGGAACCTCTACAAGGATCATGAAAATAAATTCAAAGATTTAAATGAAAAAGTGAAAGCATAAAAATACTAGAGGAAATTATGAAAGATATTTTAGAATACTCTTGGAGAAGATAATTATAGAAGGATGATATGAAACACTTAAGTTGTAAAAGGAAGAATGTTTAACTTCCTAAAAATAAAATAAATATGTATGGATGAAATGGGGAAAAATTAAACACAATTAGCAAAGGATGGGTTTTCTAAATATATATTTATATTTAGAATATATATATATATATATATATATATATATATATATATGGAAAAATACATACTTTCCTAAAAATAAATTTCAGAAAAAGACTAACAACCCAGTCAATGTAAGATGAGACCATGAAATTGTATAAAGGGAGAATACAAATTATTTACTCTTCAACATATAAAAAGTGTCTAAACTTCATGCACAATAAAAGAAAAGCAAAATTTTAAAATATAATCAGAAAATTTTCATGTATAAGATTGATAAAGGCTAAAAACTGTTGACATACTGCTGATAAGGGTATAGGAAGCAGGCAGTCATACTTATTGGTAGGAATGTAAACTGGTACAATTCTGTGGAGGGCAATTTGTAACATCTATTTTAAAAATACAATACCCTTTCACCACCAACACTGTTTCTAGAAATTTGTCCTATAGCTGTACCCATGCAGGTACAAAGTAATCCATGCACAAAGATATTTACTGAAGTGACATTCACAACTGCAAAAGAGTGGAAATAACCTAAATTCCCAATAGTAAGGCATTACTTATTTTAATTATGGTACATCCATGCAAACCATTAAAAAAGGACAAGAAAGCCTTATAGGTGTTGGTATAGAATAATCTTTAGGATAAATCATACTATTATATAATCATGTCTACTTATTAGCCTGTCGAGCAGTGCACATATATGACACATTATTGTGCTGAATGGCGACTACTCTTCTCTGTATACCTTTTTGTACATTTTGAATTTTGTAACATGTGACTAGTTTTATCTAATTCAGAAAGTATTTAATTTAGTTAAAATGTACTTGGAGATTTATTGCTTTTTTGTATAAATGTTATTTTTCACAGTTAAGAAACGTTAAAAAAGCTGTTTAATTTAAAGATATAAAAAATAAAGGCCTTTGTTGATGTTGCTGATGATTATGGTGATGATGGTGATGATGATGATGATGACTACTTATTAAGCACCTGTGATGGGGCTTTCACACTCACCAGACTCACAAGGTCCATTTATAATCCCCATTTAAACACTGAGAAAACTGATGCTTATAGAGGCCAATTAATGTACCTAATATTACAGAACTAGAAATTCACTTACCACCTGGAAATGAGGTCTAATTTCACAGCCAATGATAATGAAGGTTTGCCAAAGTTCAACTGTGCATCACAGTTAACTAACTTTAAATAGATGTTAACCATTTCTCCACATCATTGAGCCTCACAGCACAACTTTTCTTTTTAAGTGCCAAGTTTGATACAAATTAGCTAACTTTATTACTATAGTTTGTGATTTTTATGTACATGAAATCTTGTTCTCCTGAAAGATCCAATTAAGATTACACAAAGGTTTACAACAGTCCTGTTGTGTAAATGGTTCAACATTCCAACATTAAACTAGATAAACATTTTGCCAATCACTAATTAAAAAGCTGGCTCTAAGTACAATAACCTGGAGTCAGTTTGCATTCACATTTCTATTAAAGGCTAATGAATACACAGCTAAACTAATTTAGTCAAATTGTTTCTTCATTGTGTTCAAAGTTAAAACTAACAATTCAGCTTTAGCCCTGAGTCTTTTAAATTATTTTTTCCTCCCCTATTGAGTAAAAGTCTAATTGAAAGCTTTTAGTCTTCCACATTGTGCTGGCTGCGAAGTGATATTGTTTAGTCCGCAGGGATTCAATTATTCCTTGGCTTTAAAATATACAATTCTACAAGGATTTTTTTTTAACCCACTTTTCCTGGAAGGCTTTGTGTTCTAAAACTCAACCTGATAAATAAGATTGTTAAATTGTGAAACAAAAAGAAAAATTGACTTTAAGAATGTGGTGTGAGAGTTTAATTCAGCCCTAAATCGTAGTGACTACTTACTATAGGTAAGTTTCGATTCATGTACAGTGGAGATGTCAGAATGCAAAACACTGTGTGGTGAGTGTGAGTTAAACTTTGCATGCTCAGCAATAGATCTAGCTGCATAATTTGTGGACCCACTGCAAAATGAAAATGCAGGGCCTGTTGTTCAAAAAGCATTAAGAGTTTCAATGTGGCAATGCAGGGGGTGGAACACAGGACCTAACTGAGTACAGGACCCCATGCAACTGAAGATTTAACACACTTATGAGTCCTTCCCTGCTTATAGGTGTAGAATATGGAAATCTCATGTTATATTATTATTGCTTTTTAAATTAAATTGATTCTTCAATTCTGGTTCTGCTAACCTGACAGTCAATTTACCATTTTTTGAGTTCCCCAGTTTAGACATCCAGGGACCTTTCAGATTCTGAAGACTCCTGGTCTTTAGTCTGCACTCGTTGCCACTGAAGTGTTCCTAGTCCAAGCCCACTTTTTCGTGTCTGCCATCAAAGACAACTTGTAAGCCTGGGAACTTGGTGCCCAGGGTTCAACTCCCTAGCAATGCCAACTTTATAATCCACATCAATATATGTTGTGAGTGCAAGGGGGTCATACTAGCTTAAATTGGGCTCTCCAGGCCAAAAGGGTGGATACAGCTATTTACTCCTGAATTCCAATCATATCTCCAAGTACGGTGAAGGACTGGGTTTAGACTTTAACTCTTAGCAGAACCTGCAACAATCCAGCCTTCTGTAGGTCAGGGAAGACTCTCCACCCCTAAACCCTGGGATAGAGAAGACAATGATACCTATTAGTCTGAATTGCTTATTATTTTCTCCCTTTCTCCCTTTAATGAAATGGCAAAGATATTTTCTCATTTTGGTTCTTCTGGCATTTTAGCATCCCAGAAGGATAGGTGAGCCATAGTAGCCAGAACTTTAAAATTAAATGAAAAATTTAAAGCAACTATTATTGAGGAATGGGATATTTCTGAAGTATTTTTTTCCCCAGACAGCAAATTTAGGAGCTTAAAAACAAACTAAAGATGTGAAAATATTTTTGGAAAAAAATGTTTCTTAAAAAATGTGTCATCCATTTCTCTGCTTTCTAAAAACACATATTTTGTTTGTTATGTCTTTGATTCTTGGTCATGCAAGGTCATCATATTGATTAGAATAAAATAGTTAAAAACATCTCTCTGGAGGTAGACTGCCTGTGTAGGAATCCTTGCTGGCTGTGATAAGTTGAACAAATTACTCAAATTCTCTGTTTCTCATCTGTAAAAAGGGGATACCAATAGTCCCACGTCATAGTGTCTGGTAAGTAGTAAATGTTAATGTGTATAAAGTGCTTGGAAGTATATGTTTCAATAAATGTGAATAACTGCAATCAATATCTGTACTTGATAAAATAATTCAGAGGCATTGGTGCCTCTAATAAATGATTCCATTTTGAGCTCCCAATCTGCTTTAATATTAAAATAATGTGTTACTTTTTCAAATGTCAGGCCACTTTTTACTTTCCTTATGTGACCATCTATAGCATATTGTTCCCTTTCCCTATACCTCTTCTAAATGTTTTTTTTTCTAATCAACTGTGCCTAATTTTCTTAGAATTATGTCTAAGGTAAGGCTAGGCAGGCTCAGTGTAAAACTGAGGGCTCTCTTAGAATAAAACAGCACAAATTTTATTATATGATCTTTTCAGACCTTCATTTGAGCAGATTAAAACTTCATTTTTTGCTTCTTTCCACAACCTTGATCATGTTCTCAATAATCAAGGTGATTAATTAATGGACTACTAGTTAAGTGAGCATTATAATAGCTTGTGAAGTTATTGGGAAGCTGAAATAATGTATTGTCCATGAAAATTTTTTGTAGACACTTTAGTGATATATATACTCCAGGTTTTAATATTGCTTATTTGCATACTAATATTATTTGATGTGAAACTCTGAGAAATATAAAACCCATACAAAATAAAAGTGATTGCTCTTTTACCACAATTCCTCTTAAGTTCCATTTTCTGTATAAGAGTATTATCTGAAGAGATAAGTGTAATCCCTATGTAAATCCCTTGTGCAAAGTGAAATATTAAAGTTTCTGAGGCTGCAGGAAGCAGAAGAGGACCCGAGAGTTAAAGTAGTTAGTCATCTTTATGTTAACTGGTTGCATTGCATCTTCTTGACTTTTGAAAAACAACAGAAAAGCTGTTGAGGCTAAAATTAAGAGTCTGATTCAAGTGTTTTATAGTATAAAGTTGAATCAAGTAGTGTTGGAAATTCTGTCATGAATCTTAGATAAGATACTGTCTTACTTTATCATTCTGTTTTATTGTGAGTCTATACATTTGAAAGTTTTTTTTCCATGTGAACTGATTCTTTTCACCCTAGGTGACATAATTCAAATAGTTTAGTTTGCTAAAATAGCCAGAATGCAATATACCAAAAATGGAATGGCTTTTAAGAAGGAAATTTATTAAGTTGCAAATTTATCATTCTAAGGCCATGAAAATGTCCAAACTAGGGCTTCCAGAGAAGATGCCTTAACTCCAAAGGAAGGGGCCAATGAAGTGCAGGGTTCTTCTCACAGCTGTAAAGGCACATGGGGACATCTGCTAGTTTTCTCTCCATGCATCTTGTTTCATGAAGCTCACCTGGGGGCATTTTCCTTCTTCATCTCCAAAGATCTCTGGGTGTGTGGGCTCTATTGGCTCTTCAGCTTTCTCCAAAATGGTTCCCTCTTAAAGGATTCCAGTAAGCAACCCACCTTGAATGGGTAGAGACACATCTCCATGGAAACCATCTGATTAAAAGTTACTATCTACAATCTGGTGGGTCACATCTCCATGGAAACAATAGAAAAGATACCACCCAGCAATATTGAATAAGGATTAAAGAACTTGGCTTTTCTGGAATATACAACAGAGTCAAATCAGCACATAAAACAAAGCTGTATCTTGGATATTACTAAGTCAGAGAAATCAGGGTTATTGGAAATTCTATAAAATAAATTGAATTGCTTTGCTTTTACCTACTCCATTTCCTATGCAGTTTCTTGGATTCAGCCTTCCTTTTGTTTCATATGTTCTTCATCTCTCCAACATTTTCAAAACTTGTAATTATATGGAGAAAGTGAGAATTTCTTTAATTTTATAGTGTGCATACAATTTAAAATATTGTTGAGCGACATATTACATTAGCATATTAAATTCTGTGAAGACCTTGTCACCCCTTACACTCAGCTGATTGCAGAAAACTCACTGCTCAGTCTGAGGGGACCCCTACCGTCCCGCCACTGGAGTTGAAAGCTCTTGAGACTTCTATAACATTATTTTTATATGAAGGCTTAATCATTCATGTTTCTCATTAAAGCTTGTAATGAAAGTAATTAGGTACAACTGACTCTATTGTGTCTTCCTACTATTGTTTATGTCTCCTTAGCCAACTTTTCTCAGTAAAGTCAAGACACAAAGAGTCCTGCAATTTACTCTTACGTGCATTTTTACACAACTTTAGTTTCAGTTTTAATAAGGTGCAACATTCATATGGAAAATTTTAGGAAGTAGTTAGTGGCCAAAATGAATTCCACTTATTACCCCCACTAAATTGTCAACTTGCTAGCATAAAACTATCTAAATAGCAGTTAAATTAAAGGTTTAAGTGAATGAGATATCAGTACAAGAGAAGAAAGTAGTGAAGCTTTCCATTTAAACTGAATTTTCAATAGTCTGCCAAGTCATTAAGTCTTCAGAACTATCATTTTGGTGAAAGTAGATTATATTCACAGTTGTCTGGTTGTTAGTTTTCATTTGTATCACTCCAGTCCCTTAAGAAAAATTTTAGTCTTCAACAGTCACTTTCTATTTTCATACAAGACTAGTTGTCTGGATTTTTTCCATTATTGATTTTCGAAATGTGGCTCTCTCTCACAGGGAGCCATGGCACCATTTGTGGCTCTAAGATTCTCTAGAATCCATGATATATCAGAGAGTTGGGCTCCATGCATGTAAGAAATCTTTTCATTGTTTTCCTTAGGTTTATAGTTGGAAGGGTCTAGAAAAATTCCATCAATTCACAGAGCACCAGTGAAATTAATTGAGATGTTCAAAATCAGTTCAATTAGAGCTGAAAAAAGAACTAAGGCTTCCACCACATTCTAATTGCATCATCTATCAGGTCCAGATTATTAATTTTGTACGTGTAGTTCCAGGTTCTTTTTTTTATTGTTCCCTCTCCATTTGCTTGCTATTTTCTTTTTCTTTAATCCAACAATCCTGATTATTTCTTATTTAACTTATATTCATGTTGTAGTTTTTCCTTTGTGTTTTTGTCTTTTAAGCCTTTTTGCTTCTTTCATTTTTTCAAAATATCTGTTACATGAATGAATGTATCAGCATAGGATAGTATGGTATTGCAGCATTTAGGAATATTTATATAATGCTCTGTTTGTAAGCATCTTCTTAGATGGCATGGATTTTTAGGTGATATGAGAGGTATCATCTAAATTATAAATATTTCTTACTATTAAGTATGATGTAAACTTTAGGTTTATTATAGATGTTCTTTATCAATTTGAGGAAGCTTTCCTCTGTTCCTGGTTTACTGAGAGCTTTTGTTTTTAAAATTAAAAATAGATGTGAGATTTTGTCAAAGATGTTTTCTATATCAATTGATATAATCATATGAGCTTTCTTCTTTAGTCTGCCAATGTGGTGGATTTCATTATTTGATTTTAAATGTTAAACTTGGCTTGTGTATCTGGAATTATTTCCACTTGGTTGTATAGTGTGTAATTATTTTTTGCTTTGACTTGTTGAGAATTTTTGCATCTGCTTCATAAGAGATAATGGTCTACAGAGTGACATTATCCACATGGAGACATAAGACATCCCTTGAAAAAGCCTCCCCAGAGATTTAGCAAACAAAAAGACAAATCCCAATTGCTTAGAATTCCAGAGGATAGTAGAGACAGGAGAAGGACTCCACGAATGCTGTTTTGAAGAAGCAGAAAACTCAGGTAGGAGAATTCTGTCCCAGCTGTAGGTTCCCCATCCCCTCTCCCTTACTCAGTCCCATGCAGCTTGAAAGTCACACAGAGGCAGCAGAACCTGAGTCCCACCCACCATGGACTGAGACTGTAGAGTGACTCACACACTACAGGATTGGATATACAGGCATATCTAGGCACAGGGGCCTAAGTCCCCAGAAATCCAGGGCAGAACAGAATCGAGTGAGGAGTGCTGCATAAAAGAAGGCCCCAAGGGGCAGTAACAGAGGGCAATACAATAGAAAGGCGGGTAAGAACTGTTGTGCCCTTTTCAATCCAGTTTGAGCCAGCTGGGAACCTAAAGGCAAAACGAACTCTTTCGAGGTGACCCACGCTTCTGGATTGATCCCATATGCCTCCCTGGGTGTGAAGCCCTGTTGGGGAAAAAGTTAGAGGCAGAAAAGTCTCATGGGGAAAAGGGGCGGGGGGGGGGGCTAAACTGAAGTGCTGTGAGATAGGATGGGTCTCAGAAAGGAAAAGTATAAGGAAAATAGGGCACCAAGTGAGGGAACAAATGTAAAAAATTATAGAAGCTTGGGAGAAAAGTCTGCACAAAAACAAACATAACAGACCAAGATTCCCAGGGAAGGGACAGAGGAAAGGAAATTTCTGGAGGTGAAACAAATGCACACAATTGCAATCTTAAAAATTGTACTCATCTATCCAGGGCAAGAATCTGATAAAGAAGCGCTGAGAAAATCTGAACAGTTAAACACAAGCTAGTCTAAAATTAGACTAAGTGTCTAGTGAGGCAGGCTAGAGTAAGTCACGAGGGACCAAGGGCATCAGTCAGTCTAGGCACAGAGCAAAAGTGTTGTCAACTTTAGGACTGCAGAAAAGCTAGAATACTATAGGAAACAGCTTAACTGAAAGGCACCAAACTTCAGATGTTGGAGATTTTGGCCCACTTCTCAGAAATGGCTGAAACAAACAAAAACAGGAAGAAAGGAGGGGTAAAGCAAGAAAGAGGATTTGGAATTTTCCACACATAGCTTTGGCTTAACAGCATAGCAAGAAACCAACATTTAAAACCCAACTTAGCTTAATTGGGCATGTGTGTCTCCCTTAGGCACACCTGCAGTGATCTTTCTTCATCATGTACTACCCTCTCAATAAACATTACTTTTGCTGCTAATCTACTTTTTCATCTGTGAATTCTTTCCTGTGACAGGACTCTGGACCTGGTGCCAGCAGAGCTCTGGTAACACAGGGAAGAAGTTGACACAAAGCAAATCAACAATTAAAGTGTAGACAAGAGGGAAATAGAGATGTTCAGAGTTAATTCATTGTTTCAGTTTGCTAAAGCTGCAGGAATGGAATATACCAGAATTGTGTTGGCTTTTTCAATGGGGATTTATTAGGTTACAAATTTACAGTTTTTAGGCCATGAAAATGTCCAAATTAGAGCATCAAGAGAAAGATGCCTTCTCTGAAGAAAGGCTGCTGGTCTCTGGGGTTCCTCTGCCACATGGAAAGATATGGTGATATCTGCTGGTCCTTCTCTCCTGGGTTCTGGTTTCAATGGCTCTCTCCCTCAGCTCCTCTGGGTCCTTGATTGTTTCCCCTGAGGCATTTCTCTCTAAGCCCTCTGGGCTTTTACTGACTGTTATCCTCTTCAGAAAGCACTCCAGTAAATGATTAAGACCCACCTTGAATGGACTGAGTCACATCTCAGTTAACATAGCCTAATCAAACAGCCCCACCCACAATAGGGCTGCCCCCAGATTAATGGATTAAAAGAACATGGTCTCTTCTGGGGTACATAACATATTCAATTCAGCACACTCACCAAGACTATTAGAATCCTAGATGCCAGCAAAACAATACAAGCCATACTAAGAATGAAGAAGATATGGCTCAGTCAAGGTAACAAATTCAAACTTAAGAGACTCAGAAGTTGTAACAACTAATCAAATATGTTAAAAAAATCTCCTACATCAAATCAAGGTAAAGAAAGAAAATATGCATAAAGAGATAAGGGATATTAAGAAACAATATGTGAGAATAAAGAAGATTTGAAAGTATAAAAAGAAACATAATAGAATTATGGGGATGAAAAATGCAATAGCAAAGATTAAAAAATATACTAGAGGCATAATATACTAGAGGCATACTCTACATAAAACAGTACATTTGAACAGACAGAAGAAGGAATCAGCAATGTAGAAGACAAAAGAATAAAAATGATACAGTCAGAAGAACAAATAGAGAAAGGAACATAAAAAATTGAGCAGCTTAGGGATTTGAATGATGGTATGAAGTGCACAAACTTTTGTGACCCAGAAGGAGAAGAAAAGGGAAAATGGAAAGAAAGAATATTTGAGAAAACAGTGGCTGAAATTTCCCCAGTTCTTATAAAAGACATAAATGTACATGTTTAAGAAGCTCAATGTACTCCAAACAGAATAAATCCTAATAGACCTACTCCAAGACACATACGAATCAGCATATCAAATGTCAAAGATAAAGATTGTATATTGAAAGGAGCAAGAGAAAAATGATTCATCACATACAAGTGATCTTCAATAAGACAGGTATCAATTTGTCATCAGAAACCATGGAGATAAGAAGGCAGAGGTATGATATATTTAAGGTACTGAAAAAGAAAACATATTGCCTGTAAAAAGTCTTTATACTGCACAACTGTCCTTCAAAAATGATGGAGTTTAAAAAATATTCACAGATAAAACCTCAGAAAGTTCATCAACAAGAGACTTGCCCTATAAAAATTACTAAAGGGAGTCCTGCAGATTGAAAGAAAAAAACTGGAGAGAGTGTAAAGAAATGGAGATCATCAGTAAGGGTATATAGAAGGGTAAATGTATGCAATATACTGTATCCTCAATGTACAACTCTACTGTTTAATGAAAATGAGATGTGGGGGATGCAAGGGTAATTCAGTAGTAGAATTCTTTCCTGCTATGCAGGAGAACTGGATTTGATTCCAAGTCCATGCACTTACCAGAAAAAAAAAAAAGCCAAGCAAGCAAACAAAAATTCAACAAATGGTGCTGCAATAATGGGATACTCACATGGAAAAATAATGAAATGTGGCCCTGCCATACAGCATACCAAAAAAAAAAAGATAATCAGAATACAATTGAACAAGAAAAAACATATTTCCTTATAATAGACATACAGTATACAAAGCAGTAAAGTGGAACAAAAGCAACATAAAGAGGGAAAACAGAGGGATATGGGAACAGAGAACATGTATGCTATTGAACCAAATTGGTATCTTTTTAAATTAGTAGATAATAGATGTAAGTTGTCTAATATAACCTCAGGGTGAGCAAAAAAGAAGGTATTTAAAAAATATATCTCATTTAAAAACAGAAATGAGAAAGGGATCAGCCAAACACAGCACAAAAGCTCAACTATCAAAAAAGGAGGTTGCAATAAAGGAAGAGAGACCAAAAATAAATAAATAAAAAAGAGAAATGACATAAAAACCAAAAGACAAAATGGTTGAAGTAAGTACAGCCTTTACAATAATAACACAGAATACTAATGGACTAAACTTCCAATCAAATGACACAGGTTTGCAGAATGAATAAAAAAGCATAACTCAACTCTATGTGGTTTATATGAGACTCACCTTATTTCCAAAGGCACAAATAGATTGAAAGTGAAAGGATAGAAAAAGTTATTCCATGCAAATAGTAACCAAAGAAGAGCTAGTTTAGTTATAATAATATTGGCAAAATAGACTTTAAGTCAAAAGCTGTTATGAAACAAATGACATTACATACTAATAAAAGGGGCAATCCACCAAGAAGAAATGGCAATCAATTATTTATGCATCTTACCACAGTGCCCCAAAATACATGAGACAAACATTGATAAAACTGGAAGGAGAAATATAAAAGTTGGAGACTTTAATACATCACTCTCATCAATAGATAGAACGTTGAGAAAGCTCAGTAAAGAAACAGAAAAATTGAATAGTATGATAAAGGAACAGACCAAACATACACAGAGCAATGCACCTCCAAACAGTAGGATATATATTTTTCTCAAGTACATATAGATCATTCTCCAATATGGCTACATATTAGGTCACAAAACAAGTCTCAATCAACTTAGAAAGATTGAAATCACAAACAGCATCTTCTCTGACCATAACAGAATGAAGCTGAAAATTAATAACAGATGGATCCCTGGACAAATATAGCTTGTCGAATAACACTCTCTTAAGCAATTAGTGGGTTAAAGAAGAAATTGCAAAGGAAATCAGTAAATATCTTGAGATGAATGAAAATAAGAATGCATTATACCAAAACTTATGGGATGCAATGAAGGTAGTTCTGAGAGGTAATTTTATAGCTCTAAATGCTTAAACCAAAAAGACAAAAGAGCTGCAAAAATCTTAATGTACATCTTGAGGAACTAGAAAAGGAATAACAAACTAACCCCAAAATCATACAGGAGGAAAGAAACAACAAAGATCAGAGCAGAAATAAATGAAATTGAGAATATAAAACAATAGAGAGAACTAACAAATTCAAAAGTAGAATCTTTGAAAAGATAAATAAAATTGATAAACTGTTCGCTAAACTGACAAAGTAAAAAGACAGATGATGAAAATAACATCAGAAATGAGAGGAGTACATTACTACAGACCTCAAAGAAATAAAAAAAATCATAAGTGCATGCTATGAAAAATTGAATACCAACATACTAGACAATCTAGATGAGTGGACAACTTCCTAGAAACTCAATCTATATGAACTCATTCTATAAGAAATAGAAGTTTTCAATTGATGAATTACAAGCAAGGTGATTGAATCAGTCATTAAAAACCTCCCAACAAAGAAAAGTCCTGGGCCAGATGGCTTCACAAGTGAATTCTACTGATAATTCCAAGAAGAATTAATACCAATCCTATTCAAGCCTAACTCATTCTATGAGGCCAACATTACCTAATAGTACTATTTTAATATTCTTTCATCAGGTGATTGATTTTAGTGTATTTTAGTGGATGTACTGGTATGAAACAGTAATGTATCCCAGAAAAGCCATGTTCTTTAAATTCAATCTTGTGGGGGCAGATATATTGTTTGGTGGAACCCTTTGATTGGGTTGTTTCCATGGAGATGTGATTCTGTCCATTCAAGTTGGATCTTAATCAACTTACTGGAGTCCTTTAAGAGAGAGAGAGAGAGATGAAACCACAAAACCACACAGATGACTCCGAAGAAGATGCCTCAGGAAATGTTAAGCTAAGAGATGAAATGCAGCATTTGTCCCAAAGAAGCTAAGAGAGGACCCATAGATGCTTAAAGAAGGAAAGTGCCTCAGGAGCCTACAATATGCACAGGAGCTGAGAGAGCCATTTTGGAAACCAACAAAGGAGAGAAGGGCTAGCAAGCATCACCATGTGCCTTTCCATGTGAGAGAAACCCCAGATGTGAATAGACTTTCTTGAGTGAAGGCATCCTGTTGATACCTTAAATGGACATTTTTATGGCCTTAGAACTGTGCATTTGTAGCCTAATGAATCCCCTTCATAAAAGCCAATCTATTTCTGGTATATTGAATTCCAGCAGCATAAGCAACTAGAACAATTGGTAACAACTTACTAGTATATAGTAAAAAGACAACAGGAGTAATTGATGTGATTTTTTTCCTTAGAAAGAGGAATTGATTCTTACATAAAAAGACAGTGACTGTATATTCATTGCTGCAATCAGGCAATTGGAAGTGAAAATCTTAGTTGTATATTCAAATAGCTTCAGAATGAGGAAAATAGTATATTAATTCTTGATCATTCAACAGATTATTTTGTTTAGCTTTTCTACCATCCCTCTTTGGCCTCTTACATTTGGACTTCTTTCTCTTATTTTATACTAATTTTGACTCTCAGATTCATTGTCTTCACTTTAAACATTTATATTAATACTATTTTAATTATCTTACTATATTATGACATGATGCCATGAGGAAATGTGAGGTTCAAATTTATAAGACTTCAAAATAAGTCTTGTCTGTGCATCTTACATTTCTCATGACCTTGGTAAGTCACTTTACCTCCAAGGTATATCTAAGAACCCTAAATATTTCTTGATGTTCAAAATGAAATGGTAGGCATTTTGGCTGTCAAAGACTAGTTTCTGGGGCTAGAGACCAATTATCAGAAGAATTTCTTTTCTTTCTTTCTTTCTTATTTTCAGCAGCCCATTAAAGAAACCAGAAAGCATTCTCAGCCTTTGGCAAGGCTGGAAATAAGGACAGACTAAGAGACAAAGTAACTAATCCAATGAAGGAGATTCTTCCTAAATGGTGTATCCTCTCCAAAAAGGGGGCTGGGACAGGACCAAGCACAAGTGGCTACTCTCATTCTGAGGATTTAGACTCCAGCAGCTGGGATATCAGCATCAGTTTCAACCTAGAAAAAGAGCCACCCTATTTCAAACATGCTGCTGGCAGATGGAAAAGAGGGGCTTATTGAGAGTTCTGTAATGTGATGTCACCCTGTAGGAGACAGGAGCCCTGAAGAGTAGCTCCTCACCTCCCCAAATGGGGTTGAGACAAGACCCAGCACAAGCAGTGACTGTCATTTAGAGAATTCAGACCCCAACAACTGAAAACAGAAATAATTTAAGCCCACCTTCAACCTCAGCCTCTGCCTCAACCATGTCCCTGGCAGAAACAGGGTCTGCTAAGAATTAAAGGCACAGTACCCCTTTAACCTTGTGGGGAGCAGCGGACTGACAAATACCATCTGCTGGGCAGGACAAAAAAAACACAGAATTAAGAGGCTCCACTGGAAAGGCTGGCACCCTGCTGGGTTTCATTCCCGGGAACCTGGATATTGAATACACTTCCTTCATAAGTCCAGGGCCTATGCTGTCTGTGAAAATGTGACTGGGGTTAATCCTATCTGGGGAGACCCCCCCTCCCAGAACCAGAACTCAAGGTAAAGGTTGCTAGAGGTAATGAAAGGTGTATTGAAAACATATAGAGGCAAATAATAACAACAAAAAGGACAAAACAAACCACCAATCAACATTCCCTGAGGAGGAAGAGGGAATAAAAAGTTTTTTCCTGGGCATGAAACAACTGCACACACATAAAAAGGGTGATCTAAAAAATTTCCACATAAGCAGAGCAAGAGTCAGAAAAACAAAAGCTGAAAAATTCTGATCAGTTAAACAAAACCTATTCTAGAGGTCTAGAATAAGTTGAACTGAATGCCAAGCAACAGTTAGAGAAAACAACTGACCAACAAGAAAACTCTAGGCAAAAGAGAGAAAACAATCTCCAGAATAAAATAGTCAAAGAAATCAGATGCCTAGATGCCAGCAAAAAAAAAAAAGCAAGCCACTAGAAAGCACAAAGATATGAGCCAGTCAAAGAAACAAACTAGAACTTCAAATGAGATACAGAAGTTGAAATAACTAATTAAAGATGTTCAAACAAATCTCCTAAATCAATTCAATAAATTGAAGGAAAATCTGGCAAAGGAGAAAAGGATGTAAAGATGATGTTGGGTCACCAAAGAGAAGAACTCAAAAGCTTACAAAAATAAATGGCAGAACTTACGGAAATGAAAGTCACAATAGAAGAAAAGAATAAGAAAATGGGACATACGACAGCAGATTTGAAGAGAATTAGTGAACTAGAGGACAGAACATCTGAAATCCTATGCACAAAAGAACAAATAGGGAAAAGAATGGAAAAATATGAGCAGGATCTCAAGGCATTGAATGACAACATGAAGCATATAAATATACATGTGATGGGTATCCCATTAGGAGAAGAGAAGGGAAAAGAGGCAGAAAGAATAATGGAAGAAATAATCACCCTAAATTTTCCAACTCTTATGAAAGACATAAAACTACAGGTCTAAGAAGTGCAGTACAATCCAAACAGAATAGATCTAAACAGGCCTACTCCAAGACACTTACTAATCAGATTGTCAAATGCCAAAGACAAAGAAGAATCTGAAAGCAGCAAGAGAAAAGTGATCCATCACATACAAGGGAAGCTTGATAAGACTAAGTGTGTCTTTCTCAGCAGAAATCATGGAAATGAGAAGGTAGGGTATGATATATTTAAGATACTGAAAAATGAAAACTGCCTACTAAGAATTCTATATCCAACAAAACTTCAAAGATGAGTGAGAGGACAGTGTGACAGTGGCTCAGTGGCAGAATTCTTGCCTGTTGTGCTGGAGACCTGGTTTGATTCCCAGTGCCTGCCCATGCCAAAAAAAAAAAAAAAAAAAAAAAAAAAAAAAGTGAGTGAGGGTTTAATACATTTACAGATAAAGAGACACTGAGGGAGTTCATGAACAAGAAAGCTGTTCTACAAGAAATACAAAAGGGAGCACTACGGGTAGAGAGGATAAGATAGGAGAGAGAGTATTTTGGTTTGAAAATATTATGTACCCCAGAAAACCAATGCTTATTTGATTCTAGTTTACTAAAATCTTTAAAAGGGGAAACGTGTTGGAGAAACCTCAGAAATGACAGAGATGCTTGGAGAACTGTTGCTTCGGAGATGACAGTGCCCACACTAGACTCAGACATTTGGAGATGGAGGGTCCAGCAGACATTGCTATATGCCTTCCCATGAGATGATAAGCAAGCCAGAACCCAGAGTTATGTTCCAGAGGAGCTAAGTGAAGGCCCACAGATGCCAAGTGAGGAACTCCCATAAGAAACAGGCTGAAAGCAATAGAGCCCAGGAGCAAGGGATGAGCAGATGCCAGCCACATATCTTTCCAGCTGACAGAGGTGTTTTGGATGGCATCAACCTTTCATGAGTGGGTGCCTTAGTTTGGACATTTTATTGGCACTAGAACTGTAAACTTGTAACTTACTAAATTCCCTTTTTAAAAGTTTTTCCATTTCTGTTATATTGCCTTCCAGCAGCTTAACAAACTAATACAGAAAGGTTGGAGAAGAGTGTGGATATGAAGATCATCAGGGTAACTAATAGGGTAAAATGAGACCAAAAAAATTAGATATGACATATAAAATCCAAAAGAAAAAATGAAGAAAGTACTGCCTTTAGAGTAATAATATTAAATGTTAATGGACTAATCTCTCCAACCAAAAGACAAAGACTGGCAGAATTGATAATAAAAAAAAGGATTCTCCTAGATGCTATCTACAAGAGACTTACTTTACACTGAAGGACAAACGCAGGTTGAAAGTGAAAGGCTCGGAAAAGATATTTCATACAAACACCCACCAGAAAAGAGCAGGGCAGCTATACTAACATCTAACAAATTAGAATTCAAATGTAAAACAATTAAAAGAGATAAAGAATGGCATTATGTGTTAATAATAGGGAAAACTCATCAAGAAGAAATAATGATAATAAATATTTATGCACTTAACCAGATTGCCCCAAAACACATGAGGCAAACACCAACAACATTGGAGGGAGAAGTTGATTCCTCTACAATAATAGTTGGAGACTTCAATACAACAGTCTCATCAAAGGATCGAATATCTATACAGAGGATCATTAAGGACACAGAGGTATTGAATAATATGATAAATGAACTACAGTTATGAGACATCTACAGAACACTGTACCCCACAACAGCAGGATATACATTTTTCTCAAGAACTCATGGATTATTCTCCAAGGTAGACCACATGTTGGGTCACAAAGCAAGTCTCAATAAATTTAAAAAGATTGAAATTATACAAACTTTTCAGATTATAATGGACTGAAGTTGGAAATCATTAACAGGCAGAAGGCTGGAAAATACAGAGATATATGTAGCTAAAAACACACTCTTAAAAACAAGTAGGTCAAGGAAGAAATTACCAGAGAAATCAGTAAATATCTTGAGGCAAATGAAAATGTAAACACATGATATTAAAACATGGGATGCAGCAAAGGCAGTACTGAGAGGAAAATTTATTGCGCTAAATGCCTATATTAAAAAAAAAAAGAAAGAGCAAAAATTGAGGAATTAACTGCTCACCAGGAGGAACTACAGAAAGGACAGCAAATTAACCCCAAAGCAAACATAAGGAAATAAATAACAAAGAACAGAAAAGAAATGAAATTGAGAACATGAAAACAATAGAGAGAAGCAACAAAACCAGAAGTTGCTTCTTTGAGAAAATCAATAAAATTGCTGGACTTTTAGCTAGGCTGACAAAGAGAAAAATAGGGTAAATAAATAAAATCAGAAATGGGAGGGGGACATAACTTTTGACCTCACAGAAATAAAGGACATAATGGGAGGATACTATGACCAACTATACACTAACAAACTAGACAACTTAGATGAAATGGATGAATTTCTAGAAAAGTAAGAACAATCAACATCAACTTGAGAAGAAATGGAAGACCTCAACAAAACAATCACAGGTAAAGGGATTGAATCAGCCATCAAAAACCTCCCCCAAAATAAAAGCCAGGACCAGATGGCTTCTCATGTGAATTCCACAAAGCATTCAAGAAAGAATTATTACCAACCCTACTCAAACTCTTCAAAATTTGAAGAGGAGGGAAAGCTACTTAACTCGTTCTATGATGCCAACATCACCCTAATACCAAAGCCAGACAAAGATACTGCAAGAAATGAAATTACAGACCAATTCCTTTAATGAATATAGATGCAAAAATCCTCAACAAAATGTTAGAAAATTGAATCCAATAGCACATTAAGAGAATTATACACAATGTCAAATATAGTTTTATTCCCACTTTGTATTTTAGTTTTATTATATATATTTATTCATATAATATAAAATAATATAATTATAATTAAGTATTAAGTAATTAATTCAACTAATATTTTGCACCCTATCAATTAATCAAAGGGGGAAAACCACATAATCATCTCAATTGAACCAGAAAAGGGATTTGACAAAATTCTGCATGCTTTCTTAATGAAACCCTTCTAAATATAGAAATAGGGGTAAACTTCCTCATCATTAGAAAGGAAATAGATGAAAGGCCTGCAACTACCATCATACTCAATGGGAAAGGACAGAAAACTTTCCCTCTAAGATCAAGAAAAGACAAGTATGCCCATTGTCAGCATTGTTTTCAACATTATTCTGGAAATTATAGCTTAAGTAACTAGACAATAAAAAGAAATAAAGGCATCCTAATTAGAAAAGAAAAAGCAAAACTTTCAGTGTTTGCAGATGACATGATCCTAAATGTAGAAAATCCTGAAAAAGTTAAAGAAAAGCTACTAGAGCTAATAAATGAGTACAGCAGAGTGGCAGGATACAAGGTCACCACACAAAAATCCATAGTGTTTCTATACACTAGTAATGAGCAATCTGAAGAGGAAATCAACAAAAAATTCCATTTACAAAAGCAAAAAAAAAAGAATAAAATATTTATGAATAAATTTAATCAAGGACATAAAAGAGCTATACATGGAAAACTAGAAAACATTGATAAAAGAAATCAAGGAAGGCCTAAGTAAATGTAAGGACATACCATGTTCTTGGATTGGAAGATAAAATAGAGTTAAGATTTCAGTTTGACCCAATTCCAACAACTTACTTTGCAGAAATATAAAAACCAATAATCACATTTATTTGGAAGGGCAGTGTGCCCCAAACATTTAAAAATATCTTGAGAAAGAAAAATGAAGTGGAAAGTCTCACACTATCTGACTCTTAAGCTTTTTCAAAGCCACAGTGGTCAAAAACAAATGGTACTGGCATAAAGATAGATTTACTGACCAGTGGACTAAAACTGAATGTCCAGAAATGGATCCTCTCATCCATGGACAATTGAGCTTTGATAGGGTGGCCAAGTCCACACAACAGACAAAGCAGCATCTTTGAAAAATGGTGCTCAAAGAAGTGGATATCCATATCCACAAGAATGAAAGAGGACCTCTAGCTCACACTTTATACAAAAAATGAACACAAAATGGATCAAAGACCTAAATTTGAGAGCTAAGACCATAAAACTTTTAGAAGAAAAGGTAGGGAAATAATTTAAAGGCCTTGTAATAGGAGGTAGTTTCCTAGTCCTTACATCCAAAGCACAAGCAAAGAAAGATGAAGTAGATCAATAGGATCTTCTCAAAATTGAATGTTTATGTGCATCAAAGCACTTTGTTAGGAAATTAAAAAGGCAGCTCACCTAATGGGAGACAATATTTGGAAACCAACTGTGCCAGATTGAAAGGATTTATGTACCCTAGAATAGCCATGTTTTAATCCTAATCAGTCTTGTGGGAACAACCATTTCTTTTAATCCCTATTCAATAATGTAGGTTGGAAACTTGATTAGGTTATCTCTATGGAGTTGTAACTCACCCAATTGTGGGTATGAACTTTTGAGCAGAAGGAGATATGACTCCACCATTCCAGGTGGGTCTTGATTATTGTATTGGAATCCTTTAAAAGAGGAAGTATTTTGGAAAAGGCTGGAGATTCTGAGAGAGCAGAGAATGATGACAGAATGATGAGAGCCATGAAGCAAAGAGTCAAAGCCACCAGAGACCTTTGAAAATGAAGAAGGAATACATCCCAAGGGAGCTTCATGAAACAAGAAACCAGGAGAGAAAGTGAGCAGACCTTGCCATGTTCGCCATGTGCCTTTCCAGTTGAGAAAGAAACCCTGAACTTCATCAGCCTTTCTTGAGTAAAGGTAACTTGTTGGTGCCTTCATGTGGCCATTTTTATAGACTTGCTTTAATTGGGACATTTTCTCAGCCTCAGAACTATAAATTAGCAACTTATTAAATTCCCCTTTTAAAAAGTCATTCCATTTCTGATATATTGTTTTCTGGCAGCTAGCAAACTAGAACAACATATGTTGGATCTGGATTTTAGAATATATAAAAAGATGCTGCAACTCAACATGAAGAAGACAAACAGCCCAATTAAAATAGGGGCAAAAGACATGGATTGACACTATCCCAAATGGCTCAAAAGCATATGAAAAGATGCTCAACTTCACTGGCTATTAGGGAAATTCAAATCAAAACCACAATGTGATATCATCTCACACCTACTAGAATGGTCATTATCAAATAAAACAAAAACAAAAACAAAAAACCCAGAAAACTACAAGTGCTAGAAAGGATGTGAAGAAATTGGTACAGTCATTCACTGTGGTGGGAAAGTAGAATGGTGCAGCTGCTCTGGAATTTTCCTCAGGAAGCTAAGTAGAGAATTGGTGTACAATCTGGAAATCCCATAACAAGGTATATACTCAGAAGAACTGAATGCAGGGACACTATATGAGCTAACTATAATGAAAAGACTCTGAGAATTAAAGTTGAGAATACAGGTTTTCAGGAATTAGAAAGAGGGCAGAGATTGGAAATTTGATGCTGAAGGAGTACACAATGTTTGAAAAGATTGATTGTAAATATTCAGAAATGGACAGCACAATACTGTGTGATGGGAACACACTGTTGTAAGATAATGAACAAAGCTGAGTGTGGGTATGGCTGAAAGTTTCCATATTAGGGGCATGTACATCACCAAAAAAAAAAGATAGAGGCTAACAACTGGGACTGTACAACTTAATGAAATCTAGAGGCAATGATGGTGATTAAATGTATAAATATAAGATAAAATTTACATGAGGGAGAACAAATGAAAGTCATGTTGACAAGATATTAAAATGGGAAAAATATAATTACTGCAAACTAGGGTCTATAGTTAAAAATAACATTATAATTTTCTTTCATTAATTTTAACAAAGGCAATATACCAAAGCTGAATGTCAATAAGAGGGGGTTTAAAAGGCATATGGGATTTTTGTTGTTGTTTCTCCCTTTTTCTTCCTTTCTGTTCTTTTCTTTCTTTATTTCTCATTTTTCCTCTCTTCTTCTTTGTGGAAGAAATAGAAATGTTCTCATATAGATTGTGTTGATAAATCTGTAACTATGTGATTATACCAGGAGCCACTGCTTGTAGATTTAAGATGGATTGTACAGTCTGTGAGTAAAACTGTTTATAAATAAACAGAAAGATACAAATGCTAGAGAGATGTGGAGAGAGACATATGCCTTTTTACTGTTGGTAGGAAACTAGAATAGTGCAGTGCCCCTGGAGGCCAGAGTGGTGATTCTATTGGAGGCTAAGTATAGGGTTGCCATATGATGCTACAATCCATTATTAGGTATATATTTGGAAAAACTGGGAGCAGAGATGTGAAAAGATATTTGCACACATGGTATTTATGGTAGCATTATTCATGATTCTCAAAGGATGGAGGTGCCCTAAGGGTACATCAACTGATGAATGGAAGAGCAAACTGTGATGTATATATATGATGGAATAGTGAGTGGCTGCAGAAAGCAATGAAGTCATGAGGCATGCAGATAGGTGAATGAACCTTGGGACATTATGTTGCATGTAATAAACCAGAAGCAAAAGTCCAGATACTGCAAATTGGCCCTGTATGCCAAGCCCCAACCAATATTATTCCTGAAAATCCTTAAGAATACCCGGGGCTCTATCTAAGACTCTGTACAAGTTGTAGTTAGTATGTTTATTTTTTTTCAGAAACATAAGGCCTCCAAATTTTTCCTATACCAGATAATCCTTGCAACCTAGAGGCACCAGTCTCTCCAAGAACATCAACACAACTTCCAACATGAAGAAGTTGGAGTAGTCATTGCCCAAATATCCCTGAAGATTGAGAGAATGATCAGATGAGAGGGAGGAGGTGTAACTGAGAAATTAGGATTTAACAGATGATTATAACTACTGACTCATTATATATATGTTTCTTTTACATTTCCAGTATATTAGAATAACTAGAAAGAAATACCTGAAATTGTTGAATTGTAATCTAGTAACTTTGATCATTGATAATGTTTGTATAACTATATAGCTTTTATCATGTGATAGTGTGGTTGTAACAACCCTATGACTGACAATTCCTCCATTCAGTATGTGGTTATATGAGTAATAAAGTAAAGACATGCATGAAAATAAGACTAGTTTCCTATTTCCAAAAATTTAATTAAGGGTGTATATATTTTTCCTTTATCTGATGTTTTGGTCTCTCCGCTGCTAAAGCAAAGACTATACACTGGGAATGTATTAGCTTATAGTTTTGAGGCCAAAATCAAGGCATTGGCAAGACAATGCTTTCTCCTTTAAAACTAGCATTCAGAGGCTAGCTGTCAGCATTCTTTGTGTCCTTGGCTTTTCTGTTACATGGCAATGAACCCAGTGATGTCCTCTCTTTTCCCTTTTGGATCCTTCCCATGGCTTCTTTCAATGTGCAATTTTCTTTGTTTATAAGGAATTTGTCCATATTGTATTAAGGCCTGTTCTAGTGTGCTAGCTGCTGGAATGCAAAATACCAAAAACAGAATGGCTTTTAAAAAGGGGAATTTAATAAGTTGCTAGTTTATAGTTCTAAGGACAAGAAGATGTCCCAATTAAAACAAGTCTATAGAAATGTCCGATCAAAGGCATCCAGGGAAAGACACCTTGGTTCAAGAAGGCCGATGAAGTTCAGGGTTTCTCTCTCAAGTGGAAGGGTACATGGTGAACACAGTCAGAGTTTCTCTCTCATCTGGAAAGGCATATGGTGAACACAGTCAGGATTCCTCTCTTATCTGGAAGGGCACATGGGAAACACGGCATCATCTGCTAGCTTCTTCTCCTGGCTTGTTTCATGAAGCAGCCCCAGGAGGCATTTTCCTTCTTCATCTGCAAAGGTTGCTGGCTGGTGGACTCTGCTTCTTATGGCTATGTTGTTCTGCTCTGCTCTCTCTGAATCTCCTTCTTCTCCTCTTTTATAGGACTTCAGAAACTAATCAAGACCCACCCGAATGGGTGGAGACATGTCGTCACCTGATCCAGTTTAACAACCACTCTTGATTAAATCACATCTCCAGGGAGATGATCTAGTTACAGTCTCAAACATACAGCATTGAATAGGGATTAGAAGAAATGGCTGCCTTTACAAATTGGGGTTAGGATTAAAACATGGCTTTTCAAGGATACATACATCATTTCAAACCAGCACAAGGCCCATCCTCATTCTGTTTGGACAACCTTAACTAAAAACATTTTCAAAGGCCCTCTTTACAAATGGGTCCACACCCACAGTTGGTACCTGCACTTGCCTTTTGTGGGAGCTATAAATCAATCCCCAACACATGAGGAGATTTTATACAGACAAGACAGACTTGTAAATAAAATTAAAACTTCTTGTTGTTTCCTGACAATTTTAGACCTAGGGCAGGAAAAGATAGGAAATAGTGGTTACAGTTCTTCCTTTATCAGGTAGGGTAAGGCAGTATCTGGAACTTGTAGCCATTGTCCCAATAACAGACAGGTTCCCTGTTTTACTTTCCTTAGCTTTTCAAGCAAATATGATGCAGTGGTTTTCTGAAACAACTGGGATTTATTTGCTAACAATTTTGAGGCTAAGAGAATGTTCAAATCAAGGCATCATCAAGACAATCCTGTCTTCCTGAAGACTGGCATTCTGGGAATGGCTGTCAGGAATCTTGGGACCTGGACATGGCAGTATGTATGGCCTCTCCCTTCTCTTCTGGGTTCTATGGATGTTCATCTCCTGGCCGCTCCCTCTGTGTTTTTCTCTTCCTCTGTGTTGAATTTCACTCTGCTTATAAAGGACTCCATCCCAATTGTGGTGGGCCACACTGTAACTGAAGTAACCTCAGCAAAAAGTCCTATTTATAATGAATTCACACTCACAAGAATGGATTGAGTTTAAGAACATGTTTTCCTGTGGTACAAACAACTCAGTACTACCACACACCCCAGGAATATTGGGTCTGATTCTTTTGGGAAAGGCAGTAAATCTCATCATTGGATTTCGGTGGGTGTTCTCCAACCACAGGGACAGTAGTGTTGCCGTGGCACCTCAGGCAGCCCCAGAGAATGTACATGAGAGTTCATTTCTCTGTGGCCTGATTTGATAGTCATGACTGCTATAAAAATGACATTTATGGGCACCAATCAATCAATTCTCAAAACAACATCAGGTTGAAATAAACTTGATGTTTATATTACCAGCATTACTTTTAGGACTATATTCAACAAAAAATTGGTGAAATTGTTTCTTATTCTAATTAATCAATGGATTCTTCTCCAGGAAAGATTACTTCAGCCTAGGAGAGATCTCTCAAATTGATATAAAATATTTACAATGGGTTCCCTGGCCTCTAGGATTCATGAATTATATTGTTTTTTTTTTGATATGGCAAAAATATTTATTAAATAAGTTTTTTTCAAGTTTGAACTTTACTGGAAGGAGTCCCTCTAGTTCACTTTCATCCTAGATAAGTGAGGTAGCAAGTACTGTATACAGAATATAAAGTAGTGATTAAAAAAAATCCTCTTAAAAATTACTCCACATAATAGCACAGTGAAAGAAATGGATTCTCCAGGGTCTCAGAGAATTCCAAATGGCATCTTAGGTGATCTAAGAAACCAACTATACTCTAATGGTTTTCCTTTTGTTTCAAAATTAGAAAACAGGTCAATACCCCCTGTTTTAAGATAGAATGCATGCTTTCTACTAGCCCATCCTTTACTGGTCAACCAGGCCTCACCAGATTCTCATACCTCAGCCTATATGCCTTTGGCAAAGGCCAGAATATCTCTATGCTTCAGGCAGCAAGGTTTCCAGCTATTCTCTACATAAGGCCCGTGAATCAGATATCCATGATAAGAATGAAGTTCTTAGGCAGTGGGCGGGGCATGGACAGAGGACAGTAAACACCTGATGTTCCAGGCCCACACTGTCACCACATTGAAGCTAAGCACACTTGTCTCAGAAAGGTTCCCCTCTGGGCCCTCAGCAGCATTAACACTCAGAAGGTGGTGCACCATATCTCCACTTGGGGTGACAGGTACCGGTTTGAGTTGATTGTCTTCCTGAGACATGCCCAGAGGCAAACAGGAGTCAGGAATGGTGGGCATCCCAACTTTGTAGATATTTACATCTGAAAACTTGACATTGAAGGCAAGGATAGAAACAGCCTCGAAATCCAGAGAAATACTCAAGGATATGCTCATCCCTACAACCAGCCAGAAGTCCTTGGAACATTCAACCACACCCCCCGATTTAGCAAGCTTCACAGTGAGAACCAAGTGAGGCATGTCCTGTTTCAGTTCATTGTACAACCATTCTTGATCTAGAACCACAGCCACGTCCAATTCAAAAGCTGAGACTACATGCATCAGAGGTTGGTAGCCAGAGCCCTTGACCCAGCCACAGGTGTTAATGACAGTCATTCACAGAGGCCCTTTGGTTCACTACACATCTTTGGTTGAACACATCTGCTAGATGAGATGTAATTTTATTATAAAGCTTGATTTGGTGCCAGGAGTGGTGGAGCCAAAAGGATAGACCAGAAGGGCTTGGATAGAGAAGGCCTCTTGAACATCTGCTGGCCTCTCAGTGTAGAGGTTCCCCATGGTACCAGCGATAGACATAGAGTCATGGTCCACATCTACCTCCACGTACGTGGGTCGGCGACCCAAACCTACTACATAGTTGAGCAGTAGGTGGCACACTGTAGACTTGCCCACGTTAGTGGGTCCTACTACCATCACTTGGGGGCTTCATTCTTCTTCCTTCTCTGCCTGCCTTCGTATCTGCTCCTAGGCTGTGTGAGCATGAGGTGAAATAGCATAGGAGTGTCCTTGGAGACATAAGCTACTTCAGTGCAGCCACTCAGCTGCAGAGAACAGTCATGCCAAGTGAAAACAGCCACCTTAGCACCAGCATCAAACATGAATTTCTTGTTCTGGGTCAGTTCTGTGCCAAAGATTTCCACCATCCCAGCCAGCAACTCCAACTGGGCTGACTGAGATGCCTCCACCTCAAAGCAAAGTGTTGTTTCTAGCTCTAGTTCAAATTTAGTCATTAGCTTCTTGTCATCATTGAACTCCTCTCCCATCTTTACTGTGTAGTTGTTATACCTGTGCAGGTCAAGCCCAAACTAGTAAATGGAGACACCTCACAGGTGAATTATATCTTTTTGAAAAAAAATATTTTTATTGAGCAGGCCACGGTGGCTCAGCAGGCAGAGTTCTTGCCTGTGATGGCAGAGACCCAGGTTCAATTCCCTGTGCCTGCCCATGCAAAAAAAAAAAAAAATCTTTACTGACAAATTTTCACAAACATACAGTCTGTACACAATCAATGGCTCACAATATCATCATATAGTTATGTATTCATCACCATGATCATTTTTTAGAACATTTGCAGCAGTTCAGAGAAAGAAATAAAAAGAAAAAAAAAAAAACAATTCATAAATCCCATATCCCTTATCCCCTCCTCATTGACTACTAGTATTTCCAGCTACCCAATTTATTTTACCCCTTATGCCCCCTATTATTTGTTTATTTTTTTATCCATGTTTTTTTTACTTATCTATCCATACCCTAGATAAAAGGAGCCTCAGACACAAGATTTTCCCAATCACATGTCAAAATGAATTAAATCTCTGTATTCTAAGCATTTATGGTTAACTCTGAGAATGAGAATTCCAAGACTTCCCTTCAGGGCTAATTTCTTAATCAACAGGGAATGTTTAATAAGTGTTTTTAAATATTCAGCACAGCTTATTTGAAATGCAAAACAAGTTGAAGAAGGTTAAAACACTGCATATTTGCAATTTAGGAAATATGATAGATTAGATTTAAAAAGAGTACATGTGTAGGCAAGGAAATAAACATAAAATATTAATATGCAATTTCTCCCCATTGTTTAGTTCTTAATTTTGGGAAGTGTTTGATAAAAACTTTACTTTACTTATATAATTTGCAAATCAGTCAATTGAATGATAGTTTTTAAATTTTTTTCTTAAATTTCAATAGTTTGAGGAAGTGAAAGAACTCCATTTTGGTTCATTAGGTATTCTATTTGTGTATCATAAGCCTGGGATATTCTCCTATATAATGAAAAAAGGTCTTTGTTAAATTATGTTATAATGTAGCTGGACTGAAAGAATATGTGAGACTGGAATAGGCATTTCGTGGTGGATCCTGACCCCTGAGAGTTAGGGGTCTCTAACACTGCAGAGAAAGATATGAAATGAATCTAGTGAAAAACAGTGTTGGGAAGAGATTATGAGAACCAACTAGAAAGTAATTAATACTGTGAAGTCTATGGGCAAATAAAGGTACACAGAATGAGTCAAAGCCCAGGACAATAGTGGCAGAAATTGAGGCAGATTAGGGGTAGTTTCTGTAGTAGATTTCATTGACTAACATAGGATTGGAAACATGGCTAGGCCTGCAAATTATTGTAACTCTATGGGAAAAAATCTGACAAATAATATTTGTGTCTTAAAAATGCACATTTAATTTCACTCAGCAATTCTACTTTGAGAACTTCTTTCAAGAATATATCACTATGTAAAGGTACACACACACAAAAGTATGAGTTTATTGCATCATTTATCTTACTTGGGATACACTGGATTCCATGAATATACGGATAGATGTTTCTCATTAAAATTCTCAGAACTATCTCAAAATATTTCCACTACCCTACTCTTTCTCTACTCATTGCCTAGGAAACCAACTGAACAGATTTTAAACTCTTTCTATAACTTCTCTGTCCTTTTATGTTTGTGTATTTTCCATGTTTTTGTTTTTCTCAAGTACCTTTTATGTAACATCTTCCTTCCAATCTTTCTATTCACTTTTTCTCTCTTCAAGTGGCATCTCATCTAATGTTAAACCATTTATTGACATATTTATTTTGGTTTAATGGTTTCTAGTTCTACAGATTATATTTGGTATACATCAATTTCCCTGCAAGTGTTTCCAAGCTTATCTTTTATTTATATTAGACATAGTTAACAGAGTTGCTTTATAACCTGTCTGTGATAATTCTATTAATTAAAAATTGTTTTCACTTTTTAATCTTTTCCTATTGTCTATTGTTTCAGCTTATTCTCACTTCAGGTATCTCTTCTTTGTGTACCCAGATATCTTTAACTTCATGCCAGTGACTATATTTGAGAGAAAAATTTGAGGGTTCGGTACAAGGGACTGTTCTTCAGAGATGGTATTCAGTTGCTTCTGCCAAATGCCTGGGGATCCTGGAGCAAGACAGGGTAAGTTTAGGGCTTGAGAATTCTTGGACCATCCAATTGTCTTGAGTACAGAATGCAAGTGCACATATTCTTTTATATATTTGGTATATTTCTGGTTTGTCTTTTGAGGTATACCTTAATATGGGAATGGGATGTCAAGATGCCTTACATAGGCTGTAGGTTTTTACTTCTGCCTGATTCATCTTGTGAAACTGCAGAGAACTCTAGCTCATTTTGCAGCTGTTTCTCCCAGGACAGCAAATGTCTTCAGGAAAACAGCAGCTTTAAGTATAGAACTTATCTATCCAGGATCTCATGTTCTACTAGATTTTGGCCAAGTTATTGCACATTATTTTGTAAATTTTTGTGCTTTTAATAATTTAAATATACATTTTATACATTTGTTTTAATTATCCTAAGTTGGAGGGTAGTCTGAATTATGTTGGCCACAATTAATGTAAGCTGAAATTTCATTGCTTACAATATTTGGAATAGTACAAAACAAAACAACAACAACTAAAGAGGAAATAATTAGAAGACCTAACAATAAAATAAACATTGAATACATAGGGGAACTTACTAGTGTAGATTTTCAAGTAATAACTTGAAAAATGTGAAAGTGTTATGTGTAATACATATGTTATATGTTATATATATGCTATATAAGTCCAAACAAATCACTTTATTCTTTAAGTCAGTTTGTTTGCCTGCTCTTTGTTAAGTCAGTTTCAGTTTGCCTGCTCTTTCTTAGAGAAAATAATCTTTAATTGTAAATAACCTCAAGTAGTTAGTATGTCTTGTTTTATTCATTTATATATTTCTGTTTAGCAGATCTATTTTTTTTCACTCCACTATTATTCCCTCTTTCCTGCAAAATGCAGATTATTAAAATTCTCATCTGGTCTTATTCTTTCTTCTAGAGTCCCTTTCATATAGATATTCAAATTCAATTATACATTTAGAAAAGTACATAAATATGAGCAAATAGCTCAATTAATTGCCACAAAGTAATCCACCTGGGTTATACAAGTTAAGCATTATCACACCTCTGAAGCCTGTTATTTGCCCCATGATAGTTAGCACAAACTTCTATCCCAGTATGCCTTCTATATTACTTCTTAGTATCAGAGACCAGTATAGCCATTTTAGGCTTAATTGACATTTGAGGCATGTTATTGCATTGGACTTACTAGACCAAGACTTTAAACCAACTGTCTTAAGTATAATAAAAGAGCTAGAGGAAACTATTGACAAAGGACTAAAGGAAACATGGAAAACAATGATTGAACAGAATAAGAAAACCAATAGAGATAGAAGTCATAAAAAGATAACATATAGAAGTTCAGGACCTGTAAGATACAATAATTGAAATAAAAAATTCGCTAGAGCATTTCAACTACAAATTTGAACAGACAGAAGAATGAATCAGTTAACTTAAAAATAGAAAAATTGAAATTATGCAGTCTGAGTAGCAGAAAGAAATAAGGATGAAGAAAATTAATGAATCTCCTAAGGGACCTATGAGACACAATCAAGTGAACTAATATGCATTATGAAAGTCATGGGGGAAAAGAGAGAGAGAGACTAGGACATAAAGGATATTTAAACAGATAATGGCTATACAAATAAAAAATGTTTTTGCAGGAGGGAGAACAAATGAATTTCAACACTGCAGAGTATTGAAAATGGTACAATCAATGCAAGCTAGGGTCTATAGTCAACAGTAACTGTAATATGTTTCCACTTAATGTAACAAGGTATTATGTGAAAACTAAATGTCAACAGGTGGGGGGACATGGGGGAGGGGTATAGATTCTTTGTGGAAGAAAAGGAAATGTTTTCATATAGATTGTGGTAGTGAAGGCATGTCTATACACTTTGGTTGGATTGTATGATGTGTGAATAAAACTGTTTAAAAATGAACAGAGAGAAACAAATGCTAGAGAAAATGTGGAGAATGTATCTATTCTCAGTATATTCCTGGAGGAACTGAGCGTGGGGACATGAATGGACATTTGAACATTAGTGTTTATGGCAGCAGTGTTCGCAATCCAGAGTGGATGGAGGTGGGCTAAGAGCACAACAACTGAGGAATAGAAGGGGGAACTTGTGGTGTATATATACAATGGACTAGTGAGCAGCTTCAAGAAGGAATGAAGTTGTGAGGCATGCAACGAGGAATATGAACCATAAGGACTGGATGTTAAATGAAATGTCAGGAACAAAAAGGCAAATATTATGCCTCAATCATATGGACTAACTATAATATAAAAAATTGGTGAACTGTGGGGAAAAAATCAGTGAACTGAGGTCGAGAATATGGGTTATCAAGTTGGGGCCTATTGTAAAGGGTCCTAGATTGTAAGCTGTTACAGCAGTCACATATATTTAGGAGTTGTAACTGTTATTTCTAAATTCTGAGATACTGAGCTGTTTTTTTTTTTATCACCTGGTCATTCCCAGAAACTTTGGGTATTTATATGACACCTGAGACTCAGATTTAGAGTTCTGAAGCTATGAAAGTCAACAGTACCCCATACAGGAACTGTTTAAAAAGTTGAAAAACTGATCAGACTTTGAGTAGAGATATGAATGAAGCTGATCTGGATAGCACAAAGGTAAATCAGAATACAGGGTAAAGGATATCATTCATTTTTTAAAATTTCAACTTCTGTGTGAGACAAAAGGGAGAGGTGTTTATTTGGTGCAAAAATTATATTTTGGGTAGTGCATTTCTTAATTTAACTTGCATGACCAGTTTGCTTGAACACCATAAGTACATGGAGTCTTGAATAGGGCATGAGACTTTGTTGGTTTGTCCAGGTTCAAGTGCTGTCCTGATATATCCCAGAGAAACTTGAACAGTGAATAAAGCCCTTGGGGTACTGAGAAGAAAGGAGGAGATATTCAAGTATCCAATTTGGAAATTTTCTGATACTCTTGCAGATAGTGAGGACAACAAAATCAATAGGCTGAGCCCTCAATCTTGGGGTTCACCCCTATGAAACCTATTATTGCAAAAGATAGGCTAAGCCTACTTAAAACTAGGCATATGAGTCACCCCCAGAGAACCTCTTTTGTTGCTCAGATGTGGCCACTCTCTCTAAGCCAACTCAGAAGGTGAACTCACTGCCCTCCCTCTATGTGGAACATGACTTCCAGGGGTGTAAATCTCCCTGGCAACATGGGACAGAAATCCTGGGATGAACCAGGCCTTTCCATCAAGGGATTGAGAAAGTCTTTTTGAACAAAAGGGGGAAAGGAGAAATGAGACAAAATAGAGTTTCAATGTCTGAGAGAATTCAGAGTCAAGAAGTTATCCTGATGTTATTCTTATGTTATATAGATATCCCTTTTTAGTTTATGGTGTATTGGAGTGGTTGGAGGAAAGTGCCTGAAACTCTTGAGCTATATTCCAGTAGCCTTGATTCTTGAAGACGATTGTACAAAGATATGACTTACACAATGTGACTGTGTGATTGTGAAAACCTTGTGTCTGATACTCCTTTTATCCAGGGTATGGACAAATGAGTAAAAAAAATATGGATAAAAATAAAGAAAGAAATAATGGGGGGTGGGGACAAAAGGTAAAATAAATTAGGTAGCTGGAAAAACTAGTGGTCAATTAGAGGGATGGGTAAGGTGTATGGTGTGTATGAGTTTTTTCTTTTTTCTTTTCCTGGAGTGAAACAAATATTCTAAAAAATGATCATGGTTATGAATATAGAGCTATGTGATGATCCTGTGAGCCACTGATTGTATACTATGTATGGAATTTATGTATGTGAAGATTTTTCAGTAAAATATTGAGGAAAAAAAAGAGATAATGGCTGATAACTTCCCAAATTTGATGAAAGTCATGAATGGACACATCTGGGATGTTCAATAAACTCCAAGTAGGATAAACTGAAAGAGATCCACACTGATACACATTATGATCAAACTGTTGAAAGCCAAAGACAAATAGAGCATCATAACAGCAACCAGAGAAAAGCTATTTGTCATGTACAAAGGATCCTGAATAAGATTATCAACTGATTCCTCGTAAGAAAAGCCATGCATACCAAAACCATGAATACTGAAGACGTTTTTAAAGTTGTGGAAGAAAAAAGTACTATCAGCTGGAACTTCTATATATGGTAAATCTATCTTTCAAAAGAAAGAAAAATTAAGATATTCCAAGATAAAGAAAAGCTAAAGAGTTCATTACCATTACAAGATAGTAACTTGGTGTTAAACAAAACAATAAATATCTCTGATAGAGATAAATACATAGGTTTGGATAAAAGTCAAAATTTTTATGCTGTCTGTAATTCAACTTTTTGTTTCATACAGGATTTGAAAGGCATGTGCATAAAGAATAATAATAAATATATATTATAGGACATACAAGTTGTAAAGATGCAATTCGTGTCAACAGCAACATAAAGGAGGGGCAATTGAAGCTTAATTGGTATCAATTCAAACTAGATCTTATAAAGTTAGGATGTTAATTGTAATCCCTATGTAACCACTAAGAAATTTTTTAAGATATATTTATATAAAAGAAAATGATAAAGTTATCAAAGCTGAACACTATAAAAATAAACCAAACACAAAAGAAGGCCATACTGGATAAAATGAGGGACAAAAGACATTTAAGACATACAGAAAACAAATAGCAAAATGGCATTTTGTTTCAGTAATGTATTTTCTTATTGACAATTACTATAAATGTCAAAGGCTTAGACCCTCCATTCAGAAGGAAGAGATTGGCAGAATGGATTAAAAAGCATCATCCAACTATCTGCTGTTTAAAAGAGACTCACTCTAGTTCCAAAGACAAAACTGGTTTGAAAGTGAAATGATGGAAAAAGATATAATCCATGTGAGGAAGAATGGAAAAATGGCTGCAGTAGCTAATATAATATCAAACAAGACAGACTTTAAGTAAAAAACTGTTACAAGGACATTAGATGAATGAAAAGGACATTATATGGTGAAAAGGACATTACATATTGATAAAAGGATCACTTCATCAACAAGATAAAACAATCATAGACTTGTACACACCAAACAAAAGTTCCCCCAAAATATATGAAGCAAACACAGACACAATTGAAAGGAAAATTCAGATGGTTTCAGAATAATAGTTGGGTACTTCAATACCCAAATTTCAATAATGGATAGAACAGAAGAACAGAATAATGGATTAGACAGAAGATCAGTAGGGAAATAACACTACAAGCCAATGAGACTTAACATCTGTTAAACACTCCATTCAACAACAGCAGAATATAACATGATACACATTCTTCTCAAGTGCACGTAGAACATTCTCAAGGATAGATCATATGTGAGGCCATAAAACAGGTCTCAATAAATTAAAAAAAAAGATTGAAGTCATACAAAATCTCTTCACCAACCACAGTGGAATGAAGCTAGAAATCAACAGAAGGAAAATGGGAAAATTCACAAATATGTGGAAATTAAATAATACCTGCTTAACAAAATGAGTCAAAGAGAAAATCACAAGGGAATTTAGAAAAGACTAATGAAAACAAAAATCCTACATACCAAAATGTATGCGATGCAGCAAAGGCAATTATCAGATGGAAATTTAGGGTAGTAAATGTCTAATTAAAGAATAAGAAATATTTTAAACCTAACTACACCTTAAGGAATTAGAACAGGAAGACCAAACCAAACCCAAAGTAAGCAAAAGAAAGAAAATGATAAAGATGAGAGCTGAGATAAACACAATATAGTAAAGCAAGAGAAACAACCAAACCAAGAGCTGGTTATTGGGAAATATTTAAAAAAATGACGAACTTTTTGCTATATCAATAAAGAAAAAAGATAAGGTGGAAATAAGAAAAATGAAAATATATCCATTAATACTGAGTTTAGAGTAATAAAAGGATTATAATAGAATACTATGAACAATTGTAAGCCAACAAATTAGATAACCAAGATGAAAAGGACAAATTCCTAGAAACACAGGAATTATCAAAAATGATAAAGAAATAGAAAATCTGCATAGATGAATAACAAATCAAGGAATTGAATCAGTAATCAAAACCCTCCCAAAAAAGAAGAGACCAACACTAGATGGCTTCTCTGGTGAATTCAACCAAATATTTAAGGAAGGATTTGCACCAAACATTTCAGACTTTCCATAAAAAGAGTAGTTCCTGACATTCTGTGAGGCCAACATTCGCCTGATACCAAAGCCAGATAAACACATCACAAGCTAACAAATGAGTTCAACGAGTCTGTAGGAAAAAGATCAATGTGCAAACCCTATATGATTTCAGATTTGCCACACTATAATATTTAAATATCCAGTTTTCAACAAAAAAAAATCACAAAGCATACAAAGAAACCAGAAAATATGGCCCATTCAAAGGAAAAAAAAATAGTTATTGTGTTTTCCTGCTTCTTTGCATGTCTGTTAATTTTTGTTTGGATGCCAGGTTTTCAAACTTGTTCTGGGCAGCAGATAAACTTGACTCTTCTTAGATTCCCTTTCTATGCACTATGGCTAGGAAACAATTTCTAGGCGGTAAACTTACTTAAGGCAGTAAACCTTAATCATAGAGTTCACCTCATTTATTTCCCATTCTTTAGGGATCATTGTCCTTTGTTACCTGATGTCCAAATTCTTGAGGGTCATTATTTAATATGTTTTGTCTAGTTTTTAATGTTCTCAGCAGACAGGATAATTTTATCCCTCTTTCTCTATCTTGACTCAAAGTAGAAGTTGATGGATTTTTAATGACTGATATAATGTTTTTAATGTTTAATATTATTTGTGTTTTCTCTTTGTAGTCAGTTTTAGTAAGTTGTCTATTTCATTTAAATTTTCGAATGTATTGGCATAAAATCATTAATAGTATTCTTTTATTATTTTAATCTTTGTTTAATCTGTAGATTTGAATCTTTTATCATTACTGATACTATTTTTATTGATAAATCCTGTCACAATTCATCAATTGCTTAGTCTTTTCAAGGAAGCATACTTTGGATTTCTTGATATCTCGCTACTTCATCTTTATTTGTTATTTTTAAATTATCATATATATTTCATTATACTACTTTATGAATTTATTCTATCATTATTTTTCTAACTTCTTAAGTGTGACCTTTAACTGATTAACTCATTATTCCTCTTTATTTTTTCCAGAGGTACTTAAGGCTATAAGTCACTCTGAATAACACTTTACCTGCACTCTATATGCTTTAATATTTTTTGTTAAGTTTATCATGCTTTTCCAAATATTTTTGATTTTCATTGCAATTATTGTTTTTACTCAAAATTATTTAGATTTGTAAAAAATTTCCAGTATCATTCTGATCCGATATTTGCTGTTCACTCATTTCTCCAGGTTTACTCCTTTGGTGAAAATCTCTTACCATACCGAATTGATAACCTAACTCTTCAGCCCCAATCAGTCTCCAGCACATCTTTGTGGCTTCTACAGTATTTTGCATAGGTCTTAAGATCTGGGTCTGTGCACAAACACTTCCCTATTTCTCACTGTGGCTTGATTTTCCCTCTTCACTGTAAAGGTAATTGGTTTTCAGCTTTTGCTCAGTACCTTTTCTTGCCTTTGACTCTTTCACTGGACAGAAGATTATTTCTTTGGACTACTTTATCCACTCTCCTTCTTTCCTTTGTACATAGGCAGAGTCCTAGGATTTCCTACAGTGGTTATGGGGTTGGCTTGCAGAGGTAAGGAATTATTACTTACCAAGAATTTTCCAGTTCTCTGGGGTTCCCTTCCTGCAGTCTTTTCATCTTAATTCTGGCTTCAGCGTGTCGCTGAGAAGCAGTGGTGTCTCTCAACTTGTCCTTTGGTTAACTGAATACAAAGTAGCCTTGTCATTTTAAGTTCTTTGCCCATCTTCAGAGCATGTATCTAAGAAAATTTAAGGTTTATTTCCATCAGATACTAAAAATGCCATGTGTTGGCTTCATTGTCTCTTATGTTTGAAGGAACAAGACCTCATCATATTTAACAGAATTCAATTGTATCGCTGCATCTGAGTGGTCTTTTGAGGAAAAATAAACCCATAGTCCCTGATTCCTGAACTTCAGGTTGCCAAAATAATTCTGAAAACAGCTCTTAAATTTCACTCATGATTAAAGATCATATACTGAGAGAAAATTTTCACAAAGTAAGGTCCTAGATTCTTTCTCTAGTTAAGTACCAACCTATAGGGATTCCTTCTGGTCATCCACACTTAATAGAGGGGGTGTTGATTTCTCTAGTGCCAAGAGTTGATAGTTACCAAAGCACTGCCTTGGTAAGAGAGAAAAGGCCAAGGCTAAGTCAGATTTCATTTGATGATGAAGGGTTCTTCAGCAAAATAGAAACAACATGATATATATATGATTTATTTCGGATTTGGCTCATGCAATTGTGGCGGCTGGCAAGTCTTAATTCCATAGGGCAACCCTTAGGATGGAAATTCTGGTATGAGTTGATGTTGAAGTCTTGAGACAGAAATGTTTCAGACCCCAGGACCTTCAGTTCTTGCTTTGGACCTGCAACTAATTGGATGAGACCTGCCCACATTATGGAAAAGAATCCACGTGATTGTAGATGCTGATCTCATCTATAAAATTCCTCCTCAGAAATAACCAAGCCAGAAGTTGACTAAATAACTGGACTCCATAATTTAGCCAAGTTGAAACAAAATTAACCATTTGAGGGGCATACTCTACCCCACTTTTTGCTGCCCCTCTCCAGGAAAATATTTTTAATGACCTACAAATAAAGCAGATGGAAAATGTAGCATCATCTTTGTTGGTGAGACTTAGTATGTGATGAACAGTGAACCGATAGTAGGCTAATATAACCACTCACCACTGCCACATTTGTAGCATTTGGCTCTAATGTACAGGTTTGTGAGAAGATAGATTGTGTTTAGCCACTTGTATGTTCCTTGCCAGTAATAACCTCTTTTTAAGCCAGAGGTTCTAATTTGTGAGTAGGATTCAGACTTTTACTTCAGATGAGCTTACAAAAGCCTTTGGCTTTTGTTCTTTCTTCTTGTTCTTGGCTTTTCCCCTCCTCATTCAGTCTCTAAACTCCCAATGTACAAGGAACTGCTGAGCATGGTCCCAGAGGCTAAGACAAGGCTCACACCATAGCATCTGTCAGAGTCCTGAAAGTCTGATGGAAGCATCCATTGAGCCCTACATGGGAGGATATCCTTCCCCAACTGTACATTTATAAAACAGAGTTGGATCACTGACCATTTTAGTACTCTGGGAACAATTCTTTACAAAAGTATAATAACCTGTAAGTCCCTGATGATCTTTCTTTCTTCATAATTGATGAGTCATGGCCAACTGATGATAGTTGGTAACTTTCTAGCACTGGTACTAACCCTATGCTTGAACACTCAGTGCCCTGCCTATTTAAGGAAAGTTGAGAAGAAATGGGAATTGATAATTCCAAGTATGTTTTCCCCAAACTGCTCAGTAGCTTAAGAAGTGGTTACTGATGGTTCTTCCAAATTCCGCAAAAAAATGATTATTTCATCTAATTGAACCAACACTTCTGGCTAATTGGTATCCTTAATTACCTTTGTTGCTAATCAGTGAGAAGTGCCAGTTGTCCCTGAAATAACTTGGGCTTTGCTTTCCAATTGATAAAATCCCACAGAGCATAGGACTGAAGTTCTTTGTTTTCATAAATCATGCATGTTTTGGTAAGTATTTTGGAGTGGAAAGGGAGAGAGAGAGGAGGGTTTTTGAGGATAAAGGAGAGAGAGAGAGTGTGTGTGTGTATATGTGTATGAGAGAGAGAGAGAGAGAGACAGTGAGACAGAGACAGAGAGATTGGATTCCAAGAGACTGAAGAGGATAAAGGTGGGTAGGTCCCAGGATAATCAGGGTCTGAGTTTCAATCCCTGAGAGTGGCACATGGAGGGGGCAAGACATCAGAGGCCTAAGTAGTGTTTCTGGACCACCTGGACCCTAGGCACAAATAAGCATTAAAGCTGCCTGATCTGAATGGGTTTCAGAAATAAGCCAGTCATTGGAATGGTGCTACAAATCCCTGGAAACTTTGAACATCCCTGGGAAAGGGGGAAGGCAGAAAGTGAAATGGAGATATAGGTAAAATTTAGTTAATTTAAAGATAAAAAAGAAATGCTTCTATTTTTTCTAACTTGAAATATTCACCGAGATTAATAACTGTTAAAGAGTAGCAAAACTAATATACTAAAAAAGATAACAGAAACTGCTGACACCAGTATCTTTATAAATTAGGCCTATTGATTATTGCCTGATTATAAGTACATTGCCAATTCCAAAAGTTTATGTGTTCCTCAACTTTCTGTTTTCTTAGTTAGTTATGGACATCAATGATAACATAAATAAATCCTTGTTTTATAAATTACATTCAAATTTCATTAAAGTATCTCTACTCTTAACCACCATTTAAGAGATCAATTTGGCAATATCTATTAAAGTTGAAAATGCAAATACCCATGAGTCAACAATTCCACTGTAAGCATACACTCTGGAGAAACATTTGCATCCATGCAGAAGACATACAGAAGCATGCTCATTACAACACTATTTTTAAGACAAAATACTGGGAAGATTCTTATTAGCAACCAATAGGGTAATGAATAAATAAGTTTTGATGTATTTATAAAATGAAATACATTGCAGTTAAAGTAAATGAACTAGATCTATGTGTACCAATATTGATGGAGAAAGGTAAACTATTGAGTGGAAAAGTCAAGTTATAAGTGATAATATTTATTTAAACTTATAAAATGTACAAAGTTATGCTAATTTGTTATGTATTACTTCATATGTAAAAGCACTGGAAGGGTGGGCCCCGGTGGCTCAGTGGCAGAATTCTCGCCTGCCATGCTGCAGACCCAGGTTCAATTCCCAGTGCCTGCCCATGCAAAAAAAAAAAAAAAAAAAAAAAGTCATTTGAAGTAAATGAACCAAAACATCAACATTTGCTATACATTTAATTATTATTCCAGGATGGTATCTTTTTGTTTGTAATAATACTCTCTGGCATTATTTTTAGAATCTTATGTAATTAAATATATGGTTCCCTTTCCCCACTCACCTACAGCATTTCCATACCTGATTTCTCATCATTCTTTAATTGCTTCATTAAATATTTACTAAGCCTCCTCTATGAATTAGGGTTCAAGAGGCTTAAAATCACCTCTGCTAGACGTGTATAAAGATGACTAAGGCAAGACAGAACTGCCTAAATGCTGCGTCAGAAACTCCATACTCCAGAAAGGAATAAGCTCCATACTCTAGGGTATCAAAAGAAGTAGGAATTGAATTTCACTGGGTATTCAGGGAAGACTTCTCAGAGGTGGGGCTATTTTTGGTGGCCCTTATCAAAATACCATTCATTCTTCAGGTAGGACATTCCAGACTATGGGAACAGATTTATGAAACTGTATAGTGCGCTCAGAGAACAGTAAGACACCTGGCATGGCTTGGAAGAAGAATTCTCATAAGGATGAATAGTTTGAGTCTGGAAACATGACTGGACTCACACCTTAGGAGAGCCTTCAGTGCTAGGGAGTTTACATAGGACTGTGAAAGCAATGGGAAGCCACTGAAGTTTTCTAAGATGAGAAATAATATTATTCTAGCCTGCATTTGGGTTAGGTAAAAATGAATGAGTTTAAACAGATAAAAAAGAAATACATCATAAAAGCTGGCAGACAAGTCAGGACAAGATAACACTCCAAGTTACAGATGAGGAGACCAAAGAAGGGGAGCATTTATAAAGTAAGTCAAATGGGTGGAAGGCCACAGGGAGAATTGTGGGTGCAACTATGTCTCAGGTTGGGAGAAGAAGAGGAGCGAGCAAAGGTAATTATGCAGGAACTGCTAGAGAGGTGAGAAGAAAATGCAAAACAAGTTTGAAACTGGTGGAGAAGAGGATTTCAGGAAACAATGTCAATGTCAGATATGCCATGACTTTGAAATGGATGAGGTTTCAGCTCATCTCCAAGATAGCAGCCCAAGTCTAGTGATAAGAGAGGCGATGTAGAATGAGACTGATTGCTCGTTAAAGAAATTTGATGGAAGAAAAAGAGAGAGTTGGAGTAGTAGGTTTAGAAGAAATAAAAAGATTCATAATTATATTTGAAGTTTATTTTCACAACTATTATGTGATACAGGACTTTCAGATATAATACACACAGCAACAGATAAAATAAACTGGGTTTTATGGGAGTTTTTGATAAAAGAAAGCATGACAGAGTTCTGACTTTTAGCACAGGCGAAAGAACTATGAACTATCTCCTTATGAATTATGCTGTTCATTTCACTTATCTTTTATACCCAATACCTGATTTAAGGAAGCTTTCATAAACAGTTGATTAAAGTGAAGTTCAGGATTTTGCAGAACAAAAAACCTCAGCAAATTGCTGAATGGGTTCGAGGAAAGGGATGTTTTGGTTAACTTTTGGGAAGACAAAAGGGGGTGTTAATGAGAATTCTTCAGGTCTACAGAGACTTTTTAATATATAGTAAGAATAAAAAGAAGGCAGGCAGCCCAGGGAAAGTGCTGATTAAATTGCATGTTGTAGAGAAGTGCTTGGGGAGTTTTGAGATGGCCAGAAATAGAACTGTTCCTCAAACTTTCTAGGCAGGCCAGGTGCCACCCAATACAGGGCGTAAGTTTTCTCTGGCACAGCTGGGTGTGGGTGGAACAGTTGTACCCACCCAAGCTGTGAATTGAAAACCAATTTCTTTGAAAATGACTTCATTTGAGTATATTCTCCTCCTTCCTTCTCCTACCAATTAGCCATGGGCACTGAGAATTTTTCAGCTTCTGGGACTACTGAGAGCAGCAGATTGCACTCTGCCATTCTTTTCTATCCAATCTACCCCCACATCTATGGTATTACACATTTTATGAGGCAAATTAATTTAATCCTGGTAGTAGATTTTCTAATCTATGTTTTACAGGGGAAGAGACTAAGGCATAATGGGGCTGAGTTATCCTAACTTCTGAGAGATGATGGGAAAAACTCAGCCCAGAAGGAAGGTTTTGCCTCCTTATCTTCCAATTTTAAAGAGTTTCAGAGGAAATAATTTGGGCCACTCATACGCTTTCTCTGTCAGTCTTTCTACCAAGGAAAGAACATAATATTCTGGTCAAAGTTTGGGCATTCATTCATCCTTATATTGATGTAAGTTCTCTGTGACCAAAGGGAGGAAACAAGCTGTCCACTTCCCTTGTTGACGTCAAAGTTCTAATGAGGTGAGTCTCCTCTGCCTTTTCTCTCTTGTCATACACGCATCTGGGGAAGTGGGGGGAGGCTAATCATTCCCACCCTTTACTGTAAAAGCTGTCTGTGTGGGTTTAAGGTGTGAGTTCTGGAGTTTGGAACACCTGGGTTCTAATCCCAATTCTTTTTTGTTTGTTTGTTTCGTTTTGCATGGGCAAGCACCGGGAATCGAACCCGGGTCTCGGGCATGGCAGGCAGGAACGCTGCCTGCTGAGCCACTGTGGCCCGCCCCTAAATCAATTCTTCACTTACTGTTCTACAGTTCCTCTGCTCATGTCCTCTAAACAGTGAGGCAGGAAAATCCAGACAAGAACAATCATCCGCTATGCAATGGCTTTCTTGGTGGCTGTGCTCACGGGGGTGTGCATGTGCCTTCATTAGAGCTGAGAAAGAATTAATAGGATGTCTCTTTATATGATTTTCATATAAAAAGGTAAGCTTTGCTACTGATGAACATACCAATTAACATTGCTTCACACACCCATTGGCATCTCGGAAAGTAAACCAGGACCTTGAAGCATCTTGAAGGAGAAATGGAAGCTTATCAATGTGGAGGTTTTGACCCCGCTCCCGTCACTCATTTGATTTTGGTGTCGTGTTGCCTAGTGTAGTTTACATGCCTTTTAAATTTTTTCTTTTGCCACCAAGGTGATTATTTTCATAAAAGCATGACCTAGAAATACCATGATTTTTAAATGTTTTGTAAAGAGAAGTGGAATGGCTGAAAATCTGTTCCACTCAGAGTTTTGCTATTTGTCTTGTGACGAAATACTTTAAATAGTTGTTGAAATTTGTAAGTGATACATTTTTTAGTTTGAAAAAGCAAGGGGGTGCACAGGTGGTTCAGTGGTAGAATGCTGCCCTCTATGTGGGGGGCCCGGGTTTGATTCCCGGAACATGTACCCCGTTCCTTCCCCCCGAAAAAAACAAGGATTTTAAATTTGCTAAATATTTTAGTAAGGAAAAGCTTTCAACCATATGCTATCTAGAAGATACAAAAAAAACCCCACATGGTCTGTCTCTCAAAGGTAAAGGTAATATTTAAACAATAGCTGAGAAAGTAAATGGTTTTTAAAAAATCTCACAATACAGAGGGCAGTTCAGAATTGGATATTTATAAAATGTTTTCATTGTCATGCAATTTTATTGCTGAAAAGAATGTGCCACCTTTGACAACTCTTGCGCTTATGAAGCTCTGTGTACTTAGAACATTGGGAAACTGAATTTACTAAAGTGCTTAAATTTCTTTCAAGAGAACTTATTCAGTGAGAAGAAACATCACCTTCCAAATTATTTGCAAAAATGACTGATTAATATCAGAGAAGGTGGAAGTTTGCTATCTGAACTTCAGTAAAAATTTTTGAATTAGTCTATTACATTTATTATAGGTAATATTGTGGAAGGGTCAAAAGAAATGTTGTCCCATTAATTTTAAAAAGTATACAAAATAATATTTTATATTGTGCTTTATTTAGTCTTTTCTTCATCCTTTTTTTTTTTTTTTTTTTTTTTTTTTTTTTTTTTTAAAGGAAAGACAGAGAGAAGGAAGGAAGGATAGAAGGAAGGAAGGAAGGAAGAAAGGGAAACATTTTCAAACATTCTCCTGTTTTATTGTATTTTGTTTTTCCGTTTTTTGTTACATGGGCTGGGGCCGGGAATCGAACCGAGGTCCTCCGGCATAGCAGGCAAGCACTTTGCCCGCTGAGCCACCGCGGCCCGCCCTTCTTCATCCTTTTGTATCTGTTCTATAATGTACCAGATACTTTAGTAGCATTATAATGATTGAGGGTGCATGCTCAAAACTTTTTTACTGTTAGGCATCCATAACTAGAAAGCTTGGTAGAAACTACTTTGTTCTCCTAAACTTTTGTTTAGGAGAGTAGGCTCTCTTAATGAGAGAGCTACTCTTTAATGAGTAGGCTCTCTTAATGTTGGAGATGCATTCCTATAAGTGGAAACACAAATTAAATCATTATTTCTATGAGATTATTATAGTAAAGTTCTATTAAGCCTGTGCTCCCAGAAGCTTGCATTGATGATCCCTAGACTCTTTTCAAATACCTAACATCATGGTTTACCTCCAACTGTACTGTCTTCCAGCTATAAGTCATACATTTGTGGGTTGGTACCATCACCTTGCAATAATTATTATGGGTTCCTTTGTAATGTTAGACTTCCTGTAGTCCCTAAATATATATTGAGCTTAACTACCGATTTCTTTGACCCTTCTCTTGAAGATGCCTCAAGCTGCCCTAAAACATGAATCTTAAGATCAATATGTAATCCTCCCTGTGTCTGTGCAGCAGTTCCAGTACTATTACTTGCACACACTTTAACAACCTCATTCCATCAAAATTGTTTGCAAGAAAACAAAATAAGGGGCAGGAATTGGAATAACACCAGAGTAAACAATACAGATTACAGAACTCCCTCAATTTAGAATAGACTGTAGAAAACTCACTGGCTGAGTCTGTAGCTGAGCACGGAGCAACCTACCACCATGCTTCTCAGAGATTATAGACACCATTTTTAAAAATTAATTTGCCTTCAAAGCTAGAAAATCAGTTAACTATTCCAGCCTTCCAGTGAACAGTTTTCCTTATGCAAAATTTCTTTGGATGAGCTCTATGTCCTGTGAACCCAAAGGGTAGAAAGACTTACCATCAGTAGGGAAATTGGATGTAGACATTTCAACTAAACTGTAAATTTCACTAGGATGGAGACAGTCTCACAGATTGCAAGCTTTCTTACGCATCCTTCACGTTCATAGCTCAAGACCAGATATACAATAAAACCAGGAACTACTTGTGCATTGAAGTCAGCAGATGAAATGGAGCAATTTGAAGTTATATTGCAGGACTGCAAAAGTTGCCTCCAAAATAATTTAATGTTATCTGTGGGTTTAAATATGAATGCATTGACAGTTCCTTAATATGCACATTTTAAGAGTACATATTAAATTATTCTGTAAAAATCCAATTCAGAGGGAGTTGACAAAAGCTGCTTTGTTTCCTTACTCCAGTGCACAAAGCCTCTTCCTTTTCCTCTCAGCGCTGAGGACATATTTCTGACTTTGATGTAATTTAAGCAAAACTATCCAAACTCTGCCTCAGTTTACTGAATTTTCTGGCAGGAAAAGCATTTAGGTCTGAACCTCCTCTTCATTCACTACCTCACCCCATACCCATCTCTTCTCTTCCCTTCCTTTGCCTCTCCTTCCCCTTCCCTTCCCTTCTTTTCCCTTTCATTTCAATAACTTTCATTATAGTCAAGCTACTTTGAGGACTACTGGGGGAATGCTTTCCTTTCCTTCTGGTTACTGCCAAAAAAGTCAAAAAAAATAAAAAACAAACAAAAAATAAATCAATACTTATCAAAAAAGTTAAAGTTACAGACACCAAAGGATTGAAGTTGTGAGCACTCAAAAGAGTTAGGTTAGGGAAAGGCATGATAAAGGAAACTCTGAAATAGTCTCTTCATAGCTCCATCCCCCCAATGCCGGGTGACCTTTTGGTTTTAAGCAATTGAGAGAGTTGATTCACAGGAATCCAAACAACTAAACTGAGTGACTGCTTTGGAGGCTTCACAGGTCCTAGTGCATTCCTTTATTCTAATGCAATCAGCTTTAAAACATTCTCAATGCGCTTTTCTGCTTGTTCTCCCACTAATGAAAGAAAGAAAACAAAAATAAAAAAAAATTCTCCCCCTAGCTGTGTCTTTCCTCCAAGAGCACCAGAAAGAGGGAGTGGTATGGTGAATGTCCTTGAATGATAAAGGTAGAAAATGGCCGTTCTACTACCTTCTCTTTATAGCCACATACTCCTGTTTCTTATGTTGAATTTTATTTTCTAAACTAGTTATTTTGAATTTCTATAGCTAATCTCAGATTTCATTTAAAGAGAAAAGAGAATGGACATATCTTCAGTTAGTAGTCTAAACATGTCAAATTAAGTGCTTCTTGGGAGGGAAATGGTGCTGATAGATTTCAGGTGCTTAAGGGAAGAAGGCTGCTTAAGGCATGCACATACAGGCCCAGTACTGTGAGTAGATGATGCCAAAATAAACTGGAAAAATTTGATAACATTTTTCTTAAAAGCAGCAGAAAGAGAGTACGCGAGGTATAATACACTGAATAAGTTTTTTTTTCTCATAAAAGGATATAAAATTAAATTATATTAGTGGTGCACATTATAGACTTAGAAATAAATTATGGGGATACATTGGTTAGGTTCCTTTTAACTCTCAACTGAAAATATGTTTCCCATCATTTTCTTCTCTTCTCACTGTCTTCCTTTTCTCTATCTGTTAAGTACCAGGTTTCCTATGGTTCCTTTGCAAAAACTGATTTGATCGGCTCTCTGCAAGCATTCTCCTACCTTAAAAGAGCATGAAGAGAGAGGTCAGAAAAAAAGAAAAAAGAAATCAACTCTATGTACAATTTTGAAGAAAGCAAAATTTTTGGAAATTGGGGAAATTCTTGTCTGGCTTAATTAAGATAGACCTTAGTATTCATAGATCATTCACACAGCAATAAGAGATTGATTTCGTTAGTCATCATTTGTTCTGTTAGGGTGTGTTTATGTGTGTATTAGAAGGCATTACTCCACTGTGCTTCCTGAGTTTTTAGCTCATTTGGCCCTGTAAGGTGTAAGCAGTGATATACTGTATGAGCATGCAAGTTTAACTTTAATTAGCAACAGGAACGTCCAAGTAGATATTTTCAATCTTTGAATATTTGATATTACATTTCTTACTCTACTTAACTTGAAATGCATACAATATATAGTGGCAATATCATAAATCTTTTCTAAAGCTACAATTATGTACCTCTAGTGAAGCAAGATTCAGAAGACCTTCTTCACACAGATCTTAACAAACTGCTACCCTTATACCAATTGCTCTTTTTTTTGCACTTGCAGAATCACAGCTGTGTGGGTCCCCTTATAAAAAGAGAGCACAAAATAATTGCACTAAATACTCATTAAATTACTTTGCAAAATGATAGTGGCATCCATTATAAATCCTGTATTTGAGGAGTTCAATCAGCTATTTCAATTTTCATCAGGATGCAAGTTGACATGCAAGTTCTTGGCCAAAGGCATTCTTTTTACCACATAAATATTTATTGATTAAGAAAGGCACAAATCCCTACACTTTTCTAGGGTTTCAGATGCACACAGGCACTTCACAGGAGCAATAAATAAAAACACGAAATTTTTAAAAATTGCTCAAATTTTTATTCATTGTTTAGTTGGCAACTAAATTTCCTATGAATAATATGCAACTTCACAGTCATTTGATAGTAATATTCCTTTGGAAATCAAGTTTAGGAGAGTGAAATCAGAATAGCTAGTAAATTGTATTATAGAAGAGCAAAGCTAAGAAATGCAAAACAAGCAATTTGCTGATTATATTGTAAGGTTTTATTTTAGTTATTTCCATGTTAAATCTTTTGGATACCAGAGCACTTATACCAGAATAAAATGAATGGGATATTTGGAGTTACAGTATTTTATTTTCCCATTTCTATCAATGTTTACCTGGGAGAATGGATCTGTATTGATTAGTACCAAAAAAAAAAAAAAAACAGAGGGTTCATACGTTTTCTCTCTGCTGGTCTCCAGAAAGGGGGTTGAGGGGAAAGTGACTTCTTTATCTCCATCACTGCAAGTGCTCCATTTATGGAAGTCCCGGGATTCATGCAAATTCTGGGAAGAAAGGAAGGAGGGAGAGAGTTAAGGAGGGAGGGAAACTATGGTCACCTTCAATTTGGTTGTGACCTGCTAGTTCCCACATAACTGGCAGGATTTTAAAAATGTTTTTGCCTGAAATAATGTATCATTCTGGGGTGGGAGGCAGATATGGTGATTATTTTGAGAAAATAGTAATGAGATTGCCCAATGGAAGGAGCAACATATTTGGACATTGTGATTTTGTGCTTTGAATAGGACTTTTAAATATGGAAATGTTTACATTCTGTTAGTATTACACTTCTAATACCCAGCCATTACTGTGATATAAAATGGTAAGGCTGAAAAGGATATTAGAAAATTATTTGGGTAAAACTTCCTTTCCCTTTAAAAGAGATAGTTTAAACTATAAATATGTATCTTCATGAAAATCATGTGTTATTTTGCCCACTCTACGTTATTGTGCCTAATAGGATGCATGTTCAATTATAAAAAGGACTTCTTTGTTTTCTTTTTCACTATACTTACTCCTATAACCTAGAATAGTGTCTCAAACATAGTAAGCAAGCAACAAATATTTCTTGAATGACTGAAGAAATTAATATGTGCTTAGGAGACTAGCAGGATGAAATGAGTGAAATTTGCATTTTAAACCTGCACACTGTATATGAAGGAATTGCCCCCTGAAAAGGGCAAACTTACCAAGATCAATTGATAATACTACTATTGCTAAATGAGGTATTTGAGTGAAGGCAATGGTTCTTGTTCAGTTTATGTATGTGTGCATGATTCTCTCTTCCTTGAGGATATCACTAATGGATAGCTATATAATTAAAGAGGCTTAAGAAAATTATTGACAACCAATATAGATTTCCCTTATTTGTGCATAAAGACTTACCCTTGTTTTCTAACTAAAAATCTTTTGCAGATATCAGCTTCCAAACTGCTTCTTATGCTGCATGTCACAGAAAGTCTTGGCTCCAAAAGTCTGAAATGTTGGTCTACCTGCCGTTGCCAAACAGGTGTATGACCTCAGCACATCATTTGACTTCACTGGGCTTTGATTTCTCCATCTAAGAAGATAATTTAATTTCTCCGTCTAAGAAGAATAACATATGAATAGCATATTCAATCAATAATAGCATATGAACCTACATTCTAAAATCTATGTTTACTGCTGATTTCATCCTAGAGGTATACGATTATATAATACTTTAGTGCATTTTAGAACTGTGTCTTCTTCTCTACCGTGCTTAGTGGTCCCACTGCAGTTGATTAAGTGAACTATCATCACCAAGCCTCTTCTGCTCTCCCCCTGGAGAGCTGTGCTTGGGAGAGCGTCCACATCAGTGGGCAATGACCCACCCTTCAGTCACTGAGATTGGCTGTTAAGACAACCTATCCATGATGTCTGTCCTTCTGATTTGTATAAATAGAACTCATATGTAAGTCATGAATGTACACAAGAAATTGGAAATAAGGTATCTCCAAGTTCCTATCTCAAAGCTATTTACAACACAGATCCCTCCATTACTTGCTCTGTATTTGTGTGCATGCTTATCTCTATATACACATATATACTAATAGGTGTATTTAGATATATATTAAATATGTATCTTATATAGTTATATACAATATACCTCTATACATGTATTTTATATATGTATATAATATATATTTTATAATCCATAATATATGTGGAATGAATATTTAAACATGAGCACCTACCAGTACAGAGGAAAAGAAAATATGATCCTAAGTCAGAAAACCATCAATCCTTTCAGAAACATAAAGATTTTTATAAGCAAAAGAGAGTGAGATTTTTCAGAGCCACAATAGTATCAATTAGTTCACAAATCAGCTCACTAGTTGCAAGGAGAAAGACCAACTCAAAAATCTAGCCTGTTCTCTAGGGTTACAAGAAGTTTTGTCTATTCACCGCATTTTAAGTCCTGCTAACCACTTCTACATACTTCAGGATAATGGCTCTGATATCAAAATCTTTCCTGATTTTGAGCCTCATTTCTTTTTTTTCCTACCATTCATTTAGTCTTAATCATATACTTTTAAAGCCTCTTAAAATTTCCTCTTTTCAATGTATTTAATCACTTTTTCTATAAGTATTTGAAATTTTTTTTAAAAAGTTCCTCTCATTTATGTAAGTTTAGATTAATCATACCATTCTCTGTCTTTCTCCTTTTCTTTCTACTAACATTGAAGAGTGTGATAATCCCCTGGCAGGGATTTAAAGTTTATGTGGTTAATCCAAACAGCTGTTTAGTTGATATTTGGAAGCTCACTGAAGCAATATCCGGTTTTCAAGGTAAACAAAATTTCCCCTTCCCCTCAAAATTGTTGGATGTTTTGAGTTTTCAAAGTCAATGACTTTGCCAGCTCCCTTGATCCCATTTTATAAACTTACCATCATCTGCAGACATTTACCAATAGCCCCGTGTTCCAGGTTCCTGGGAAATAAAGGACAAAAAGTTTTGAGAAATTGTCCTAGATTTCAAAGGAGAGATCATAAACACAAACATATTTTTTAAAGTGTACACTAGTAGCATATTATAAATATTAAATAAGTGAGAGAAATAATAACTATAGGATTTCAGAAATTGATGTTGAGGTAGGCAAACAACTTCACAGAGAAGTTGAACAATGGTCTTCTAGGCTTCCATCCCACGTCTTGAGACCCAGCCATTCAGTGATCTATGGACAACCAAAGGATCTACAGATGGACGTAAGAAATGTCAAGAATTTCCTGAATTTGCTTGGGAATTTTTGTTTTTATGTCTGTTGTAGTTTCCTGATTGCTGAAACAAATGCCATAAAAGAGGTTGGCGTAACATCAGGTATTTATTTGCTCAGGGTTTCAGAGGCTAGAGCACTTGCTTTCTCCCAGGGTCAGTGTCTTCTGGCTGGCCGGCAATCTAATGAGTTCCATGGCGATGCACATGGAAGCATCTTCTCCTTTCTCTTCTGGGTTCTGTTGATTTTCATCTTCTTGCTTCTTCTGTGGCTTTTTTCCTGCATCCAATTTCTTTTGCTTATGAAGACCTGAGACATATCAGATTAATGCTTACCTTCATTCAGTTTGGGTACATCTCAACTAATAATATCTTCAAATGTCATATTTACAAATGGGCTCACACCCAGAGGACCATGGTTTGGGATTTTAACATATCTTTTGTGTCAGAAATGATTCCATCCTAACAATATCCTTTTCTATTTCCCAGTCAGCATTCCAGAGCAGAAAGACCACTTTTCTTCTGTTTTTGGCTTTGGCTCATGACTCGACTCCCAGTTTAGGGTAAGTTTTGCCCAAGGCCTTGGGATAATCTAGTTCCTAGATGTTTGCCTCCATTCTAACATCAGCATTGACCCATTATCTGAGTTCCTGTTTTGTAAATCTGGGAGTAAGTTCTTCTCTTATGTCTCACATTCCCACTACCTGAACATCTGCTGGGCTTTTGTGGATGAGTCTTTACCTCCCTCTCCATCACAATTCTCCCAGAATATGAATTTCCTGTCCCTGAGCCATATTCTCAGAACTAATTTTCTTATATATATTGCCAGATCTCCAAATGCTAGCCATTTGTCTACCTTCTTTTTTTGTTATCACCAAATTAGTGAAATACCTAATACAAATTGAGGTGAGTGGTAGGAGTTTAGTGAGAGATATATAAAACATACTAGTAAGACGTAGGGTAAGAGGTAGAGGATGCAGTTTAAGCAGAATTAAAGAAGTGGGAATCCCATGGCATGTTTAGAAAGGAAAAAGTAGTTATGTGATATAGTAAAAGTCCAAATATATTTATTGCTTTTGATTGGAATAGAAAGTTGTTTATTTTGTTTATAACATCCCTTGAAATGGAACTTCTTGAATTGAAAAATTTTGCAAAATCTTCACTATCCTTGGTAATTGGTTCCTCAGAATCATTATTTAAAGCTTCATTGAGTTCTACTTATAAATGATTCATAATTACATGTATCTATTAAGAGAGTGCAATATTCATGGTACTTAGTATCCAGTGGGTTCTTACACTTTTTCACCATCATATTATAATATTTTGGAGCTAAAATATGGTGGTAAAATGCCAAGATTCAAAACTAAATCTTTCTGGAAATAACACACATTGCAAATAACCCATAATTGTCACACTAGTAATTTTATACAATACTATGGAGTTGTGTTATCACAAAGAATCTATTTTATTTGGCAATTTTTATTTCTAGATGTGTTTTTGTTATTTAAAATATGAATGTTTCAACTTTGAACCAATTTAACATGTGATCTTCCATTTTATGAAATGATTATTAGCAGCACAAGTCCTAACTTTTAATCTAGGTTGAGTTTAGCTTGTAATTTTTAAAGTACTTTTATGATTAGAAAGCATTTTTCAGTGATAATTAAAATTGTATTAAGTGAATCTTGTAAAATGTAACACCATAAACTGTTACAGTGGTGCTAATATGATAAATCTCAAAAGCAATGAATGTCATTAGCACTTTAAGTACATGAAAAACAAACATAAGGGAGGCTATAGAAGCAAACATAATGGTAGCTCTTAAAGTTATAAATGCTGGTCAGTAATACTGATTTAAAGGTTAGCATATTCTAAGATTCTTCTGTGGAGGTTACAGGTTCTGAAAGCATGTTCTCTGTCCTGGTTTATTAGAAGAAAACATTGAAATCACTTTGTTAAAATATTCGCCTTTGAATAAAATGAAAGTATGAGTTGATTGCCTGAACACTTACCTACAGATAAAGAAGGTAAAAAAAATCATGGTAGAAACACAGTAAAATGCATGATAATTTCATGAACCTCCAACTCATGCTTCAGACATTATATAAATCTCTCTAGGAATTCCATTATTGGTCTAACTTGAATATATGATCAAAAAACTCCTGAGACCTGTGGGCAACACTAAGTCCTTTGCAGCCCAGAGTCCCCTTTGATGAAGGACATCTAGGGCATGAAGCTTCATGTAGCAGCATAAATCAGAACCACTGCAGAATGTCCTTGAGTATCCACTCCTCTCCAGGTTCCATAATGGTTCCAGTCCCCAAGGGGATCACGTCTCTAACATGCTCATGTTCACTAACTTATGTCAGGAAAGCCTCTGACATGCAGGCCACAGGGCTTTCTACACAAAATGAAAATTTTTATTTTAAGATCAAAAGTTTGAACATTTTCATGAAGTCATCCTCTAAACACATAAAAACATTGAAAGGGAATAAGTCATAATTTTGAAGTCTGCTTAAAGCGAGAGAAAGAACAAATACTTCCATTCAAGTACAACTCTGTCAAATTAAAGTTTACCTTATTAATATATAGTAGCATATGTATAATACCAAAAACAACTATAAATTGTTTATTTGCAAGTTTTAATTTAGTCTATCCTCATACACCTTTCTTTTCCTTAAAATTTTGGTTCAAAATGTGTTTTCTCAGCATGGAGAATTTCAGATCTAGTAGATGTGAATTTTGAGTCAGTTTTTGTGGTAGAAAACTGATAGAAACAAACACAAAAATGGAATGGAGCTTGGTTGAGAAAGAAGCCCAGGGAAGAGACCATGGGTAGAAGAGGACTTGTTCCCTGTCCCCAATATCACAGAAAAGCATCCCAGGTTCTGAACAAGAAATAAAAATGGTAATTCTCAGACACATACTGGGATTGTCCACAGTATGTTGGATTGTAGAAGATAAATTGTCATTCGATGACAGTGTAAGTGTTCTTTATTTGTCAAAGAAAAAGATAAAACAATAACTGACTAGTGTATCATCTTGTAGAAGCACCTAACACCATGCTCTCTCTAAGGAAGATCAAACAGTGTAGAGAGTTTTGCAATATTGCTTCAAAGAAAGGTGAGGTAAATAACTCTGAGCCTTCTGTGATAGGTGGGAAGCAGCTAACAGTGTCAGAGCTTTTCACAGTGCCAAGTCCAAGTCCCTCTGCTGTGTTCTAATTCATGCAGGCATTTGATGAGGCTAATCATCAAATAACCCCGAATGGATGAGGTTAATCCTAAATAACCCTGTGTCTTCATCTTTTAGGTAAGTTTGGGAGGTTAAGTAACCTACTCCTCTTTAAAACTCTGAGAAATGTTAAGAAGATTACCTACACTTTTTGTTTTTTTCTTTCACCTCAATAGGTCAAGTATACCAATTATTTTGTATCTTTGTTCACAAGTTATTTTGTATTATCTGTGATCTCTAGAAGCAGGACTCAACAATTTTAGGTTATAAAAGCAGAAAGACATTGGACATTTTTACAGGGGGCCAGACTCCACTTCAGTGTACTTATAAGATACAACATAACAAAATCAATATATGAGTCTTTTACTAAAACGACGGGGACAGAAGATCCTGGAAAAGCTGTAGCAAGCAAGGAAAAGAAAATGGGAGCTAATTGTATAATATGTAATTGTCCATTTTTAAATATGTAACATGTCCTTGTTATTCACTTTACTATATTTTTCTTTCCTTGTGATTAATATTAAAATATTTATAAGAGCTTTCACAAGCCCTCTCATATTAATTCCCTATAACACTTCTCATGGTCTTTAATTCTCAGTGGTGAATTTGTTCACAGTAGGGTTGGGTTATCATTTTATTCCCAGAGTGTTGTTTTTATATTAAAAGAAGGTCATGCTCTGACTTCCTTTCCTGATAATGGGGATGCATTTGAACTAATCCATCCAAACTTTTCATCTCATATCCCTTATTGCCAAGAGGTGGGCAATTATAGGTGAATTTGGGGAAGAGATTTTGTTGGAAAACACTTATGACTGGATTCAGGAGCATGGTGCCTCAGCCAACTGAACTAATGCCTCAAATAACCTTTCCCTGAGTTAACATATATTATATGATAATATTAGCAAATACATCATTTTAAGCTTACCTGGTATTTTAGTCTACCAAAGCTGCCAGAATGCAACACACCAGAGACAGGTTGGCTTTTGATGAAAGGGGATTTATTTAGTTAAAAACATTTAGTTCTTCAGAGGAAAAGAAAACATAGTTCTCAGAGGAAAAGCAGCTAACTTTCATCTCAGGTTCTCTAGCACATGAAGGCACAGGGCGATGTCTGCTGGCCTTATCTCCTGGCTTCTGGGTTCCAACAGCTTCCGCCAGGTGGTTCCTTTTTGTATCTCCAAATGTCAAGGCTGAGCTGCAAGTGCTGAGATGAGGTATGTTGAGGTGCTTGGGTTGTGCTGCATTGAGCGCTCTTCTGATGTCTCTCTTTTAAGCCTCCAGCTAATTAATTAAACATCATTCACTGCAGAAGGCACTCCCCTTAGCTGACTGCAAATGTAATCAGCCATAGATTAGTTCACCATCACCCGCTAATGATTCAAGTCCACAGCAGCAGAACTAGGCATATCACCTGGCCAAGTTGACACCTGAACCTACCACCCCACCCCACTCCCACCCCGGTATGGTGAATTGAGTTGTGTACCCCAGTTTGGACATGTTCTTGGTCCTAGTCTGCATTTTAATGTGTGTGGACCCATTATAAATGAGATCACTTCAAGATGTTACTTCAGTTAAGGTGTAGCATAGCTGAATCAGATTGGACCAAGACCAAGGACAGCTGGCATTCAGCCTCAGACTGCCACAGTCTTTGGAGAAAAAACATTGCCTTACTGTTACCTCAGTTTTGGACTTCTCCTAACCTCAAAACCATGAGCCAATACATTTCTATTTTTAAGCCAGCCTATTGTATGGTATTTGTTGTTTTAGCAGCTAGGTAGCTAAAATACCTAGTATTTTTTTGAGGGCTGAAAAAATGCTAGGTATTTTTGTTTCTTGATTTTATCAAGTTTCTGATTATTTTTTCACATACTATGGCAGTTTAGTATAATAGATTTCACTCCATTGCCAGTTCATTATACTAATAGTCAAGAAACATGCAGAGAATAGAAAACAACTTTGTGTCTCTAACTCCATCCATTAGCCACCCATACACCTTTCCAGATGTAAAGAGTTACTAATCTAAGTGTTAAAATTCTTGAACCACGTCATTGGTAGTCACGGACAACATGTATTAAACTTCATTACCTTATAATTTATCTTTTTACTCCATGTGGCTGAATTTAGTTTTAGAACAGGGAGTTACAATCCCAGATAGACTTTAAGAGATGCTAGGACCATTAACAATAACAAACACTTCAATATATCTAGAGCACTTCAATCCAGCTACCATAGTAGCTACCAACTACCATTTGGATGTGGAGCAAAAAGCATTATTTTATTAGCATGGACCCACTTTTAAAAAGTGTTGCATTTTGATCTTCATTTTTGACTATTTGTTTGAGTGACTGGGTAGAGCAGAACTTTTTGCTAAGTGTTGTAGGATGTTGACCCTGAGAAATAAACATTTGTGGTTTTAAACCATTAAGAATTAGGATTGTTTGTCACCATAGCATAACCCTAGCCCAACTAACATAACCTTCTGTAGTCTGTTTCGAATTTCTGTTCACTTTTCTGTCTACATTGCTCATCTTGCCTGTCTTAATTTTCTCTTTGGCTGTGGTATGAGACATAGTCTTGTGTTCTTCCCTTTAACTACTAGTAGATGATTTTAGGTCTGACTTCTAGTTAACATAAAAGCTAGGTTGTCTCTTTGAATCCAAACTGAGAGAGGAAAAGAAGGCACTCCTAGGTAATTTTATTTTTAATGCTGGATATACATTAGAATCACTTGGCAACCTTTAAAAAAAAGTCTATGCCCCACTCCATCCAAGATCAATTCATTGGGCCAGGGATTGGGCAGGCATCAATATTTGAAAAGCTTTTGCTTCTAATGAGCAGCCAGAGTTGAACCCTTTTGTGGACAAATGTGAGAGACTCCATTATCTTGTAACCCTTCAAGAAAACTCTATCTTTTTCATTCTGAGAAACTGCTTAGACTTTAGAATTAATGAATGACATGTATCTTGTATAGCGTTATGATGGCAGGTAAAAAATCATCAGTACTATTTGTATATAGATTTTATCTTATTGTTATTTATTATATTACTTCCTTCTTGATTTTCTTGGTTAAAATTTGTCTCCTCCCAATATATTGTAAGTTCCGTGACGTCAGAGACTTCTCTGTCTTATTTATTGTGCAGATAATATGGTCTTTACACCCAGAGCAGTTGCAGACACACAGCTGGTGCTCAATAAATGCTTGTTGAATGAATTAAAGGTCACAGGAAACAGAAGTACAAGATGAGTAGCAATTGGGAAGAGAATTTGCCAAAATATAACAAAAATGTATATAATAAAACACATCATAGTAAAACATAAATACTGTAATGGAAAAATGATAAGTCAAAAGACATGAACAATTTGTAGAAGAAATGCAGATTATTAATAACTGTAAAAGTAAACATTTAAACTCATTGTGAGTAAAGATATTCAAATTAATATACTAGTTATGTACAGATTTTTCTATCAAATTGACAAAGATTATTTGAAGGTAATATTCAATGCTAAGTAGGGTACAGTCTGACAGGGAGTGCCAGTTGAAGTGCAAATTAGGATAACCCTTTGGGAAAACAGCTATGCATAGAGAGCCCTGAGAATGCTAATTCATATTGACCAAGAGCTCCCATTCCTAGAATCTTCCCTGAGTAAATAAAAGTAAATTATTTGATCCAATATTTGCATACATAGATATTTATCCTAGCATTTTTTAAATAGTAAAGATTGCAAACAGCCTGGTTCTTAGACAATAGGGGAATTTAAATATATCACAATATGCTCTCATAAGAGAAACTAATAAAACCTTTAAAACCATGATTGAAACTGTTAATGTTAGAGGAAAATGTTCTCATTGTAATATTAAGGGGAAATAGGTATAATAAAATACTGAACTTTTTGTTTTAAACATATAACTTTGTATAAAGTGACTTTAGGTTCTTAATTTGACTTTTAATTTCTCATAGTTTTCCTTGTTGCTTTGCAATTTCAAAACTTTCTACCTGATTATACTTCCATGTAATCTGACCATTAATAGTAGCAGATGTTTATAGAGCATGTTCTATCCATGGGAGATACTATTCTAAGCACTTTCCAGGGAATCCTATGAAGTAGATATGATTATTGTCCCCATTTTACAGGTGAAGAAGTATAGGCAAGGAATGATAAGACAGCTTTCCAATGTCATGCAACTCATAAGTGTAAGTCCATACTCCTAACTCCTGTAGGATTTTATTTTTTAATAAATGTAGGAATAGTTTTAGGTTCTGAGGATGTCTGTATTAGGGATCATACTTTGGACAGAGTTCATCCCAAATTTAGTTTTTTATGGAAGTAAAGGGATTTTAGACATCAAATGTGATTTCTTGCTTTTATTGATGAAAAATTATTTACATTTGCTTGGTTTACAAAGCATTTTATATATGCCATTCTGTTTCAAAATAGAAGCCCAGAGAAGTTACATGATCATGGTTCTAACCACTCTTAAGGCAGAGATGAAACACGGTCTGGTCCTTTTGGTCACTTTTCTCTACAACCACTGACTTGACTAGCAGCTTCCCTAACGACCTATTATGGATCAGACAGCATCTTCCACTCGGGGAATTTGCCTTTGGAATTCACCCAAATAGTCTTCAATGACTCCAAAACTATGAGCTCTTGTGTGGTTCTCTAAGTCAGGCTTCTCCTAACTAGAAGAGGGACAACAGTTTCAATTCATGGAATGTGTGTTCTGCCAGGAGTAGGCAATCTCCTCTTTACCAGGGAGTCCAGGGAAAGGCCTCTTCTGCTGCTTAATCTGTTATCTATCCACGTTTCTTCTGTTAGGGGCATCAGAGGCCCCTTCAGAGAAAAAGGGAGACTAGTGAGGAAAAAAAAAAAATCAAGCTTCTCAGGAGCAAGGGATTGAGTAGACTAAAGATTTGCTCATCCTCTGGTACACAGAGCACGTATGAAGTGCCATGTACTAATTTTACCCCAGGTTTTCCAGAGGTTTTCACTCAAGGATTTTGCCAGGCAGAGGGTGGATATACATATCTATGGTTAAAGCATCACCTCAAGCCAGCTCCTTGTCTTTACTCCCAATGCAATCAAAATGGCTGTGTGTATACCGATACAATTAATAATGATAGTGCTAAGATTTACTGGCTTTAGATATTTCTGAAGCTTCCACTTAGGTATCATTTTGTCTTCCTCTTTCAAACAAAATCGTCCTTGATATTTTTATTTAATAACATATCATTATGAACTTCTCCCAAGGCGGCGGTGAGATTTCCTTCATATTAGCTTCATTTAATAAGGAATTTTAGGATAATGAAGGATGAAAATTACAATATACATGTAAAAATTCTCCTATTAATGAAGCATAACATACTATTGGACCCTTCATGGAATTTTCCATCACCAAATCAAGGCTCATCATTCTACACCTGAGCACCACAATTCCTAGAGTTCCACGGCATGTTTTAATAAGAGAAATGCCCCCTTTTGTTTTATAAAACATCATTTTCCTTATCTGGCCATCTTTTTTCTTGCTAGTTTTTATTATGGTCAGAGACATTCATGTTTTCAAATATAAATTCCTTTTAGATATATTTTTTTCAACTGGAAGGGATGAGGTGTGGAAAGGGGTTTGACTGAGAAGTTGTTTAGTAAGTCTTGCCAGAAAATTTGCATTGGAAGGTGTTCAATGAAATCGTCCCTACGTTGGACTTATGATACAAACCATGACATCTTTAGCACAAACATCATGATATTTTGAGATGCTATTTATATATATTGTGACAATCCTTATTTCTTCTTATCTCAGTGGTGGACTGACATATTGGAGATCCTGTCGGAGAAAGGCAATGATTTATTAGTGCTGTCACTGATCTTCTTAGAATTAATTTCTGCCTGCTGTGTTCTCCTGCTGGACTTTGTGTTTGACCCTCTGTCTTTTATTTATAATTGTCCACAACTGTCTCACTCACTAAGCTGTCTGGTGAGAGAAAAGGGATGACAGTTTCTTTATGATTATACCCCATGTATTTAGCACAGAACCTAACATGTTAAAGGGACTCAATTGTATTGGTTGAATGGAATTGATTAGAATGATAGGATAAATATATTAATGCCCAGTAGTGACCTTAGTTTATTCTATGACTGACTAAGTACTTATCAATTCAGAAAAAGAGTGAAAAAAAAGTTTGAATAGATTTCAAATGTCAAAATCAGGTTTACTCTTGGGTATAAATTCACTGATTAAAGTTTTAAAAAGAATCTCATATTGATCACATAGGTAAACCCTGTAGATATTAAGAACTGAAAGCAATACAAAACCACATTTAAAAAAATGCAATGAAATAGGGGTACATGGAGTGGTTCAGTGGTAGAATGCTTGCCTGCCATGCGGGAGACCCGAGTTTGATTCCTGGCCCATGTACCCCCCCCCCACAAAATATATTGAAATAGAAATTTATAGCAAAAATTGAAACCAAAACAACTGAAAGCAGCTAAAAAGAAACTCTCTCCTGTGGGATACACAATTCTTAGGTCACGGAAGAGATCAAAACAAACTGAAGAATTTTTAGAAAATAAAGATACTGCATTGTAAATCCAAAGCTATGAGATATGGCTTAGAATATATATCCAGAGGAAAATTCTGACAGTAATTTTTTTTTTTTTTTTTTGGCATGAGCAGGCGCTGGGAATCAAGCCTGGGTCTCTGGCATGGCAGGCAAGAACGCTGCCTGCTGAGCCACCATGGCCCACCCAGTAAACATTTAATTTATTTAACATATAAGAATAAAATGCATTACTTAAATATTAAACTCAAGAAATTAGGAAAAGAAATGTTAACTCACAGAATAAAAGGAAAATAATTATTAAAATAAAGGTGTAAATTAAAAATTAAAAACGTGCTGAATGGTTTCCTGAAAAAAATCCTTGTTGAAAAACAAACAACGAAGGAGAAAAAAAAAGGAAAGGAAAACATAAATAGGAAGAAGAAAAAATATGTATATTGACTTAAGTAAAATATATATTTTTAAATGTTCAGTTTTCTTTGCACATCTTCATATTAAAGAATATGGAAAATTCCAAAATTAAGTAGTTTTTTTGGGAAATAAAAATGATAAAAATTTATCAGAAAAAAAGAAAGAAAATACAAATAAGCAAATAGCAATGAGATAAATTGGGGAGATTTTAAAAAATTCATCCCCATCCCTGACCTCTTACAAATAAACCAACAAAATAATAGAAGCCAGTAAATAACCCTTGAGATGCAGAGTGGTTTAGGAGGTGATACAAGATACTGATCCTCCCACTTCCCACATGAGCACATCTCCTGTTGTCTCCGAGCTCTCTCCTCTCCAGCCAATTGACTTCCTGGCTCTTCCTTCACTTCTTCAGAATCTCGGCACTAATTGCCTTGTCTTTCTGGAACACCTTTTCCCTTAAGTACCTGTACATTATTACTGGAATAAAATAGATGACAAACAATAATAGAGTAATTATTTAGCCTTTAGAAAAATGGGAGATTATATTTCCTATTTCACTCCTTATACTAAATAAATTTTTATGGAGATCAAAGCTTTAAAGATAAAAAAAATAAAAGCATAAAAGACCTAAAAGAAAACATAGGTTCAGAACTGATAGTTTGCACAAACCAGTATAGGCATATTAGTGGCATGAAATATAGACAGTTTTAATGTACAGATAGATCTAAACTCAAATAGGGGCAGTGGTAAATATTTTGAGGCTACTCTCGCACTGTTGTATAAATTTATATATGGGGAAAATCTTACTAAGCATGGCACAAGCAATTTTGTGGCAAAAATGTCAATTAATACCAAACTTAAAAACAATCACAACCTGAGAAAAATATTTGCAATAATAAACAAGACTAAGAATAAATATACAAAGAGATCTTAAATAATCTATACAAATAATTTATATAAATTACCCAGTAACTTTGGCAGGAATTAAAATGCAAATTAAAATAATACAATGTTCTCATCTAAAGTATTCTCAAGTATTAAAAGCATTGATATTCAGTGTTAGCAAACATGTAAAAGACATCTTTTTTGCAACAATAAAAGATGTAAAAGACATTTTCATTCATTTTGGGGAAAGGAAAAAATACCATAATCCTTTCCTAGAGAAATTTGTTATTAAAAATTTAAACTATACACCCCCTTTGACCCAGGAATTCCTGTAGAAAATTTACAGTACAGAAATATTCAGAAAAGTGCAAGTGCAAGAACGTTTATGTGAAAGAGGAAAGAAAATTTAAAAATTACATGTCTACCAATCTGGTATTAGATAAGTATTTTGTGCTACAGTCATAAAATATTCTGCTATTGTTTTTAGAGATGAGATTTATTGACTTGTACTAATGTAGAAAGATTTACATGATATATCATTAAATAAAAAGGATAAGCATCAACACATTATGTTTGGTAAGTTTCTCTTTCTGCAAAATACACATGTATAGCTTCTATCTAAACATACAACCCATGTACACACACACACACATATACAGATCATAAAATAGGAATTATGTTCATTATTATTCACTAATTCTTGGGTTTGGTTATTGTGGTGATCTGGAGCTATGTACACCAGAAAACATCTTCTTGAACTAATCCCTTCCTGTGGGTGTGAATACATTTGTGAGTAGGATCTTTTGATGAGATTATTTCAGTTAAAGCGTGACCCTAATCAATCAGGATATGTCTTAATCCTTTCACTGGAGTCCTTTATAAGCCAAATGAAATTCAGAGAAAGAAAAACGAAAGCCACAGAGGGAGTAGTCATAAGCTGAAGGTCAACTGGACCTAGAAGCTAGAAGAGAAGACAGAGGCCAGGAAAGGCACCCTGTGCAGTGCCATGTGACCGAGAAGCCAAGGACCAAGGACCCGGCAGCCAGCCCCAGAATGCCTGTCTTTGGGAAGAAAATATTGTCTTGATGATGCCTTGATTTGGGCTTTACCTAGTCTCGAAACCATGAGCTAATAAATTCCCATTTTTTAAGCCAACCCATTGCATCGTCTTTGCTTGAGAAGCCAACAAAACTATTTCTAAACCATACTTTTTAAAATGTTGCAAAATTTTAAGTGTGTGTATTTTTTTAAACTTTAGGCAAAACGTGCAGTTTTTAGAAAGGAAGCAGTAGTATAATGATATCCCTGAAATATATTTTAGGTGTTTGCTTCATATAACAGAGTTTCAGGACTACAAGTCAAGCTGAAGAATGTATAGTCTTTCTAAACATAGTTTCTGGTTTGCTCTCTGGGTAATAGATGGCAAATGTACAATCTGATCTTTCTTGTATGAGTTCTGAAACATATTGCCTTGAAGAAGATGAGCTCCAAGCAGAGTTTTACTTATTAACTTTTTTAAAAAGTAACTTTTTTTATTTGTGATTTTCCTTATTTTATCTTTTGAAACATTTTATTTCTATTGATGTTTGAAAAATATTCTACAAATAAATTGAGTGTGAGGAGTTTCATTAAAAGTATTTAGTAATATGTCTTTTTGAAATGCTAATATTTGGAACATCTTTAAACTTTTAGTTCACATCAGTCTCCTGGTTACACTGAATAAATTGGAACATTTCTACTTAGCCAGTTAACTTCCTTGAGGAGGAAGCTTTAGCAAGGAGCTTTTATCCTTACGTATACCCAAGTCACTTTATACATTTTAAAAGATCCTGTAATTCTACATGATTAAAAGTAATATCACATAATGAAAAATTATTTTTAAAAATAATAGCATGCAATTATTTGAGGAAATGCTAACTTGGAGACTGAGACTGTGATGGTAGCACAATACTGTAAATGTAATTAACAAAGCTGTGTATGAATATGGTTGAAAGAGGAACACTGGAGTCGTGTATTTCACCAGAAGGAAAGCTCAAAGGTGAAAACTGATATTGAATAATTTAGCAAAACCTAGCATAGACAATGATGGTGGTGGTTAATCGTATAAATATTAGGAAACTAGAACAAACGTACATCACTATTAGAAGGTATTAACAATTGGGTATATGGGAAAAATACAATTATTGTAAACTAAGATCTGTAATTAACAGTAACATTGTAATATTGCAATTTTCTTGCTTAATGATAACAAAGGCACTATACTAATAATAGGGGGATATAACAGGTATGGAATTTTTTTTCTTCGGAAAAAATGAGAATGTTCTCATGTTAACTGTCATGGTAAATGCATAACTACATGATTATAACAAGATCCATTGATTCTACACTTAGGATGGGATGTGTGGTGTGTGAATAAAACTGGTAAAAATAACAATAATAGGGGAGAATAAGGACTAAGAGGTATTTGGGGTTCTCCTTCTTACTTTTATTTCCCACTTTTGAGTAATGAAAATGTTCTAAAATTGATTTTAGTGTTGAATGCGGAACTATGTGATAATACTGAGCCATTGTATAGTTTGGAGGATTTTATGGTGTATGAATAGATCTCAATTAAATAATAAAAAATCATGCCTTTAAATATTCTGTGTTTCAGTTTTGCTAGCCCCACAATTTCATGAATGTATTGAATATTTATATTAATTTTGGATTTTGGAATTCCAAAGTATTTAGGATAGTGTTATTTATTTTTAATCATGTCTATTTTGGTCAATATTCTCCAAATTAACTTATGTATGTATAACTAAATTTCGCATAGGTTTCTATGCACAGATGGTTGATTTTTAAATTTTCTTTTTATAATTCCAGTAGGAAAGTTTATAGAGTATTAAACTAAGTTAAAGAATAAAATCTCTTTGTTAGATAAAATCTACTACTAAACTTTGGAACAGAATAGTTTAATTCAGACTCTTAGTTTTCTTGCTACTACTTTAACATCTTCAATGAGCCTCAAATTCTTCTAATAGAAATTCATGCATTAAAGAGACTAAACATTCTAGATAGCTTTCCTTTTTCTTTTTCTCCTTTTATCCCCGCAGGTAGATGGCTAATGGTTGTTTGTTGATTATCTGTAAGTTCAAAGTACTTGACATATATAAGCTCTGAAGCATTGAATGTTTTAGCTGCACGTTTGGGACTTGAAATAATTCTATGTTTAAATCTATTTATATCAAGCACATTCTGAGTTTCCTAATGTGCATTACAGGTAAAAACTTACTAAAAGTGAGTCTGTTCACCAGGTTTTTAAGAACATTGTTTAACCATTCATCTTCGGTTTTCTTTTGTCATGGTTTTCTCTCCTGGAGAAAAATTTTAGTTGCATGCTTAAAGATTGGTTTTTCCTTTCAAAGGGAAACTGTGATTCAGACAACTATTGCTGTTTGTGGCTTTATCTTTTTATGGTGGTTTTATCAAAGTCTTTGCTTAAGAAAAACCACCAGTTCCTTATTACCAAAGGCCAGTTTTGTCAATTAACCAATGTAGTCTTCAAGTGGCCTATTGGTTTGCTCCCCTTTAAAGAGGAGGGGCTGGGCTTGCTTAGAAGACTTGTCTATACCATCTCAAAAGAGCAGGTGGGTGGACAACAATACAGTAAACACTGCTTTGATACCAGAATAGTTATGATGTACTACATGTATATAATCTGCATCATCACCCATAAGAAGGTAATAGACATTGACAGAGGCAGAGAGAAGTGGTTCAGGATCAAATGAAGAGTAGGATGAGATATTTTTTTCCTCCTCAAAGAATATGCAGGATCTAATTTTATCACTGCAGTTAAATGAACCCTGTCTGAAATATATCAGATATTCCATGATTAGGCAAAAAGCCTGGTTGCAGTTAGGTTAACATGTTAAAATCACCTGTAAGGAAAGGCAAGATGTATTTTTATTGAAACAAATGGTGCTTTTGAATGTATTATATATATATATATATATATAAATTGTATAGTACAGTATAGTATAGCATATATGCAAAGCAAAAAAATAAAAAAGCAATAGTTTTCAAAACCCTCTTCAACAAGTAGTTACAGGACAGATCTCAGAGTTTGTCATGGGCTACCAAACGATTCCTCATATTTTCCCTTCTAGCTGCTCCAGAATGTAGGAGGCCAGAGGGCTTAAATATTTTTTTATTATCAGAATCAACTTTTTTTCCGTCTTTTTTTTGTGAAAAATAACATATATACAAAAAAGCTATAAATTTCAAAGCACAGCACCACAATTCATTGTAGAACATATTTCAGAGTTTGACATGGGTTACAATTTCACAATTTTACATTTTTACTTCCAGCTGCTCTAAAATACAGGAGACTAAAAGAGATATCAGTTTAATGATTCAGCATTCATATTCATTTGTTAAATTCTATTTTTTTCTGTATAACTCTACCATACCTTTGATCTTTCCATCCCTCTCTTTAGGGGTGTTTGGGCTATGGCATTTCTAAATTTTTCATATGGTAAGGGTCTGTCACTAATATGGGGTAGGGAGATAGAACTATCTGATATTCTGGAGAGGTTGGGGTTGGTTTCAGGATTTATCTGGACCAGGGACCCATCTGGAGGTTGTAGGTTTCTGGAAAGTTACTTTAGTGCATGGAACCTTTGTGGAATCTTATATACTGCCGTAGGTGTTCTTTAGGATTGGCTGGAATGGTTCTAGTTGGGGGTTGGCAGGTTATGATAGGTAGCAAGGTCTAACTGAAGCTTGCATAAGAGCAACCTCCAGAGTAGCCTCTGAACTCTATTTGAACTCTCTCTGCCACTGATACTTTATTAATTATACTTCTTTTCACCCTTTTGGTCAGGGTGGAATTGTTGATCCCATGGTGCCAGGTCTGGATTCATCCCTGGGAGTCATCTCCCATGTCACCAGGGAGACTTTCATCCCTGAATGCCATGTCCCATGTAGAGGAGAGGGCAATGATTTCACTTGCAGAGTTGGGCTTAAAGAGACTGAGGTCACATCTGAGCAATAGAGGAGGTCCTCCAAAAGTAACTCTTAGGCATGCCTATAGGTAGTCTAAACTTCTCCATTACTTACATAAGCTTCACAAGAGTAAGCCTCATTATCAAGGGCATGGCCTATTGATTTGAGTGTCCCTAAAATTTGACACAGTATCAGGGGATTCCCTGATGGTAAGGTCTAATCGTTCTATATTTTTCTCCCATCCCTCAGGAGATTTTCCAATATTTTTTGATTATCTGCTTATTATACTTTAGGATGTACCCAGGTATTTCAATAATCTAAACAGGATTAAAGGATCTCTTTCTTATTTTGTGCTCCCTGTGTTTCAGTTGGTCAAATGAGCTATACAGATAGGTTAAATTAGATTATGCACTACAGAAAATTTCAGTTACAGACCAAATAAACTTTCTTCCATTGGTCTCAAAGAGTATGTGTGGTTCTGTCTTCCTTTCCCCTATGTTCTGAATTACTTTAACCCCAACCTGTTCAGCTTCATTCCTATCTCTAAATATCAGGTTATATACATAAAACAGACTCTCAAAATCCAGAAATAATAATTACCACTCTGGACTTAATGGGTCTGCTCTAAAAGCTTACAAACTAAGCCCCTGTTTTCTTATAAGCATGTTCTAAAGTTGACCATACCATTCTTGTTCTTTTGTTTCTGGCTTATTTTCTGTCACCAAATGTCTCACATGTTCATTCACATCGTTGCATGCCTCACAACTTTGTTCCTTTTTGTAGCAGCACAACCTTTGTTCATAAGTATACACCATTGTTCTCCAATCTACTTCTTCATTAGTGTATCCTTCAGTCACCTGCATTCATTAGGCATCATGTAGAGGGCCCAAAGTCCACAGTCCATCAACATTCTCAATATTAGATAATTTCATTGTTCCCAAGAGAAAAAAAAACAGTAAACATACCCTCGCCAAATAGGAGATTTTCACCTCCTCTTAACTCTTGTCCCTCCCCCCATTATTTATCTCTGCTGTTGCTGTGGTAGTGCTGAATGGTTTCCTTTTGACCATAGCTCATAGCATGCAATAGCAGTTTTCCACCCTGGACTTAAACAGTCTTTATACAGGAGTCATTGATTGTATGTATATATATTTTTAAACTATGCTATGAATACTCTAATTATTAAAGAATGATAAACTCTATTAAATTATAAACATAATACTAAGTTATAGGCATTTGGTTCATTTTATCTTCTGATTAATTTTACATAGCTTCATGATAAAAATTAAGTTGACTTTTCTGACTTTGTGATTGAGGTTCCTTTTTTAATTCATGACTTACTGTCAGTGCATACAATGATGTTGTCTTCCTTAGACTATAAATGTTTAAAAGACAAAGCTCTACCTGATTACAATTCAGTTAAAAATGAATTAAACCAGATATACAAAATAATTGCCTGAAGACAGTTCTACTTTTCCATCTGCTACTTTAGGCATGTAGATTCAAGTTTATTGGAAACTGCTTTGTTCAATATCAAAATTACATCATGTGTCATATACATGTCTATTATTTTTTATGGTGTTAGTACATTAGAACTTTTTTACTAATATGATATTGAAAAAGATGTTTGTAATAGCAAATGTGCTGACTAATTCTAGATTAAGAGTATTTTGCAGATTGTTTTTGCCTTTTTAGATAATTTTTAGATGTCAGAAATTGTTCACTGCCTATTAATTTATCACTATTTTTTAATTTTTAACTTCTTAAAATTGTGAAATATAACATATATGCAAAAAAGCAAGAGATTTCAAAATGCATTTTAACAAATAGTTATAGAACATATTTTAAAACAGTTCCACAATTTTAGATTGTCTCTTCTAGCTTTTCCAAAACACTGGAGACAAAAACAAATATCTGTATAATGATTCAGCAGTCATACTCACTTGTTAAATCCTATCTTCTCGTTATAATGCCTTCTTCTCCTTTGAACCTTCTCCTGATTTTTAGGGATATTTGATCTATGCCCATTGTAACTTTTTCATGTTGAAAAGGGGTGTCAACAAAATGGGCTAGGGGGATGGAACTAGTTGATATTCTTGGAGAGGCGATCCCTCTGGGTTTTAGGACTTATTTGGCCTAGGAAACTTTTGGAGGTTATAGGCTTCTGGAAAGTAAACTGAGTGCCTGAAACTTTTTGGAATATCAGATAGAGCCCTAGGTGATCTTTAGGGTAAAAGGAATGATGTCGGTTGGGGTTTGGCAAACCGTGGCAATTAATAATACCTGGTTGAAACTTGTAGAAGAGTAGCCTCCAGAATACCCTCTTGACTCTATTTGAACTCTCTTAGCCACTGATACTTTATTTTGTTACATTTCTTTTTTCCCTTTTGGTCAGGAATGCATTGTCGATCCAATGGTGCCAGGGCCAGGCTCATTCCTGGGAATCATGTCTCTTATTGTCAGGGAGACTTTCACCCTGAATGTCATGTCCACATACAGAGAGGGGAGGGTAATGATTTTCCTTGCAGAGTTGGACTCACTAGAGTTGGAGAGAGAGATGTCATATCTGAGCAACAAAAAGTTTTCTGGAAGTTACTTTAGGCATAAGCCTATAGGTAGGCTTAGCTTCTCTGCTAAAGAATTAAGTTTCATAAGAGTAAGCCTCAAGGTGAAGGGCTTAGCCTATTAACTTGGGAGTCCTTAATGCCTGAGAGAGTATCATGGGTTTCCCAGGGGGAAAGTTTAATAGCTCTCTATATTTTTTCCCTTATCTCTCAACAGACTTTGCCAATACTTTTTGATTATCTACCTAATAAACTCTGGGATATATCTAGATAGTACATTAAGGCATACAGAATTACAAACCCTTGTACCCATTCTGGACTCCATGTGTTTGGTTTGTTTAAATGAGCTATCCAAGCATGTTGAGTTAAATTGTATGCTATAGAAAATTTAGGTTTTGGACAAAATAAACCTCTATTTCTTCATCTATCTTCATACAGTAGGTGAAGTTCTAACATCACAGACAGTATCATCTTTTGCCCCATTATTCTGATTTACCTTAGACCCAACCAGATTACCTTTGTACTTACCTCTAATTGAAATCTGATCTCTTTTTCGGTATCTCTAACAGTTGTTGCATGCAGCAGTGCTGACTTTCAGAACTGCAGAACTCCAACTCTTGAGTCTTAGGTGTCACAAAGGCACCCAAAGTTCCAGGGAGATATAGCGAGTTATACAAATTCAGTACAGCATTTCAGAATCTAGAAATAACACAATTCTGGACCAAAGGTGACTACTATAAGAGCTTACAATCAAGGTCCCAGTTTTCTTATATTTTCTGAAAGAGACGATACAATATTTGGTCTTTTGTTTCAGCTTATTTTGCACAAGATTATATCTCCAAGATTCATTCACCTTGTTGCATGCCTCATGACTTCTTTTCTTTCTGTAGCTTCACAATATTCCATCATATGTATACAGTTTGCCTTTTTGCTTCTCAGTCAATGTATACTTGACACCTCCATCCATTGGGCATCAGGGATAATGTCCAAAATAAACAATTCATATCTCACAGTATCCTCACTTAGTTGTACAATCATCATCACTCTCAATTTTAGGCAATTTTTATTGCTCCAAAGAGAAAAATAATAGATACGCACATCCTAACCAGATAGAAAATCTAAACCTCTCCTTAACTCTTATCTGAACCACTTGCTCCCTCTACCAATTACTTATCCCTGGTATTGCTGGACTATTTTTTATGTTTTCCTGTTAGCTGTAGGCCATTGTATGCAATAATAGTTTCTCTTAAACCCCTCTATTATTTACTCTATATACAAAATTCATACCTTTAAGTAGTTCATGCAAGAATTTATTCATATTTGTAGTATTAATTAGTGTGATACATGACTCTATACAACCTCTTTCAATTATACTCCCCTTCAATATGGCACTATTACTTAGAACCACATGAAAGAGCTACCATCACTTCTATCCATATCCTTACACTGAAGTTCAACCTCATTAGGTAACCGTTCACCTATCTCTAGCTTCTGTGTATCTCTAGGTCCCCCATATTCTACATTATAAGCCTCCGAGTTTACCCTTACAAGGGTCATAATAGTAGAATCATACACCATCTATCCTTTTGTGTCTAGCTTATTTCACACAAAATTATATTTTGTTTCATCCATGTTGTCATATGCTTCTGAATCTCATTTTATCTTGCTGCTGTAAAATATTTCATAGTGTTTACTCCATTTTGTTTTACCACTTGTCTGTTGATGAGCACTTGGGTTGTTTCCATCTTTTGTCAATTTTGAATAATGCCGCTATGAGTATCAGTGTGTGAATGTCTGTTTGTGTCCCTGTTTTCAGCTCTTCTAGGCATATACCAAGTAGTGGTATTGCCAGGACATAGGACAACTTGATATTTAGTTTTCTGTGGAACTGCCAAACTTTCTTCCACAGTGGCTGTATCATTATAAATTCCCACCACCTGTAAATACGTGTTACAATTTCTCCACATCCTATCTAACATTTGTAGTTTCTTGTTTGTTTAATAGCAGCCATTCTAATGGATGTGAGGTGATAATCATTGTAGTCCTGATTTACATTTCCCTTACAGCTAATGAAGATGAGCATCTCTTCATGTGCTTTTTAGCTATTTGATTTTTTCTTCATAAAAATGTCTATTATATCTTTTTTTCCCACTTCATAATTGGAATGCTTGTTCTTTTCTAGCTAAGTTGTATGATTTCTTTATGTAAACAGGATATCAAACCTTTATCCAGAATGTGGTTTCCAAATATTTTCTCCCATTGATTTGGCTGCCTCTTCATCTTTTTGATGAAGTTCTTTGTGGCTCAAAAAACGTTTGATCTTGAGGAGTTCACCTTTATCTATTTTTTCTTTCATTGCTGGTGTTTTGGGTATAAAGTATACGATGTTACCTCCTATTAGTAGGTCTTAAAGATGTTCCTTATATTATCTTCTAGGAGTTTCATGGTACTTGCTCTTATATTTAGGTCTTTGATCCGCTTTGAGTTAATTTTTGTATCAAGTGTACGGTCGGGGGTCTTCTTTCATTCTTTTGGCTATGCATATCCAGTTCTTCCATGCCCAGTTATTGAAAAGACTATTCCATCCCAGTTCCATGGATTTGGGGCCTTGTCAAAGATCAACTGACTATAGATTTGGTGGTCCAGGTCTGCACTCTCAATTCGATTCCATTGGTTAATACTTCTATCTTTGTGCCAGAGATTCTATACTGTTCTGACCACTGTGACTTTATAATAAACTTTAAAATCAGGAAGTGTTTGTCCTCCCACTTCACTCTTCTGTTTTTTTTTTTTTAGGGTATTTTTAGCTATGTGAGGTCTCTTTCCTGTACCAATTAAATCTGATAACTAGCTTTTCCAAGCCTTCAAAGTAGGTTATTGGAAATTTGATTGATAATGCATTGACTCTATAGATCAGTTTGGGTAGAATTGACATCATAGTGACAACAACCTTCCTATCCATGAGCACGGAATGTCTTTTTACAAATTTATATCTTCTTTGATATTTTAGCAATGTTTTCTAGTTGTCTGGGTACAGGTCCTTTACATACCTAGTTAAGTTTAGTCCTATATACTTGATTCTTTTAGTGGCTATTTTGAATGGACTTTTTGTCCTTAATTGTCTCCTCAGTTAGGTCATTACTTTTGTATAGAAACATTGCTGATTTTTGAACATTAATCTTATACCCTGCAATTTTGCTGAATTTGTTTATTAGCTCAAATAGCTTTGCCAGAGATTTCTCAGGATTTTCCATGTATAATATCAAGTCATCTGCAATAATGAAGGTTTTACTTCTTTTTCTGTTTGGATGCCTATTATTTTTTTCTTGCCTGGTTGCTCTAGCTAGAATTTAAAATACAATGTTGAATAATAGTAGTGATGATGGGCATCCTTGTCTCATTCCTGATCTTAGGGGGAATGCTTTCAATCTCTCACCATTAAGTACAATGCTAACTATGGGTTTTCATATATGTTCTTTATGATATTGAGGATATTTCCTTCTATTCCTGCTTTTTGAAATGTTTTTATAAGAAAAATGTGCTAGATTTTGTTGAATGCTTTTTTAGCATCAATCAAGATGCTCATGTGGTTTTAACCTTTCAATCTGTTAATGTGCTGTATTACATTAATTGATTTTCTTGTGTTTGAACCACCCATGCATTGCTGGTATAAACCCCACTTGGACATGATAGATAATTCTTTCAATGTATCAGTGGATTCAATCTGCTAGTTTTTTTTTTTTTTTTGAGAATTTTTGCATCTATGCACATTACAGTGATTAGGCTGTTGTTTTCCTTTCTTATGTCATCTTTATCCAGTTTTAGTATTAGAGTAATGTTAGCTTCATAAAATGAGTTGGGTAGTGTTCCTTTTTCCTCGATTTTTTGGAAGAGTTTGAACAGGGTTGGTGTTAGTTTTTTTTTTTGGAATGTTTGATAAAATTCCCCTCTGAAGCCATCTATCCCTGGGCTTTTCTTTGTTGGAAGATTTTTGATGACTGATTGAATCTCTTTACTTATAACTGGTTTGTTGAGATCATCTATTTCTTCTCGAGTCAATGTAGGTTGTTCGTTGTGTTTCTAGGAATTTGTCCATTTCATTTAAGTTGTCTAGCTTGTAGGCATATAGTTGTTCATAATATCATCTCATGATTTTGCTTTTCTTCAGGGTCCATGGTAACAATCCTCTTCTGATTTCTGATTTTGTTTATTTGCATCCTCTCTCTCTTTTTCTTTGTGCCTAGCTAGGGGTCCATTGATTTTATTGATTTACTCAAAGAAAAAAAAATGGTTTTACTGATACTTTCTGTTGTTCCTTTTTACTTCTGCTTTAGTCTTTATTATTTCCCTTATTCCCTTTGCTTTTTGGTTAGTTTGCTGTTGTTTCTCTAATTCCTCCAGGTGAGCAGTAAAGTCCTCAATTTTTGCTTTTTTTTTTTTTTAATACAGACATTTAGGGCAATAAATTTTCCTCTCAGCATTGCCTTTGCCACATCCCATAGGTTCTGATATGTTGAATTCTCATTTTCATTCATCTCCAGATATTTATCAATTGCTCTAGCAATTTCTTCTTTGACCCACTGATTGTTTAAGAATGTGTTATTTAATCTCTGTATATTTCTGAACATTCTGGTTCTTTGGTGGCTATTGATTTCTGGTTTCATTCCATTGTGGTCAGAGAAAGTGTTTCCACTAATTTCAATCTTTTTAAATTTATGGAGACTTGTTTTGTGCCCCAGCATATGAACTATCCTGGAGAGCATCCCATGAGCACTAGAGAAGAATGTATACCATATACCAAGGTATACCATGGTATTTTGGGGTGTTATAATATATATACGTCTGTTAGGTCCATGTCATTTATCACACTGCTAAAGTTCTTTATTTCCTTGAAGATCCTCTCTGTGGTTGTTCTTTCCATAGATGAGAATGGTGTATTGAAGTGTCCCCCTATTATTGTTGAAATGTCTGTTGCTCCCTTCACTTTTACCTAGGTTTGATTCATGTACTTTGGGGCTCCTTGATTGGGAGCATAAACATTTATGATTTCCATTCTTATTGGTGCATTGCCCCTTTTATTAATATGTAGTGTCCTTCCTTGTCTCTTTTGATGTTTTTACATGTAAAGTCTATTTTGTATGATATTCGTATAGCTACTCCTGCTCTCTTTTGTTTACAGCTTGTATGTGAAATCTTTTCCCATCTTTCACTTTCAATTCATTTGTATCCTTGTGTCTAAGATGAGTCCCTTGTAAGAAGCATATAGATGGATCATATTTTTTAATCCATTCTGCCAATCTATATATTTTAATTGGTGAGTTTAGTCCATTAACATTCAAAATTAATACTGTAAAGGCAGTTCTTTAATCTGCCATCTTATCCTTTGGTTCTTATTTGTCAGAACTATATATTCTTTTCCCTCCCTCGTTTTCTATCCTTTAAATTACCTTAACTGACACTCTTCAATTTTGTGTCCTTCTCCAGACCTCTCTCTCTCTCTCTTTTTTTTTCAGGCAACAGAACTCTCTTTCGTGTTTCTTGTAGGGTTGGTCTCTTATTGACAAATTTTCTCATCCTTTTTTTATCTGTGAAAATTTTAATTGCTCCCTCGCTTTTGAAGGGCAACTTAGTTGGATAAGGAATTCTTGGCTGGAACCACAGAACCTTAAATATATTATTCCACTGCCTTCTCGCCTCCATGGTGCCTGTTGAGTAGTCAGAAAGCAGTCTGATGTGGTTTCCCTTGCATATGGTGAATGAATCACGTTTCTCTTGCTGCTTTTTAGAACTTTCTGCTTCTCTTCAACATTTGATAGTCTGATTAGCATTGGTCTCAGAGTGGGCCTATTTGGATTTATTCTATTTGGGTTTCATTGGGATTCTTTGATTTGCTTATTTGTATCTTTTCTAAGGGCTGGGAAGTTTCCCCCCATTATCTCTTCAACTAATCATCCTAGCACTTTACTCTTATCTTCTCCTTCTGAGTCACCAATGATTCTTATATGTGTGCGCTTTGTGCTGTCCACTGTTTCCCTGAGATCCAAATCCAGTTTTTCCATCTTTCTTGACATTTGTTCTTTTGTGTGCTTGAACTCAATTGATCTCTTCTAGATCACTTATTCTTTCTTCTGCTTCTTCAAATCTGCTGTTTGTGTGTTTCTAGTATATTTTCAATTTGGTCCATAGTACTTTCATCTCTGTGAGATTTACTGTTTTTCTATTTATTCTTTCAAATCCTTCTTTATACTCTTCTAGTGTCTTCTGGATATCCTTTATGTCATTGGCCAACACATTGAATTTATTTAGGAGATTTGTATGAACATCTTTGATTAGTTGTTCCAAATTCTGTCTCTGGTGTTTTGATTTGGTCATTTGTTGAGCCATATCTGCCTGTATCTTCATGTGCTTTGTGATTTTCTTTTGTCTTTGAGGCATTTAATAATCTTGATAAGGTCATTTTGAAAGTTGATTTCCCCTTACTCATCTACGGGTTTGTATGTGCTTGAGTTTGTGTTGAAGGTCTTCTTTTGAACTTGATTTGTCAGTAAATCCCTACCAAACCAAGACCCAGTCCTTATGCAAAGGATGCAACTGTACTTGAAGATCTGTTCAAAGCTAGGCAGATAGGCAGTTTGCCACACTGCAGTTTCCACCTCTTCCCAGCAGATGGTGGTATTGGGCCACATTTCTCCCTCAGACCCACCTCTCCCCAACTGCAGTAGCCAGCTGAGCTGGATGGAGACCCAGAACAATTCTAGCCAAGGCTGCTTGTCTGTAACCCTGGGGCTGGGTGTGGGCAACGTGCACCTTAGCAGAGACTTTACTTGTTGACCTGATGGTTCTGATGTCCCCTATGCTCCTGCTTAGAATGACTTTGAGCAGTGAGACTGCATATTTCAATACCCTTGCCCACCACCAACCCAGAAATGCCTGGAGGTTCAGTACAGCACAGATCCGGTGTGGTGTGGCTCGCCTCCTCATGCCCACCTCTCCTTCCATGCAAACTGAAGCCTCTGGGCCTCTCTGGAGGAAAGGAGAGCAGTATCAGGAACCAACAAGATTCTTTCACCTGTCAGCTGTCAGGCCAGCACCACTCTGCACCTCTCCTGGGAGAAGAGACCCCCAGTCTCTGCCAAAAAATCAGGTGCTCACAGCAGCCTATCTCAGGGATCAGGGACAGGGGCTGTGCACTGGCTGGGTGGTCTCCTACACAGCAAAAGCAAGTCTGCTAGCTTCTAGGTTCCCCACTGGAGCTCCTGGCTTTGGAGCTGTGAGGGAAGATCTCCCAAGCTAGCTGCAGGGGTAGTGTGGTGAGCATTGTCTCTGCTTCTTTGGGAACTGCACATTGTCTCTGGTGGGGTCATGAACAAGCACACTTACTCCATTCTCTCCATCCAAATTTCTCTACTTTTCATCCAGGACCTCCCTCTATAGCATTGAAGACCTTCTTTGGTCACTTGCAACTGGAACTGCAGCCCCAGTTGTTTTTCTGTCCCTGTTCCATGGAGCAGGGGTGACCTCAGCCTATCCTATTCTGCCACCTTCCCAGAAGACTATTAAAATTTGTAATAGTTACTATGGGTTACATTATTAATTGAAGTTATATTCTGCTACAATAATACAGTATAGTGAAGTTTGAAAATCATTTTGCTGTCTTTCTTCAGTGTTTTAGTATATCATGATCTTCACATTTTAATTGTGAGATAGCACAATATGCTTCAAGCTTCAGTAGACTTAAGGATATGGGTTCCAACCTTGGACATTCCATGACCTACTGTATTATTGAAGATAATTTTCTGGAATCCAGTATTTATATAAAGACTTGACTCACACCTTAACCTCAGTATTTGTATTTTCTTAAAATTCTAATTTTGAAATGTGTTCAAACTTACAGTATAATTAGAAAAATAATATAAACCCCATACAGAGAACTCCAACAAACCCCTAACCCCTCAGATCAATTTTAACTTTTACCACATTTACTGTAGCAAATACCTATTCTATCCATTCCATCCATCTATCTATCTATCTATCTATCTATTTATCTATCTATCTATCTATCTATCTATCTATCTATCTATCTATCTATATCTATCTATCTATCTATCTATCTATCTATCTATCTATCTATCTATCTATCTATCTTTCTATCTATCTTATTATCTGTCTGTCTGTCTGTCTATATGTCAGTCTACTTCACGAGTGAAGTTGTATATAGCAAACTCCTTCATCACTTAATACTGTCACAAACATTTCCTAAGAGCAGGGATATTCACTTATGTAGCCATCTTAAGTGCAGTTAGCAAGTTCAAGCAATTTAACATTGGTATAAAGCTTATAATCTATATTCCAATTTTTCATGTGTCCCAATAATATCCCCTTGAGCCTTTTCTCCTCCCCAGCTAGATCCCATCCCATATTATGCATTTCATTTCATTGTCATTATCTCTTTAGTTGCTCTTTCTTTCATTTTTTAATTCTGGTAAGATTTACAATATGAATTTCCTATTTAAACCAGTCCCAAGCCTACAGTTAAAAGGATTATTAACATTCGCAATATTGTGGTACCGTTTTAATCTCCTAAATGGCTCAAAGCAAATACCATGAAATGGGTTGGGTTAAACAATGGGAATTTATTCACTTACAGCTTGAGGCAAGGAAAATGTCCAAATCAAGACATCATTAATGTGATGCTTTCTTCCGAATGACCAACTGCTGGTGTTCCGTGGCTCCCCTGCCACATGACAAGGCACATGGTGGCATCTGCTGGTACCTTCTGTTCCGGGTTTCATTGATTTTGGCTTCTGTGGCTTTCTCTCTCATTTCTGAATTTCATTCAGGATTCAATAGTAGGGTTAAGTCCCATTCTGACTGAGATGGGTCACACCTTACCTGAAGTAGCCTCAATGGAAGATTCTATTTACAATGGGTTCACACCTGCAGGAATGGATTACCTCTAAGAACCTTTTTCTGGAGTTCATACAGCTTTAAACCACTACAAGAACCCAATTCTAAATTTTTTCCATCTCCCCAATAGAACCCCTAAACCTATTACGTATTAAATTTGCATTTCTCTGCTTCTCTCCTCCCACCCCTGCCTCAGGCAACTTATTCTATGAGCTTGCATATTATATCATATTTTCTTTGTAGTGACCATGAGGCTTAAATGTAACATTTTAAATCTATAACAATCATGCTTGCTTTGATACCAACTTAACTTCAGTAGTATGCACAAATATGTTCCTATATAACTTTATGCAGTTCTGGTAAAAAAAATTACATGTTTATGCAATTTAAGTCCCAAACCACTGATTCATTATTATATTTTATGCATTTGCCTTTTAGATCATGTGGAAAGTAACCAGCAGTTACAAACCCAAAATACAATAAAACTGGCATTTATATTTACCCATGACATAACCCTCATGAATGATCTTTATTTCTTCGTGTGACCTCTAACTATTGTATATTGCTCTTTCTTATCAATCTGCAGAACTCTCTTTAGAATCTCTCAGAGGGCTGGACTAGTGGCGACAAACTTCCTCAGCTTCTGTTTACTTGAGAATGTCTTAATCTTTCCCTCATTTTTGAAAGACAGCTTTATAAGATATAGAATTCTTGGTTGACAATTTTTTGGTATTCAGCACATTAAAGATTTCATGTCACTGCCTTCTTACTTCCATGGTTCAGATGAGAAATTGACACTTCTATGTGATACATTGTTCCTCTCCTGCAGCTTTCAGAATTCTCTATCTTTTGCATTCTAGAATCCGATTATAATATTGCGTGGCATTGCCTATTTGATTAAACTGTTTGGAGTTCATTAAGTGCCTTGGCTGTGTGTATTTATGCCTTTTGTTAAATTGGAGATGTTTTTAGCGGTTATTTCTTTGGCTAGTCTCTCTGCATATTTCTCTCTTTCTTGTCCTGGACCTCTCGTACATTGACACACATGACGGTGTCCTAGCATTTCCTCAGGATCTGTTCGTTTGTCTTTATTCTTTTTTCTTTCTGCTTCTCAGACTGAATGTTTCATTTGTCTTATATTCAAGTTCTCTGATTCTTTTTCTGCTTGCTCCAATCTGCTGTTCAGCCCTCCTAAGGAATTTTTAATTTATGTAACTGTGATCTTCAGTTCTGCTAGGTTCTGTTTTATAATTTCCATCACTCTATTGATATTCTCTTTGTCTTCACCTGTTGTTTTCCTGGTTTTCTTTAGTTATCTTTCCATATTTTCCTTTAGCTCTTTATTTTCCTATAGTTCATATTTCCTTGAATTCTTTTTTCATATTTCCTTGAGCATATTCAAGATAATTTTTAAAGTCTTTGTCTGGTATGTCCCAGGTCTGGGTTCTCTTAGTTGATGATTTCTAAGGTTTAATTTTCTCCTTTGCCTGGGCTATCACTTCCTGTTTCTTTTTGTATTTTGTAACCTTTTGTTGAAACCTGAACATTTTGATATATTAATGTTATTACTGAAATTTAGACTCTGTGGAGTCTGTTCTTCAAACTTGTATACAGCTAGTATTATGACTGAGATTTCCTTCAACGCCAGGAGCAAAAAAAAGTATATGGTAAGGGCAAGCCACGATGGCTCAGCAGGCAGAGTTCTCGCCTGCCATGCTGGATACCTGGGTTCGATTTCCAGTGACTGTCCACGTAAAATAAATAAATAAATAAAGTAGATGGTTTGAAAAAAAAAAAAACAGAAAACATCTTTTCCAGTCTTTGCAGACTGACCTGTATTAGTGCTCTCCTTCAGGATTTATCCACACAAAGGGTTATATGGGAATAGCTCTAAGCCTAAAGTATAGGGGCCTCCCTGATCCATTCTTGTGGGTGAGTTCTTGTTAAGAATAACCTCCAGAATGACCTCTCGGTTCTATTTGAAATCTCTCAGCCACTGAAACTTTATTTTTCTTCATTTCTCTTCCTCTTTTTGGTCAAGAAGGCTTTCTCAATTCCATGAGGCCAGGTCCAGGCTTGTCCCAGGCAGTCATGTCTCTCACTGCCAGGGAGATTCGCACCTCTGGGAGTCATGTCCCAGATAGGGGGGAGGGCAGTGAGTTTAGCAGCAGCATTGGCCTAGAGAGAGAGAGACCACATCTGAATAACAAAAGAGATTCTCTGGGGGTAACTTTTATATTCTACCACATTTAAGAATCTTTTTCTTATTATTGCAGTTCTTTGGTTGCTTTCAGAAGTTCTGAGAGATGTTTCTGCTAGTTCTACCTGATTGTTCAAAGTTTCTGTGGGGGGACAGAGCCCAGAAGCATGTCACTGCACCATCTTGATAAGAGTGGGCTCAAACTTAGTATTTTGACACTTTGATTTATTAAAGTCTGTGTGAGATGTTTTGCATTTAATTGTTTCTATTGACAGATAAAGTGCCAAATTTGCCAGTGATTTACATTTTATGTCAAACTATACAGTTATAGTTAGAATAACATCACTTAATCTTTTCCATTCTTATAAACTAATTTTGAGTCAGAAAGAAAAATTTGTAATTTACAGGAGTAAACTTGAGAAATAGTTCACATTTTTGAGTATTATTTTATGTATGGATTTAGAAAAAGGGTTGAGAACTTCAGGAGATAGTTCAGATTGCCAATAAGGCTCTCTATTCTGCAACTTTCCATGATCTCATTATTCTATTATAAATATTCCCCATTCTTCATGTCAAGAATCAAAGGAATCCAAAATGTCCTCAAAATCACTTCATCTACTACACTAAGCGTATTTTTCTTTTTATCCATTCAATGACAATTTCAGTATTATATATTTAGAATAGCTTGTTCTCTTTAGAATAGTAGCAACCCCATTTGTTGTGGACACAGTTTTTAGCAGCTACAAACTCAAATCTCAAAATAAAAAAAATTCTAACTTTGAACGGTGAAAAAAATTGCTGAGGAGAATCAAAGATACAAAGATAAAAAGATAATAAGAAATGCAATGTAATTATTTAGCTCACCGAACTGAAGAAATGAACATTCTCACTGGATGTTAAATAGAACTTAAATCTTAGCAAAACTAAAGAGGACAGAAATGGGGAGAGGGGAGTACTGGTGGGAACGTGGGGGGATAGGAACACAAGGAAAGTTGAAGTGAGTTTGGGGATAAGAAATGGGGAAAAGACAGGTTGCCACACTGAACAGTGGTGGGAGTGTCTTCGGATAATAATGGAAGAGAGTGAGAGAAACATCCATTAGAACACTGCAATATCCTGAAGACATTTAATGTAAGGGCAATTTAAGTTTTGTATAGCTCAGTAACCCTCAAGGGATTCTTAGTGTTAATTCAAGACTGAAGCTTACCAATCAGAACAGCACAGCATTCTGGAATTGTAGTGGTGGGAAAAACAGCGTTTCAAAATCCAAAGTGCAGAAAATAGCAATGTATTACTGCATAGTTCAATTGTTCACTTGTTCAGAATAATGATTTTGATTCTTCAAAAAAATCTTAAGGTATTTGGAGAAAGTTGTATTTTCTGCAGGGGAGAATGAAGTTCTACATTTTCAAAAGATTTTTTTTTTGGCAAAAGGAACACTTTTTGTGGATTCTGAAGTCCTGGTTCCAATATTTGGTTTTCCACTTCAAGGTGGCTTTGAAAAAATCATTTAACTTCTCTGCACTTTATTTATTTTTTCCCCTATGTTCATTGAAAATACCTGTTTTACATACCTTGTAGAGTAGAAGGGAGAGGATTAAAATCAAATTGAAATAATGTATAGTCTTTGAGTAATTGAAATATATTATATGTGTATGAGATTATATTACTATGATTAAAATCTTTAAGGTTCGGACATACAGTGTCAGTGCCCTACAATCCTTCCTTCTCCCTAGTACCTCATTTCACATGATTGGTAACTAGGGCATTGCTGTAGATCAAATCCATTACTATCAATTTCAAAGACCAGAATTCTTCAGAGGAGAAAGGAACCAAGTAAGTAAACATCTAGTGGGATGGCTTTATTTACATTATGGGAATGGAATTAGACTTGTGTTGTAGTTAGTTAAATTTGATGGTACTTCTGTTTTATATATATCACAAGGTAGCTTGTAAATGAATGCAATTATTCAGCCTCCTAAAAGCATAGTCTAATGGATGCCTTGTGATGTTAGCTTTAAGCATGATTTTATAGGAGATCAAATTTGCATTTAATGGAAACTTAACACTGACATATACTTGTCAAAGATTTGAAGGAGTTGGCATATTGTACATACAGTTTCTACTTAAGAGAAGTGTTCCTAAAAGGGAGCCCAGGAGAGCATTTGCCAGGTTTGCCAGCACTTGGCTTCTAAAAGTGGCACTGCACTGCCCTGCCATTCCATTTCCAGTTTATGTAGGAAAACACGTACTCCTTTATACTGTACTGAAAGGGTATAGTTTAAAAATGTAGTGAATTTCGTATCAGCTTCATCAGTGCTAAGCAGTGAGTTGGGGTAAAGTAAAAAATCTCTTTTGAATAAATTGGCTATTGTAGATGAATAGCATAGGAAATACTGACTATTCATGTTTTCTTGAGGAATGAGACTTGTATCAAAATAAAGAACTTCTACACCAAAGTCATGTTCTGTTTAAAAGTGAAAGAGTACTTTTGTGGGTGGAGGCAATCTGGGGTGAATTCGGGTCCTAATTCACAGGCTTTCAAATTTGGTAATTTTCTGATGGGAGGGCAGACCAGAAGATTTTCAAATTCATTTGAAAAAGCATGAGAACGATGAAGAATTATTCTTTTCCAGGTTTTTCATTATAGAACTTGCAGCAAATCAAAAATAGAAAAAAAGCAGGATAGGAAGCCTCTATATTTGGATAATTTCCACTAGAGATTTTAAAATATATCCTTTGGCATTGTAAGACTGTCTTTTACTGTTTTACTGAGGAGAATGAAGCTGTTTTCAGAGGTTGGGGGCAGCAGGTGGATGTTTCCATGGAGTTTTGCTCTCAGGTCTGCTCCTTTGTAAGGTGGTGGTGGAAACCAGGCTGCAGCTTTCTGGGTGCACTGGGAACACACCCACCCATTTCACCAGTAGGAGGGTCATTTGAATCAGCAAGCTCTAATTTCGGGAGGGAAGTGGAGGCTCACTGTTCATTTACCACTTCCTGTAAGCTACTTTAGGATCTGTTTCATTGACACGACATTTTGGTAGGATCATGATAGTAAAAGAAAAGGAAGAGAAAGAGGAGATTGTATCTCTAGAGACACATGGCTCAGACATATGTCCCTAGATAGTCTTTCCATTTTTTCAAGCCTATGTCTATTGTGTATAAGAGGCTTTCACTTAGTTTTGGATAAGAGAAGTCCAGTGTAAAACCTCAGGGTTTTAAGGACAAGTTATGATTGCCAAGTATTCCTTCCTTGTGGAAGACACCCCTGCCAGGTAATGATAGTCTCAGTCTACTCGGGTATAAAATGAAGCAGCGATATTGTGCTTATGAGCTCAGCAGACACTGAGGCCACTTGTCTGCTCAGAATCCATTTTCCAGTGCTCACCTAGACTGGAAGGTGACCTCAGCAAAGGATCAAGCCCAACTTAAAGTGGGTAATAGACATGGTTCAAAGGAATGAGGAAGGCCAGGGAATGTGGCAGGGAAGGATTGTTGCAGCAAGGAAGGACAACAGGGAAGAATGAATCTGCAGGCATATGTGTGTGTTCTTGGTTGCCAAAGATTTAAGAGGGGCAAAGGAGCCATCTGTAAAGTTGGTGTGAAATGGCTGGCAGACTATAAGAGGAATATTGGGCATTACATAGGGAGGTGTTTCCTCAGGTCGATTTGGCTGCAGAGCTGAAATGGAATGGAGCCAGGGACAGTTTTGGTGCCCTTCCATGAGAAGGGACTAGGAAGGAGGCTGGAGGAGAACCAGAGAATGCCTCCAACCCTAAGCACAGTGGCGACTCAAATCCACATCAGGCTGGCTGTCTTGGTAGCTTTACCTAGGGTACAATGAGACAGAAACGGAGTGAGAATTTTGGGTCTTTTCAACCAAAACTCAAAGATTTCTAGATTGTACTTATTCTTCAATGTCTGAACTTTAGGATTTTTAAAATAAATGTTCAGGCATTGAGATTTTATTGAGAAAAATAGCTATTTTGACATATCCAGTTTCTCATTTATCAGAATAAATTCTTTACGGTTTTATTTGGTATGCTTTCCTTTTTCCTCAAAAAGTTTATTTTTGAAAACTTCAATTGTGTGTGCTGTTAAGGAGAGCACATGAAAGGGCTGTATCTCCCCTCCCCCACCCTCTTTAACCCAACAACATCTACTGAATTTTAGCAGAGAGAAACTGGAGGAAGATCTGGGCTGTAGCCCATAGTTAGAGCTAGGAATTTCTTTGAGATCCCTGTCTTAAAAATCCTTAAAAATTTGTCATTGCGTTATATAATAGAGCTATGTTTAAATTAATATAAAATAATGTATCAGATTACTTACTAGTTATAACATTAACACAGCACTACCTATATTTCAGGTTAAGCAGTCCAAAAGCAAAGGTTAAAACTCTGCCCCTAACATTTGCTGATTTTGTGACTTTAGTCAAGTTAATTGTCTCTGAAGATCTGTTTCCTTGAATAGAAAATGGAGAGAAAGGACACCCATATGGCTGGTTTGCTCTAATTATCGAAGAAGAGAATGTCTAGCACTTAGTAGTCCCTTAATACATGGTGCTAGTAAAAGAAGTTGTTATTCTAGTGAATTGCAGTACTGGGGAGGAATACTTGCCTTTAGAAGAAGATATCTAGAGAGGGCAGAGTGCCACTGGAGACTCAGGGCTAAGGATCCACAGCCTGGCCTGCCATCGAATAGAGGCAAGGCTGCAAGAAGCTGCGGCAGACAAAGCACTAAGGGTGGGTGGTACTTCAGTAACGCAATATCCAGGCAATGAGGCAGTGATGGGACAATATGATCCCTAACTTCTGCCTTTGCCCTGAATGTTAATTCTCCCTCCCCTTTTACTTTATAAGTGGTCCTCAGATTTCCTTATTCTAATGGCTGTGGACATTCTCAGTCTCCTCTTTAATAGAAATTGGTTCATTTTTAGGTTTTATTGTTATTGTCATCTTCGGCATCACACCAAAAAGTAACTTTTGGAATTTTATTTTCTTCCCAAAAGCAGCAAAAGCACAGGTAATGATTGCTTTGCTTTGTGTGTGTGGATTGCTTCACAAAGGCAGGTGCTTTACCCTGCAAACCCCTCCCCAGTCCCTGACCACAGTCAGGAAGGGCACCAACCGTCTTTATCAGTGGCCTTTCACCAAGCCTCATTGTGCCATTACCTGGGGCATGTCACCAGATTCCAATCATTGCCCCTTGAGGGAAGAGCAAAAATTAAACAAAGCACCAGGGCAACTTTAAACATAAATTAAAATGATGTGGAAGTATTACTCTGGAAGCAAGAGTCAGAATAAGCATGGTATGGCTATGATGAATGCAAATCCAAGAATAGAAAAGACGGAGGGTGCCTCTTCTCTGAGGGTACTTTTAAGGGCAGGGCTTTAAAAGCAAGTAAAAGGGAGCATCACATTTATCCATTCTTCTTCTATTTTCCTTTGCATTTTCACTTAACACAGAAGGGCTGAAGAGACTTGTGGGTACGTCCATCACCTTAGTAACTTTTCTATTCCTAAATATTTTCACATCCTTTAAACTGAAGAATAGGTATTCATCCGGAATAACATGGTACTCATTTGCAAGGAAAATAGGATTGTAGATATCTAAAAACCCTCAAAAATTCCTTCTGTACCCAGTTAAAGATTTAAATGCATGTGGTTACAAACAAAGATAGAAGTCCTAAAAGTTGGCAAGGATAAACGAATACTGTCACATATACCACATCCAAATTTCAGATTGGGCTTGGTTCAGGATAAGTGAGACCTGGCAGATGTCACCCAGCCCTAGTTTTCGTCTTATTTCTTTCTCCCTAAAGTTGGGCCTGACCCTGAACAGCAAGCAATGCTTGGCATCCTTCTCGCCTGATGTTCTGGGTCAGTTCTGAGCCAGCCTTGCTTCTAGTTTTACTCTGATCTCAATGGTGCCATCTTCGATTGTTTAGACTCCTGCCCTTGACTTCAAGTCTTTTGGTGCTTAGATTTGGCTCTGTGTGCTCTCTGTTTATGTGTCTGGGTCTCCAACTCTGCTGCTTAGACCTTGATCCTCAGTTTGTGTGTTATCAATTCTGTCTGCCCTCTTTGGACTCATCTCTCATCTTAGGTCCATGTTGCTTTATGCTCCATAACTTGGTATTCATTGGCAGCTGTCTTTTTTATAGGTCCCCAGCTTCTGCTCAACCCCACAGGTCTGCCTGGCCTTTCCTTGAGTGACATCCTAACCCTGCCTGAGCCCCGGTATGGCAGTTGACAGGCAGCGAGCAGCAACATTGCTATAAAGATGTTTACACACTTGCTCCTTGCAAAATTTAAGCTTGTTCAAGCAGAATAAGAATCTTGGTCCTGATGAGAGAATCCTACCATGGCAGCATTAATATAAACACATGCACACCAAAAACTAGCAAACAAAAGCACTAAAATGTACTTGAGTTAAATTATTACAATATGTTTTTCTTTTCCAAATGGGATGGATTTTAGGGATTTTCGAAACTTGGCAAACACTGTTGTTCTTTATGAAATGAATAATTCATACATACAGTGCACATCAAATGTACTACCCTCCCTTTGCTATGCCCCTTCTAAACCTAAAGTTTAAATAAGTAGATAATACAAATAGTGGACAAGGGTTTTGGTAGGTTCATAGGTGCTTATAGTGTAGCAAGTCAGGGAGAATCGGAGAAACCAAGTCTTCACTTAATATCACTTAAGCAATCCAGGTTCATTTGGTTCAACTCTTTTATCACCATCTATAACTGTAGTTTTTTTCTCACAGAGAAATAAAATTGTATGATGCAGAGAGAACTCTGTTAAAAGCATTGGAACATTAACCTTTCTTGGTTTCTCTGTACAGATATAAATGACATAATTGCATATTGTGTTTGAATCCACGTGGGAAGTCTGAAGGAATGTTGTGAGAATTCATCTGCAGGTTGTTCAAGCTCTATGAAAATTTGAAAGGCGCTGGAAAAATGCTGCACCACTAACAAAATTCACTGTTGTTTTACTACAGCAGATGAAATAAAATGGAGGGGAATGCCAGGCTTGAGAAAACACAGTGATGGGTCATGCAGATGAGATGATCATTATCATTAGTTTCTAAGGCTTTACTTTGGACTCTTTTTGACAAGAATGGAAACAATGTCAGGAATTATGAGTGTATTCCATATTCAACTGCATTCACAGTGACCTGTTCTTGACCCATATCTGAGAACAATTTGGTAGTTGTTTCCTTTCTGATGGAGTGGTTGAAATCTCTTTTGTTTCTCTTTAAGCGAATGGCTAAATCCATCATTGCAGAATTAAAGATGATTAAATTTAACATGAAATGGATTTTAAAAATGGACTGTCTCCTACCTTGATTGCTGTCAGCATTTTCATAGTGGAAGACGTTTCTTTACACTGGGATTGGGCAAGATTTGACAGATAAAATATTTAGAATGCAAGGCTGAGGAAGTATCATGTTGTCTGTACCCTGGATAAAAAGAAATCTGTCCTCATTTTGAAATAGCCCTTGGCTATGGCTCAGAAATACTCAATGAGCAACTTTAGAAATTGTAGCACTCTCTTTGACAAAGGGGAAAATCACTATATATCTGTGCACTGTTAAGGGGGAGAGGAGGTTAAGAAGCAGATGTAGAAATTTCTATGTACTTGTAACAAGCACCTATACTATAAAATATCTTGATTTTGTATTAGAAAGCATTTAGCATTCTTCTGTAAGCTTAAAAAATTTTCTTGAATGCTTCTGATTCATTTATTTTATCCTACATTCAAATTATATATTCCAATTCTGCATTAATTGATATATAAGATGTATATAATTATATAAATAAGTTAATAACTTTCAAGGGGACTGTCACTACAGTTATAGGGCTGTATTTTCCATCAATATTATGCAGTCTTCAAAAATATCTTTATCTAAAGTAGGTAGTAAACAGTTCGTTGTTTTGTCATTGAAGTGAGCTGGGATACTTTTTTTTTTTATTTACTGTTTCTTATCAATTACATCTTCATTTTCCACTCTAAGGCCTAATCTTAGGTTTCTCTCAGCTTTATATTGCAAGCAACATAACTGCCAAACTTAAAATCAGCTTTGAAGTTGAAGAGTTTTCATGAGGTCAATGTAATTGAACATTAGCATTTTTTTCTAAGGCATTTCAACCAGAAACATTATATTAACAACTGTTTTTCATTGTCTTTTTGAAATAGTCTAAGAAAAGTAGCATAAAAAGGAGACATTTCAACAGTATGCTAAGGTAAAGCCATAAAATTATTTTACTTTCAAACTGTTTCAGAACTGTCCATTGGAAATAGAAAATAGGGGAGTCCTATTTTGAAGCTTTCTTGATGGTATTTGATGTGAAATCAAACATATTATCAAAGTATATACTCAGCCATGAGAAAGTCTACTATCTCACTTAATAGATTTCATTTAAAAATGGTATTCCTTTGTTATTGGAGTCATTACCTGAGAGCCCATGAAAGGAGCATGGGCTTTGGAAGTAAGCAGGGCTGTGTTTAAATCTGGCTCCATCACAGAGTGAACTGAAGATCTGGAGACCCCTCCAAGTCAGTCTCCATATCTTCCTTAGAGGATTGTTTTAGGAAGTTTAATGATATGAAATATGTAATATCACCTAACAGGGTGTCTGGAAAAGAACAGTTATTCAATATAGAATTGTTTCCTCTTCTTATTTTCAAAAAGCTATAAGGACCCATGAAAAATAATGTTGTAAGTCTTCTATTTTATTGGTTCCCCTCCCATCAGATTTTGTAGGAGAAAGTTGAAAATGGATCACCTGCCAGAATCGTAAGCAGTCACAAATTAGTAATCCCTGGAAGGAGGGGAGATAATTAGAGTACAAAGGATGTCCTAGTCATCTTGCCTTGGTGGTAGGACAGGGCCAATGCACTGCTGGAATATACACTCTAAGCTTTGCCCTTTTGAACACAATCAGGTAGACTTGTCTCCTGGAAGTATTTTCCAAGGATCGGTAAAACAGAAACTTACCTTCAAAAGGTGGTCATCTTTAGTTATCACTTTATTCCTTGTATATAATTTTGAAAACTATCCGGGAAAAAAAAAGTTTGAGGTTCTTAAACTTGGAGAAATAATTTATATAATATTTTACCTGATAAATAAATGGGCATAAAATATGTGATAAATGTCATACACGGTGGTATGTTTTCACATTTTAAAATTTATAACTTTTGTGATTAAAATGGTTATATTTTGCATAGGACTTGTGGGATGATAACACTTCATCAACAAATATTTATTGTTCACTTTTTCTGTGCCAGGCTCTGGAGAGAGTGTGACAACTAAGGAAAACCTGGTCTCTCTTCCTAAGGAATTTATATTCCAGTAAAAAGGTAGTGATAATTGCTAAGTAGAAAATAGGATAATGCGATGGAATATAGCAGTAGGGGTTGAGTGGCCAGAGAAGCCATCTTTGAGAAAGTAACAACAGAATTAAGACCTGAAAAATGAGAAAAGCTCAACCATGTGATGATCTGTGGCAAGAGAACTCCAGGCAGAGAGAACAGGTAGTGTGGCATAGGAGGTTCAAAGACCCTGAGGCCAGACAGAACATAGTGTATTCAACATACAGGAAAAAAAAGCCAGTGTGGCTGGAACATTGGGAGAGAGGGTGAATTTGGTAGGGAATGAAGTTAGAGAGGTAAGTAGACCTTTTAGGAACATGGTAAGAAGCTGAGGAATTATTGCAAAGATTCACTGAATAAGGCAGGCATTCAAGGGTTTTAAGCAGGGGGATGCCATGTGAGAGCACATTGAGGCTATGTGGTGGGTGGATTGCAGGGAGCAAGAGCAGAAAACAAGGATTCAATTTAATGCATTATGGCAGTGGTAGAGGTGAGAAATGATGGCATCTTGAGCAAGATCATAGCAATAAACATGAAGAGATGATACAGATTTTGGATATATTTTAGAGAACAGCTAGCAGGAGTTGGTGATGGATTGGATGTGGGGGTGGTAAGAGAAAGAGGTGAATCATGAGTGACGCAGAATTTTTACTTGAGCAATCAGGTAGATGGTGCTGCTATTTACTGATATGGACTAGATTGAGAATAAAAGAAAAGGTGTGGACACCTGGTGTTCTGTTTTGGACATAATCCTATTAGATGTTCAAATGCAAATCAGTGTAAAAGTCTAGAGCTCATCGGATAGGTAAGAATTGGGCATAATTTTTAACATGTAGTTGGTATTTAAAAATCATGGTATTAGATTAGTTCACTTTGGGAGTTTAAGAGAATATCTAAAACTGGGTCACTTCAACATTTAGACACCAACAAAGGGAGGAAAAGCCTCCAAAAAAGATTGAAAAGGAAAAGCAGAGAGATATGGTACAACAAATATTTTAAAAATAATAATAAGATAAAAGTCTAGTTGGTCTAGGAGTATGAAATGACCTTGACAAGTCAAGAAGATGGGGACAGAGATGCAAACTTAAGATTGGGGAACAAGGAGGAAGCTCGTGATCTTGGCAAGAGAAGTTTCAATGGAATGGAGGGAGTAGGTGCCCAGGTGGAGTGGGTTGAGAAGGGAAGAAAGTGACACAGAACAAGGTCAGATTAGTTAAGAACTTTTTTGTGGTAAAGATGAGCAACAAAATGAGACTGTAGCTGGAAGGAAACATGGGATGAAAATGTCTTTTTTCTTCCTTAAGAAGGGAGATACTAAGTGGCAGGATATGAATGTTTAAGGATATTAGACAATTTGTAATCAAGGGCACAGGTGAGAGGGTGACCTTTGAAAGAAAAAGCAGAACTCGGCCATCTTTTGGAAGATCAAGGATGTGTGATGATGTGGCAACAGGAGCCAACAGGCACGTGTACTTGCTGATGACCAGAGGAAAGAAGTCTTATCTGATGGCTTCTTTTATCTCAGTAATGACACACATTACCAAATGAGAAAAGGGTTTGGAGAAGAAGAAAGGAGATGTGAAATAGCCATCTACAAGAGTGGGAGAGCAGACTTGTAGGGCAGTGTTGAGGACTCAATTGAAATTTGTACTTACTACAGTTAAGTTTGGCCTGAATGCCCAGTTATCTGATTTTCTCTAGAAATGTTATGTGCTTAGGTACAGATACTGAGTTTAATCCGGGTAATGTCTATAAAATTGTTAGGGTATTGCTTCCTGTATAACTTAATTTTAGACGTAAATGATTAAATTAATATTTTAGTGGATTTTGTAAATAATAATCAAAATTTGTCCTTTCTGTAAGAAGAAGTGTAACTTTTTCATGTTCCTGTTGGCTTTGAATGAAGGATTAATGCAAAGAACTACATGTTTTCAGCAGCTCAGCTATTGACTTCAGTTGCGTTTTCTTCTTCAGGATAGTGGTGGAAGTCTGGAGGCCTGAGTGCTATCATCTGTTCCACCAATGACTCTACTGAGATTTTGATTCAGTCAATGACTGTAATGTAACCCTGTTTCTCTAAAAAAATTCATCACTTACTTTTAATTGACGGGAACTCATAGACTTCAACTAAATACTTGCTCCATATTTTACCAATGAGGAAACACTAATAACCGATTTATTGAAGATATTTTTAAATAGAGATTTAATTGGGAGAATTCTCAGTCTGGTATTGTTCACTTAAAAAATGAGGATAATATGTCCCTTGACTCTCTTTTAAGTTTGGAATGAGGAAGAGTGGGTGCAAAAAAGATTCGCAATCAGTTTTCTCCCCCTTATAGCTTATAGAGTTTTGAAGATTATAGAGACCAATTTCTTTAATTTTAGCTTCTGAAAATTAGATCTTGATTCCAAATTTACTTCTTGTAGTGTTATCAATACAATAAAGTGCATATAAATACAAAACCTATGTCTTCCTTTAAAATAAGTGAATATTGGGTAACAATATAGAAATTTACTACATTTCATTTGCTTCAGCCACCAAAATAACAATTTATAATCATCAGTTATTATTAGTTTCCATATCATAGATTCTTTTATTTCCATAGTAATATATGTGTCTAGTTTTGTAGAACTAATTCTTAAACTATCAATTTGACAGCAGACAAGAACAAACAAAACATTAGGGACTGTGTTTGATCACATTTCTAGTTTGTAAACAAGTCTTGGTTGGATAGCTCTGTTTATAAAATGGAAATGTGGTCAACAAACACATAGTCCCTATAGTCCACAGAGGAAGCTAAATCTGCTTCTGATTTTTACATGATCAACTACATAAAATATTGATGCAGTTAAGTGATGCATTGCTATTGTTCATCTCTTTGCACTCGTATTTAACATGTGTTTACAAAGGAACACTGATCTGGAAGCAGATTGAAGCAGTTATATATTAAAAGTTTGTTGGGACAACAGATTGTAAAAAAAAGGTTTATTTTCTGATTCTGTGCTTTCCATTATTATGCAGAGTGCAGGCCTACATTTTGATTCCAGCCTTATTTTTGTGTCTTTACTTTTCATTTTAGCCCTATTGCTTCATACGTTAATTTACAGAATTAAAAACCACAGCTGAATTCTATAGCCTCTGTTGTGTACTCTCCAGCAGTGTATATCCAAACAAGGTCATACTTACCCATGTGATCCTTTGGTAGGAAGGGATGTAAAAAGTGGATGGGAAAGAGTTCAGATCTTTAATGAACATCAGCTCTTGAATATGCATTCATATACAATAAATATTTGAAAACCTGAATAATTATGATCGTATATTACATTAGATGAGAAATTCTATTGATACCCTGGTGCGTCCTTAAAGGCCTTCCTTAGCTGCTCTCTATCACATAGATGGCCCCTCTAGGGAAGGAAACAGATCTTAATTCTATATTCCAACAATTTATTTTCTGGTGAATGGAATCAGTCAGAAAGGTTCAGTGCTGGAAGAAAAATGAATAGGAAGTCGTGATCCATATTCTGTATTACAGTCTACAGTGTTTGCTTGAATCCTATGACATATACCAATGACCTCTACCCTATCATTGGAACAACACGTGAACACAATATTCTTAGCAATCATCTCTAAGCTCCCATTTTAGAAGGCACTGGACAGTTATATAGTCAGAAAGTATTACAGCTCTCACTTATTGCAAAAATTGTGCTCTTGACAGAGGGTGTCCTTAGGCTCTGCTGAGAACACTAATCAGGGATCAGGTCAAGTTCTGGGGTTTTCCTTGGATTCTGATAAAAGCTAAGGAAAAGCTCTTCACTTGCTTTTGTGCTGACTTCCCATCTGAAAGGCAGCTGCTTCTGATTTCTAGCTCCAGATAAAACCTTTTCTGAGGGGACTGCTCAATCCAAGTCGCTTCATATTCTCCAGCCCTTCACATTTCCAGCCTAATCTGTAGGGCTTTATCCCTTGCAGTTTGGAAACAACATCTAAAACTCTTTGAGATAAGAGACAGAGACCCAGGACAGATACTTTTTTTCCACCTGCCTCTTCTAACATACCAGCAGTAACAATAAACTGTAAAATTCATACATATGGGTCAAAGTCTAACTCTTCCTTTTGCTATCTGCATGCTCATAAGTAAGTTACATGACCTCTCTATGTTTTAGTTTTTTCACCCTTAGAATTATGCATTTGAATAGACTGTTCAAAGTATTAAATATGATTTGTTATATGAAAGTGCATCTCTAATGGAGTAGATCTTATTTTCTTCCCCTAAATCCTTGTGTTAAGCTTCAGGAAAAAGTAGAAGGAAAAGATGGGATAATGGTCCCTAGGACTTGTACTTTACCATTTCCTAATGATCTGGCAAATTAAGTCCTATGCGTTGGGGGAAACCTTGTACTTTTGCACCCCGTGTGCCCACCTACCTCACCTAAAGAAGTGTCTCTCTCTACTTTTCCATGCTCCTAATGAGCATCATTGCTTTCCCATGACTTCTTTCCTTCTTTTCTTAATTGGAGGTTGGAGATGGAGTCCAGTAAGAAATATTTTCTGGTAAAACATATCTCTTTAAGAGATGGCTCTTGTGTTTGTACTGCCAATAGATTCCTGGGTTTCTATTGGTGTTTTGTACAAAAGGGGTCAGTGATACTATAGATTTGTTAACAGAGGCTACTGTGTGTCTTTGGAAATAGCTTACAAGACGTATTGTTTACTTTATCTTCATTTCCCTGAAACACAGTAGGCACTCAATAATACTTGCTGAAAGAATAAATAAGGTAGTTAGGGTTTGAAATAGGGCTTGGAGGTTTAGGGACAACAGTAATGGGGTGGATGAGAGAACCTCAAGAAACTAAACCATATACTTATTAGGAATGGTAAGCAGGGGTCTTTGGAATAGTCAAAGATTTGTAAGTCATCAAAGCAGAGTACTTGAGGAGTACTTTGGCATTGATATATGGTAGCATTTCAGGAATCCAGGCAAAAGTGAAGGGGTTAAGTTAGAAAATTTTTCACTGAGACATTAGGATGCAATTAATCTGCAAAATGTTGAGTGGAAAGAGGTTTATGCATGAGCCGATGGACTGACTGCACAAGCAAAGGATTTAGTAATTCCAGATCATGTGGAGGTAACGTAGACTTGCAGAGTCAGGATATAGTGTTATCCAAGATCAAGAGGGGGTCAACTGTACATCTAGTTGTCTGGAGAGAAGGCTAAAGTACTTTGGAATTGGTGCTCAGATCTCTTCCTGACATCGCTCCCTACTGAGGGATCAGGAAAATTTTCTCTAAGAAAAATAGCAGGCTGGAGACTAGAGGGTAGAACTGAGGTCTGACAATTGAGGTCTGACTTCCTTGGCCTCCATACATTCAAAAGCAGAAGTGGAAAGGTCCTGCCCTGGATCCCTCACTTGTGAATGATGCAACCTCAACAATACAATATGTCTTGGGGACTATTAATTTTAATCCCAATTTGTCTTTTAACTTTATTTATATCAATCCTTATAAGTGCAGGCTCCCAGGATTACCCTATCACCTCTTATCTCCATAATGCTATGTATATCTTCCACTGTTCTCCCTGAAACTCTTAGTCTGCCACCAGTTTCTTCCCTGCAGAGAATTGTAGACCTCTCAGTCCTGTCACTGGGTCTAGTGGTGGGGGAGGTGTTCTTGCTGCTTCCAGATCACTGTACATCCTTCCTTCCTAAAACCCTTGAACTTTAAACTTTATGAACTAATACTCTACCCATTAGACTTCCTTTCTGTCCCTGGATCATTGCCAGCCCATTTCTTAAAGATTTTAGCTCCTGACATTGTCACTATTACCAGAAATACTTCTATTATAATTACTGTTGATTTTAATACCCAACACAATGATCTTTCCAGTACCCTGACCTCTCTCCCTTGACCTTCACTTCTCCAATCATCTTCTCTACCTGCCACCTACTGCCAAAGTCCCTTCAGCATGTCCAATAGAACTTGCTGTGATGATGGAAATGTTCTGTGACGGTACTGCTCAATTCATGAGCCATTAGCCTCATGTGTAGTTAGTGCCTCAGGCAAGTGGGGAACTGAATTATACTTTGAATTAATTTAATAAATTTAAATTTAAATAGCCACATGTAGCTGTTTAAATTTGAAGAGTGAGGCTCTAGACTTTAGCATTATCACAAGCTGCCTTTTCTCTAATTCTAAATTAAAGTATCACTAATTACTCTCAAACCACCTCCTCCTACTTTTCCTACCCGTCTTCCCAACGTGTCTCGTTCTGCTTACTCTGCTTTATTTTTCTCTATAAAACTTCTATCTGACATTTGCATGTACATTTGTTGTCTACCTTCCTACCACCAAACTGAAAGCTCAAGGAGGAGAGGGGTTTTCTTAAATTCATTCTCTGCCGTTTTGATAACACTGGAATAGAGTCTGATGGATTGCATGTGTTCAGTAAACATACTGAGAGGTTTCAGAAATGGATAATAGATCCCCTTTTCAAGCACAAGTATTGTTTATTCTGACAGAAAACATAATTAAGACATTGAGTTTTTAACATCCAAGTGTAAATTACATCCCCATTCTGAGGGAATGAGGACCGGTGGGAAACAATATACTTGTCTCTTGTCCTAGAACTGTCCTCAATCCACCCTGTGGCTCTGAGTAGGTTGTTTTGATCTAGGTTTCCTTATTTGTAAAAATTTTTTAGACTAAATCAGTGGTTCTAAGCATTGGGTCTAGGGATTCTTTCCTAGTCCATGATAGGCTTTGGGGGATCTGATCTTCTCTTAATATTGTCTGCAAAGTTTCAAGGTCATGTGTACATGTGTATGTATTTTTCCCAGACAAGAAAGAAGGATCTGTGAATGGACCTAGCCTGGAATGGACTAGGTCGCCTGTAAGCTTCTTTTTTTTTGGAGGGTGCATGGTCTAGGAATTGAACTTGGGTCTCCAACCTGGAAGGGGAGCATTCTACCACTGAACCATCTGTGCACCCCCTTTCAAGTTTCTTTTACTACTAAGTTTATATGATTCTAAATTTTCAAAGAGCATGGCCAGAGATAACTGATGCTGTTCTAGACAGCTAGAAGGCGGTCTCAGTTCTGCCACACCCTGGGTAAGTCACTCTTTTTCTCTCACTTTGAGTTTATCACCTATAAATAAAGGCATTGGACAAAACTATCCAAAATAAAACCATTCTATTCTCCACTCAATTCAGCCAGACCAAACCAAATAAACAAAATCTGGTAGAAAGATCAGAATTCAGACTGGTTGCTGCTTGATCTTCAGAATCAGAGAGCTGCTAATGTTCAAAGAGCCAGTTGAGAAGTAAGAAAGGGATGATTGGGAGGTGGTTCCTGTACATGACTGTAGCTGAGAAATTCAGCAACCTTCTCAAAGAAGAAAGATTAAATCATAAGGGCAACTGGAAATGGAGAGGAATAAGCTTCATGGTTGTAACAGAAGAGACTTTGTCTGATTCTATAAAGCCTTATACATTTTGGAATATAGTATGAGAAGATCTCTCTATGGCTTTGTAGAATTTTTTGAAGGGTTAAATAGATGCGTATAGTCTAATGTTCCCTTAGGAGTCTGTTTTTCTGATTAGGACCTAGATAACATTTTGTTAATTGAGGAAATGAATTTGTCCCAACATGCACAATTTTGATTTGTTCAGCTCTTCTCACACTTTTCTTCCCCTGCCCTTCATGTCTTTGCCAGTGCCTATCATTTCTCTCATTACAAGTGTGTCCTGTTTGCTCTGGAAAAGAAATCCACAATTAAGCTCTAAGTACACACACAATACTTAGAGGAAGTTGTTTGAAGGCTCTTCTTCCCAGTAATTCCCTCATTCTTTCATTTAAGGCCTACTGTATGTCATACCCTATGCTGGGCATTTAAAGTCAAATCAGAAGCACTCCTTGTTGTGCAGTTTTAAGATCATAAGAAAATGGAACTGAATACCCTCCCTCATGAATTTCCAATGTATCCCTGCTTTTAGCTTCCTACTCCCTGGAATTGGTGGGAACTAGTTTCTGTGATGATGACGAGAGTGTCTTAGGCCCTTAGACAAGTTGTCTTCATTGCTCCCCTGACGGCATGGAACTGAATGGGACATTTTTCCGGGTCTGGCCCGAACTCGGACGGGCCTTGAGGAGCCATTAGGCTGCAGGTCACAGCAGCTGGAGCCCAGGCGCCCAGAGCCGGTCACGCGTGTGTGCTGCTCGCTCCACGACACACAATGGAGTCATTGACTATTTATTTATTCGGGACTACAAGGCCGCTTTTGACTTAATTACAGTAGCTTTCCAGCTACCCCCGAGCTCTTTAAACGACTAACGGACTCTCCACCACCACTAGCTCATCTCTTTCTTAATCTAAGTTCTAAATCGCCCCACTCGGGCGGGCGCGCTGGCTATGCGGTGGGTAAGGAGAGCTCAGGGTGGTGACAGAGAGGGTGGGCAGGTGATTTTGCTTGAAAACAAGGGTTTGGCAGGGCTGAGTTTCTGTGCGTTTCGGGGATGGGCTGAACTAGGCGTGGAGGGTGGCCCTGTGGTGCCTGACTCAGCTAAGGCCTTAACTCTGCGAGCGCTGCAGGGAAGGAGGCAACAGTAGAAGGACAAAAGCTTGTCTCTAGCCAAGACAGCTGGTCCCCGGGGACCCGGAGCATCTCTACTTCGCGGTTTTAGAAATTAGGGATTGGAATGCTGCCGGGAATCCAGTCTGTTCGCGTACAAGCAGTGCCACGGGATCCCACCTGTGCCCTCCTTATACAGCGGGTTTGAAAATTGTCCGTCCCGCCCAGCGCTCCTGGTCTCTTTCGGCTCCGCCTCACTCAAACCACTTCGTGAAGCGCTCGCTGCTAGCCAACTTTCTCTGGGGGGGGGCACTGCTAGGCCTTATCTCTAGGAAATATTGCAGGGCCGAGGATAAAATAGCAACGATATTGAATAGATGTTGACTTTTCGGACCCCAGAGGAGCGGAAATCCGGGACTGTTTGCAGAAGCTAATCATTTCCTTCCAGAAGCTAGGGGAGCCTGGTGAGCTCACCGCCGGCTGTCCTTTCCTGGAAGCCCAGTTTAGGGAAGACTCCGGGACTCGGGCACACAGCCCCGCATCAGACCTTTAAAAAGTACTCCAGAGAACTTGGACCCGCCTGGTTGGGTTTGCTCCCCAGGTTCCTGTCACCAACCTTTGAGGCTGCAACCTCAGATTTGACGCCCATCAGATATCAAACCCAGCTTAATTTCTGCGGAGTGAAAATTCAGGGAGCTTGAAGGCGGGAGTAGGAGGGTCTGAGGGGCCCATCTACCTTTAAGGCGCCAGGTAGACACAGAGACCGCCCGCTAACCCCCGGACAGTGGGGAGAAGTCCGTTTCCGCGTCTACGGAGACAGGGAACCGTGTGCAGTGACTCCCGGGCTCCGAGGGGGTACGGGCGGCCCGAGGGTACACCTTAATGCCTGTGCGTGTGCACAGGTCTTGGCCTCTTTCGCAAACCTCAAAGGGAAATGGCAGTATTGAACTAAGGGGGACACTTTGGAGACTACCAACTGCTCCCCAAACCCTGGCAACGGAGAAGTTTGGTTGCCAAGGTTTTAGAGAGCTATAAAGCCCCCACCCTGAAACAGCTGCGCTCGGGCTCCTTATCCGTGTTATCGCTGCCTAGGGTCTGGCAAATTCCTTCAAGATTTGCATCCTATCCTGACAGAACATCTCCGTCCCGGTCCCCCATTCCCAGCAGGTGGGGTTGCACACAAACGGCGAAGTCCCAGCTCCGGAGGTCAAACGCTCAAGTCTGGGGTCTCCCAGAATTCTCGCGCGCGCTCTCCTGAGGTCCAGGGGCCAGCCCTGCGCGGGGGTGGTCGCCGCCGCCTAGAGAGCGCAGGGGCCGCAGGGAAAGAAGCGCGGCGCCTTTAAAACAAGAGGCGAGGAACCCCCGCCAGGAGGCGTGTCCGTCTCCACTGCCGCCGCCGCCGCCGCTGCCACTGCTCCTCGGTCTCCGTCTCCGCCGCCGCCGTCAATAGCGCTGGGCGCCAGCGGCTGCGCTGCTCGGTCCCGGGAGCCAGGGACTTCCCGCCCGACCTCCAAGGGCGGCTCCTCCCCGAGGACTACCCCTCCCCCCTCCCCGCCCCCTCGCCCCTAGGAAAAGGTAAGGATTACCCCGGCGTGGGCTTGGCTTCAGGTTTCTTCCTGAGGTGAATGTTCCCGGGAGGACTCGAGGGACCGGGGTGGACGAGGGGCATTCTCTGCCTGGGGAGAAGGAAGAAGGCAAACGGCAGTGCCGCGGAGCCTGGTGCGCTCGCGGCGCTCCTGGACCCACTCGTTGCGAGTGGTTTTATCCCTCCTGCCTCAGCCAATTCCCGTCAAGGATGCAACTGGCTCGGTTGGCTACAGGCGCTTGCGTTCTCCACATAAAATAATGTAATAAGTGGACGCGTCAGGAAGTGGCCTCAGCTACTGGGACTCACTCGAGGCGAAGAGAGTGAGACAGATGGCAAAAAGCTGTGTGTCTGCTTGTGGGTCTGGCGAACTCTTCAGCCTACCTTCCATCCCCCCACCCTTCCATCAGTTCTGCGCCTTAGTTCTGGGCTGAGGAGGTACAATCATTCCTTTTAACCAGCGCAAGTATTTAGAGCTCATGAAAAAAAGTCAGAGGGCATTCCATTAGGGTAAAGGGTGGAGGTGTGGGGTGGTGTCACCAGGATAGATAATAGATATCAAGAACTTTTGACGACCATCATCCCTGATATTTTTACCTTCAAGGAGATAGGGTTTCTTTACCAAGCAACATGACTGAGCTGAGGCTTCTCCATCATCTAAGAATCTATCTATGATTCCCAAATTAGGGAAAAGGGAATATTAGAAAACTTCCTACTACTATCCTTTTGGTAATGTACACATATCTTCTATCCTTTCCTCCTCTTCATACTGTAAGTATTCTGTCTTCAGTATTTGGATTAACGATTATCATTTCATAGGAGATGATTGATTCATTTGACTTTTATGCAGTCTGTAGTTTAGTTGCTGGAAGATACGCAATATTATTTCAATCTTAATTTATCCAAGTTAATTACCCTATAACTTTTGATAGAGTCCATTTCCGTAATCCCCAAGGCAGCTATCAACTTCCTCCCAGAGGCCTCAGAAACTTACTAAACAAGCAAAAAAAAAAAAAAAAAAAAAAAAAAAAAAAAAAAAGAAACACGCCAAAGGAAGATAATAGAAAAATGAGAGATGACTATATGTCTTATCTGTTTTTCTTCTGTTGAAACCCACTCAAGGTTGCAAGACTGAAGTTAAAAAAAAAAAAAAAGAAGAAGAAAAGAAAAGGTTCCAAAACATGTAAATCGATTCCAATTCAATTTCTTAATTAAGATACACTTCTTTTTGGCATCTACAAATTAATTAAAACTCTAAACGTCATTACTCATCAATGCAGCAGAATGCTGTGGAACTGCTATGTGTTCAGAATCACAAGTGATTGCATAGCATTCATAGTTAGAAAGAGTGGAGTGTAAGTCTGCAACAGTGTAGTCTTAACTGATATCAGCCTTGATTTTATTCTCTGGTGCCTTTAATGCCATGGATGGGCAGGTTGTTTATTTTAGCTAAGTGACAATACAACAGGCCACATGCATGGAAGAATGGGTCAGATGTTATTATAATATGAGGATTCTCAAATGTCATATAAGAGTAGGATTTCAGTGACAAAGCAAGTGGAATCCTTAGAGTAAGAATTCCATGTGGAAAAGAAAGTACAGCTATAGCATGGAAGAACCTTTGAAACACCTTTGAAGTTCAGGTTATCCTGGGATTTGTATTTGCTGTTTCCTGAAAAAGGTATAGATAGGTATTGTCTTTTTAAATGTTGTACTATAAGGATTATTACACATTTGTACATGCCCCAGCAGGTGGCAGCTAACTAGAATAAGATTCATTTTCACTGGGAGAATAGGAAACTAAAATTGCTTCTCAAGTAATAGTGCTCAGGAATAAGCGGTCAGTAGTGTCAGCAAATATAAAAATACAGTGAAAGATGAAGCTAATGATATTTTTTGTTGGACCAAGCTTTGCATGAACATGATGTGTATTTTCTTCTTTGATAATTTCTCATAAGGTTGCTCTGTCTTTATGTAAGCCTCCTGTGGTATTTTTGAGGCTTACTTTTAGACACAGCTACTCTCTGCATGTGCATATATGTGTGCGTTTGCAGTTTGTCATCTCTGCTTTGACCTTGGAACCTACAGAGCTTTGTCTTCTAGAAATAAAGGTTGCCATATGGTTAAAAATGAGGGAGAAAAAGCAAATGAGACCATGCAATAAAGTGTATACGTGTCTATATTACTAATTATATGTACCAATAGTGTTATTTTTTTCTTTAAGAAAAGAGCAAATTACAGAATTGACACAATTTTAAAAGGAGTTAAACTTGCTCAGTGAAATACTGTACAATGACTTTCTTGATCCTTCATTTAGTTTCTGCACTATGATGAATGGCATCAGTATTGGGGAAAAACTTGGAATAATTTCAAAGTTATCTTATTTTAAGGTATCTCTTATACCACCATATCATTTTCTCATAGTATTGTGGAGGTAATTAAGGTTTTTTACTTTATTTTGTCTTGGACAGTGAGTGAAGTTTAATGAGAAAGAAAAATAATTAATCTTATTAACCTTGTAACAGATGGAAATCTGGAGGTGGAGAATTTGAAGGCAATAACTAATTGTACACTTTAGAAAAGTCTTAAGCCACTAACTATTGACAGCATGTTTTTCAGTATTCTAATTCTTGTTGGTCTTTCAGGCGGTTTTTTTTTTAATTGAGAAGCAAGTATCTTGCTGCTCATGAGGGAAGTCACAGCTGAAATAACTGGTTTTTGTAATAATATGCTCCAGAAAGGACAACTATTAGCTGCACATCCTGGGGTTGTCAAGCAATCCCAGTAAGTCATATTGAAAAATACACATAACACAATTGACAAAATAGTGCTCTTAACAATGTGAACAATACAATAATTCATATTTGGTGATTCTGTGTAGAAGAAATAGGCACATTGTCACTTCAAATAGTATATTATTCATTCAATGTAGTGCCTTCAATATACCACTCCAGAAATAATTGATGCCTGCAGCGCTGTCCGCGGTCCTGAAGAAAGGTTGTTTCCTTTCTTGCTGAAGTTCAACTGGACAGGTACAATTCCTGTCCGTGGTTTTGCTGTCTTTTAGTTTAGGTGATGGGTGTAAATGAATTTAATTTAGCATAGGTGCAAAACTTGTTCTTTGGGGGCCAATTAATAGTAAGAAAAATTAATCCCAGATCTTTTACTGTTTAATTTACTTGTAAGAACTCTGTGAATCTAGAAACTTGACCTTTCACTTTCCTGAGTAGATAGTCAATAAATAACTCCACAAAAACTAAGCAGTTTATAATTCCAGTTTTTAGTACATAATTTAGAACTTTAATGTGAAATGCCATTATGTTAATAGAATACAGGAACAAGAAATTATGGTACACCTTGCTTTCTTAGATTCCATTAAATGTCAGCTACATGGCAAAACTGCAATATTTTGATTAATCACAACAGAATATGTTATATTTGGCATCAACTACATTGGCAGATGAAAAACTAAGACTATTTGTTGTGTCCCTGGTGGTCATTTTCTCTGCTAAGGTCAAAAATAAGACATAAAAATAGAATGGAATAAATGAGATTACAAATACAAGACAGAACATGTTGACTTGTATATGTTTTACAAGAGATATTTTAAACATGGACTGAAGGAGTCGCTAGATACCCTTGGATATTATACTAGGTATTCCTTTTATAGTGCTCAAATAGTCAAATTCTTTGATTGAATTGCCTGCTAGACTGCAGAACTAGCCATTCATGATACTTATTTTTGACACTGCAGTTATGCCTCCATCTTAAAAAAAAATCAGTGCCACTTACTGCCTTTTCAAAGTTTACTCTACTCTTCTTTTTAAATTAATATTTTATAATATCTTAAAATATGGATTGCAAATATCACTATTGTTTAATGAAAACATTCAGTGTTTTCTTGCTATGTGGTGAAAACATACCAAAACTTCAATAGTACTCATATCACCTCTTGTTTTAAAAATATAGATATTCTTCAAATAGGATATGAGCTTATATATTTTGTTTTCATGAGGTTTGACCTATGGAGAAGGTATCCCGGTAGGTGGGTATGATAAAAAATGATTAATTGTAAGATACAGGTCCAACAGTTTGCTTTTTGTGCTACTTAATCATTTAAAAATATCAACAATGATATACTTATTACTATCTGTGTTAATTTCACTTGCTGATATAAAAGATTAGCATTAAATATTTTTATCTATGCCTTATAAACAGCATATTACCTATTTTCAACAATAAATGTGTTTTTATGTTGAAATAAAATCTATTTTTGTACTGTTACTTGAATAAATAGCTACAGTGAAAGCCAAGTCAATTACTGCCTGAACACCTTACTAAATATTCCAACCAGAAAACTAGCAAATGATAAAGCATTTTCAGACAAAGCTAGAGTACTAAGTGTTGGTCAAGTTGTGATACCATATTCCATCTCGTAAAGAAAAAACATGTTCAAAAACCCCAAATCAGAAGAAATTTGAGCATAAATTACTAAACTTTTTGAAGTTTGCATTACTAATTCAAACATCATTTTTTATGTATGCATAATTATTTTAGATGAAATGGATGGAAAATATTCTTAATATTCCTGTATTTTTCCTAAGAGTCTACTTGAAGAAATTTCTCCTCACTTGTGGGTTGTAATCAAGGCAGGACCCACTAAAGTTTTTAAATACTACATTCACCTCCAGTTGCATTCCAATCTATTTTCATTCCTAACAAAAATAAAATGTATAAATAAGACTCTTTCAGTCTGAACACATTAGATTTTTCAGTAAATTGCATCGTCTTAGACCACTTCCTTTTTTTAGAACTCTTAGACAGTGACTTCAACTTAGTTATCTGTTAAAATCCATTAGTTGATTGTAATAAGTCTGCTTGCACATACCAGTCTCTCTCTTAGCAAGGAGTTATTGAAAATAAAAGCATTTTTCTCCACGTAATACACCCGACTTCTTTGCAACTCAAGGCAGGCGATCCCATCGGTTGCATAATACAAATTGGGAAGCTCACTGGCAGAGGGCCTTAAGAGGCGAGCAGCTATCTCAATTTTTCTCACTTAATCTTGGCTTCACGTCAGAAGCTGTGCAGCAGTGCAGTAGAATAGGGCCTGGAAAAACCTTTGCGAGCAAAGCGCCTTTTGTGCTGGGACTGTGGCTTGCTATCGACACCTTTGTCGTTTCCAAGGCTGAATTTCTCATTGATTTTCCTCCTTTCTCTGCTTCCCCAGGTTCGCGCGGCCGGACATTGTGGGAGTGTGTGCTGGATTTCTCCCGGATGCTCCCCGACTAACATGGATGTCCCACCATCCCTTGCAGTGGAAGGTTGCTCCTTGGCGCAGTGAGTGAAGAACATGCAGCGATTGCTAATGGGTTTGGGAAGCGGAGAATCCTTCCTCTCTCTGTGACCATGCCGTGATCGTGTCTGCGGCCACCACTCAACGCATCCTCATTCCTACCCGAACCGGGAGCCTAACGCTAGACCGGGGAAGTGGGTGCCGCGCGTGTGGGCACAGAAACACCATGAAGATTATTTCCCCGATTCTAAGTAATCCAGTCTTCAGGCGCACCATTAAACTCCTGCTCTGTTTACTGTGGATTGGATATTCTCAAGGAACAACACATGTACTAAGATTTGGTAAGATTCCCCCGTTCCCCTCCATCGCTTGGAATTCGCCTCGGAGGCAGCCGGATGTAAACAGCGGGTTTGTTTTGCCTAGGGGTGGGCTTCTTGTTTTCTGAGCTGCTCACTGCTCTGTCGCCTCCCGGGGCTTTAAGGAACACCCTTCGTGCTTCTCATTTATTTTCCTTTATTTATTTCTAGCCGCGGGAGGATGAAGGGAGTGCCAGTGTGTAGTGGTGGTCGCTGCATTACTTTCCACAGTAGCCTACCACAGAGATGGTGATGACGCTGGGGGCAAGGTCTGCCGCTGCGCCCGCCTGTCTCCGCGGGTAACTCCCGGGCTCCGCCGGCTGCGCGATCCCCGCGAACGTGAGCGCTGGGGCTGATTTACGCTTCCCAGCTTGCGGGGCTGATGAGTTAATATCTGGTAACTCTTTGGCGAGTTGCGACTGTCCGCTTCCTCCCGGTAGCCTCACGCGCCAAGTGAAAGAAGCTAACCCCCTTTCGAATTTTAAAAATCTTTTGTCAGAGTCTTTTTGGTTCATATCACCATCTTCCAAGTACCTGGCACCCTTACCAGGACGCGGAGCTTTAAAAATTATTGTGGTGACGTTCAAGGTTCTACTTAAGGGGAGACTGCTGTTCAACCCGAGAGACATAGCCCCATGATAAGAAAAGCTTTTTGTGTTGTTTTTAACTTGCTGAATTTTCTTCTCCCTGTGCATCCCGGACAAATAAATGATTAACGGTTTGGTGGTCGAGTGGGGATGGGGGTGTGTGTGTGTGTGTGTGTGTGTGTGTGTCTAAATCTGCATCCATATTTTATGCTGGCGTGATAAAAGAGTTGAAACAGCATTTGTATTTTACGGGAATCTGTCGCTTTCTTCAGCAATCAGGATTTCCTTAGCGCTCAAAAGAAATACGAACATGGAACTTCAGTGAAAGTCTTGCTCATAAGGTTTGCTTGGAAGAAATGAAGCGTGGGCAACGCTCAACGGCTCTTGAAGGCTAAAGGAGTTTTAGCAGGGACAGAACTAGTCAGGGGAAGTTCCCTAAAGTAGATAAAAGAGTGAAGAGAATGTCAAGTGAGTAAAGGCTCCCATCATGGGGATCTCCTTTGACCACTTTAGAGCAGAGTGCAGGAAACCCTGTACTCTTGAGTATGTGTGACTTTGAGATACAAGCAGATACATTAAGTAACTTAGTCAAATTTAAATGGAAGAGTGATTGTCTGCATCTCCTTATTATGTCAACAGCATCTTTTGTCTTTCCTTTCTCCCATATGCTTTTTCTCAAATGATAAAATGCACCATTTCTGCCAGGTTTTATGGAACCAGGGTAGAGATGCTTTTCATATATTAAAAAAGAGATCTCTTTCATCTCCCTCATCCATAGCCCCCATACCTGAGTCAAGACTGATAATGACAAAAAAAAGACAATGGATTTTTGAATTTTTGAATTCCCACTGTTGTAGTTTTCCTACCTTCATTTCTTTAGATAGTACTTCGGCACGTTGCTCGTAGCAACAAGCATCTACAGGAATGCTTGTTTCTTTGGAAAGGTTTAAACAGATCCTTATATCACTGCAAATGTGTGTATGTGTGTTTGTGTGTGTGTGTGTTTGGCAGTTCTGCTTCAAGTTCCGTAAGTGCCATAGTCTGGTAGTATTGCTGAATATTTTGAGTAGTACAACGTACTTATTTGGAATACTGAGGTGGCTTCTGATATGTGTTTGTGAATGAATGTGTGTTGGTAACCATGTTTGTAGACCAGGTAGGGAAAAAATAACCAGATTTGGAGGTGGAAAACTGTCACCAACACTCTAAAGATTTAATTATTGCTGCTCTGGTCTTACAGCACACTATTTGCTGAATCATTAGATTGTTACACTGGCTGATCATTTCATATTAAAAAATCATGGAGACTGTAGCAGAGTGTCTAACAGCTTTTCAAAACAGCTGATACATACACAAAAATGCATTTTCCTAGACCATCACTTACCAAGAATGTTCTCAAGAAATATGGTATTAGGCAAAAACTTCCCCTTCTCTCCCTTGATACCTAATCCAACAGCTCAATTTCTACATAGCCTGTTATTTTCTCCATTAACTTCAAACATCTTTCACGTGGAGATCCATTTTCTCTGATTTCTGACCTGAGTTGTGGGGAAGGACTGTGTACATTCTAATCACTGAAACATTTCCCTATTGGGGTTACTTTGATGCAATGATGGGAGTTTTATTTTCTTCTGGGGAAAACATGTTTTGAGTGTAGTGGATGGTTGGATGGCTGGCTGAGCGCGTATAAACCCCTCTTGAGAAAGCTTATAATCGACTTTGGCTCAGAGGGCGAACCAGAGCCTCATCCCCGATCCCGTGCCTTGGAAGGTAAGGGGTTGCAGTTGTCGGTGCAGCAGCTGCCCCTGGGCGGCCACGGCCCGCCTCTGCTGGGGATCTGCCACCGAGCGCCACCCCCTCCTCCCAGCGAGCCTAGGGGAGCCGCCAGCCGTCCTGCGCCTCCGCCACGGCGCTATGGCAACCGCTAAGCCCGGCCGGCGGCTGCCCCAGCCCCCAACCCAGCTGGTGGTGGAAATCCGCCGTCACAGGTTCGCTGCTGTCCTCTTCGCGCTCCCACTACTGTATAACTCGACCCTGTGTCCTCCTATCAACGTTTGTGGAGAGAAGTGAAGCCCCCGCTGAGAGTGCTGACCCTCGCCGCGCCGCTCACCCCCTTCCCCCTTCCCGTCTTCCGCGCGCGCGCACACACACACACACACACACACACACACACACAGACACACAAATACTGTGGGCAGTTACGCTCTCTGCAAGGAAGTCCGCGACTTTGACACAACGAACGCCTCTCCAGTGCCCCAGAAAACTTCTGCAGTTGCTCAGGAAAATCTCTGTTGGGATATCGCCCCTCCTCATTTGGCCTGGCTCCCGCCGGGCTGCTCAACCCGGAATGCTCTTCCGGCGCCACTTAGACCTCCTGGAGAGCGCTCCCGAGCACCGACCCGCGAGCGCTTTCCCGGAGCTTTAAAGCAGACCCGAGCTAGGGCGGAAGCAAACTGACGGTCAGCCAAGGCTCAGCAACTTGCAAGCGGACTAGTGGTCCGGCGCCTTGCGGTGGGTCGCGGTGGTCTCCCAGCCTTGGATCCTAGCTCGACACAGCTTAGCCGGTCCCAGGCGCCCACCCTGCGAACATGTTGTTAGGAGCAAAATGCATCTCCGAAGGTTAGAATGTCAGTTCCCCCGACCCAAGCGGAGTCCTACGTCCTCAGGACGGCTTTTCTGAGCTGAGAGAGTACGACGTCCCCAGCCAGGCCTCTCCAGAGCGCTCGCGCTTCAGGTGCTGCGCGTCCCCGCCCCGAGTAAAGGAGGCGCCTTTGTTTGTCCACAGCTGCCACCCGGGCTAACCGCGAGAACTTTCCGTCCGCAGGGGCGTGGTTTCCAATTCCTATGGTTTCCCAGTTGAGCTGGTACGGTTTGACCATACTTGAATGTTTCTTGTTTTCTTTTAGCCGAATCTTTTCTTCCGGGTCTCTTCCCGGCCCCTGCCCCTGGGGAAGCGCGGGAAGGCCGAGAAACGGTGGAGCTCGGCCTGGGGCTGGCTTTCTGCTCGCAGTCTCAGGTCTTTGGCATGCATGTTTAAGCATCTTCTCTAAGAACTCACCTCAAAGCCACCACTTGTTTACGATCTTCGCAGTCAGAGTATTTTTCAGAGTCTTTATTTAAATTGCAGTTTAGGGCGCTATGAGCAAAGACATCAGCCCAAACTTTCTCCCCAACTCCTAGGCAACTTTTCCAATATAGTTTTTTTCTGAGTTGCTGAGCATAGTAGGTAGACCAGGCCCTCCCTTCTGATATTTCGACCCCACTTTTCTCTTAAGCAAGCCCACAGAGTGGCCTTATTAAGTAAAGCCACTCCTCCCTCCCTCCCGTCTTCCCAGAAGAGGTCTTCCTTCCCGCCTCATCCCTGTTCCCTGGCCTTGCATCCCTGACACAGGGTGCTGTCATGTCTGTGCGCTCACTCGGAAGGAAAGGATTCCCAGAATCCCAGGGACAGCCCAGAAGATAAACGGAACATGGTTCCTATGGAATTACCCCATGTTGTTGGGCATCTCATGCGCCTCAGATATAATTGTTAGTAGAATTATTTTACTACAGCATTGAGTAGTATGAGTGAACTGACTGAGCTCAGAAGCCGCCACTCTCTACAAGTTCTTTGAAAGATTTTTTTGTCCTTTGGGAGGTGAAGTGGGCGGGAGGGAGGAGTGGCTTTACATCTGGTAGCTGGAAAACTGACTTTCTGGGGGAGGGACTAGGGGAGTAATTGGGGCTACTCTGCAAGAAATAAAGCCCAAACACCTGTTCAGCTGAGCTCTGGAAAGCAAGCCAGGGATTTTTTTCCCCCTAAGAATCGCCAACACAACGGCCGCACGTAAACAAAAAAAATCAAAATCTGTTTTTTCTTATAAGTTCTCACTTATTTTTAAAGCTTCAAAGAATAACTCTGATCTGATAGATCCATCAACGAAGTCACAAGCATTTCAGAAAATGACTTTGAAAAATGATCTTTTCGTCCTCTGGAAATGGCACCCCATTTTTACCCAGACACATGGAATTCAACACATTTTTTGACTTTGTGAAGTTGTTTTTCAGAAAGTAGCAAGGGTTTATATGTCAGTAGATATTTCTTCAGATAAATTCTGCTTTTTGGCTTATTCAAGTGATGATTGCAGTGTGTTCATTCCCTGAATTCTCAGCTGACATCGATTCAACATTTACTCAGCACAGGAAAGTTAATGTGAATTGCTGCCACACAAGGGAGGAAAATACCATAGAACAAATTTGGATGTATTGATTATCAGACCCTTTCAAGGCTATTCACCCTTAAATAAAGTGGGGTTTGTGATAAATGATGACATAATCATTAATGTCATTAAATTATCATAATTTCTGATAGAGATATGCTTTGGTGTTTTGTGGTTAGAAATTTAATGTTCAAATGAGAGGAATAACTTCATTTTCTCCTTCTGTTCTTGGGACTTTACTATGTTATGGTAGCCCTAAGTACATTTATTCTTTGGAAATAGTTGATGTCTGTTTTAGCACATCAGAGTAGGAAGTAGTTGACTGTCTTTCTAGGGTACTACATTTAAATCAATCTACTGCATGCATAATAACTAGAGTTTGCAGGAGATCATGGTTGCTTCTCAGTAGAATGATTAGGTGTATTGACAGGGAAGTGCTAATTGTTCTGCATTTAGGTGGTGAAGCTTTATCTTCCTTGGGCTTTTGATTTGTATACAGTTATCAAAGTATTAGAAGTATTCCAAATGAATCCTACACCCTTTATCTTTGCATGAAAGGTAAGGTCAAAAGCCTCTCAAAGGAAGGAAGTAGGTGCACATCATCATTATTGACTGGTCTAGATTAAGCACTGAAGAGGAAGATCTCAATCTGATAACGTCATAGGGCTTCCTGTTTTTCTTTGCTGCGTCTGCTGACAATTTTGTAAGGTAATTAAATTGGCTGATTGAAGTCACAGTGGTCATGGGGCGATAAAGACCATTTGGATTTAATGGAATTTAAAACAACAGAGCACTGAACACAACTCTTACCGAACAAGAATTTTAATGGCCCATTCAGGGTGCTGACTAAATAGAATGCCCTTAACAAGTTTAATTGAGAGGGCAAGACAGATTAGCACTATATAGTCTTTATGGTTAAAGATTGGGGAATTAAAATTATCCCTTTAAAAGACTCATTAATGCATGATCAAGATTTAATGTAGGTTAAATAAGCTTTCTTCAGGCCTTCATCATATATTGTGAACCTAGGTTTAGGACCATGTTTCATTAAGGAGATATTTTCAAGAGATGGTAATAAATGGAATTGTAGATCTTTCTCTCTTCAAAAACAAAAGAACTTCCAAATTCTTTGAAAGTATGCAGGGTGTTGAGGGTAAGTGCTGTTGATTGATCCTTTCTTTTCTGAGTAAAAAAACAGATTTGATTTTTTTCAAAATTTTGATTTTTTTTCTTGTAAACTGAATGGATCTTCTCTGAAGTAGAAAAACTGCAGAGGTGTTTTCTGTTTCTGTAGTTTAATGTAATCTTAGGCATTTGGGTTATTTTATGTTGTCTTTTTTAATCCTGTCCTTTTTTTCTTATTAAAACTTCTACATTCAGGTGGTTATAACTGAATGCATTCAGGTCCCATCTGTCTCAGGAAAAAAGGTGGCTCCTTGCCTTGCAAAGGGAAAACTAAAGGATGGCCAATCTCTATGTAGAAAATACCCCTTCAGCTGTTTCTTGCCTGTGGAGTTGCCTCCACAAGGCTGCCATTTCCACTAATTTTTTTCTAGAAAAGTCTGAAACCCAATTTTTCATATACAGTGTACCAAATTTAAATGAAACGCAATTTTCAAAGTTGTTTTAAAAATGCTGAGTTGGGCAAACTAAAAACATTCATCAAGTGGGTGAATGGCCGAGGGTTACCAGTTTTCACTTTTCCTGCTCGCCCCCACATTCTACAGGTTCTCTGAGGCACACATCCTTTTCTCATCAGTCTCCAAACAAGCCTTATTGGTCTTTTTCTTCTCACACTTAGGGTCACACATTTAATATTTTTGGATTTTCAAAGTGACAGTTATCTAGTATGATAAACCAATCTATATTAAGATGGATGGGATGTTAGAGAAGAATCTCAAAACCTTTGTGCAGCATGTTTTATTTTTCATTTTATATTTGTATCCAGGGCTTTAAGACTCCTCTCCAATCACAGCAATAGTCAAGTGTAGCATTTGGTATTAGGTTTCTGCCAACAGATTGATTGAAATCCTTTATTTCTTAAATTAAAACTGATAATTTCCTTCTGAATTTAATAGCAAACCAGGGAACTAGTTGGCAGGACCACTGTGTGAAGATCAAAGTGGTCTGAAGAGGTTGTGTCTTTCAGAATATCCTCCCCATTGATACATAAAATCCTATCATTAATCTTTCTTTTCTGTTAAGCATTTGCCCTTTTCTTTGGCCTTGCTTTAAGACAAGTATATTTTGGAAGGGAGAGCACATAAGTCCCAGAGACTATAGAGATAGGATGAGTTTATTAGATCGATTGATTTTGTCTTTGACAGAGATGCTCAGGTACAAAGGGAACATTGGGTACCTAAGGGAATGCTGAGGGATTAGCAGTGATGTGAAGTGGAGGCAGAGAAAAGAGGAGTCAGATGCCATTTGTTACACAGTCTTTTCTAGAATTACTGTTCGACATGCCAAGGCTTTGGAAATTGATCTTTTTTTTGCGTGTGTTCATCCAAATATTTAAGCATATGCAATTACTTCAAAAAAGATGTCAGTAATATTCTTACATTGACATCTCTCCTCCCATTCAAAAAGGTCTTTAAATGCTTTTCACACCTTTTTTAAATCAACAAAATACTTTTTCCATCATTGAACTAAAGCACATATTTGGAAGGTTTTGCTTCTAATTCCCTTTTCTGTCTCTAGCTCAGTACCTTCTCAGTCCTTTACTTATCACAGTGGGAATATCACTCAGCAAAATAATCAAAAAAGTAAAGCCAATATTAAATAAATGTTCTGCTTCTGAAGCTTAAACATAGTCCTGCACTTTTGGTCTACTTTATATTACCTTTGGAATCCTGCCCTTCTTTTTACATAGTGAAACTTCTGCATTCAGGTTACCATGCTTTTCGTATATTCAGGTTCCTTTTTCTGCAGAGGAAATGGAATGGAAAATATGTCAGGATGAATGAAAAACTATAGAATCCTAGAATGTCCAAGCCAGAGGCAAAGATCGTGAAGAATAGTATCCTAAATTTAGAGATTAGTTGCCAAGGGCAGTTAAGTAGTTTATTCTGGGTCACAGATAGGTAATATCTGATTTTAGACCAAAACATGAGTATCCTAACTGCCAGCCTAGGATATTTTTCAGTAAATTATGCTGTTTTCCCAGTGTAACCCCTGATTTCCTTCAGCTATCCAACTCCGATGCTTTACATCAGTTTTAGGAGGAGCCTCTGGTTCTGGAAGCTCCCCTAAACATTTTCCTATTTTCTTACTACCACATTTGCTTTATATAAGATGATCTAATAGTTTATCTTTCATGTTTTGTATTTTCTTTTCCTGTAGCTCTCACCAACCCATGGTTGCCAAGGTTTTCCCTTCCCCTGTGTCCGAAATCTCTTCCCACATTATTCATCTAGCAGACTGTAATTGAACATGTGTCAGGAGTTTGGGAAATAGAATTCTAAGATGCAGATACTGACCTCAAAGAGTTTATAATTCAATTAAAATGGAAAGATAAATACACTTTAAAATGTTGTAGAGAATATATACAATAGTGATTTAAAGGAAATCATTGTGGGCTTGGATTTTTATAGAAGAGATGTGATGCTGGCTGAGCCCTGTAAAACCTGTGTGATGGGGGAAGGTAGGAGAAAATGTATCACTGATGGAAAACTCATGAAAAAAAGGAATTTAGGTAGAGATAAAGAAGGTGTGATTTAGAACAGGAAATGGGTCAGTCTTGTGAGGAGATGGATAAGGACTTGATCTTTCAGAGCTTTGCTATTACAGAGTTTGGGCTCCTCTCTGTAAATCCTGGAAAAACATTGTAGATAAGAGAACAGGCTGACTTGGCTTGCAACAAGGAGTCAAGTGGCTCCTCAGTTCATTGCTTGCATGTTATAGAGAATAAACAGCTTTCTTTTCTCTGTCTTGCTGAAATGGAAATAAAGGATCCATCCTTGTCCTTGATCACTGAAGCCCTTAAGAAATTCTTGATCTGGTATCACAGATAATCCCTGAGTAAAATTCTGAAAAAAAATAAAGCAGTATCTTTCTAACCACATGGGCAGATTAAATGATCAAGCAAGAAAAAGTTGAAGACTTTTCTCAAAGAAATATTTGCAGATATTTTAACATTGTATGATTTTTGCTTATGTTGAATGAATCTAGACACTGTTGATTTAATCTATTGTGTTTATATCTATTTAGCACGGGTTGCTTAGGTAGCTGAATAGTGCTTATATATAAAAAGCACTCAGTACGTATTTGTTTAGTTAAATTGAATCATTTTGTGGGAAAGAATAACAAAATTTATGGTCTTCTGTAAATATTCTTATAAGGATTGCTAAGGGAGTAAAGAGGGGAAGCTAATAAGCTAAAATTTTCAATCCAATTCGATATTGAGTGCTTCAAGAAATACTATTAGCTCTTTGAGGCATATAATAAATTGATCTAAGTCCAAGAGATCTTATTTCCTGAAATAAGTCTATCTATATCTGTCTAATTACTATATGTTGTGTATGATAAAATTGTTTTAATCAGAATTGAAAATTAAAATGTAGAACAATTTTATTGGAATGGTTTCATTATTAGTTGCATTTTATGATTTTACATGAACTTGGGACCCTTGATCCTGAATTTAGTGGTTTGAGTCATGAATTTTAACTCTGTCATCTAGGGACCGTGACTTCCCTTTCTGTAGAATGGGATAATATTTACCCTCTGCTTAACTTCAAAGGATAATTTCAGAATATGAAAATATACTAAACTCTGCCCTTCTTGTCTAAGAAGGTCTTTGGGAGTTGAGAATGTAATGTTTATTCATTTTTTTTTTAACATGGGCAGGCCCCTGGAATCGAACCCGGGTCTCCAGCATGGTTTATTTGCTTTTTATGTGTGGAATAAACTAATATTGCCATCACTCATACATTTCATTCAGCTTTTTAAGATGCACATTAACATTTAAGATCATTTGTCTTTTCCAAATTATTCTTGAATGCTCTTCCTTGGAATGCATCTGAAGCTGTTGCAAATACCCAGTAAAGGATTTGTTGGGTGATAGAATAAACTTTCTTCTTATTTGGTTGTTTTATAGATGAGCAAGTCCATAGTTTTGCTTTTTCCTCTTTAAACACCAGGACTTTAGTTGGCATTTGCCAACTAGGGTCTAGAGCAAAATATGGCTATGCTAAATTTTAATCAAGTATCTAGAGTGCAGGTAAGAAACAAAAATAAAAACAAAAGCAAAAATAATTATCAAATCATGTCATGTTCTGTGGTTTAAGACGTTTCACTTTTTTACAACTGCAGAGTTTTAGTTTGCTTTCACAAACATTTTCTGAACAGTTGTGCCTGATTTCATATCAACTTTATTCTTTATCCATCTGCCTATCATGGATTGTTAGCTGTAACTCAAGATTCGCAGATACATGTGTGACCATATTCAATCTGTTGTGTTGATTCAGGAAAGTCTCCCAAATCCTCAGATTTGCTACACTTTTCTGAAATTTGTAAGTGGGACTTTTTGAGGCTGCTTCATCAAAGAGTGGTTTTAAGCAATCTTTCTGGAAATTACTCTTTAAGATAGAATAGATTGTTATGTCACCCCCAGACTACTAACCTTACTATTGTTTCCAAAGGCTCCACTAAATTGTCTATGGTTCTTTTTTTTTTTTTTTTTTTTTTTTAAGATCTGTCCCAGTGTAGGGAGGATTGATGTAGGGATAGGTAAGAAGAGATGAGAGCACCATCAGAGAATCCAGGGAACCATTTGAAAAAGTGTATTCAATTCATAATACATTTTTTTTCATGATACAGTTTTATATTTGGAAAAATCGTTTAAAGTTCTGAGACTTCAGAATGTGAAGTTTGTTAGAAAATTTCCTGGCTAGTGCTGTTGTGCTCATTTTGGGTCAGTGATTCTCAATTCTTAGGAATAGGATGGAGGAGAAGCAGTCTCAGGAATTTTATATTAACTCAAGAGGGAAATAACCATTGTTTAAAATCTGTGCCAAGTTTTGCTTCCCCCAAAAGGTCTGTTCAATTCAAGCATTGGCTGAAGAATTCATTCAGATCAGTGGTTCTCAATCCTTGTTTCATAGAATAATAGAATAAACTTTAAATAATTTAGATTCCTGGCCCCTCAACCTGGAGACTCTGCAATTTAAGATGTCTTACTTTTTCACAACTGCTTAGTTTATAAGTGGGTCTTAGTTACCCTTATTTAGAAAGTTCCTCAGTAACTTGTTAAAAGGGGAAAAAACCCACAAACTCTCAGGCAGATTGAGAATCACTGTGATAGATAACCCTAAAGCGCTTTCTGCCATTAAAATTCTGATTCCTTTGTTTGAAATGGTAAGTGCTTCAGTTAAAGCTTTCTGGACTAGCAGTTGATAATCCATAACTACATTCTGGAAACAACGAGTAATTTTTGGAGCTAAGGGATGGCACTTGGGTATATTAACATTCTCACAGAACACACCAGCCCTCAGCACCCCACTGAAGGGTTTACTCTTTAAAATCTAAGCACTTAGACTGTTCATTCCCACATAACTGACCCTGTAGCCCAAAGGAATCTTAAACAGGTGTTGTTTTACAAATAATGTCTGAGATGATGAATGGTTGTGAGACTTTTCCCACTAAAGGAGTCCCTAATAGATCATTTTAAAATTTTGTCTTCCCAAACTCTATCAGGAAAAATTTCCATGAAACGTCTGCTCCAGTTGAGAAGATACTAACTTTTCAGTTGCCAAGAATACATACTGTGTATGAATTACAGAATTCTACCCAGTTGGTGTTCATCAGAATCCTCTTGGGCAAAACTACTCAAAAAAACCTCAACCATTGCTTGCATCACAGTCCTCTATAACTGATCCATTACAGTTCCATTACACATTATTTCCATTACACCCATCATTGTGTCAATATAGCCAAGAGATGAAATCTGGATATTACCTTTGGAATCAAACCAGAATACTTGTGTGTGTGTATTTAAATGTTGTCAATAATCATATATATATATATATATATATATATATATATATATATATGCTTTAATATATATATATATAGCCTTAATATTCAAATCGACAATATTCCTATCCAAATTATTGACAACAAAATATTTTCTCTGTTGATTATCTACTAGGTGGAACACCTCAGTTCATTAACTTTATTCCTGAAATGAAATTTGTCATTTTGAAATTTTATACAGAGTTATGTATAAGGGATAACTTATCGATGGTACAATTTAAAAAGATGGTGCAAAATAAAAATTATGGATTGTTAGATATTCTAATTTGTTAATATCATTAAAAATAAAAAATGAATCAAAACCACAATAAGATATCATTCATACCTTCTAATGGGTACTATTAAGTGGAAAATAACAAATATTGGAGAGGATGTGGAAAAATAAGAAAACTCTTTCATTGGTGGGAATGTAAAATGGTGCAGCTACTGTGGAGAACAGTTTGGCTGTTCTTCAGAAAGTATGGAACTACTGTAAGACCTGGCAATCCCACTACTAGTTATATACCCTGAAGAACTGAAAGCAGGGACTCGAGCAGATATTTGTACACCAAAGTTGCTAGCAGTATTATTTACAATTGCCAAAAGATAGAAGCAACCCAAGTGTTCATCCACAGATCAATGAATAATCAAAATGTGGTTTATATGTGCAATGGAATATTATTCATCCATAAAACTGAATGAAGTTCTGATACATGCAACAATATGGATGGATCTTGAAGATTTCATGTTAAGTGAAATAAACCAGAAATAAAAGAGCAAATATTGCATAATCTCACTGATATAAAATTATTGTAATAAGCAAATTCATATCAGAATTTTCAGTCAGTTTCAGTCAGTCTAGTTTCAGTCAGAAACTAGAATAAGGGTTACCATGGACTGGGTGGTGGTGGGAAATGGAGAATTAATGCTTAATATATACAGAGATTCTGTTTGGGTGATAGGAAAGTTTTGGTAATGGATGGTAGTAATGCTTGCACAACATTGTGAATGTAATAACACCATTGAATTATGTATACAGTGTGGTTAAAAGGAGAAATTTTAGGTTGTATGTATGTTACTAGAATAAAAATAATGAAATAAAATGTAAGACTTTACAACAGAGTGAACCCTAATGTAAATTATGGACTATAGCTAATAGTAAAATTATAGCAATAGTGTTTCATTAATTTTAACAAAGTTACCATAGTCATGCAATGTTAATAATATGGTAAACAGCGTATGGGGGTAGGGGTATGAGAACTCTGTATTTTCTGCATGAGTTTTCTGTAAATCTACCACTTCTCTAATAGGAAAAAATATATACTTTTAAAAAGTCTGCCAGTAAAGGGGGTGCAAGGGTAGTTCAGTGGCAGAATTCTCACCTGCCACGTGGGAGACCCAGGTTTGATTCCTGGTGCATGCACTTCCCAAACAAATAAACAAGTAAAACAAACAAAAAAACCAACCAAACAAAAATTCAACAAATGTTGTTGCAATAAAGTGATACTCACAATGAAAAAGAATGAAAGGTGATCCCCACCATGCAGTATCCAAAAAAAAAAGTCTGCTATTAAGAATGTTTTTTATATTTTTATGTGGTTGGAAAAATTCAAAGGAAAAATAAAATATGAGACATCTGACATTTCTATGAACTTCAAATTTCAGTATTTACAATTAAAATATTTTTAAAAATAGAAAATCATCATAATCATATCTTAATGACAATTTTGCAATAAATATTAAAGAAACTCATTAAGTTTTTCTATTATTCCTAAGTTTTTTTTGATTCAGTTATGTTTACAAATTTATGTTCATAATAATGAACAGCTCATAGGGCATTGACCAGTTGAGAGCATGTAAATATGTAATTTCAAGAAAATGTATCCAATGGTGAGCAATTCTCTGGAAGACAAACTATGAAAGATGCTTCTGTTGGGCATGAATTTCACAGTATGTTTCATTCATATATATTCATTCAGTTATAGTTCTAGAACTACTATATCTTTGCTTTTCCATTTGCATAGTAAGAATTTATGTATTCCTGCAGGTTATGAAGAGTATTCACAATAGAGAATAAAAATTAGTACAATAAAGTAATAAAAACAACAAAAAAAATTAGTACATTTACATTTGTTCAAGTATACTCATGGATTGGCTTTAGGTAGGAGTCGCTGACTTTAAAACTTGATAGCTACAAGTAGATATTAATGGAAGTGGATTTTCCAAAATTCTTTGAATATCATGCATCTTTTATTTCCTGGAAGAAGAAAGTGAGACTACATCAACATTTTCAATATAAACAAAGGTAGAATCTTCCTTAAGATTTCAAAGTACCATCTTTTGTAAGTGAATAATTGAGAGAATTCTAACCCTCTAATTTGTTTATTGTTCTTTTGTACTGTGCATATTATAAGGCTGCTGCATTTGATATAAAACATCATTATATGTTAATAAGAAAAAACCCTATGAAGTATTTTAAATACTTTGGTGGTGTTACTCTCCAAGAAAAAGAAAGCAAAGTTAATTTATTTATATTAGAAGATAATGTAATATTTTATGTTGTGATTGTCAGGAGCATGCTAAAATGTTCTTATCAACTCTGTATTCCATTTCAATTCCATTTTTAATTTAAAACATTACCTTATGTATATTGCATATTTGCAATATATACATATCTATAGTCCTTACATGTCTATGGTTGAATAAACAACCAATAATTCAGTTTATCTTCATTTGTTCATTCATTCATTCAACAGTTTTAATCATTAACCATGTACCCAGCTCTGAACTAGGCACTGGAACACTAAGAGTTTGAAAGTAAAAAGAACTGATCTGTGTTAAGGATTCTTATACGCTATAGGTATAAGCCACGTAAAAGAAAACAAAACAATGTGACAAGCACATTCAGTAACATGTAAATAACTGCTCTGAAATGAAGAGTGACACTTAGCTGAGTCCACAAGGAAGGGTTTCTAAAGTCTATGTCTTGCTTCTTTCTCTAAAATGTGTCATCCACTGGGCTTTTGTTCAGATATTCCATTCTTGATATTAGGGTAGAATGTGCTATTTTTCTACCTTCATCTATTGCCCCTAGAACTAGAAGTCATCAGTTGGGCCTCTAATCTAAATTCATAGTATAGTGATCCCATTAATGTTTCTAGAGAAAACTAGTCTAAATTACTGTAAGTGTTTGGGTAATTGTTTTAGTTACCTAGGCTGCTCAAGCAAATTACCATGAATTGAATTGAGTTAAGCAATGGAAATTTATTCGTGCATGGTTTTGAGGTGAAAAGAAAGTCCAAATCAAGGCACCATCAAGGCAATACATTCTTCCCAAAGGCTGGTGTTCTGGGACCGGCTGCTGCTGATCCTTGGTTCCTCTGTCACATGGTAATGCACATGGTGGCCTCTCCTGGTCTCTCCATTCTTTCCTGGGTTCTGCTGGATTTTGGTTCCTTGCTTCATGACTTTCTCTGACTGAATTTTGTTCTGCTTATAAAGGACTCCAGTAATAGGATTAAGACTCATCCTGATTGGGCTGGGCCACACTTTAGCTGAAGTAACCTCATCCAAAGGTCCTACTTAAAATGGGTTCAGACTGTAGGAATGGATTAGATTTAAGAACATGTTTTTCTGGACTACATATAGCTTCAAATGACCTCAGTAATATGTTAGGATTTAGTGATGTGTCACAGAGACTTCCCCCAAAGCAAGACAAATGCTCATTTTTCTAGCTTTGTGCAGTTCAGGAATGGTATATTGGATCCACAAACTTTTGGAACCCATGTTGCTTCCAGCTTTCTATTCTGGCATTCTTAGAGTGTGGCCTTTTTCTCATGGTCTAAGATGGAGCGTCAGCAATCACATCTACTTTCCACGTAGCATGATGGAGATAGAAGAAAAGAAGAGGCATGACCTCTCCCTCTAAGGACACCTCCTGGATTTTGCATATATCCCATAGTTCAGAATGTTGTCATATGGCTACATCTTGGTATACAGGAGGCTGGGGATTGAGTCATTATTACAGGAAACCTGTATTCAACTGAAAATCCTAGGGTCTATTCCTATAGAATTCATGACTACTGGCAGTTTTATAGGCATTCAATTAAACATTTCAGAAAGGAGTTCTTAGAGTCTTTAGTTATTTTCCTGATCATGAAGTCATGCTTTGTAGCACATTTGGAAAATGTGGAAACAGTAAAAATGAAAATAAAACTTCCCATAATTATACCATTTAGTGATAACCACACTTACTATTTTATTTCTATTTTTACCTTTTTAAATTAAACAAAACAAAACTGTTTTAGTTGATTATAACAATCGTACAAGTTTACTATAAAAATAGAAAACATCTAGAAAATTATAAGGAAAATAAATATCCTATTACTTCACCAAAAATGACATTTGTTATTGATCTTTAAATTTTATTGTGCATAATATTTGCTACTTAAATTTTTTACACTTGACACATTATTGTGAACATTTTTTCTGTACCACCAGGTATTTTTCTGGTGATTTAACCATGTGTGATTTTTATTGCATAGGCATTTACCATTTATTCACAAATCTTGGGTTTTAGAGTCAGGCAAAACTGAATTTGAAACTTGGCTCTCCTCGTATGGAATTATATGATTGGGATATGCTGCTGAACCATTATAAGTCTTAGTTTCACTACCTATAAAATGGAAGTTATCATGTTATCTACTTACTAAAGGTTTCTCTTGGGATTAAAATAAATAACTCACATAAAGTGTTTAGTGCAGTGGCTGGCAGGTACGTACTTAATAAGTGTTGACTTAATTAATTTTGCCATATAAAGTACTTGCATTTTTGTATTTGGCTCAGGTTCATTTAGATGCTTAGACCCCCACAGAAGTTCTGTGAGGTCTTCCAGGACAGTTGGCACCTTCTAGGGATGTGAGGCGCTACAATCAGAGCAATGTTGCTACTGATGACGTCGGGGTAGGGGAGAAGCAGCAAGAGCTTCAGCCCAGTCCCCTCCTTGCTTTCTGGTTTGCTAGGCAAATTCCAGTTTTACTTGTTAACCACATTGTCATCCTTATGCTTACTTATTTTCTGTAGGGAAATAGAGTTCTTAGGGGCTTTCAGGAAATTAAATTGAACTTCAAAAACACTTCCACATAACAATTAACATTGTGAAATGGGTTATTCCTCAGGGTTTCTTGCCAAGTGAGTTTATCCAATTGTTCCTTCAAGAGTTTTTTTCTTTGTTTTTAATAGTTGATTTATTTGTTCTATTTATTTAGAGATTTTTTTTTTAATAGGACCCTTTAAGACTTCATAAATCTTTGGTAATTTGTGCCTGGAGACTTCAAGACAGACTAATGTTGTGGTCAAAAGAATGGGAAATTGGGGGTAATTATCTTCATAACCAGAAATGTTATAATTAACCTTTTTAGGTTGCCTTTAAGTTCAATATTTTCTAATTTGCCTGCACACAGATACAGACACAGTGGAATCCTAAACCTTAATCACTCCACCTTTCCCTAAAAGAATCTGGATGCAAAATTCTCTTTTGAATATTTCAAGGTATTTGTCAATCTTTGAGAGGCTTTTCCAAGTTAAAAGAGAACCAAGAGCAATTGCTAATAACCTACTCTTACTAGGAGTCATCAGACTGATAGGGAAAAAGCAAGGGCGAAGTGGTCAGACAGACTGAGATTCCAAGCCTAAGTCTACCACTTACAAGATATGTAACCTTAGGCAAATTCCTCACCCTTTAAGTTTCACTGTATTTATTTGTATAACTGAGGATGAAAACATCTCATTTTTATGATTGTGGTGGGTCTGACAGGAAATAAAGTCCCTGAAATTTGTAGACATCCAAAAATGTTCCTTCCCATTTTGTTATCCTGAAAATCTGGGTATTCTACAAGAGCCTGTCTGTCAAATGCAGGGATCTGTGCGTTTATTGATTACTAGTTCTTCCGTGTAACTGAGATACAAATTCAGCCCTAGGCTTTTGTCCAGAGATCTGAGAGGTAGAAGGCAGACACCTGTAATTATAGCAGCAGTGATGAGTTGCAGCTGAATTGCATAGTGTTTTAAGGCTTTTCTGTGCTTCTTGGCTTGGGCATTGCTAGAGCAATTCTCAGAAGTATTTTAGCAAGTGTTGTTCTATTCTCCATCCTAATATAATCCTAGAATCTCCACAGATATGCAGAGTTCTTTTGTTGCTCACTGGCAGCAGATAAAAGGGCCATTTTTATAAATTAGTCTGTGCAGAGTTTAACAGCTCTTTGTGGACAAGTAGCAGATCACACATGGAGGTATGGAGTGAACATAATTTTTCTACTGACATTTGTGAAATCTTAAATTCTGGTTCCCATGAATCAAAATACTACTCTACAAAAAAGTCTTAAGTCTCTAAGCTTTGCAAATGATTATCTCTTGTTTCTTCATTTCCTCTCTTCAAGTTGGGTATTTAAGGCATCTGTCTAAGTGAGCTTTCAAAAGGGTGAGAGTGGGGAGTGGATTGGGCTTTCTGTAAGGGTGATAATTGGGGAGGTGAAGAAAGGTGGGAGAGGAGACCCCCTTTGTTCACTCTGTTCAACCCCTTTCATCCAGTACTCTATTTGTCCTACTGTTCCTATATTTTCTGAATGGTCAATGCTCTCAGCATCAATTGAATGAAAAGTTATTCTAAACAGTATATGAAAAATGACATTTAAGAAATCTAAAAGAAAATTAGCCCCCAAACATGTTATTTTCCTTTTTTTTTCTCATTTATTTGAGATTCTCAGTAACGGGGTCACCCTGACATAATAAGGGTATTTGACATCTTTACCGGAACCTCTTGAGTTGCTATTTTTAATATGTTATGTCTACACGACTTCTCTAGCCTTTAAGAACAGAGATGAGTCTCAATTAGCTGTGCCAAGATAGGGAAGAAGAAATTCTCTTAAAAATCCCAATGTGTTCTCTCTCTAAATTTCCATCCTCTGACTCATTCCCCTGTAGTGAACAGATATGATGCCTTGTCTTTATTCCTCTTTCTCAACCTAGGAACTGAGCTCACTTTGTTTTATAAAATGATCTATATAGGATCTATTCCTATAACCCTTTCACCTTTTCAGGATCTACTTTCCTTTTACCCATAATTGTTCTTTTCACAGTGGAGCTCTTCCCCTGCTTATGTACCTCATAGCTTTACTCAATGACCAAAATTTCATGCAGGCCTGTGCAAAGAGGCTATGAAGGAGTGGAAGTATTTTGGCTTTCTGGTTACATAGGGGGATTGTTGGGGTCCTGGCATAACCAGAAACTCTGTAACAGCTGTAACAACCGTATTTTGCAAACCATTTATCAATACACAGGTCTAACATGTACATATGTTCTTACAGGGACAGTGAAATAACATGATTGAAACTGGGACTGTTTTGGTAAATGAAACTTGTATAAGGTTTTACATTTTCTACATTTGCATACACAGTATGTATTTAATCCCTGTAACCCTAAGAGCTAGGTATTTTCAATCTCCTTTCTTAGATGAGGAAACAGGGGAGGAGAACAGTTAAGTATCTGGGTCCCAAGGTACCAGTTATTGAGAATTTTGAAGCTGGCTTAGACTTCTGACACTGTCTTATGCATCTTCCATTTCAGTAAATTTAGTTGAATTTCACTGCTGTTTGATTGGGATGTGAGCTTTCCCTAAGCACATTTCTGGAACTAGAATAGATGTTGTGTACTGTTACAAGAATATCTTCCTCAGCAGGAAGAGCCACTGCTTTTCTGAAATAGCCTTCACTAAGCCTGTTGCAATTCTTATCTCCTTCTTACACAGAGAGGACATTTGAGAAAAGCCTAAATTATTTTAATCCCTAGAATTGTGATAATAATGATGAGATTAATAATAATAATAATGACTGTGGTTGCTCTTTATTGAATATCTGGTACATGCCAGCCACAATGAAGTTGTTTTTTTCAGGTATCTCATTTAATCCTCACAGTGACTTATTTACCCCAATTTTAGAGGTGAGAAAACTGACGCTCTGAGAGGATAAGTGATTTACCTAGGTCTTTACCCCTAGAAAGTATCAGAGTGAGAATTTGAACACAGGTCTGTCTGGCTCCAGCGTTCATGCTCTTTAGGCTGCTGTATACACTTATGCTGGTTTCTGGATAGGAGCAAGTTCAATGAAGAATTCAAATGTCTACATTGTATTCATCAATTCATTCATAAATATTAATTTCATGAACATAATTCGAGTAATATGAAATTCCTAATGTTTGATCATTTTGAACCTAGAAAAATGGTAATTTCATGTGGTTTAACTCAATGGTTCTCAAAAAGTATCTGTAGACCAGTAGCATTGACATCACTTGGGAGCTTGTTAGAAATGCAAATTATAAGACCCCACCCAGAGCTACTAAATCAGACACTGAGGCTGGGAATAGTGTTTTAATAAGAATTTTAGGTGATTCTGATGCCCACTAAAGTTAAGAGCCACTGCTTTAACCTGATATATTTAATGAGCATCCATTCTGTGTCACTAGGTTTATAATATGAACAGAAACACACCTGGTTCCTGTCTTCACAGAGAGTGTACTCTATTGGAAAAAACAAAATTTTGAGAAGCATAAATATAGAGTTATCATTTTTAATAGTATTCATATTTTGTTAGAATTCATAGATCTCAGTCAAAAGACTGGAGTCTTCAAGAGGCACATTAGAGAAGAAAAAGGGTTATCTTTACAGGACATGGGTGGGCACAAACCAAACAGGAAAACCTGGATTAAAAGGCAGGGAAAGGGGAAATTGGAGGTATGGAGAGTTAGGGACAATACTCAGGACTCAGGGCCTGGGACATCCTGGGCCTCTTCTCTTCTCCTTATCCCACCATACCTCCTGGGGTGGCTCTGTTGCTGTTTGAGGCCATGTTGAAGTAGGAGTGTGATGGGACCACTTCTCAGCATGGGACAACTAGAAATGTTTAAGATAGGGCTTGGTAAGCTGGTTCCAACTAGTCACTGATCTGCTGCTGCCTTCTGCTCTGAGCAGCTCCATTTGGAAAGCTTTCAGGAAAGGTTTCCTTCCAGAACTCTTGTCTTCTTCTTTTGGTAAGATGTACAGCATGACATAGAGACAGTCTGAAGAGGCAGGGGTCAGTGGATTTGGAGAGTGGTGATGGAGACCTTCCCTATGTCTGGTTCTCCCCAAGTCTGATGATATGTTCATTAACACTCATCTCTAAGGAAGAAAGGGAGGCATTGCTAATCTGCAAGGCATATGAGTCCTGGAAGTTTAAAAATAGTACTTTGCTGAATAATGTTCTGAAGTCAGAATCATCCTGGGAATCTTAGCTCTTTACTAACCGATTGTTTAAATACCTTTTAACTACAAATAATACAGCTCAAAAAAATCTCTGCCTTTCTGAATGTATCCTAAATAATTTGTACTGCCAAGTTTCCAAAAGAGAAGAATATAAACATCTGCTCTGTAATCTCTTTCTCTTTTTAAAACAGTATTTCTAAGTAATCCCTTGTGAATGAGAATTGACTCTCATTCCACATGTAGCAATTTAAAAAAATAACCCAATGAAAATTATGGATGAAGGGATTATTTAATGATGGGACTAAAACCTTAAGGTTTGAAAGGAGAGGCACATGGAAGGATGCTTTGTAATAACTTACCTTTTAAGTACCAATGGCACTTTTTTTATGACATTAGAATGGTTGCTCCTATTATTAATACTTAATTTGAGTTTAAATTCCCCAATGTAAATTCCAGCTTGTTATAGGAAAAGTAATTCACATGTACAAACAGCAGCAATTGTGTACTTAGTGAAGCTAAATACATACCATGCATGAGGAATGGAAGTCCCACGTCTGAGAATTCAACAGAGGGCTCACATAATCAGCACATATTTTTACTCAATTGATTAAATTGTATTTCCTCTGCTTTTACTGAGAAGGCTGTGAAATCAATGCAGGTTGCTCTCAGATTGCATTATTTGCTTGAACTCAGTATCCGGATTTTTTCTCATCACCTGAAAGGAAAATCACATTTTTCTCCTGCAGTCCTTCAGAAATTTCCAGAGTATGTTCAAGTATTACATGAATAATTCATTTTACTCACTATACATTACAGCACTTAACAAAGGCTGCGGCCAGAATCCCCTTCTAGGGGAAGCTAATTTGGAACATCATTATGGCTTTGATTTCACAATGTTTAGCAGTTTTATGACCTATCTGATGAAGTCTTTCTTGTTCAGTCCTTTCAGAGATACACTTCTAATTTAAAATTTCATTGTGTATATTTTTGGAAGAAAATATTACAGCTTCTATATTTACTCTACCTCTACCCCTGATTAAAAAGAAGAAATAAAAAAAAGACAATTTTGAATGCAAGTTAGACCTACTGCTCACAAATGTTCCTTTACCACTGAAACTCACATACATAATTTTAATGTCAATAAAATAAATATTTTTTCCTGAATTATTCAACATTGAAACATGACCAGGAAAACCAGTTATGTGACTATATATGCAGACGTTCCTTTATACCTCCGTACGGAATCCTTTGTGTATTTTTTCCTTGATTTAGAGTTCATTTTTTCTTACGGCTCTTATGGGAATTCCTGTTAACCTTCATGTTATTATAATACCTCAATGATCTCTCAGTTATAGTTCATTACCACACAGGATGCATCCTATCAGAAAGCAGATGGGCTTATGAAGTTTAGTACATGCTGAAACATAAAAGTCTGAAAAGGCAGTATTCAACTGACTTCACAAATGAACTTCACTCTTTATACCTATCTGCCTCCCCACCCCCATCTACAACTCTACAAGATAAACCCTTGGCCAAATTGAATGCTCTTAGATACTTCAGATTGGAACTAGAGAATTCCTTAATGACTCTATCTCACACACAGTTAAGTGTCATTTCCAGGCTGACTTGTCTAGAGGGGCTCCATTTTGGTTGGAGAGATAAGCTTGCTTTTTAGCATACTTTAAGAAGCTCTAGTATGGTATCCTTAGAAAAAAAACAAAAACAAAAATCTTCATTTTACACAGTACCTGGCCATCATGAAAATGAAAAGATGCTTAAGTTTACTAGCAGCCAGGGAAAAGCAAAATAAATATTAATTATTTTTCACTCATCAGTCATCAGCCTGGAAGAAATAGAAAACAGCTATAGCATCTGTTGCTGGCTGGGAAGTGGGGAAAAGGAACTTTTATACATTGCTGGTGGAAATATGAAGACTTGCAGCCTTTTGTAAAGCAAGCTGGCAGGATCTATGACCATTAGATATACACATAATAACAATAAACTTATAGGATCCTAGCCCATGGATATAAAAGCACTGCATGTGAAGACATAAGTAAATTGATGTTTATTTCAGTGTTGTTTGTTGTGGCAAAAAAAAAATGGAAGTAAAGTAAATGTCCATTATGAGGAGAATCAGTAAAATAATTGATATATTCATGCCATGTAGTTATGCCACTATTTAAAAGAACAGAAGAGGTTATAGCAAATGACTTAAAGAGCTTTCCAAAAAAAATATTGTTGGATAAGTAAAAATATGTATATGACTTTCCCTTTTTTTGTAAAACAAATGACAAAAAAAAGAAAATATATATGCTTATATGTCTGAGTATGGTGTATATCTGTGTGTGTATGTATGCCCACAAACTCATAAGTATAGATGTATATGAGATTAAATAGATACAGAGAAAAGCCCTTTGATTGTTTACATGGTTGCCTGGAAGGGGAGAGGCATGAATATATTGGGGAAATATGGATGTAAATGGGAAGACCAAAGAGATTAAAAAAAAAAAAACAAAACAGGAAGGGGTAAAACAAAGGGATTGAATCCCATATAAAATTTTACACATTTATCATTGCATGTACAAAGAAATTAAGCAAAAATTAGAAAGAGAGAAAATTGGAAGAATGAAAATATTGCTAGAAGAATTCTTAGTCAATCCTCACGTAGTAAAAATTACTTTAATCTGATTGCTTTCCTCTGATTTGACAAGGGATAGGGGAGAAAGTAGAGCAATCTTTAGGCATGGTGCATTGGGGGAGAGTGAGAGCAGATCAGAATGAATTATTGAAGCATGAGTTTGTAAAGCCTGAAAAGACTATGAGGCTGGGAAAGCCCAGTAACACTCTTTCTCTGTATTCATATTTCACAGAGGTTTGGCCCTTTATGAACAGAGCGGACCTGGTTCTAAATAAAACAGAAGAAATCTTCACTTCTATAGCTCATTATCCCCATTTTTTTAGAGCGAATCACAAGACTGTGGGTAGAACTAACCTTCTCATTGATAGGAAACTAGTTTCCTAACCAGGGCAGCACTAAGTTATTTATCTTTAATGAAGTACTCATTAAAGCCTTGACTTCTTGGTAAGTGGGTTCCTTCTCATGCAAAGTGTCCCCAAATTTGAAGAGCAAGATAGCTGTGGGAATGGAAAATGTCTAGAGGCAGAGTAAAGATTATAAAGACTGTCCATGAATGGTTGGTTTCTCCTATGGAAAAAATATATATTTCGGGGTCATTTCTACTTTTTGAAAAGTCAAAGCAGAGATCCAATTTGTAAGAAAGTATTTGGTATACATAGTTAATACTATGAATCAAACTCTACTCAGACTCTTCTAGGCCAAGCTTAAAAATTATCAGAGATATTAGGTGCAATATCTGTAGAACAATTAGTTATATTAATGTTGCCCTGTGCTGGGTTATGCCAGTTCAGTTATGTCTTAACAAATGTATTTTATTACATAATTATGGAATTATATTGAATGAAAATTGGGAAAATTGAGACAGTAAAAGAAATCACCCACATAGCAGTACCTAATGTCACCGTGATAGCATTTGTTCATATTTCACTACAGTTTTTCCAATATGCATTTCTTTCTTAGTTTTCCATGACTATATACAATTTTATCCTGCTTCATTCACTTTGCATCCTAAGACATTTATTAATATGATACATTAAATAAAAATTTTAAAGACAGTAGAGCATGTACATTTTAAACAGTTAACTTTTATTGCAATCAACCCTATGCATCATAGGCATATTCAAATTAATATGGATTCATTTTCACTGATTTTGTTCACTCTATTTCTCGACCTGTAAATCTAAGTGTCTCCCAGAACCATCATTTATGCTATCTGCCTGGCCAGCACTCCCCTGGCTTCTAGTATCACTCTTTTTTATTCCTGAAGAGTTTGGTCCTATCTTCTGAGCATTGGTGTCCATCTCCAGAACCTGAAGGACCCACTAACTTATAAGTCTCACTGGCACTGAGATGATCATATATTATCCCCAAACTACTTTTGCTCCTGAATTTCTTTTCTTTCTTTCTTTTTTTCACATGGGCAGGCACTGGGAATCGAACCCGGGTCCTCTGGCATGGCAGGCGAGCATTCTTGCCTCTAAGCCACTGTGGCCTGCCCCCTGAATTTCCTTTTTGTTGTTGTTGATGGATCTTTCATTCTTTCAGACTTGAAAACTTGGAAGCATCTTTAACTTCTCTTCCTTCTACTTTTAACCACATCTATTAAGAGGTGGCCATAATTTGTGTAAAGTTCATTAAATTTTTTCTCTAAGCACTCTAATTCCCAATTAAAGTCTTCATTGTCTTGTACCTTGTCTATTGAAAGGCATATAACACTGCACATAGAAAAGGTGAGCTCTGAAGCTAGTCTGTGGTAAAAGCTCTGTTATGTAGAAAAATCTTGGCCAAGTTTCTTGATGACTCCCTTGTCTCTGGTCTGTAGAATGGGTAATAAATAAAACTTAACTTCATAAGGTTGTGGTGAGGATTAAAGAATGTTTAACATATACTAAGCCCTCAATGAGTGTAGCTCTTGACATATTTGATGCCTGTCTCTCTATCTTTAATCTATCATGCACTAGTGCCAGATTGGCTTTTCTAAAATGTAGTTTTACTCCTGCTGATTCCCTATCTCTTCTCTTTCACACTTCTACCCCCATAATACTGTTTACCAAATGAAATCCGAACTCTTCAAAATACTACATAATCAGATTTCAACAACCCATTACAGAAGCCCTCTCTGCTTCAGTCAATCCAAATTACATGCTGTTTTGTTTCTTAAAAGGTACTTTCTAAAAAAGTGTAAAGGTAATATATAGTATGTTTAATATCTGTTAAAAAACAAGCATGGACCATAAGCTGGAGCAGAGTCTTGGGGAGTCCTTCTGTACCATCCATTAAAATTTTAATTGATTACACAGAAGTCCCAGGATACTGATCTGTGCAGCTGGGATGGCAGAAGGGTCCCGGGGAAAGCTGGGGCATTGGCCAATTGCCACATGGTATAGATGTATCTCAGTATTTATCAAGTGCTCTGTTGATGCTGCTATGGATGAACTGATATGTAATAACTGAATGTTAGCCCTGCCTATGTGCCTATCTTTTGTTGTCCCTCCTCCTTATGCATCTGACTTTTGTTGTAATTCTATACATTCAAGAAGACTTAGATTAAATGCCACCTCTATCCTTATTGCTCTACTTTTCTGAAATCCCATAGCACTTCTAATTAACTTTATTTTGGAAGTTACATATTTTTATTACTTCTAAATGATTATTTGAATGCCTGAACACACAATTCTGTTTGATTATTTAAGTAGTTATAATACTTGAAGGAAACTGCTTGAAGGCAAGGAATGTAAGCTTTTTATCTCTGCATCCATATCCTCATGCTCTTATTCTATTGGGCAGCCAGTCAATATTTCCTGAGTGAGTAACTTTGAACCAGCAAAATTTAATGGTTTTTTTCTTCCTGGAAAAGAATGTACCTGGGCTCCCTAGTACTTTTGCACATTGATTACGAATTACCAGGTTTGAAACTTATGGTTGTACTTTATGTCCCTGTTGGATCACAGAGGCACCATACAATATTTTAAAAGAAAGCATCTAAGTGCTTTTCTAGTTTTTAACCTTCAGAGCTTTATCCACTGGAAAGTAGTTCATAAGCCATTTTGTGGATGAACACATCTTGCTACAAGACCTTTCTTTAATTACCTCTTTAGGTATTCAGATGTAAGTACTGGAAGTAATAGTCAGTCTGTATTTTTTTCATGTATAAACAAAAATGTCAGTGATTTTCTTTCAGGCAAATGAAATGAACACATAATGATGAAAATCTCTGAGCATGAATCACTGATACGAAAAATAAAACAAATAAAAGTTCTCTTGAACCTAGTGATTGCCTCATTGCCTCTGTTGGCATCTTATGCCGAGAATTCCTTAGTACAGCATTAATTTGTTAACATACATCTTTTTATGCTGCCCTCCATATTGAAGTGAGGGAAATGCAGAATTTTTACTGATTTTAACAGCATTAAATGAGAAGAACAAAATGAAAATGCATTTTGTGAGTCAGTTGCTAGCATAAAAGAAAAAAGCTTAAATGTTTAGTCAACTATTTTTTTTTTAGTATTTGGAAAATAATTTTTAAAATCTCAGCGGGATAAGAGAATGTTACTTTTTATTACTTTTTATTTTGTTTCATAGAGGCCATGACAACATTGTTAAGATATAAGAAAAACCATATTGAAATAAAAAAGGGCATCATTTACAGTATTAAATGATTTGAAAACATCTACTTTTATAAAGATCCATACTTCAGTGAAAATCCCTGCTTTTATTTAAAAAAATATATAGTCAGAATGTATAAAACCACACAATTTAAAAGCAGAGGGTACCTTAAAAATCACTGTCTAGTAGCCTCATTTCCTCTCATAAGAAAAACAGATGTCAGAGAAATTACCAGCACCGGTCTGCAGGTGGGTTGTAGAGTTTGGACTCCACCCATGTCTCCTACTTCTAGTCCTCTGTTGTGCTGTTACTCCACAATGTCATCCTTTATATGTATTTTATGATTTTCTTTCACCTCTCAAAATTAGGGTTTTTATTAAAACTTGCTACATTGAAATTCTAAAATAAATCTTTATTAAAAATTAAGTTACTTGCTAGCCAAAATTTAGAACTGCTGATATTTGAATCTCAACCCAAGTCTAAACTACTAAGTGTTTTCGTGTTTCTATTTCGTCCTAAGTTCTCTTGGGGTCAGCAAAAGTCTTGGTGATTTGGGTGTCCCTGACAGCCTCTAGTGGAGTGGCATATGTGATAGGAACAGATCTTCTTCAGTCAAAATATTTCAAGAGTAGCTATTTACCTGTTAGTCCTAATTTGAGCACCACAAGGAACTCAGTTTTGTAAGTAGCATATACATATACATAAACTGGAGGACAACCATATTGCGTATGAAGGAGAGAACTCATATAATACCAGGAGAAATGATACCCTTGCTGCTTCTAAATGTTTCACTAATAATTAACTAGATTGAAATCTAGTTCACACCCTAACTGTGTATGCAATGTCCTTCTTCCCTTATATTTTGAGCAGGGTGATTTACAACTGTGAATCAAAATAATGGCATAAGGACTTTGGAGCTCTGATAACAGACCAAGAATTACCTTGGCAGAGAAATGAAGAACAGTCAAAAAGCAAGTGCTAAATAGATAATTAACACCTTTTCTCTCAGTGGCAGCCTGGAAAAGTTCTTGGTTAGGACCCATGAAAAGGTCTCAGGACTATATGAAGGGATAAAAAGATAACAAATTCCCTCAAAGAAGGAGGGTTTTACCTTATATGTACATGCTCAGTGTGTTTATATATGTATGAAGGAGAATGTTTGTCCAAAATGAAGTTTATTTGTATTTGTTATTTTCTGGGACAAAACTTCTTGTCTTTAGCATCAGTTTAGTCATTTGAAAAATAGGAATCCTCAATATCACTTTGTAATCTGGCCTGCCATAGATACTTTATAATTATTGATTTAATATTCTTTATGAGAGAAGAAACTTCCAACATTCAATTAGATTAAGGAACATATAGCTTCCTGTACATGATAATACTGCCACTTTAGTGTAGCTTTTGTCCTGTGCAGAGTTTTCTTCAGACATAGGCAATTGATAGTGGGAAATATGTTAAAAGTCCATGAGTCATGTTTCCAGCAAAATATTAGGAAGCAGAATCTCCATTATTTTCTACTTTCCATGTACAAGAAACTAATAATCCATTATGATCAATTGTTAAAGAAATGAATACTCTTATGCACAATCAAGAATCCAATAATTATTTATCATTCTTCTTAGATCCTGTACTCCTTCTCCCCAGAAACTGTATGCCCTCATTTTTTTCTCCCCAGTTCCTCAGGGCCTCCTCCTGGAGCTACCTATGCATAATATAATCAGACCAGCCTTCCAATATTTTATCACATTTCAGGTTTTTCTCTTATACTCCCCCTAGGAAGAGTTGCTTCTTGAGTCACTATTCAACTAATATCTAATGAGATCTTGGCTCTGTCCTAGGTGCTTACTAGAAAGATATGGTCCTTATTTTTCTGAAGTTTACATTCTAGTATACTAATCCATCGAGCCATTCTTGGTAGATATTCTGACAAACTGATTTGTACTGTGGTATCAGTTGCAAACATTGGCTTAAGTGGTATTTTCTGCTCAGAAAACACTCAACAGCAATCCACTCTGAAAACACTTATTGAGCACCTAATTTGATATAGGAACACAAAAAGATAAGTAGGGATCAGCCTCATCGTCTAGAAGTTAGTAGTCTGACAGAGGAGATTGATTCCTTTTATTTTAGTTTCCTAGCTGTGAAAATAGAACTATACAATGTGTTGGCTAAATAATAGAAATTTATTGCTTGTGGTTGCAGAAGCTAGAGAACTTGTTCTTTCTGGACTCATGATTGTCTGGCTGACTGGCAGTCTTTGGGGTTCCTTGGCTTTTCTGCACATAGCAGGTCTTTTCCTTTCCCTTCCGAGTTCTGTGGGTTTCCAGCTTCTTCCCCTTCCCATAGGCTCTATGTCTGCACTTCAGTCTGCTTATAAAGGTCTCCAGTAACCTGGAATAAAGCTCCCAAATGTTTCAATAGGCCACACTTTACTTAAATATATCATCTTCCATAGGTCCTATTGGGTTCATACCAACAGGAATGAATTAAGATTAAGAACATGTTTTTCTGGGGTACATAATTCAATCCTTAACATCTATGTATTCAGGGTGATATTTAAAAATAAATGTGAGTTTCTGTTTTGACTTTTTGGGAACAAATCCATTCTAGTCTATCTAGGCATCCATCTGTTTGGGGTGGGAGGAGGGGGTTGATTAGAGTCTGTTAATAAAAAACCCAGATATTATTCTGTCACTCAAGAGTGGGATTAAAGAGCATAATAATAACCATACAAGCTGGGCTAATTTCTTGACAAAGGACATTGCAAATGCTTTTTTCTTTCTTTTTGGCAAGTAGCAAAGAACGACTAAATGTGGAGAACCTTCTCTACCATTAAGACTTTTGTAGCCAAGGAGAGAGAGATGTGAAACAGAGGAAGGAAAATCCATCCCCCTTTTACCCTGTGTGATTTTAAGGTGGAAGAGGAGGAGAGAGAAGCCTGGATGACATACTGTGGTCAGGACAAAGGGGACTTGAAGTTTAGTGTTCAAGACACTGACAGAACTGAGAGTGGTGAACCACTCAGGATGAAGTGATCCAGGATGGAGTCTGTGGAGGGCCTGAGGACTTGAAGAGTCCCAAGTGATCTTCTCTATAAATTTGAGGTAATAATAACATTGGGGGTCTTTTTTGAGGACTATATGAAATAAGGTATGTAAAGTGTCCAGTTAAGTGCTAGTCACCTAGAAGGTGCTTGAAAAGTGCAAGCAGCTTCCATTTCTTTCACATTTTGCCTTCTGACAGAACTGAACACACTAACTTTTTCAAGGTTGAAAACAATCAAAAAAACAAAGGCTAGCCTGGCTCCCTGCATTTATAACTGTGTGACCTTCAACAAATTGCTTAACCTCTTAAAGCTTCAATTTCTTCATTGATAAAATAAGAATAATATTATTTATACCCCGTAGGATAGTTGTGAGTATTCAAAGTGGTAACGCAGGTAATGGGGTTAGCCCAATGCCTTACTTGTGGTAAGAGTGCAATAAATGTTTATTATGGCATCTGAGAATAGAAATTTTACATGCCTGTTCCTTCTTTCTATGTTACCTGATGTGTCTAAAAGTTATCTTCAGTTTTTTCCTCTTGGAAAGATACCCAACTCAGATTTTTTTTCCTATGATTATAACTCAATTTTCTGCATGCTGAAGAACAAAATATATGTAGATTTGTATTTAAAATTCTACCAGAGAGCACTGAGTCCATGGGATGAAGGACCTTTTTTTTTTTTTAAAAGAAGTTCTGGATCTAAAGGTGAGTGGTTTGATTAAAACAGAGAGTTCTACATTTGTTTATTGCCGATTTGCCTACATTTGCAGTCACCCCAATTGATGATCACCAGTTGTCTATGCAAATTACTCCCAAAAGTAGCTTAAGGAACATTGTATGAGTCTATCTGGCCAGGAATAGATCTTAAAATAGAGACTAGAGATTCAAGCCCCATCTTTACTGTGCTAAAATAAATAGTGCATGACTAATAACAGAACCAGATTAAAAATCTGGTGACCCCAGATTTTACTATAGCCCATTATTGTGGGGAGTATATAGATTGCTTAAAGATCTCCTTAACCATAGAATGCATGGGGCCAAACAGTGCCAAAATGTGCTTCTTTGCTACTCATTCCTATGGGTAATGTGGGGCTACCAGCAGCAGAAATTCAGACATTTTCTTCTAAGGCTCCTACTGGAGGTGAGGAAGAGATGATGCAATGGGTTACATGTCCTGGGATCACATACGTGGGAAGATTCCTAAAATCAAGCCTAAGGAATGACATGGGCCAGATCATCTCACTAGTGATGGACTCTCCTAAATGATCCCAGGGCATGTAACCCATTGATCATCTCTTTTTTTTTCCTTCTTCTTAGGCAAGTTCAAAATAGGCTCTCAGAGCTGAACGGAACTTGAATAGTGGATATCTACCTTAAACTTCAAAGTACCTTGTAGATGTCTAATTCAGTAAACAGAAGAGCTGACATGTAGATTTCTCTCACTAATTTGAGTCTTTTATTTTTCTGGAAAAGTCAAGAATAGGAAGGGTCATTAATGCATTTTCCTTCTGAGAAATAAGAGAATGTTGGGTGTAGCTTTATATAGCTCTATTGAGTTTAATGTTTTGATTATCACTTTCTAGGCATAGATATTTAAAATATCTCTTTATTTAACTCTTTCTGGAATGAGATAAAGCCTTTTATAGGTGAGAGACATTTTCCTAACCTTTTTTGTACTTATCTAATATGTCATACACCTGGGCCCTCATGGTGGGCTGCCTTTTCTTCTTAAAGCTTTGTCAGACATGTCAGTGGACACACAATCACAAATGTTACTTCATTCTCAGATTGGTTACCATGTTCCCATAAGGGTGAACAGAAACCACACTAAGTAAATAATGGTTTGCTTATTTCTCTGTAGTTACCCTGGAAAGACCTTGGGTGCTTTGCAAATCTGCTTTTGCTCCTGAGCAGGAGTCTAAGGAAGAAAGAAAACTTGGTACAGAGAGAATTAGGTTATTCGAACTGAGCCTGCATTTTCAAGGAAAATAATAGATCACATAGTCCTAGTTCTTAGAGTTTTTTTTTTCTCAATTTCCATTGGCATCATTTTTTTCCACTTTGAAAGAGTTCCTAGATGAGAATTTTGAGTGCTTTTGTTCAGAACCAATGAGTGTACTTTTCTATTCTTGTTCTTTCTTAATATAGTGTGACTCAGCAAGCGCTAACATCTTGCGCTTTCCCCAGTAGCTGTTGTGAGCCATGAGATAACTCTTATCTTTGTTTGATTTTCCTACTTTTTACTTTTCAGAGGCAAAAATCACTCCTCTCAGGCTGAATTTCCACCTCCCCTGGTTGAACCAGCCGAGAGTTAGACAATGTCCCCATTAAACTACATTATAAAACACACAGTGATTTTTTTCAGTAGTAGAAAGTTTAAAACTGACATTTTAAAACAGATTATAACTTCTCTTCCCCTCCCCGCCCCCCTAAAAGCTACTCCTCCAGTTATCTCCTTTTGTTCCAGAAACCATTTTTCCTCCAGTTTGCTGGTGATATCCCTAGACTTCTCCTTCTATATTCTCTCCCTTTTCCATTACCTCGATTCCAATGGCTCAAATTATTACCTTTCCACATATGATTTCTAAATCTCTTTCTCTAACCCTATCATCTGTCCATACTATCAAAATTTCTTTTGGCACCTCAAAATTCCTGTATCTAAACAACTCCCACTTTCTTATTCCTATTAATGGCATGATATTCTCCAGTAACTTGAACTCAGATTGTTGTATTTGTCTTTGACTTTTTCTTCTCCCTACTCTCATTTCTTTTTTTTTTTCCTGTTATATATTTTTTTTTTATTAACGGAAAGAAAAAAAAAAAAGAAATTAACACAACATTTAGAAATCATACCGTTCTACATATGCACTCAGTAATTCTTAACATCATCACATAGATGCATGATCATCGTTTCTTAGTACATTTGCATCGGTTTAGAGGAACTAGCAACACAACAGAAAAAGATATAAAATGTTAATATAAAGAAAAGAAATAAAAGTAGTAATAATAGTAAACAACAACAACAACAAACAAACAAACAAGCAAACAAAAACAAAAAAAACCCTATAGCTCAGATGCAGCTTCATTCAGTGTTTTAACATGATTACTTTACAATTAGGTATTATTGTGCTGTCCATTTTTGAGTTTTTGTATCTAGTCCTGTTGCACAGTCTGTATCCCTTCAGCTTCAATTACCCATTGTCTTACCCTGTTTCTAACTCCTGCTGAACTCTGTTACCAATGACATATTTCAAGTTTATTCTCGAATGTCCGTTCACATCAGTGGGACCATACAGTATTTGTCCTTTAGTTTTTGGCTGGATTCACTCAGCATAATATTCTCTAGGTCCATCCATGTTATTACATGGTTCATAAGTTTATCTTGTCTTAAAGCTGCATAATATTCCATCGTATGTATATACCACAGTTTGTTTAGCCATTCTTCTGTTGATGGACATTTTGGCTGTTTCCATCTCTTTGCAATTGTAAATAACGCTGCTATAAACATTGGTGTGCAAATGTCCGTTTGTGTCTTTGCCCTTAAGTCCTTTGAGTAGATACCTAGCAATGGTATTGCTGGGTCGTATGGCAATTCTATATTCAGCTTTTTGAGGAACCACCAAACTGCCTTCCACAGTGGTTGCACCCTTTGACATTCCCACCAACAGTGGATAAGTGTGCCTCTTTCTCCGCATCCTCTCAGCACTTGTCATTTTCTGTTTTGTTGATAATGGCCATTCTGGTGGGTGTGAGATGATATCTCATTGTGGTTTTGATTTGCATTTCTCTAATGGCCAGGGACATTGAGCATCTCTTCATGTGCCTCTTGGCCATCCGTATTTCTTCTTCTGGTAGGTGTCTGTTCAAGTCTTTTTCCCATTTTGTAATTGGGTTGGCTGTCTTTTTGTTGTTGAGTTGAACAATCTCATTATAAATTCTGGATACTAGACCTTTATCTGATATGTCGTTTCCAAATATTGTCTCCCATTGTGTAGGCTGTCTTTCTACTTTCTTGATGAAGTTCTTCGATGCACAAAAGTGTTTAATTTTGACCTACTCTCATTTCTAAATGAGAGCATTATAGACTCTTCATTCTTAATGCTTCTTGGGTCTTGATTATCCTTTCATGAATGGCCAAGTGTTCATATTTTTAAAAGAGTGATTGCAGTAGCCTCCTAATTTATCTCTCTATATTCATCTTCCCTCCCTCTATTTCAAGTAGAAATATTAATATATATACATTTTTTTTTTTAAAATTAAGGTCAACTGTTAATCTTTTTCAAAATTCAACTGAAGGTTCTCTACAAGACTAATCTTTCTTAGTACTTTTAAAATAAGATTTGGTTAATACACTATCTATTTTTTTTTTTTACATGGGTAGGCACCGGGAATCGAACCCGGGTCCTCTGGCATCACAGGCAAGCATTCCTGCCTGCTGAGCCACCGTGGCCCAATACACTATTTACGGCTCTCTAGATGTAAAATTTTTGAACAAGTTGATATATTTATGAATCTATAGATACTTAAAATATTTATATAGTTACATTTTACTAATTGTTATTTTTGTGAAATAAAAGGCAATGGATTCAGGTTGTTTTTACAAACTGTGCTTTTGAAGGTTCATGTATATTATATTCTTGCAGTATGCTTTGAAATATTAAATATTCTGCCGCACAAAAAGCTGGACTGAGATGATGATCTTTTTCTGTACTGAAGTCTTATTGACATTGTTAAAGTTTTTTTTTTCCTGTTGCAAGGCTAAGTACTGAAGCATTTAGCATTTGCCTTGTGAGAAAAATGTTCTGTAGCAAAGCTTGAATAGGGTGGGGGTGTGGTGGATAATTAGGTTTCTTCCATATTTAGATCCTAAGATTTATGTTACTCTTGATCTTTCTGGAGCAGGATTTTTATGTGGGAGCAAGTACTAGTCTGGATAAAGAATATGTAATTTGGGGAATTGGTATCTTCTGCAAATTTTCAGATTCTTCTCAGTTCATTTTATGTATAATTTCTTTTCCTAGAGCTAAATCACTATGTTTGAGATCCTGTAGTTATACTTTGTTCTTGTATGATTAGAGGCCATTTTGTAAAAATAAATAATGATCTAAAGTATAAAAAAGTCCTAGATAATTTAAAGTTATATTGTAAAGTAACATATTCTAAATTATATTAGAAATAGCCCATATGAAAGTTTTTAAAATAGATATTTTGATTCAGTTTATAATTGTATAATATATTACATGTAATCATTAAAATAGCTTTAGACTTAAATACATATTTGGGCATACAAATACATTGATGAACATATATATTGTATTTTATAAACACATTAAAAATTTAAAAACTCACAGTGTCCTTACTGCAGCTAGTAGTTGGCAAATAAATCTCTTAAATTTACCTATGATGGAAGGAGGGACATAATAATCTTACACTTGATGCTAGTAAGCTATCAACAGACCATACTGCTGGCTTATTTCCATATTCACAAAATCTTCAGTTTTCCATTCTCACAAAAGGAAAGGCATTAACAAAAATGTTCCTTTGCATTCCTTCATGAGGCCTATTTACTTAATGGAAACTGAGCGAAGATGTTCCTTTTCCTTTTATTGATTATGGTCTAGCTACATAATAGAAGTATAATGCAGAGAACATCTAATGTACTTTACAACTGCCAACAACGGTGCCAATTATGACAAAAAGAATTGCTGTATTTCCATTTATTTCAAAGACCCTTTTTCTTTGTTGCTACACAGTAAATATTGTGACTAAAAATTTCCTGTTCTGTGTCTCCATAATTATATTTTTAAGGGCTTGTGATTTTACAGGGCATTTCTTAAGATCAACAAAGTATTGTAAATAAATGGGGATATGTCTTAATTTATAAGAGAGTGGGGGATATAGTAGCATATTGATGTCCATAAGCATCCATAAAATATTAATTATTTTCCCAAATTAACCAAAATGTCCAGATTTCCAGCCATGTGTGGCCTTGGGAAATAATATGTTTCTGAGCCTCAGTTCCTCATCTGTGTAATGAGGAAATTAGTGTTATTGTAATGAGTAGAATAAATTATATATATATATATATGTATCATCTGGTGGGGTGCCTGGTAATGTCCCCTAAAATCCCCTTCTCAGCTCATCTCCACACCCTTTTACCCTCAAAGATCTTAGGGTTTCATTGTGAGAGTCAAAACCACATATAAAAGGAAATAAAATATAAATAGGTAGGTGAAGAGTAATGGAAAACCACCCAAATTCTAGTTGTCCTGATTTTGCTCCAAACTGATTGTGTGTCCTTGGTTTAATCACAAAGTTGTTCTTGTTTCTAATTTTCCATCAGATGAAAGTTTAACTGGTTATTCTTTAACTACAAAATTTGTTATACAGGCGGTGTGACCTATTAAAATCTAATAAATTAGTGGTCCTTGTGGATTGAAAGATAAAGAAGGAATCATGGAAGAAGTGGGACATGAAATGAGCTTTAGAGGTTGATTAGGATTTGGTGAGCTCAAGGGAAGGCATTCATTTATTGTTGTTTTGATCTTAGCCAACTGTAATGTTTTAATTTTTCACAGAATGACATAATTGACCAGAACAATTTGTTCTGAAGTGACACTGGCCATTAATTTAATTGCTTTAATTCTTTAGATGAATTTTGAGAGATTTAAAATTACAAAGGGTAATGCATCCTGTGAATAGCTCCATTATTGCACTTGTCAATAAATGTTCATGATGAACTCCTGAATGGAATATAGATTTTTCAAATGCAGGGTTCTTTGGAAAGATCAAAATAATACAGCCTTATTGTGAGATCACCATCAACAAACATATGCTTAACATCGTTTTTATCCCTAGCACACTCATTTAGGAGGTCCGTATATGCAATTAATTAATGTATGACACCATTATTTTCCAGACAATATATATAAGGTAAATTTTAAAAGTGACTCGTTTTCTGTAATTAGTGTTTTCTCAATAAAAAGATAGGAAGGTCAGTGTGCTTTAAAACAAAATAACAAATAGGGGACTTTGAGAGCCACATCATACACATGGCAATTGAATTTCTGGAAATAGATACTATTGCCTAGGGAGGACTCATGACCAATTGATGTTTAAAGGCAACATGCATTTTGTTAGTTCTATTGCTTTTTATAGCAATAATAATAATGACTTCTGAAGTTTTAGAAAAGCATATAGAACTAATGATGGTTTGTAGATTTTAGGCCTTCCTGGTTTGAGTCACCTTGTGCCCAAATTTTATTAAAGAATTTCTGAGAGTAAACTAGGATATATAGATTTCTTAACAATTTGCCCGCTCCTTTCAGTGTTCTGCCAAAGCTCAGTGACCCAGCTTGTCTATGTGACAGTGGGTGTGATTTGTTTCAAATATGTTTATAGCAAATGGAGTTTTGCTTCTGTCGATTATTCCATGGAACCCATCTCAGATACTGACTTAATACTTATATTTGTCTGTACTTTGTGTACCAATTTCTTGCCCAGTTAATGTTATCCTGTACCAAAAATAACAATTTTATGCAGAAAGAACAGCTAGGGGCCCCAGAAAGCAGGCATAGTTGTGACAGCTACTTTGTCTTTCATAGGGTGCATTACACAAATATTGTCTCATTTTATTTTTACAATAACTCTATAAGAAAATTATCCACTATCTCATATTTTAGATGAAGAAACTGTTTTAAGCTAAGTAAATTCCCCAAATTCAATCAATCGGTATTTTAATCCAGTATTTTCTAACTCCAAAGACATGAGAGTCTTTCTATGATATTCTACTGACTCCAATTAACATTTCACTTCTTGTAAACATCCTTTATTAAAATCCTCATACGTTTGGGTATGGATTTGAATATGAATTTAAAAATGGAAAAGCAAAATATTGCAGTTGAAATAATATAAAAGCTAGAAAATATCTCTATGAGAAATAGCTACTATAGTTCGTTATCTTACCTAATGTGAGAAAATATTAAAATAGACATGTAGTTTAGAAATTTGGGTTGTATGAATATACATAGTTACCTTGAAGTTAACTATAATTTATGAAGGGAAGCAATTCTTTAGCCATAAGAAGAATTTTATGAGTTCTTGAAAAGAATCCTTAGATAATATTCATTATTTCCATATAAATTAGTGAGAATCTTGGATTAAAAACTTCATCAATGGCAATAATATTTCTATTGGCAGAGGACCACTCCATTAAAGATATTATAGTGCCAGGGAAGTAAATAATTTAATTTCCAAGGTATATATGCAAAACACACATATGTAGTGACAGCAAAAATTATGGAGAATCAGAGAAAAATAATATTTTCATGGAAAAACGCTTGAAAAATGTCTGCCAAAATGATAAAACACTAGGAAATAATCAAGGTGAATTAGAGTAAAATGCAACAGAATTATGTATAAGACACAGAATAGACCAAATCTTATTTGAGATGGGTCAATTGATGTCAACAAATACTAGATTTTATGAAAAAATGAAGTAAGTTGTAATTTGGCTAATGCATTAAGTTAATCAGTAATTAAGATAATCCTGCTGAGGTACTTGAATCTCTGTTTCTTTATCTGATGGTTTAGAGCCCCAAGAACCCTAGGACAAATGCTTGCACAGTCTATCTGGTTAATCAGCCAATTCCCAGACCAGTCAACTCTGAAAGAAAATCATTTGAGGAAGATTATTACTCCCAGTTGGAAGTAAATGGACTGAGGAACTGAAAGCTGTACATCTTTCTGCCTTTGATAGTACCTGTATGCATGCAGACTGCCCAACAACTACATTTCTTAGTGCTCTTTTTTTCAGCTTAAGAAAATTAAATTGATGATCAGATTCCAACCGGAGGTCCTTCTCTGCCATAAGACATATTGGCACCTTGAGTCTTACTTCCTCTTAAAGGCATAGAACAGCTCAAAGCCTTCCTACTGTATTTTTATTTTTTTAAATGTAATTTTACTGAGATATAGTCATACACTGTATAATCATCTAAAGCATAAAATCAATGGTTCACAGTATAGTCGTTCATTCAATCACCATAATCAATTGTAGAACATTTTCATTACTCCAAAAAAAAAAATAAAGAGAAACAAACAAAACATCCCATACCCCTTATCCCCTCTATTATTTATTGATTGATTTTTGTCTTTATTTTTCTTCTTCATCTGCCCATTCACTGGATAAAGGGAGTACCAGTCACAAGGTTTTCACAATCACATGGTCACATTGTAAAAGCTATGTAGTTATACAACCATCTTCAAGAATCCAGGCTACTCGTTTACAGTTCAACAGTTTTGGGTATTTCCTTCTAGCTATTCTAATATACTAGAAATTAAAAAGGAATACTATATAATGCATAAAAATAATGTCCAGAGAGACCTCTTGAACTATTTGAAATCTTGTAGCCACTGAAACATTATTGTGTTTCATTTCTTTTCTCCCTTTTGGCCAAGAAGTCTTTCTCAATCCCATGATGCCAGGGCCACCCTCATCTCTGGGAGTCCTGTCCCATGTTGCCAGGGAGATTTACACACCTAGGAGTCATGTCCCACATAGGGGATAGGGTGCTGACTTTATTTGCAGAGTTGGTGGATAGAGAGACCCTACATCTGAGCAGCATGTATGTTTTCTGTGGGTGATGCTCAGGCATAATTCTCTAGGTGTGGAAGTTTAATATTTCCATATTTTGCCCTAGTCCCTCAAAGGGACTTTGCAACTGCTTTTTAATTTTCTGCCCAAATTACTCTGGGGTGTATCAGTATTACATTAACCTGTACAAAATAATGAGATGTCATTCCCTATTCAAGGTTCCATGTAATTATGTTTTGATAAATAAATGTAATTGAATAAACTGACTATGCAGGTTAAATTAGATAGTGTGCTATAGAAAATATATATTTTGTATGAAATAAACATCTCTTCCTTTGGTCTCACATAAAAGCTGAAGTTTTAAAACACCACAGTCAGTATTATTCTTTACCCTGTATTCTGCTTTACCTTATTCCTTCCCAGATCAAATTCATTCATATCTCTAATTGAAGTCTGTTCTCTTTTTCAACTTCTTCAACAGTTGCTATGTGGAGTAATGCTAACTTTCATAGCTAAGAACCCTAACTCTGAGTCTCAGGTATCACACAGAAATCCAATGTTCTAGGGAATGACTAGATTATACTCAAAGAGTTTTGCATTTCAGAATTTAGAAATAACAGTTAAAAATCACAAATAGAATGATTTCTGTAAGAGCTTACAATCTAGGAATCTTTACAATAGGCCTTACTGAACATTCTGTACTCCATAACTGTTGATTGACTAATATCTGCACATTTTCTATCCCCTGATAACCTATGCTCTTGAATTCAATTCTCAGAGTTTGGATATTGTAGTTAGTCCATATTTGTGAGGCTCTAAATATTTGCCTTTAAATTTTTGGCTTATTTCACTCAACATAATGTCCTCAAGTTTCCTTCACCTAGTTGCATACCTCACAACTTCATTCCTCTTCTTGCAGCCACTCAAGTTACATTAAAGGTACACACCACAGTTCACCCTTCTGTTCTTCAGTTGACACACTCTTCAGTTGATTCACTCTTAAAGGTGCAGTGCCTTTAATTCTCAGCAGACCCTGTCCCTGCTAGGGATGTGGTTGAGACAGAGGCTAAGGTAGAAGGCAGGCTTAAGCTGTTTCTGTTTTCCAGCCCCTGGGGATTGAATTCTCTGAATGAGAGTCACCACTTGTGCTGGGCCTTATTAACCACCCCCCCCCCCCCCCCCACACACACACTTGGGAAAGATATATCCCTAGGAAATTAGTTCCTTGACTTCACTAGTTACCTTGTTTCTCAGACATTTTAGCTCAGCCTTTGCCTGGGTCAGTGATGACAACTGAAAATGCCTGAGACATTTTTAAATTGGGCTGCTGAAAGTTAAAAAAAAAATCCTTTTCAGAGATGGTTCCTAGTATCCCTTCCCCCCAGTTCACCAGTCAAGAACTGAAGTTGGTACTAAACTCTATGTGCCCTTTTCCAGTATTCTGATCTCTTTGGACTCCACAAGCCTCTGCTTTCTTTTTTTTTTTTTTTTTTTTTGCCAGCCCTACCTCTCATATGCTGGGAGAGACCTCAGCATTACTTTTGTGCTTGCTCTGAGTTTATCTGTGCATGGAGCTAATACTCAGCACTCTGAATTTGTTAATTAAATCTTAAATTGGAACTTGCCTGCATTCTCCTTGCTTTGCTTCTAGTAGAGACTGCTGCTTTTTACATTTATTACATATCAATACAAATGATTTCTGAAACATTTAGTAAGAGGGATCTTTTGGGCATTGGCACATACTTAGAAAATTTCTAACTGAAGTAAAATGATAGTTGTCTCTTTGTTGATTACTCTAGAAATATGACTACCACCTGTAAAAGTTTGTACTGTATAAAATGCAGTTTACAATATCTCAGTCTGAAATTGTATTGCTTTTAGAATTGTTTTATTTTTATTTCAAGTAAGAACATTTCCTACTTGCTACAATAAGGTCAGGGTGGAACTTATGCTTGCATTTATTCATACCCTTTTTATTTAATAATGTTTAGAAATATTTTAGATTTACATTAAATACATTCAATTTTGTCAATGTATTTCATCTCCAAGCCTTGGATGTTTAACAATATGATTTAAAAAGTAGTTTTTGAAAAACTTATTAAGGTTTCTAAATTAGGAGGGAAAATATGGCCTGCAAAGTATTATATAGTAGCCTGTAGTGACTGTTGAGTTCCAGTTTTGTTTCAAATGTGGTAATGATCCAGATTTTAAAAATCCTTTCAGGGCGGACAATGGTGGCTCAGTGACAAAGTTCTCACCTGCTATGCAGAGACCTGGGTTCATTTCCCGGTGCCTGCCCATGTAATAGTAATAATAAAAAAAAATCCCTTCAATTTATATACAAACTTCACCTTAATTACATTTGGGTATAGGACTATACAATATGTTTGCTAAGTAATAATTTCCAATTTGGAATTTGTGGTCTGTCCTTCTTATTGAAACCTGTACTGTTTCAGATTTTTTAAAAAGTACCTGCTAGACCTACATGGTTGATGGTATTAAAAGCCTCTTCATTAACTACTTTTAGTCTATTCACTACTGCCTTATTAGTGAACCATGAAAGTTTTTTTCCCCTTGGATGAAAATATTACCTTTTTGTTGCCCCACCTTCCTGTTTTATTTATCCCTGACTAGCTCTGCCCTAGAAGCCCTCAGGACTATTCCACCCCATTTATTGCCTAACAGTTGCCTCTTCTTTGTTATATATATGTCTTATTTTCTTGTGAACAATTTGACCCTCAGACTTGAACATTTTCTCGGACATTTCTTCCTAGTTTTCACCTTATCTGTAATGTGACATCTATGGACTCCCTTTCCAGTGAAGGATGCTCTTCCATCAATTGCCTGAAAATCTTGGGATCAAGAAACAGCCTCAGGGCGGGCCGCGGTGGCTCAGCGGGCAAAGTGCTTGCCTGCCATGCCGGAGGACCTCGGTTCGATTCCCGGCCCCAGCCCATGTAAAAAACAAACAAACAAACAAAATACAATAAAACAAGAAAATGTTTAAAGATGTTTCCCTTTCTTCCTTCCTTCCTTCCTTCTCTCTGTCTTTCCTTCCCTTCCTCCCTCTCTCTTTAAAAAAAAAAAAAAAAAGAAACAGCCTCAGCATACTCTTTGTTCTCTATTGTTTCACTCTTATTTTCCTTGATAATTTAAGACTTTGCTACCAAAATGGTAGTCTCTTGCCATATTTGGAGACTTAGTACTCATCTTGCTGACCCTTGAACACCTAGATCTGTTATGTTTCCACCTCCTAAAACAAAGGAGAGTTTGTTTCTATTCAGTCTCAGCTACCTACCAATGTAATCACGCTTTCTAAAATTATTTGAAAGTATTGCATTTTAAAATCTCTACATTTGACCATAGTTTTGGTGAACATAATAGCTTATCCACCCTGCTGTTCTGTTATTCCCCCACCCCTGCTCCTACAGTGAACCTCTCTTTTACCTTCTCCCCTGAGTTCTTCTGTCCTCATATATTCAGTTCTTCTGTTAACACATAGCGTTCATTTGGTTTATTTTCTTAAATACTCAGTGTGCACTCCAGGGAGTCATTTCAAAATGTACTTGCAGCTTCTAGTCAGCCAAGAGGGCAGCACAAGACACTCCAGAGTACTATTCCTCCACCAAATCTGAACAAATAGCAAACATCATCAGAGGTGTCTTCCTCAGAACACCAGAAAGCAAAGGTTGCAGAACGCCTAGCTGTCCCCTCCTCCAATCCCTCCCTGATACGGTATGGAGTCACCTATGCTCCATGGCCATATTCCCTGGCATATTGTAGTGCCTGTATTTGGTGCCAGTCTATTAGGAGGCAGCCTAAAAGACTGAAGTAGGAAACTTTTCTCTGGTTTAACCTCCCAGAATTTGTCTTGTAGGCAGAAATAACTTGTGGATGGCTGAAACATTGTTAGAAAAATTTATATCAAAGTGTCCTGGGGCGAAGGATTCCTGCTTTAAGTCATACAGTAGAGCAATGGGGAGTGAAATAAAGTCCATTTCATAGAGAATAGGGGACATTCAAATTTCTGTAAATGGGGGAATTCCTAAGGCCATGAGAAAGTGTAAGCCTAGGACACGACACAGGCTCAAAAATGGTGGAGTAGGCCCTGTATTTCACATTAGCCTCAGGCTGAATTTTTTGATAGGAGGGCTAGATTATGAAAGGGATCATAGAAATTTCTCAAGAAAATTTCTACAACATGGCTAACTGTATACAAACTTCAGGAACAGGCAGCTCAGGGACTAAATTCCAGAATCAATACTTAAATGCTTTAAAATGTACAGTGTACAACAAAAGATTAAGGCACAAACAAAACAATGGGAAATGATGGCCTACCTAAAGGAACAGGATAAAAATTCAGAAGCCATCCGTGAAGATGACCAGACTTTGAACATAGCAGATAAAGAATTTAAAAAAATTATCATCAGTATCCTCAAGTAGATAAAGAAAAGCATAGAGGAAGTACAAAAGGATATCAAGAAAAAACAATGAATGTAAAAATGAGAATTGTAATAAAAAGAAATTTTAAAAAAGGAAGCAGAGTACTAGAGTTAAGGACCATGATAACTGAAATGATCAATCCCCTAGAGGTTTCTCCAGCAGGTTGGGGCTGGCAGAAGAAAGAATCAGTGCACTCAAAGACAAGAGAATCAAAGAAAAAAGAACGGAAAATAAAATGAACAGAGCCTAAAAATACCAGTATGACACCATCAAGTATATTAATATAGGTAGTATGGGGGCCCCAAAAGGAGAAGGAAGAGAGAAAGGGGGCAGAATAAATATTGAAAGAAATAATGGCAGAAATTTTCCCCAATATACTTAAACACATGAATATTCACATTCAAGAAGTCCAAGGATTCCCAAACAGGATAAACTTGAAAAGAACCATGCCGGGAAACATAGTAATGAAACTGGCAAATTCCAAACAAGGAGAGAGTTCTGAAAGCTGCAATAGAGAATCAATGTATTATGTACAAGAGAGTCCAAAAGAGATTAAGTAGCAATTTCTTATCAGAAAGCATGGAGGTTAAGTAGAAAGTGGGAAGAATTGTTTATAATGCTTAAAGAAACCAATGGCCAACCAAGAATTTGATATATGGCAAGATTACCTTTCAAAAGGAGGGTGAGATTAAGACATTTTCAGATACACAAAGCTGAGAGAATTTATTACTGCTAGACCTGCTGAATAAGCAATGCTAATGGGAATTCTTCAGACTGAAAAGAAAGGACACTAACAATGAATTTAAGTGTCATAAAGAAATAAAGAGCTCTCTAGTAAAGGTAAACAAATGGGTAATTATAAATGCCAGTACTTTTATATTGCTTACGGTTAGGTGGCTCCACTTTTTAATTCTTACAGGCTCTAAAATGCAAATGTATAAAAAGTAAGGAGAAATCTATGGTTCTGGACACATGGTGAATAAAGGTATAATTTGAACAAGTACAACAAAATTGGGGATTGTTGGACTATAGGAACAGTATATAAGTATGCTATTGAAGTTAAGTTGATATAAAATCAAATGTGCTTGTTGTAGATTTAGGATGTTATATGTAAGCCCTGTGGTAACCACAAAGCGAATATATGAACACCATAAACAGAAAGAAATGAAAAGAGTCTCAAAATGGTAATATACAATAAATCTAATAAATGTGAAAGTAAGCATTAATGGAAGAACTGAGGCAAAATGTATAAGACAGAGACAAAGCAGCAAAATGTCAGAAGAAAGTCCTGCGTTATCGTAGTGACTTTAAATGTAAATACATTAAACTCTCTCATCATACTGCAGAGATTGGCAGAATGCATAAAAGAGCATGACCCCACTATGTGCTGTTTAAAACAGGTACTCTTTAAATTCAGAGACGCAAATAGGTTGAAAGTGAAAGAATAAAAAAGAAACACCCTGAAAACAGTAACCAAAAGAGAGATGTGGTAGTGATACTAACATCTGATAAAATAGACTTTAAGCCAAAAACTTGTACAAGAGACATAGAAGGTCACTGTATACTGATAAAGTGGTACATTTCGGTGAGAAGACGTAACAGTTATATGTGTGTATGCATTTAATAGCATAGTCCCAAATTATATGACACAAATATTGGCAGATGTGAAGGGAGAAATAGTTCTACTTTAGTAGTAGGAGACTTCAATATGTAATTCTCAGTTACTGATAGAAAATCTAGACAGAAGATCAATAAGGAAATACAAGTCTTGAATGATACTCTAAAACAACTAGACCTAACTGACATATACTTCACCCAACAGTGGCAGAATACAAATTCTTCTCGAGTGCTCGTGGATCATTCAGTAGGATACATTAGGTCACAAAACATCTCAAAAAATTAAAAAATATTGACATCATACATTTTATCTTCTCTGACCAAAATGGAATGAAGCCAGAAATAAATAACAGAGGTAAAATAGGAAAATTTGCAAATATGTCCATTTTAAACACTGCACTGTTAAGCAAACAATGAGCAGAGAAGTAATCATAAGGGAAATTAGGAAATATCTTGAGGCAAATGAAAATGAAAACACAATGTATGAAAACTGATGAGGTACCAAAAAAGCCCTACTAAGAGGAAAATTTATGGCTTGAAATGCTTCAATTAAAAAAGAAGAAACATCTTAAATGAGAGAACTAAAATCACAACCTAAGGTCTAAGAAGAAGAGCAAACTAAACCCAAAGAGAGCAGAAGTTTGGTTCTTTGAAAAGAGCAAAAATATCAACAAACCCTTAACTAGACCAGCAAAGAAAAAAAGGGAGAGAATGCAAATAAGTAAAATCAGAAATGAAAAGGGGGCATTAACACTGACACCACAGAGATAAAGAGAATGACAAGAGGATACTGTGAGCAATTTTATTCCAACAAATTAAATCTTTTAGATGAAATGGATGAATTCCTAGAAACACACAGCTGCCTACATTGACTAAAGAAGAAATAGAAGATCTCAACCGACCAATAACAAGAAAGAAATTGAATCCATAATCAAAGACCTCCCCCCAAAAAGAAAGCCTGGGACCAGATAACTTCACTGATTAATTTTACCAAACATTCCAAGAATTAACAACAATTCTGCTCAAACTCTTAAAAAAATTGAAGAGGAGGTAACACTTTCTAATTCATCCTCTGAGGTCAAAATAACCTAATACCAAAGCCAGATAAAGATACCACAAGAAAAGAAAATTACAGATCAATATCTCTTGTGAATATAGATGCAAAGATCATCAATAAAATACTAGCAAACAGAATCGGACAGCATGTGAAAAGAATTATACACCATGATCAAGTGTGATTTGTCCCATACATGCAAGGGTGGTTCAACCTATGGAAATCAGTTTACCTGATGCACTGCATTAATAGAAAGAAAATATCACACAGTCCTCTTAATTGATGTAGAAACATATTTAATGAAATCCAGCACCCCTTCAGATTAAAACACTTTTTTTCAAAAGATGGAAGTAATCCAAGTATCCATCAACAGATGAATGTATAAACAAAATACAGTATATATATATATATATATATATATATATATACACACAGTGGATTTAACAGAATGGCATTCTGATAAATGCAACAACATATATGAAATTTTAAAATTTCACATTACATCCTCCCCACCACTGGGCACTCACACATTCACTCACTGGTTTCTTAACCCCTGCAACCCAACTCCCTGCCCCACAAACATGAACACCCCACCCCTGGTACAAGCACCCTGATCCCACACCTGGTAGGTGCTTATGAATGAATCTGTGCTACATAGCCCCCACCCTGTGCACACCTACTTCAACCCCCTCCACACCTGTGCACCTGTGCCACGGCACTGCCCACCCAGTACCACGCCCTCTCTGGCCCATATCCCACATCCCTGATGACCTGTGCCTGCTACTGTACACTCCCACATCTGCATCCAGGGCCCTCTGGACACCCCCTACCCCTGCACATGGACACACTGCATGCTGCCTCCCCCCGTGCCTGACATCTGTGCCACCTACCCTACACTCTCATACTCATGATCCCCATGCTTCATGTGCCTACCCACATCCTACCTGCACACCAGCCCCTGTGCATCTACACAGCCTCCCCATCCACCTTCTACCACGCTCTACCTCTGTGTCCTCCATGCTGCACACCGCTCCTGCACTCCAAGGTCTGTCTGAGCTGCACGCCCTACCCTTGGCTCCCGTACCGCACCACCACAACCCCACAACTTGTACCCCATCTGCACAGATAGCAGTGTAGCATCCCCAACCCGTGCCTATATCTGTGCAGCAACACATCACCACCTTATTGTACCCCACCCTGTACCCTGTATCCTGCTTCACATCCATCTGCAAATACAAAGCTTTAGACTACTGAAGGAAATCAACTTCCAAAGTAAACCTATCAAGATACCTACATGCCTCAAAGAAAACAGAAGATCACTAAGTATATCCTGATGCAGACAGATCAAGCCCAGCCTAATGATCAAATTAAAACACTGGAGAAGACTTTGTAACAAGTAATCAAAGATGTTCATATAACTCTACTAAATAAAATGGGAAGTGATGGACAAAACAAAGCACACAAATATAAGAATCATTGGTGTCCTAGAAAGAGAAGAGAAGAGTAAAGGGCTAGGAGGATTAGTTGAGGGTATAATGGGGGAAAACTTCCCAACCCTTATAAAGGACATAAATATGGAAATCAAAGACACCCAGCAGATTCCAAATAGAGTAAATCCAAATAGGTCTTCCCCAAGACACAACCTAATTAGTCTGTCAAATGATGAAGAGAAGCAGAAAATCCCGACAGTGGCAAGAGACAAACAATCTACTACATAGAAGGGAAACCACTAAGACTGAGCCAGACTACTCAACTGGCACTATGGAGGCGAGAAGGCAGTAGTATGATATATTTAAGATCCTGAAAGAGAAAGACTTCACTTTAAGGGAAATTAGCCAGACATAAAAAGATGAAGACTGTATGATCTCACTGATATGAAATAATTGTAATAAGCAAATCAACAGAGTCAGAATCTAGAATAGAGGTTACTGGAGGTCAGGGAAGGGTATTGAATGGGGAGTTAATGCTTAAATTGTACTGAGCTTTTGTTTGGGGTGATGGCAAAGTTTTGCTAATGGATGGTGATGATTGTAACACATCATTGTGAATATAATTAACCCTCCTGAATTACATATTTAAATGTGGTTAAAGGGGTAAACTTTAACCCCTGTATATATTTTACTAGAATAGACATTTAAAAAATAACCAAGGGCTGTGCAACACAAAGATCCCTAAAATAAACTGTGGTCTGTTGTTTATAGTATAATTATAACATGTTTTATCCATCAAACTGTTAAGGAAAACTGTGTGTGAATGGGGGTGTATGGGGACTATGTATTTTCTGCATAATTTTTCTGAAAACCTACCACTTCTCTAATAAAAAAAGTAAATGCACTAACCGCCACTTTAGGACCTTTTGTCTTTTTGATCTTGAATCAATTTTCTTTTCATCATGCTATAGCCCTAGTTATTCTCCTGTGTCTGTTTTCTCTTTTATAACAGACCAACAAATTTAGTTGGTGTGTACTATGAACCCAAACAAGTCTTGATTATCTCTACTAAAAATCTTGCAATTTTACAGCAGCTGGGTGAGCCCCTTTTTCTTATCTCTGGTTGACTCGTTCACTATTATAGCCAGGACAGACTTCTTCAGATCCAGCGCTCACAGGATATTTTCCTATCATGGCATACAATAGAAATGATTTCTAGTGATTTGTCTCTGTACAACCATTTAATCTTACTTTCCGCACCTATAAGTGAGATGAAAATATTAGCCTTGTTTACATTATGTAGATGTTGTAAGAACTTAGTGAGATAATGTCTGTGAACATGAGGCCTTACTGTTATTTCCATTGCATGGATACATCTCATGTTTACCACTTCTGCATCCTATTCATCCTTATCTGAGCCTGTGATATACTTCCTCAACCTTCAAAACTTTGCTTAAATACTTTAGTCTTCATTGTGTTCTCTCTTCACTCAGCATTCAATTTTGTTCTTGTTGGCTTTGAAGAGAGGGATAATGTTGGATAATCTGGTTATTGGGGATTGAGTTATGTAACACAGAAGACATGTTCATATCTGAATCAGTGATCCTGTAAATGTGAGCCCATTGGCAAGTTGTGACTTTTGAAGATATTATTAATTAGTTAAGATATAGCCCAATTGAATCAGGGTGTGTCTTAATCCTTATAACTGGAGGCCTTATAAAGAGAGAAAATTCAGACAGTTAGTCAGTAGAAGTTAGAGAGGAGAGAACATCACCGTGGCGTGGAGGACTGCTATCATTAGAATGCTTCCAACTCTTGGGAAAAGAAGGCCCTTGCTGACATCTTGTGAAGCCTTCTAGTCTTCAAAACCATGAGAAAATAAATGCTTGTTGTTTAAGTGAAGCAATTGTATGGTATTTGTTATAATAGCTCTGGTTAAGCTAAGACACCAGCCTACAAGATTATATGGTCTTGCTATCTGCAGTAGCAATTAATTCAGTTTTCTGTATCTAGTTGTGCAGAATGAATTTTTGCTGAACCAAATTAAATTGAATGGTGAATGTTGCAAATTTAGAATCATGCCCCTAATAGCAAAGTTTGAGTTAGTTTATGCTTATTGATAGGACTTTGGTGAATTTTATTCTTTCCAAATAGGTTCATCATTTACTTCATTATTGAAATAATAAAATAATACATTATATTGTTACAATAAACGGATTTAAAATGATATTGATCCCTTTCCTCCTCTTTTATATGCTAAGAACCTTAAGGTTTAATAGAATAACATAGTCACCTTTGTATAGGAGCTTAATCACATTGGATAATCAAGCCCTTGTTAGTAGACATATTTCTGAATAAGCCCTGGAAAGAAAAATACAGATGGATAGATCACTTTTATCTTCACCTCTTAGGGAAAATAACTTCATTCAAACCAACCATATATTTTCAAAATTGCCCTTAAAAATCTGGAACCTTGAAGGACAGTGGGATTAAATGTCAAAGCAATTTTAAAAACACCCTAAACACATGGTTTTATTAGTATTTGCTTGATGTTATTTATGGAAATGCCACCTATGCCTTACCAGAGTCACTTTAATACCTTCTCTTTTTTTTTTTTCTGATTGTGACACATTACAACACAGGAAGGACATATCACATACCATTTTTCTTTCTTCAACACATCTGAGAAAGGTAGCAAGGTTCCTTTAACAAGAGTGCCTTTCTAAAGTAGTAATCCTTATTGTGGTTGGAGAGAACCAAAGGTGAATCGGAATCTTGAGGACTTGGATAGAAATAGTTTGATTAAAAAAGGCCCTACAGTTTACACATACATTCTCCTAAGAAATTGTGCCTCTTTACACCCATTTCAAATGCAGGAGCCAAGTTATAAACCTATTTTCTTCCAAATTAAATATATTTTTAATCTGATTCAATAATTATTTGAAAGTCCAAATTTTTACTCCTCAAGATTAACATCTGTTTCAAAATAGAACCTTATCTGGGAGCTCTGTATTTGCTCCTTTGTTATTTTGTAACAACGGTCTCTCAGGAATTTTTCTTACAAATAGTTTAGACAATTGGGAAGTTAGAATAATAATTCACACTCATGTGAGTCATTGTTTACAAATGTATTTTTTACACATGTAGAAATGTAAATTTTACAGATTTCTGGACAGCTATGGATTTCTATACATGGAGTTTCGCAGTCATGTAGTTCAATTCAGATATCTTCTCTAAATATTTCTCCCATTTGGATGGTCATCTAGGACCATCTTGAACACATACAATGATGATACCTACTTACTTTGGAATCTGTTTTTTGGGGGGTGGGCAACTCATATTATTAGAAACTCCTCCCTAATTGAATTAGTCAAATAAAACTAATCCCGATTGAACATGAACAGCCCTTTTAATTAAAGCACCCTTTAACGTAGTTCCCAGACCTTTTGGACATTTTGTCAAATGTTGTCATTAAAAGATGTACTTCTTAGAATTGAACCCAATAGTCTAGTACAGAATGTGGCATGACTATGATAGGAGCTTTACTTTATCAGCTTTTTGGCAGCCAGTTCAAGTGTTGGCTGATTGAATTTGCAGTTGATTAAAGGCATGAATCCTTTTAATATTTGATGTTAGTCTACCTGATATACTGTTGTTTTTATGTTTTGCGTAGTTTTTCTTCTCAAATTCCTGAACAAGATTTTGGACATTGATCTCATTTCTAAAATCGGTATTTTGTAATTTGTATTTTATAATTTATGGTAATACTGTTTTCAAATATATTTTATTTGAAGCATTAAATTGTTCATATAACTTAACATCAAAATAAACTGATAAATATATTTTTCAAGAATATCTAAGCCTTATATCTGAAGCACTCAGATTTGAAATCACTGTTTAATAAGTAATTTGTGGGAAGGAACATAAATCCTATCCACTTTTAGTCAGTCGAAACTGCATGAACCAATCCTTTTCTCAAATTTCTGCCAGTAGTAATAGGCAATAAAGTGATTATAGGAAAATCTGTTCATTTCTATGGGCATTAGTTTCTTTATATGCTATTGTTGGATTCAAAGTTAATTCATTGAGGAGCCACTTTCAACTTCTGTTTACTCTTATATGCAATCAATTCTAATACACCTGTTTTTTTTCTATTGATGAACCAATTTGAAGCCTTTGTTTAAAGATTAGGAAAAGGGAAGAAGAGAGTTCTATTGGCAACTTCAAAAAGATTGACAAGATGTGACAGATAATGGCCCTAAGAAAAGGGAGAGGCAGACACAATGTCCTCGCTAGCCCCAAACATGCACTTATTTGAAAAACAAAAGAATTCCAGTGCTTGGCACTTAGGCTAGGAGTATAAGTCTGGCTTTTAGAACCCTTACAGATGCTCCAAATAAAGGAAAAGGTAAACAAAGTCCAGCAGATTATCTAAAATGTAATGAAAGTAGGAACTACATTGTGGAAAGATTTTCATACAGATTCTTAAATTTTATTTATTATTTTTAAGTTTCATTTCTTTAGAATTAAAACTTACATAGTGATGAGTCTTAGATACATAGCTTTCTTTTGTATAGGGAAAATCTAAACCTGCCTGTTCTCTCAATTTCTCTCTCTCAAGCAGGCAAGCAAGCAAAAAACTGGATTTGATGTAGTTTGATTTTCACCTATATTTAATTCATTCCCCAGATTACTGACAAATAAGTACATATAAGAGTGCTAAAATTTTTAAACAATTTTCATTATTTATTAAATACTAGGTTGAATGATAGGAATTGCCAATGTTTGACTACTTTTTTTTTTTTTATCTTTTGGAAGGTGTTGTGCGTATGGGTATAGTTTATTATCAATTGAAATAAAAGGAAAAGACACATAGCACAGAGTCCAGGAGGTGTCCAAATGCAGAGCTTCTTCCTGTGGAGTCATGGATAGGGTTACTATTGTCACACTATGTGTATTCATAAACATAGAGTATTGCCAACCAGGGAAGCTCATCTGAGTCTTTGGTGTCTGGAGTTTAATGGGGCTTGATCTCAAATGCCCACATTGGTTGACTTTTAGTCTTTAGCCCCCCCTGGAGTTTGAGAGAACACTTATCTAATTCCTCTGGAGGCTGGAACTGATATGGAGTGGTCCATAACCCCCATCATGCATCACAAAATTAAATTGTCCTGTGACCAAAGCCCCTAGACATACAAAATCACTCCTGTCAGGCAGCACCTTCCAAGGGATCATTTCCCAATAACCGAGGGCAAAAGTCTCTCTTTGAATAAGGTTTTTTTACTATGCAATTATTAAAAAGTGAAGAATTAGCAATGCTATATCATATTTTAGTTTTGTAAAAATTTCTTACTTATATATTATTGTATTTCATGTGTATGAGATATAAGTCTTCTAAATACTTGTTTAATGTTTTATTTCAATTATGTTTTAAGTAAGATCCTACAGTGTCTAGTTGTTAAATTTTTTTTGGTCTAGAAGATTATATTTTATTCATTGACCACATAAGCTGTGATATCTAACATAACAGATAAGTAATGTGCTTAACACATAATGTGCATGTCTATTCAGTTATTAATTCATCTTGAGTTTTTGATGTGCACAATGTTTACTGCATATCATATATAACACATTGGAAAGGAGGATCCTTATAAACACACTTGAGATTTAAATACCCTCTATGCCAGGACAGTTAGCTGATACATAAATTAATTTTTTTTATTAAGACAGAAATAAATATCATTCTTGATATGCAAAGAATCATTAATTTTATGAGATAAGATCAGATTTTTAAATTAATTTAAAAATAATTCATATATGAGCAGTTAGAGAAACAATATATGAAATACCTGTTAGGATGATTCCATCATAAATTTTACATGTGCAATGAAAGTTTTCTTTGATAGACTTCAAAAGGTAGAGAGGGGTAACTCTGGGTCTACAGAAAATGTGGGTTCTGGTTTAGTTGTTCTACCATAGCTATTGGTTCAACTGTGGTTGCTCAAAGGCCTTATCTGAAAAATGGGCAGTTTGACTAAATTATTTATAGTCCTTTCCAGTTCTAAAATACACAGTTCTTACTTATTGGTGTGATATAAGACAGTGAAAGACTGAAACAGTAGGCCAATTTCTAGAAATAGAAGATTATCAGTCCTGTCTATTTTCATTATTAAGTGGTTGGATTATCATTTGTGTTTCATGCTTTAAAATTTATAAAGTTTTTAGAAAATACCTAAGGTTAGACAATAAAAATTGCAATGATAATAGCAATGTGTATTCAGATCTTTCTATCTGAATGGAATATTTTAATATAACTCTACTTATTTAAATTACTTAGCAGGTATTCTTACAATAATTTTTTAAATAAAAATTAATGTTATCTGGGAAATTAAAGGAACAAATTTAACCATCTAAGCTCACATAGTTATAATCAAATGTGTGATTTATAGCTGATTTGACATAACTGAATAGAATAGGAGGTCAAGGATTATAATTTTAGAAAAAAGCATATATAAGAAAGGTTGCATCATCCATTAGTAAGGAAAAGGAGGCTTATAAAATAATTGTTCTTGGGACATCAAATGCCTAAAAGAAGATAAAAAGCAAGTTGCAAAAATATTTGAAAGAAATATACAAGACATCATTATTATATATAGAGTTCTTGTGAGTTTGCAAATCATTAAGCATTAATAAAAAAATTGACTTGGACATGAAGAGAGACGATTCCTGAAATAAGAAAAAGAAATTTTCTTACTGAGAAATAACAATGGCAGAGATTTACTATAAAAATTTTAATTTTACTAGTTATCAAATGGATACTAACAAAATAATAATGAGTGTTTTCCTTGCTTGAAAGAATATACTTGATTTTTACCTTTTGTTCTATATTATTCTGCATTTTCAAGTTTTTTTTTAAATAAGTGTATTAATTTGTATTTGGAATCAGCCTCAAATATAATTTAGCTCTAGGCTTCCTGGAAATCAGGGAAATATGAAACACAGGGTAGTGTGTAGAAATATCTGATAAAAGAAGACACGTTTTTGCATTTGTGTATACATATACAGACATTGAGCAGCAAAATGGACCAGTGGTCTTAGCAATGGCTTTTCTGAAGTAATAAAAAACACATGGTTATTTCTAGATCTTTCCCTTTAGTAATTCAAGGACTTAATATTAAAATGCAATTTGATTGGGCTTTGTGTGAGCAATACTAATTGTCTGACAATATAATGTGAATTACCAATCAAAATGTGGCCCTATGTCCTTTTAGCATGCTGAATATCTCCACTGCATTTCTAACAAAACTTTTTAATAATCCATTTAGGGCAAAATCTTCTGCTGAGTGCCTGGAATACAGATGACCTGATATTTAAAGAAGATCAATTTGCTTGAACAAGATAATGGAGAGTTTTAATTGTGTTATGATTGTGAAAACACTGACATATCCTGTTTAATCCTAAAAGACAAATATGTATTGTCATGTTACAAATGGATTTCCTAATAATTGAGTAAAATTTTGCTTACTAAGAATTTTTAAATTACATACTAATATATATATACATATCTATAAATATAAACTGAGTGTATTTAAATATAAAATATTAAAATTAATTTTAATCAATTAATTAATTATAATTTAATTATAATAAATTAAATTCAATTAATTAATTTTTACTTCCAAGTTTATGCCAAACAAAGTTCACAACGTATTCAAATATTCTGCAAACATGATATCTCAGATTTGAATATCTTGGCTACTTAGGTATTGAATTTATGTTTTTAACTGTATGGTTGGCAGATTAACAATGCCAAAGTGAGGATATTTAGATACTTGTTAATTAATAGTTATATAATAATACAATTATAATTATATTTAGTTTTAGCATAAATTATTTCATTTAGTAATTTTACAATGAAACAAAGTATTAGTAAATTTTCTGCAAAGTCCAATTTATCTATGAAAATACTTCTTTTTAGTTAAATTACATTGAGATTTGTTTCTCTTTATTAGAGAAGTTGTGGGTTTACAGAACAATCATGCATAAAATATAGGATTTCCATACACCATCCTTCCAACACCTTGTATTGGTGTGGAACATTTGTATCAATTGATGATACATTTTTATAATTGTACAATCATACAATTAAAGCCCATGGTTTAACTTAGGGTTCACTATATAGTGTAGCTCTCTCTTTATAAATTCTGTTATAGTATATACAATCTAACATTCTCATTTTAATCATCTTCTGATATGTATTTCAGCACTGTTAACTGCATTCACAATGTTGTGCTACCATGATCCCCTGCCATTACCAAAACATTTCCGTCATTCCAAATAGGAACCCTGTACATTTTAAACCTTAGCTTTCCATTCCCTAACCCCTGGTTACCTATGTTTTAGATTCTGACGTGTAAACTCTGTGCATTTGCTTATTCTAAATGTTTCAAATCATTGAGGTCATACAATATTTGTCTTTTTGTTTCTAGCTTATTTCCCTCAACATGACATCTTCAAGGTTCATTCATGTCATCATATTTAGCATCATATTTAGGCTGAATAATATTCCATTGTATGTATGTACTACATTTTATTTATGCATTCTTTGGTTGATGAATATCTGCATTGCTTCCATCTTTTGGCAATTGTGAATAATGCTGCTATGAACATTGCTGTGCAAATATCTGTTCGAGCCCCTGCTTTCAATCTTTTGTGTATATGTATAATTAGTAGTAGGATTGCCAGGTCATATGGTAGTTCTATACTTAGTTTCCTGAACAACTGCCAGAAATGCGTCATTTTACATTGCCACCAGTAATGAATGAGTGTCCCATTTCTCCAAATCTTCTCTTACACTTATTTTCATTTTTTAAAATAGCAGCTAATCTCTTATGGTTTTCATTTGCATTTTCCTGATGGCTAATGATGTTGAGCATCTGTTCGAGTGCTTTCAAGTCTTTTGCCTGTTTTAAATTGGGTTATTTGTCCTTTTGGTGTTAAGTTGAAGGATTTCTTTATATTTGACTATTAATCCTTTATCAGATATGTGGTATCCAAATATATTCTCTCATTGTGTGGGTTGTTTTTTACTTTCATGATAAAGTCCTTTGAGGAGCAAAAGTCTTTTATTTTGATGAGGTCCATTTATCTGTTATTTTTCTTTTGTGGCTTGTGCTTTGGGTGTAAAGTCTAAGAAACCATTGCCTAATGCAAGGTTCTGAAGATGCATCCTTACATTTTCTTTTAGGAGTTTGACAGTTCTAACTCTTATATTTAGGTCTTTGATCCATTTTGAGTTGATTTTTGTATATGTGAGGTCAGGGTCCTCCTTCCCCTTTTTTTGCATGTGGTGATCCAGTTTCCTAGCACTAGTTGTGGAAGAAACTATTATCTCCCAATTGAGTGGTCTTTCTCACTTGTCAAAACCCAGATGGCCACAAATGTGAGGGATATTTTCTGAGCTCTCAATTTTGTTCCATTGATCTATATGTTTGCTTTATTGCCAGTACCATGTTTTTTTTTTTTAATATTACCATGGTATTTTAGTTTGTTAAAGCTGCTGGATTGCAGTATACCAGAAATACATTGGCTTTTATAAAAGGCATTTATTAAGTTGCATGTTTACAATTCTAAGGCTATAAAAATATCCATACGAAGGCACCCAGGGAGAGATACCTTGACTCAAGAAAGGGCCAGCGGCATTCAGGGTTTCTCTATCAGCTGTGAAGACACATGACAACATCTTCTCGCTTTCTCTTCTAGCTTCTCATTTCAAAGTGGCTTCCCTGATTACATTTTGACTCTCCAAAGTCTCTTGTCTGTGTCAGCTCTGTTGGCTCTTTGGGCTCTGTCTTTTCATCCAAAATAGGTCCCTCTTAAAGGGCCCCAGTAAGTAATCATACCTTGAATGGGTAGAGACACATCTTCATGGAAATCACCTAATCCAAAGGTCCTATCCACAATTGGGTGGGTCATATCTCCATGAAAACAACTTAATCAAAAAGATCTGACCCAAAAATATTGAATGAAGGTTAAAGAGCATGGTTTTTCTGGGGTACACAACAGTTTCATCTGGAACACATGGCGTTTTAATAAGTTTTAGAATTGGAAAGTGTGAGTCCTCCAACTTCATTGATCTGTTTTAGGATGGCTTTAGCTATTCAGGGCCTTTTTTTTTTTTTTTTTTTTTTTCATTTTTCTTTTACCCTTTCATATAAATCTGATGATTGGCTTTTCTGTTTCTGGAAAGAAGGGTTGGAATTTTGATTGGGATTGCATTGAATCTATAAATTGCTTTGGGTAGGATTGATATCTTAACAATATTTAGCCTTCTAATCCATGAGTATGAAATGTCCTTCCATTTATTTAGGTCAGATTTAATTTATTTTAGCAGTATTTTGTAGTTTTCTGTATACAAGTAATTTATATCCTTTATTCAAGTTCTGCCTAAATATTTCATTATTTTAGTTGCTATTGTGAATGAAATATTTTTCTTTATTTCTTCTTCCACTTGCTCATTGTTTATCATAGAGACTAATATTTTTTGGGCGTTGAGTTTCTTCTTCCTTTACAGTTTGGAGTCATTTTATTTTATTTTTTTCTTGCTCATTTGCTCTGGCAGTAACTTCCAGTACAATATTGAATAATAGGTTACAGTGGGCCTCCTCTTTTTGTTCCTGATCTTAGAGGGAAAACTTTTAGTAGGATGTCATCTGTGGGCTTTTCATTTATATCCTTTATTAAGTTGAGGAAGTTTCCTTCTATACCTAGTGTTATGTTTTTTTATCAAAAGCCTTTTCTTCATTGATTGAGATGATTCTGATTTCTTTCCCCTTTATTCTGTTAATGCGGAATTAATTAATTCATTGAACTGACCTTGCATACCTGGGATAAATTACACTTGATCATGATATATAATTCTTTTAATATGCTGTTGGGTTCAGTTTGCTAATATTTTGTTGAAGATTTGTGCATCTATATTAATAGGTGATATTGGTCTGTAGTTTTCTTACCTTGGTATATCTTTATGTGTCTTTGTTATGTGGATAATTTTGACCCTGTAGGATGAGTTAGGGAATATTCTGTCTTCAATTTTTTGAAAGAGTTTTAGCAGAATTGGAATGAAGTCTTAGACTGTATGGTAGAATTCTCCTCTGATACCATCTGTTACTGGGCTTCTCTTTGTGAGAATTTTTTGGCTACTATTTCAATCTCTTTACTAGTAATTGTTTTGTTGAGATCTTCTGTTTATTCTTGAGTCAATGTAGGTAGTTTGAGTGTTTCTAAGAATTTTTCCATTTCATCTAAGTTATCTAATTTTTTGTTATGCAGTTGTTTAGGGCAGCTTGTTATAATCCTTTTTATTTTGGTGGGGTCAGTTACAGTGTCTCCCTTTTCACTTCTGAATTTTGTCCTTTTTCACTTCTGAATCTTTTTTTCTTTGTTAGTCTCGCTAAAGGTTTGTCAGTTTTATAGATCTTTTCAAGGAACCAACTTTTGGTTCTAATAATTCTTTCTATTGTTTTTTGTTTTCTATTTCATTTATTTCTGCTCTAATCTTTGTTATTTCTTTTATTCTGCTTGCTTTGGGTTTAATTTGTTCTTCCATTTTTAGTTCTTCCATGTTTATATTTAGGCCTATTTCTTCTTTTTTAATGTAAGCATTTAAAACTATAAATTTCCCCTTTTACCCTGTCTCACTGCATCCCATAAGTTTTGGTATGTTGTATTTCATTTTAATTTGGCTTAAATTGTTTCCTAATTTTCTTTTCAACACAGTATAGGTTGGGTATGGGTTGGGTTTGGGTAGGATTGATATCTTAACAATATTTAGCCTTCTAATCCGTGAGTATGAAATGTCCTTCCATTTATTTAGGTCAGATTTAATTGATTTTAGCAGTATTTTGTAGTTTTCTGTGTACAAGTAATTTATGTCCTTTATTAAAGTTCTCCCTAAATATTTCATTATTTTAGTTGCTATTGTGATGTAGCAACTTTTTTTAAGAGTGTGCTGTTTAATTTCCACATATTTGTGAATTTTCCATTTCATCCTGTGTTATTGATTTCTAGCTTCATTCTGTTGTGGTCATAAAATATACATTGTATGATTTCAATATTTTTGAATTTATTGAGACTTGTTTTGTGACCTAATCTATAGTCTATCTGGAGAAACTTCTGCACTTGAGAAGAATGTGTATTCTGTTTTCATTTGGTGAAGTATTCTGTATATGTCTGTTAGGTCTGTTTGGTTTAGAGTATCTTTCAAATCCTGTGCTTACTTATTGATCTTCTGACTGGGTGTTCCAACCATTATTGAGAGTGGTTTGTTAAAGTCCCCTACTATTAATGTAGAACTGCCAATTTCTCCCTTCAAATTTCTTAGTATTTGCTTCTTATATTTTAGGGCTCTGCTGTTAGGTGTACATGTATTTATAATGTTATGGTTTTGAACTATCCCCTTGATTGGCATATACTGATCTTTGTCCCTTGCAACTGTTTTTACCTTAATGTCTATTTTATCTGATATTAATATAGCCACCCAGGTCTCTTTTGGTAAATACTTCTATAGTATATTTTTTCCATCCTTTCATCCTCATTGACTTTAAGCTTAATGTCTTGCATACATCATATGGTTGGGTCATACTTTTCTTTTATTTATTCTGCCAACCTCTGCCTTTTGAATGGAGGTTTTATCCATTTACATTTAAAGTCACTACTGTTATTATAGAAATTTCTTCTACCATTTTTTTATTTAGACTTTGTAAGTCATATCAGCCATATCTTCTTGTCCCTTACATTCATTAATTCCTACTAAAATATTTATTTGATTTTTTATGTTGTTCAATATTGAATGTCTTTTCATTTCTATCTGAATGTATTTTTATTCTGTTTTACCTAGTGATTGCCATGTGGTTACCATTAAACATGCTAAATATATAGCAATTGTATTTGGATTGATACCAAATTAACTTGAATAGCATGCACATGTATTTTTCATGTACCCCATTATCCCCCTGTCATTTTTGTACTTGTTATTAATTATATCTTTGTATATTGTATGTCCAAAAACATAGATTTATCATCACTGTTTATGAATTTTCATTTTAGCACCTGTAGGAAGTAAGAAGTGTAGTTACATATCAAAAATAGACTACAATAATACTGGCATTTATAATGACCTAAATGGTTACTTTTACCACAGGTATTCATTGCTTTATGGTACTTTGAACCACTGTCCAGTGTACGTTCCTTTCAGTCTGAAGAATTCTTTATACCATTGCTTGTAGAGCAGGTCTACAATTCAGATTTTGTTTATTAGGAAATGTCTTAATTTCTCCCTCCTCCTCCTTTTTAAACAAATCTTGCTGAATAAATAATTTTTGTCCCACTGTTCTTTTCTTTCAGCACTTTAAGTATTTCAACCCATTACCTTCTTTATGGTTTCTGATGAGAAATTGATCTTCAGTCTAACTGGGACTACCTTGTACATAACCTGTTAATTTTCTCTTGCAGCTTTCAGAATTCTCTCCTTTTCCTTTGCACTTGATAGTGTGATCAATATATGTTGGGGTGCATTTTTTTCATGTTCATCATATTTGGATTCTCTTGGCTTCTTAAATATGCATATTCACATCCTGTGCTAAGCTTGGGAAATTCTGAATCATTAGTTCTTTGAATAATCCCTCTGCCCCTTTCTCCCTTCTTCTGGGACTCTCGTAATGTGTGTATTGGTGTGCTTGATAGTTTCCCAGAAGTGTCTTAATTATTTAAATTTTTAATGTTAATTTTGTCTTTCTGCTCTTTGAGTAATTTCTATTGTCATGTGTTCAAGTTCACTGACTCTTTCTTCTGCTACCTCTTGAAACCTGGGCATTTTTCATTTCAGTCATTGTTTTTCTACTCGGTCTGTTTGGTTCTTTTTTAAAATTTCTTTTTGCTTACTAACTCTCATATTGCTCACTCATTGTTTTTCTGATATCCTCTAGTTCTCCCTCTTTCTGTCTCTTTCTGTTTTCCTTCTTGTCCTCGAGTATTTTTTAAGATCATTTTAAAAGGCATTGTTCAATATATCCACATTCTGGTCTTCTTTGTTTTCTATAGTTTTATCCACTTTCTTTGGATTGGCCGTTATTTCTTGTCTTTGTATGACTTGTACTCTTTTGTTGTACATTGTACATTTTAGTATTTTAAAATGTAAACTCTGGGTTTACTTCCTGAGGTGTCTGTTTCTTGATTTTGTAACCAGCTGATGGTAAGACAGAGATTTCTTGAGCTTCAGCCCTCCTATCAGGAAGACCTGCCAAGGGTAAGTGTAGTATGTAGGTTTCCCCCTGTCTTTCTGGCCCTTTCTCTTATCTTGGGCTTTTGCTTGTTTCTTGCTTTGGAGTTCCCCTGTTTATAGGAGTTTGTCTGTCCTTTGTGTTTCCCAGGATATCGACCTCCTCTCCTGGTGTGTGAAGCTGGCACACCTTTCCACCATACTTTCTGTCTCTGTAGATTTTTATACTACTTTCCTTATCGCCAGCTGGTTTTGCCTGGAGGATAATTTCAGGGAGGAGGAACACACTGGACAGGATATTCCCACATCAGCCTTTCTCAGCAAACCATGGCCAGGAAGCCACAATGGGGCTGCAGACTGGTTCCAAAGTGCCCTAGGGAAGGGATCAGAAAGGGTGCCAAGATCTTCTCCAATGCCTCCTCAGATCTAAGCTTTCCTGGCCTGACTACCAAACTCAGCCCTTCAATTAACTGTCCCTCGCAGCCCTGAGGAAGGTCAGCATCTTAAATCTCCACCCTTAATGCTGTTGTCTGGGTGTATTGAAACAATGGCCACCCTCAGAGCCAGGACCCTGTGATCCAAAGTCACTAATCAAAAGATGTGATTAAAAATATATGTATATATTTGTCACTGGCAAACTATGTGGAGTTTCAACCCCATGACACCCTGCTGCAAGAATTTGGGATGGATGCCAGTAGCCATCACATGGAGAAAGCAATTCCTTTTCTTTACCATAACATACCAGGTTCCTCCTGTTCTTTCCTGGATGCTTTATAGTAGTTTCCTCACTTCTGAAGTTTCAAAATAGTTGTTTCAGATAGTTCCTGCCAGTTTAATAGTAGTTTTGGTGGAAAGATTGAGTCCTGGAGCCCTCTATTCTGCCATCTTCTCACAATGCACTAAGAGATTTAAAAATTTTTTTTTTGAAAATTTATATTGCTTAATGTCAATGGTGGGATCCTTTGAATACATTTGTTAATCAAATACTCCTTCCAAAATATTTCAGATGCCTTGAATATTTCAACACGTCAAAAATGAGATATATCCAGTAGAGAAACTGCACATGATCTTCTTCAAGTACAGAGACTATCAACACAAAGATAAAACCTTGGATTGGAGAAAGTTGAAAAAATGAATGTGCATTGTTGCTTCCTCCTGCAGTATAAGTTTGCACTCCTTATATCTTTATAAATTATTCTAGTGTATTTACTGTTCAGTATATTGACTCATAGCCTCCACAAACATTACTGGGTCTATTGAAAGCCATTCTGAAATTCAGGTAAAATATGTAATGGCTTCTAAATCTCATATAGCTCGTAGCTTTCTAAGAGAGATTGCAAATCATATCCAGATGGTATGTAGCTGTAGTAGTAAAAGATTTATAGTGTAAATATAAAAAAAGATAAGAGATATCAAACAGTCTCCCACTTGCATGAATTCATAAGTTGGAAAATTATTCTTATTAAAATGTAATGAAGTTCTATCATAGCACTGTCCTCTTTGTTAATCAGTTATTAATTCCATTGAGTTTTAGACATGTGGCAGATTGTAACCACTGAATATGCATAGATTTTGGAATCTCGTGACACAGAAAGATGTGGTTCTGTACCAGGGAAAATTTCAGTATTAGCTTTAGGGCTTCTCGTCCAGACCTCAACCTCTTTGAGGTCTAATGTATGCAAGAGGAAACATTCATTCTGTAAGTAAAATCTCACTGTGAAATTTGGCAATAACTACTCAGTTCTTCTCATTGCCTACATAATAAAGGTAAGTCTTTTTGTCATGATATTTAATAATGTCACGAAAATAGCTCCACGAAAGGATGGAAGGGTGGAAGGAAGGGGAGAAAGAGGATGGAAGGGAAAGGAGAGAAAAAGGAGAAAAATAATGAAGGAAAAAAGAAGGAAGAAAGGTGGGGCATGGAAGAATGAAGGGAGGACAAATAAGTTTTAGGTTATTTTTTTCGTTTAGCTTTGCCAGTTAATATTACCATCAGCTTTGGTGAAACTTTAAACATCACTGGGCCTTAGTTTCCTCAATTGAATTTCTGAGGCTACTTTCCCCCTCTTTTTTTTCATGTATTCTGTCCTTCAGCCAGATATCACTACTTTTTACAAGCCTCCAAACAATTCTCCCTTCTTTTTATGTTAATCGTTGCACACCCTTCTCATGTCCCTAATATTGTGTCAGTTTTACTTCATCTTTCTGGTTGAGCTCAGTCGTCATCTCCATAGTCTTCTTGATTTCTGCTGCTGAAATTAACTTCTCTTCTCCTTACACTACTGTGGTACTTCATAATTTATACCTCTTTCATAAACACCCTTAGATTTTTTTCATCAATTATTATTTGTGTAACAATATATTTGAAGTCGGGGGTTGAAATGATTCTCCGGTTCTTGCATCTTTCATAGCTACCAGCAGCCCTTGATTATATTAGGCAGTCAAGAAAATGGTTGAATTGAATTAGATTAATTATGGAATTTCTTACCAAATATTTGTCTTTGTTATCTTATGGAAATTAATCAAACCAAGGCCTTCTTTCTTGTTGACAGCAAGGAGTGGTGAAAAAAAAGTACAGAGTAAAACTGATATTTGCACCTAATTTTTTAACTTATTAACTTTTGACACCCTATTTATTCAGCTCTGATAGGCAGTACTACTTATTGTGTAGGTTTTTTTTTTTTTAAAGAAAATTAGGTGAAATAATATATTTAATGTGACTGGTCAGAGGATGTGCCCTCCAAATGTTGGTTTTCTTTATTTTGTGGTACTTATTTTATTTTGTTGTTTTGTACTTTCCATGGAAACACTTTGGATATCCAACATTAAAGTATATTCATATCTATTCAAGTATACAAAACCTCCACTTATATCTAGTACTTTATCCCAATAAATAGTTTTCCATGAATAACAACAACTTGAAATATATTTTACCAATTTAAAAATCATGGAATATATATAATATGCCATTTAAGTACATTCTTGATGGATAAGTAATATTATATCCTTCTATTAATCAATTCATAAAATATGGAGAAGACATTTCTTATAATATTAACACAAGAGTATAACGGTATTGTGAAAAATGTGCATCTAAACAGAGCGTATGGATATGCAAGCAAAGCACACAGATCTTCATATGCCAAATACTTCATTCAAGAAGCATGGCGATAGTATTGGTAATCAGCATGGTATGATACTCTGACTTAAAGACCAGATTCCTTGATTTGGAAATAATAAAATTCCTATTAGCATTTTAACAATAACTTAACCTTAATGCAGTGATTCTCATGACTGACCACATATTAGAATCACCTGGGGAACTTTTAAAATATAGTAATGCCTGGCGCCTCACCAAAGAGATGGTTAATGAATTGATCTGGGGTTGCAATGCATGCAGGAATATATATATATACACACATGTATACACATATATATTTAAATTCTCCAGTTTACCACCAGGACTCAGTACTGCTCTCAGAGAATCAATTAAGACACTGCTTTCAAGTTACTCCAAAACTGCTTGTGTCATCAGTTATTTTTTCCTAAAAAGGTGGCAATAATAGTATGAAAGATATGTTTGTTCAACGCTTAAGTTAAGTTAGTCCTAGGCATCAAAAATTGAAGTGCCTTCAAGCAAAAACTAAATTATACAAACTGTTTTTATTGGAGAGCAAGTTAAGATTCCATTTCAGTGTGCTTCTTTATTGCTTTCCCCATCTTAGAAACTAGTATTACAGTCCTAAAGTAAAATAAGAAGGATGGTGAAACATTGAGAATACTGACCAAATGTAACATACAGAAATTTCTCACCACTTTACAGTCTCAGTTTCTACAAGTGATCCAAATTCAGATGATATGATTAATGGTAATAAAAGAAAACTACCACAATTTATTTTTACAGTAAGATTGCATCTTTCAGTTGCTATAAAAATGCAGTTTTCTGTAAGATGGTGCTAAAAAAACTATCTGTTTAGGATATTGCTTGTGAAAATGATGTACTGACTTTCACATATTTAAGTTTTCTAAATGGATTTCGTCCCTACATTTCAGTGACCTCTCATAGATAATGTTATCATTCAACTGTAGCTTGCTATTAAGATCAGAATGAGGAATAGCAGCTTCAATTTTTTTCATCCTGTTTTTGTTTCCTTCTCAGTAATTTTTTTTTTTCATATTTTGGTTTATTCATCTCTGGCAATTTCAAGTTAGAAGAAACAAATTAAGAAAAAAAATTAATTGACATTATTTGCTTAAATGCTGCCAGCCCATATTATGTGCTTTCTTAAATGAGTTTGGAATTGCCAGCTTTGAGGGTATTACACTACATTTTGGGTTACTGCCAGTGTATCCTGAGCAAATATATTTAAATCAAAGCTAAGCTGCTTAAATATTCATGTTATGCTCTTATTATGGTTTAGAGAAATGTGAAGAAACCATTTAATATTTGCAAACCTGTTACATGGCCAAAAAATGTATTTGAACTGTCAGAAATATATTTTAAATTGTGTAAACCTAGTTTAATAGGAAAGATTTTCATAGTCTTATTAGTTATGATGCATTTAAAATAATTAATTTGTGATTTTCCAGTCACTAGAGCCATTCAAATGAAATCTTTTTCTTCTGAAATATCTATTGGAAATGACCACCCAGTATGCTATTTATTAAATGTTATTAAATGCAGACTCCCAGACTCCACATGGTTTATGCTTGTCTTTTATTTATAAGCACCCCTTAAGCACATATATATTATTTTTAATTACATTAGTTTGCCCTTCTTGCTTCATTGACAAGCTCCTTCAGAAAAGGTACATTTTAAAATTTTATATAAAACAATCAACATACTCCTCAGTGACTGGGTTTGAAGGCTCCTAATTGTTTTGGGGGGGAAAAAAAAAGCATCAAATATAAAAAAGGGAATAATAAAGAAATGCCAAACACCACAATATCATCACATGAGCAATAAAAGAAGCAAAAAAAGAGAAGCTGAACTCATGCTCTTTGTATAAGGGAGAGGATTGAGTTATTCTTATCATAAACTGAATTAAACATGAAGAATTAATTTGCAGCTATCCCCTTCCGTTCCTTCTCCTCTTTCTGAACCCCTTTCTCCTCCTTCCCCTCCTCCTTCCCTCCCTGTCCCTTTCTTCTTTTTCTTCTCCTTCCTCCTTCCCCCTCTTACTCTTCTTTCTATACCTGCTTCCCCTCCTCCTCCCCTCCTTTTCTACTCCCCCTTCCTGCCATCTTCCTCCTCCCATCCTCCCCTTCCTTGGTCTCCTTTGCATCCAGGCATTTCCAATCGCAAATTTAAAGCTTCTGATTTTGTATAAAACAATTGTGTTCCTTTAAGTGTCCTTTAAGACAAAGAAACTATTCAGAATTTTTAAAATCCAGAATATCAAAAATTATTTGTTTTGAATGATAATAGAATGATCTTTGATTTATGGGTTGGAGCATTTTTTAAAGCAGCCTGAGAAATTCAATATAAATTCATGAGATGGCAATGAGAATTACTACTGTTTTGCTTCTAGCCTCACCTGGGTATGGCCAAGCATGCTAGTAGTTCCTCCAAGCAGGGGAAGAGCCTTGGAAGGCAGTGCAACTGTCTCAGGCAAGCATGGGTGCTATTTTGTCCCTTTCATTTAAATGTCCAGATTTCAACATAGGAGACTGCCTGTGCTGTTATAACAGTAGGCTGGGCCATGAGACTGCTTGGTATAACATGCCTGGTTAAGAATTTCTACAACTAAATCTTTGGGGAATAAAATACAAACATCAGCTTTTACTGAATACTGTTCTATATGTCTTAGTGTTAAAATAGAAGTTCCTATGAATTTCTCTGGGGGAAATCATCAGGCCATCTTTTGCTTCATTGAGGCATCAGTCTTACTGGGGCAGAACCTGTGAGGATTACATGTGCATCAGTTTCAGTGCTCTGCTAAGGAGAGGAATTTAAGCTTATTGACATAAATTTGGCGCAATCTCAAGATTTTCAAACACTGACCATGAATATTTGTATAATTCTCCATATGGCAATAGCCATATTTTGTTGAAATTAAGTATCAGTACTACTTTTAAGATTCAAATCAAATCAACAATGCATTATCATCACTTAGAACTATTTTCCACATTTTAAATTAAATAGTGATCTGTGTTTAAGGCATGAACTTGTACATCATTTTTGAAAGAGGGTGAACAATTTGTCCTTAAAGCTGCAAAATCAGAATAAAAATATCTTGGGAGTTATATGAACTATGTTGTGGGTGAAACCTAATGTTCACTTTAATGTAACCTAAAGAAAACTTTGCTTTTTAGATAATATACTAATTATCATTATTATTGTTATTTATATGCTGTGTGGTGGGGATCACATTCTTTTTCCATGTGAATATCCCATTATTGCTGCACCATTTATTGAATTTTTGTTTGTTTGTTTGTTTGTTTGCTTTGGGAATTGCATGGGTTGGAAATCAAACCCAGTCTCCCATATGGCAGACGAGAATTCTGCCACTGAACTACACTTGCACCCCGATAATATACTAATTAGTTTGTCTTTTTTTTTAATTGAACATTTTCATTATGGATACAAAACAATGGTACCACAGAAAATTTAGAAAATGGAATAAGAAAAAACATCTCATCCATAACCTTACCAGCTAAAATAATTATTAGCATTTTATTTTTTTTCAGTTTTTTGTGCATTAATTTTTTTATAGTTATAAAAATTCTATATTTTGTTTTGTCACATAATGTTAAATTACACATTTTGGACTTCCGGAGAAGATGGCGGCTTAGTAAGACGCGCGGGTCTTAGTTCCTCCTCCAGAAAAGCAACTAAAGAAACAGAAACAATACAAAACAGCTCCCGGAGTCCCGACAGAGACCAAAAAAGACAGCGTACCCCATTCTGGAACGGCTGAACGGGTAGGGAGAATCCACTGCTGTGAGATACCCGAGGGGTGCACGTTTTCCCGGCTGGGGTGGGTGGCGTCTGGGGTCCCCTCCACGCACGTGGCTCCCCGGTCTGACTGGGAACATTGGATAGTGGGGCCCTCCCGTCACGCTTGGCGTCTCGGGCCAGCTGGGCAATTTGGACCGGCACTCCCCCAAGCCACGGCCAGCGACCCCCGCCTCCACGCGCGGTTTCCTGGGCCGACTGCCCCGCAGACAAACGACCGCCACGAGCGCCACCTACTGGGCAGGAAAAGAAAAACAGAGCCCAGAGATTCCACAGAAAAACCTTTCAACCAGCTGGGTCCCACACCCAGGGAGATCTGATCAAATGCCCAGACACCAGCAGAAAATAATGGATGACGCTCGGAAAATTGAAGATATGGCCCAATCAAAGGAACAAACCAATAGTTCAAATGAGATACAGGAGCTGAGACAACTAATGCTGAATATACGAACAGAAATGGAAAAACTCTTCAAAAACCAAATCAATAAATTGAGGGAGGACATGAAGAAGATATGGGCTGAACAAAAAGAAGAAATAGAAAATCTGAAAAAACAAATCACAGAACTTGTGGGAGTGAAGGACAAAGAAGAAAAAATGGAAAAAACAATGGATACCTACAATGGTAGATCTAAAGAGACAGAAGCTACAATTAGTGAACTGGAGGATGGAACAACTGAATTCCAAAAAGAAACAGAAACTATAGGGAAAAGAATGGAAAAACTTGAGCAGGGAATCAGGGAACTGAATGACAATATGAAGCGCACAAATATACGTGTTGTGGGTGTCCCAGAAGGAGAAGAGAAGGGAAAAGGAGGAGAAAAACTAATGGAAGAAATTATCACTGAAAATTTCCCAACTCTTATGAAAGACCTAAATATACAGATCCAAGAAGTGCAGCGCACCCCAAAGAGAATAGACCCAAATAGGCGTTCTCCAAGACATTTACTAGTTAGAATGTCAGAGGTCAAAGAGAAAGAGAGGATCTTGAAAGCAGCAAGAGAAAAACAATCTGTCACATACAAGGGAAACCCAATAAGACTATGTGTAGATTTCTCAGCAGAAACCATGGAAGCTAGAAGACAGTGGGATGATATATTTAAATCACTAAAAGAGAAAAACTGCCAACCAAGACTCCTATATCCAGCAAAATTGTCCTTCAAAAATGAAGGAGAAATTAAAACATTTATAGACAAAAAGTCACTGAGAGAATTTGTGACCAAGAGACCAGCTCTGCAAGAAATACTAAAGGGAGCACTAGAGTCAGATACGAAAAGACAGAAGAGAGAGGTATGGAGTAAAGTGTAGAAAGAAGGAAAATCAGATATGATATATATAATACAAAAGCCAAAATGGTAGAGGAAAATATTATCCAAACAGTAATAACACTAAAAGTTAATGGACTGAATTTCCCAATCAAAAGACATAGAATGGCAGAATGGATTACGACCCAGCAATACCACTGCTAGGTATCTACTCAAAGGACTTAAGGGCAAAGACACAGACGGACATTTGCACACCAGTGTTTATAGCAGCATTATCTACAACTTCAAAGAGATGGAAACAGCCAAAATGCCCATCAACAGACGAGTGGCTAAACAAACTGTGGCGTATACCTACGATGGAATATTATGCAGCTTTAAGACAGACTAAACTTATGAAGCATGTAATAACATAGATGGACCTAGAGAACATTATGCTGAGTGAGTCTAGCCAAAAACTAAAGGACAAATACTGTATGGTCCCACTGATGTGAACCGACATTCGAGAATCAGCTTGGACTATATCATTGGTAACAGAGACTAGCAGGAGTTAGAAACAGGGTAAGATAATGGGTAATTGGAGCTGAAGGGATACAGACTGTGCAACAGGACTAGATACAAAAACTCAAAAATGGACAGCACAATAATACCTAAGTGTAATATAACTAGGTTGGAACACTGAATGAAGCTGCACCTGAAATATGGTTTTTTGTTTGTTTGTTTGTGTGTTTGTATCTTTTGTTTTTGTTTTTTTCTTTTTCCTTTTTATATATATATATATTATTAGTATTATTATTTTAATTCTCTTCTCTATATTAACATTCTACATCTTTTTCTGCTGTTTTGCTAGTTCTTTTCCTAAATCGATGCAAATGTACTAAGAAATGATGATCATACATCTATGTGATGATACTAAGAATTACTGAGTGCATGTGTAGAATGGAATGATTTCTAAATGTTGTGTTAATTTCTTTTCTTTTTTTTGATTAATAAAAAAATTAAAAAAAAAATTACACATTTTGTTTCACACTGTTTCAAGGTCTTTATAATCAGTAGTGTTTTTTTTTTTACTTGTTTGTTTTCATTTTTTAAGTTAAAATTATTGTTGTTATTAATTTGTGTTAAGTTCAACTAATTAGAAGTCCAGAATCTATTCTATTCACAGGTTACCATTTAGCTGGACCTGTGATACCAGAAAATTCAATTTCTTCACAAAAAAAAGAGTGAGGGAAGAAAATGGCCAGAAAGTTGAAGGAAAGCTAATAAATAAAAGGAGAGTGATCCAAGATTGTGAATTAGTAATTTATGTATCAGTAATAATTGGCATCAGTATTTTAATAGTAAAAATAGTTTCTCCAAATTGATGTTACTGGATTCACCAAATATTTAAGGATCTAAGACTAATCAAATGGCCCATTTTATGCTCAAGTATACTCTGTTAGACTTTTTCATGGACTTAAACTGTGGGGATTCTTTTCTGACAGACTCTTCAAATTCTGCTGAGGGACTTCAAAATTCCTCACACAAATCTGAGAATTCAGAAAGTTTTTTTTTTGAATGCAGCAAATGTATTACTTTGAACAGTTTTATTGATGTTTTTTCTTCTGAATATGAACTGCTGATTGTAATAATTCCATAAGATTGTAATTCATAAATTTCTTCAGTGTTTTATCCACTGGTTTTGATAATAAAGGAGCTTAAAACTGTTATTTTGAAAAATATGTGCAGAACAGGAGAATAAGTGGGGTTTTGCAGACTGGGGTAGAAAGTGGGAGGGGGAGTGGCTTTTTCTGGCAAAGTGGATTGATTTGTTCATTTTTGCTCTGTGTTTTGTGTGCCTGAAAAACAGGAAAAATTAAAAATGGCAGTATGTTTAGAAGTGTTAGTTCTATTTAATTCCAATTATTTTGACAACATGTTGCAGTTTGTATGTTGAGTTCTCTTTCTCTAAGCAAAATCCCATAATAAAAGACAATGTTTGTGAAGTGACTAGTATGGGAGGAGGGAAGAATTCTCAGCAGATGGAGTTGAGAGTGGGAAGGCTTTCTTTTTAAACTTATTTTCTAATTTCTCAGTTCCCTGTTGGAATATTTTTGTCTTCCACTTCCTAGCATGCTGTGGACTAGGGTCTATTAGTATAGCAGGTCCCATTTAATAAAACAGTTAGACTGAAACTAGATTTAGACTTCCCAGTTAATTTCAAATGGAATATGGAATTTTGGGGGACTTATTATCAACTGAGAATTCAGTAATTTTTCTTAATTCTTGTTTAGTGGTCCATCTACCTGGATAATCTAGGAAAGAAACTTCATTGTCAAATCTGGCTTAATTTGGAAATAGTCATATAAACATGATATAAAGTCACATTAACCTTAGGACTGTATTTAAATATGTTAAGGGTTTAGTAATAGGGTTTTATTAGGAGAGAAAAATACTGTTTAAGACTTGATAGATTAATCTCTTTTATGTCTGTATGTCATCTGATTACATTATAGTATTTCTGATGGTGGATATAATTGGAGTCACAACTATAGCTCCATAAGTTCAGGGTCTGCTATCTATATGATGGAATTAAACAGCTGATTGTGTGTGCTGACTAGAGAGATGAAACTCAGAAGGCAGGCATATGAGAAAACTGGAACTTAAATATCTGTTTTTTAAGGAACTAGATGAATGAAATTAGGGAGACCACTTAACCTTTTTGGATTTGTTTCCATGTCTGTAAATGGAGGGATTTGACTAGACAGTCGTGAAAGTCCCTTCTAGATCTGAAATATTTAAAAGTAGACTTGTTCTGGTACCTGAAATTTCAACTACTACAATAATTTCTACAGGTTAAGGCACTATCTCCAGGAAGCTCCTATTAACATGCAATACATTAATATGAGAAATAATCCATTATCCCAGTAGGACCCACGGACAGTAGCTCAGCTTGTGAGCTGATTTGGTTGCCATTCATCAGTAAAGAAGCTGGTGAGGGTCTTGACACGAAGCAAGCCCTCAACAAATGCTCATATGATTGAAAGAGGCGGCAACATGCGTGTTTATTTCTAGATATTTGATCTGGAATATGAGTTTTAAATATAGGGCAGGCACTGGGGGCCTTGGATATGTTTAAGGTTTTGGGCAGTGGTAGGAAGAGCGGTGGATTACTGGAAAGGAGAAGAGGGATGCTGGAAGGGGAACTGAACATGTAAGAAGACAGTAAAGGAAAACTTCACTAACATTTATAATGTTACTGAATGCATGTGTCCCTGAATTAAAGACAAGGGTATTAGGAAGCTTTAGGATGTAGAAATGCTTAAGTAGGACCCAGTATTAGGTACTGAAATATTTTAAGCTGGAGGTAAAAACATGTTTTCCTTGGTATAATTTACACTCAGACTCACTAATGCTTATATTGTTTATCCAGGAGGCTACTTTAGATAAGGTGGGAAGATACAGGGTCCCTACCAATTAAAGTTGTTCTGAAAATCAAATTCTGAAAAGCAGAGTATCTAAGTTTAGTCAAATAACCAGTCAAATTACCTCAAATATTTTCTATATGCGCAGCATATAGAAACCTACCTTGGGAAAAAATACATAGGGGTTAAAGATAACATAAGCTGTTTTCTGTAGTTCATATTTCATGTCTTGCATTTTTGCATTACTAAGCTTTGCTTTTTGCAGATGTGTATATTTTGTCTGAATCTTAAAAGTTTTTCACCCTTGAAGATTTTTTTTTAATCAGGCAAGAGAAAAGTTGAGTTTTCCTTACATACAAAGACGAATGCAAATAATGTTAGCAGACAAACCCAGCGTTTAGATTATGATTTCTGAATTCTTTGGCGCAGATCCAGTCAGTTACCTAATTGATAAAAAATGACGATAATACAGAATTTGGCTTAACAGAATTGTTTAATCCTTTAAACAATTTTTAAAGGAAACACCATGGGTTTTGCATAAGCTTAGAGAAGCCAAGAATACAAGTGAACAAAAATGATATGCCTTAAGTTGCAGACATGTAACAGTACTGAAGCCACTACATAAGAATTTATGAATAAATTCTGATATGTCTGATTTTTCCATGTGTCCATAATTTTAATATCAACATCAATATTATAAACTAAGTAGTTATAATGGAGTATGGGAAACTTGGTAAGGCATAGTAGATGTTAATAAATTTGGATCTTAAGGTCATTTATTGATTACCAACAAAGAATAGCTTTGAGGTACAATTCACGGAGTAATTGTTTTAAAAATTATGGCGGAGTGGTTTAAAATGTAGATTAACAATATAGCAATATGGCCATATGGCACTGGCAAACTAAGTTTTCAAAGAATTTTTTTTACATCTTTATATAAGCTTTTTTTAGCCAACAGGGTCTATCCACCTTTTGCTCTTATGGGATATCTATTCTTCTTTTTCTTTTTTTCATAGCTAAAAGCTAAACCTTCTTTAATTAAATTTTGACTTTTCTACTTGTAAAAATAAATGTCTGTTTTAGTGGTCTCTGAACAAAATTTAGAGCCTATTAGAGTTTTAGTTATTTATCAAATGCTCTGATGGATTCTTTTATTCCTTTTTATTGTTAGGAATTTCAGGTACATTAATATTTAAGGGGTTAGTGTTTCACAGAAGGTTATTCTTCTGAATGTTTTCTAATATGCAACAAAGTTGAAATAATAACTAGCTATGCTTGATAAAGCAGCAACTCCCTGGATGCCGGGGATTCTGTAACTATTATCCTGAATGAAAGCAAAGGTGAGGAGCAGTCAATGTGTAAGAAAAATGTTTTACAGTAAGATTGAAACCGTTAAATCTCTCCATAATACTTTTATTTAAAATAATTAAATATCATTTAGGCTTTGAAAGTAATTTACTTTGAAAAGCAAAAAGGCAAAAGCATTTAAACCATCATTTCTTAGACTGTCTTGAGGAAAATAAATAGTACATAAAAATGTACTCCATATTTGGAAAACATAACAATATAGCTTTCTGTTATTTAATTCAGTTATTTTTGCTATGATACCAGATCAGATTAGTTAATTTTATATTTGTTGTCTGTTCTACAAAAATGTTTTCCCCTTGGGGAGGGGACCTAAATAGTGTTTTTTGTTTAAAGAAAATTTCTGCAGATATTTAAAAAATAATATTGCATGTATTGTTACTCCAAGAATTTTATGCAACTTACTTAGCCCATCACAATATGTTTGTGAAAATATGTGGGTCAATCTCTTTTTGAAGGGGTTTGTTAGTGGCTTCCTTGAATGGGACATTCATTCATTTAATTTAATGTTCCAAGTCTTTTCACATTTTGGCACACTTAAGAAATGACCAGATTTTTATGACTCACTGAAGTAAATGAAAGAATAAGAATGCTGGAGGCTGCCTGCCCAGGAAGTGGAGTGCTCAACCATCTCCAGCAGGACCATGGAGGCTGGGGCCGCAGTTCTCCAGGTGCAGAATCTGTTGAGAGCCTCTGATTTAACTAATGCTCACTGAGAGCCTCTGATGTAACTAATGCGCACTGTTTTTGGCACCAGTGTTTCAAAACTCCAACAGCCACTGTCAGGGACTTCTCTGCATCCTGTGCCTGGCACGAAGGTGTTTGCTAGGAAACCCACCTCTCCTCTGCAGCCAGTGCCCTGCAAGTAGGGGGCCTTTGGCCAATTCTCTCAAGGAATCCTCCATGCAAGCTCATTTACCCTCCCAAGGCATCAGTGTATTAGTTGTTTTTCAAAAAACAAAAATCCATGAGTCCAAGGACTATTTTTTAGTTTGAACTTTCATTTTATTCCAAAAGCATGTGGCTGATAAGGGTTAAAAAAGATTAAACTGAATCTTTTTTGTGATTATGACCAAACATTTTTGTGATTCTTAACATTTTCGGAAAGCACAGTGTTAGAATTCTCCTTTTTAAATTAAGTTTGGAGTCCTAACAGCATGAAACATAAAACCTTCCTGGTCTGCCACATTCTGCTTCTGTGGTATTTTTGGGGCAGAGGCATTGGCAGCCAGTGCACCTTCTTTGCAAGGTGTATTTTTTTTGACCAGGAGCAGGAACTGTCAGCTCACCTCTAATGAAAACTATCCAGGCATGATTTCTAGCCAATTTGGCAGACTCCAAGTGTCTTTGAAAGGTAACTGACATTTCTGATGATTACCTAAATTGAATTGAACCTTTGAATGTTGTCATTTTAAAACATATGAGATTTAGTGCAAAGAGGAAAAAGGGTAATAGCCACATATTACAATTTCTATTGATGTAGAAGAAACCATTTAGTCTTCCATTTAGAAGACACAGATATATTTGCCATGCATCTTAAGAAAATCCATCATAATATATCCTTGCTGAAATAATTTTCCTAACCTTTGTTTGTACATTCACAATAGAGTTCTATTCATAGGTATAGAGAGACTAAACACCTTTTCAGAAGAAGGTATTTAGGCATAGTAATGATTCTTTCCACAAGTGGACCTTAACTGTACAAAAGAGAAACTTGAAAAGAAATTTCAAATTAATCTTTTTTCCAACTCTGTTGAACCATTCATGGAGGCCAAAGAGCAAGTCTCCAAATATAGAGGCTTCTGGAGGGAATGTCCTTGATGTATCTCTCTAATATTCTTGCCATATAGAAACTTCCCTGGGAGTATTCTGCTTTAACCAGAGAAACTGCACTCCACCTGCTCTTATCCACAACTGGGTTCTCCAAATTCTGCCCCCAGTTCTCCTGTCATTCCCTTCTCTCTCTCTCCCAATTTTATAAGTAAGCCATGACAACTCTGAAATTGTAGTTGACACATCACCTCCCCTATGAAGCTTTCCTGGCACAGTTCCAGCTTCCTGGCCTTCAAAGCAGTGTGTCACAAGCTCTCCCTGGGGCCATTTATTTCTGCTTATATGTGAACACATTCTCAAAGGAGATCCAGCATTCCTCTGAGGTAGTTATTTTATAAGTCTAAGAGCCAATGTAGAACACTCTTATGAAATTAATGTGGGGAATAGGTGTTATTCCCCAATTGAAAGCGTGTTTCTTTTTGAATAGAAGAATAGGTCCTAAAATAAACTTATTATGTTAGTAATATAGCACAAGTTTAAAATCTAATTTGTAGCAGCATGCATTCTCAACACTGACAAGAACTGTTGCAAATAAGTTAGAATAGTACTTTGCAGTTTGGATGACTTTTCTCATTGAGTAAGAGTGATACAGCACATTAACACTTTGGCCCACTTCATATAGATAGGATATTTAGAACTTCATTGTAGAGAAATTTACATTTAAGTTTTGAACAGCAGGGGGTTATCTCCATATAGAGAATCTTCAATACACACTACATAATTCCTTCATTTTCTAAGGAAGGATACCTGGAAGAATTAAATATGGATTCCCTAACATCAAATTCGGTGTCCTTGGAAGCCTGAGGGAAAGTAGAAAGACATTCTTGACAAGTCAATTATTTTCCTTTGATAAAAGGTCATCTGCCTTTTTAATTTGGTTTTAGAATAAATTGACTTCTTGTTTAAGAAGGTAGTCATTTCATGATAGAGATGACATAACTATTTTTAATAGCAAAATTTTTAGTATGAGCGTGTGTGTGTGTGTGTGTGTGTGTATGTATGTGTGTGTGTGTGTGTGCCCAGTGTGCATATGGCTAATCTGGCAATTAGAAAGAGATATAACAGGATAATACAGTATGGAGACAAAGTGATAGCTGTTTGTGTATTCTTTAATTAAAGCAGACGAAATCAACTAGTTCTTAGCTACTGGAGATGAATTCTTGTGGACCTTTACAAATGTTGGCTCTGGGTGCTTGTGTTTCATTGCTGCCAAAATAAATTATCACAAATATAATGGCATATAATGATAGAAACTTATCTTATAGTTCTCTAGGTTAGAAATGTGGTATGAGTCTTAACAGACTAAAATCAAGGTGTTATCAGGGCTGTATTCCTTTCTGCAGTCTTCAGGGGAGAATGCATTTCCTGCTTATTTGGATTGTTGGCAAAATTCAGTTCTTTTTGGTTGCAAGATTGTTGTCCTGTTTACTTGCTGGCTGTGACCTAAGATTGTTTCCAGCTTCTAGATGCCTTCACATTTCTCATCTCATGGCCCCCTTCCTCCATTGTCAAAGTCTGCAAGGACAAGTCAAGCCCTTCTCACGTATCTCTGACCTATATGAAGTTCCTCACATTTAAGGATTCAGGTGATTAGATTGGGCCCACAGGATAATCCCTTATAATCTCCACATCTTGAGTCTATACCTTTAATCATATATACAAAGTCCCTTTTGCCATGTAAGGAAATATATTCACAGGTCCTGGGGATCTGGGGATTGGAATGTGGACACCTTTGGGACAACATTATTTTGCCTACCATATTGCTGAAGAAAGTGACTTTAATAGTTCCCAATTGCCAGTAACCGTTTAACATTAGGGATATCAGGAAAATACCAATTTGGGTTAAATTGTTTTAAAGGAAAAAACTGAGTAAAAACCTAGTTTTCTAAGTTTCTAAAGCCAAAGTGGGTTTTTTTTTTGTTTTTTTTTTGCTCCTAGCAGTTTTTCTTCAAAATCCAAATATTGGAGTGTTATATTCCCTGTCGTTTTTAGCTATTCTGAAGCCATGTGAAACTGAGAATTGCTTCTCAAGATTTCCTGGTTGTAAATCTCAGTTCTGATGCTTACTAGCTATGTGATCTTAGCTTAGGTAAAATAGAGATACTAATAGTACCTATTTCAAGGCAATAAATGTTAATATGTCGGGCAGCTAGAATTATTAGTGCATAGTACTGTGTAAGAGTTATGTGTAATATTATAGAAACATACAGTAGTTATTCATTGCTACTACATGCCCCAATGCCCCTCACTTAAATCTTTTTTTCAAATATAAAACAGTGTGCTCCATCTGAAACTGGATCCAAGTAACTTTTTATTGGTTAGAAATGGGGGAAGGTGGGTCATTAAAAATTGATTTTTTTTCTAAGTTGAGAGCATATTTTCTTTTTTCTCAGAAGGTTGAATTCTCCAAGAGGGCAGAATACCCCTTTGTTTTGGGATAAAATGTCACTGGCCTTTTTCTTTCAACAAAAACAAAGTCAGGGTGCTCTTCTAAAATAAAGATCTTCAAGATCTTGGGGAATAAAATTTCTCTCTTATTTACTATAAATTTTTTTTTTTAATCAGGGGCTGGTGTACCTTAGAAATTATGTTTCCTCTTAGGAAATAAGAGCTGTACGTTCTTGGACTCTGGATGAATGAGAAGTCAGCGTGCTGGAAAAGGGAACCAGGCAAAAGGCCCTGCCACTTAGAGTGGCTAAGGTGGATGCTAGAATGGAAAGCCTATGTATATGTTGGTAGCTGGGCCTAAGGAGATGTCCAGAAGCGTATACCTGAGACGTCTGACCTATAGTCCTTGGGAAAAGTCCTACGTGGAGTCCAGTTTTAATCCTTGTTCTCCAAAACTTTCAGAAATATCTTGTCACAATTCTGGTCTCTTTTTATCTGTGCCCTCGGGAGTTATAGGCAGGTTCTAGTTAATGTTTGAAAGGAGTATGTAAAGATAAATTAGTTGGTACTCCGCAAGTGAAGAAATAGTGGAGATGTGAGAGGAGCATGAAGAAGAGCAGGACAGGAGACTGACTTGGCTGCTGGCCCAGGGGACATGTAACATTTATCCCTAATTTATATTCTGTGTATATGTTCCACAGGGATTCCTGAAACTATCTGGGTAGGGGAAACTGGTGAAAATTGGGGATGGGCTTGGATGACTGCTCTGTAAGAAGAATGCTTCTAGCTATTTGGGGCTTGAGTTGCACCAAGAAGTGTCTGTTATGTAAGCAAGAATTTATTATGTTGAAGATTATTACATGAAAAAATAAGTAAATATCTTCCTTTTTAAATTGATCCATAAAATACCATAGATTAACTGTTAGCCTTCTTCAGTATTTCAGACACTCATCTTTTGGTAAATTATCTATCCAAATATTTTCTGTAAAATTGAATGAAGTGCAGCTATATTACAAACTATCATTTTCAAGGAGTATTCCTTTAAAATACTCTAATAGCTTAAATAATGACATTTTATATGTATTCTCCTAGGGACAGGATGACAGTAGACTGCAAGAAGCTACACAAAATGTATGAGTTAAAGAAGAGAAACTAAGATCTGTTCTTAAATATTCTTGGATAATCTTTGATGATCACAACATTAATTAATAAAAATGTACTTATTACTATGTTTGCTACTGTTTCTTTAAAGAGATCTGTGGTAAAAAAAAAAAAAGCTAATTTTTCCTAATCAACAGAGTTATTGACTGTGTTTTGATGCTAGCCACAATGGGTTGCCATGGGTCAAAAATAAGTAAAACATAAATTGTATTTCATTTTCTACATTGCTTGTTCTTATATCAAACTAGAAAACTCAATTTGGACAGGGTAATATACTGTCTTGTCTTCTAGGGTAGTTCTTACAATCAATTTTGAGAAATTGGTTTAAGATGCTTTTACCCTTTCTCAGAAACCATTTCATAAATCTCTGAGATAAAAAGACTCTATCCCTGCAGACATCTCCAGGACTTTTCCTCTATCCAAATGCTAAAGATGTAAACTCCACACAGAAACAGCACTAGGTCATGGGCACAAGACAAAGAGACTTAAATGTGTATAGAGAGTAGCCATTCTCAAAGTTGGTTCTGAGGAGCACTAATTTGACTGATTATGATTATATTAATCCAAAGAAATATTGGAGTATATTATAGACTTTCCCTTTCTGCAATAATTCTTAGCTCTTTCAATGTGCTGTGTATTGTGAATCTCTAAGAGAAGGTAAAATATAAGCTACATAGAATTTCCCAAATGTGTTTTATCACAGAACCTCCTCTTTTTTTGGCATATCTTCTCTCTTTACCCTGACTAACTCAAGTGAAGTGTTTGTGGTAAGGAATAGCAAACGAGCACAGGTAGAACAGAGTGCCAGCAAAGATCTGGAAGCTAGTAAAGAAAGGAATAAGCAGAACACAGATTGTGGGGATGATGACTTATCCTATACAAAATCAGGTCAGTTTAAAGGCAATCTCAATATCCTTGGCAATGATAGAGTTCTGTAAGTGGTAACAGTAGATGCATGAGGCAGAGTGAAGAAAATATGATTATTAAACCACTTGTTGCTTCATATTTCAGACTTTTTAAGGTTCATCTGGGGCAAGAGCCAATCCCAGTGGGATAGGCATAAACTCTACCTGTCATAATAGGTAATTGCATTATACTTCACAACACCTTATTGTAAAAAAAATTTTGTAGCTGATTCTTCAAGGTAGAGCAATATAGGCCTTTTAAAGGATTTATATCTATCAGAGATGGATCAGGTAGATCAATATTTCTTTGTAAGCCAATTTTGATAACAGTACTTCTAAATTCTAAATTCTTCCTTTGCTATTTCATTACTGCAGCATTTCATTCAAAAATCCTGAATTACAAGATGGTCAAGAAGACAAATTCAGAGAGCAATGAGTCTTGACTTTCCTTGGAGAACTTACAGATTCTTAGATACCAGAGTTAAGAATTCTGACCTAGAAGGTCTACAGTGGGATTGAGGACTCTGTATATCCCAATTTACGAGTTGAATCTAAGGAGAGGGTCATGGGATCACTCTGAGAAAACTACACTGAAACTTTTGTGGAGGTAGCTGAGGAATATCAAGCAGGACATTGAATTATTTAAATCAAGGGAATCCCAATGTATTAAGATTTCAGGCAGGGTAAGTGTTTTAGTAGCACTTCTCAGAAAGAAAATTATGTTCAGTCTGGGCAATAAGATTGGATTAATTCCAGGGTTGTTTTGACTAGAAGGAGACAGCATCTAAGTGCACGAGGTTAGACTGTATTCCAAAAGGAGCTCAAACAAGAACAAGAACAACAACAAGTCAAACGGGCTTTTTTACATCATGGCCTCCAGTCAATATTGTTGTCATTGACACTCCAGCCTGTTGTGGTTCACTCTTAGTGAGTTGTTTCCAAAATATTTCCTGTCATTGCCAGTGATGAAAAAAGTATTCCTTTTTTCATCACCTTGAAACTCTTTCCATTCTTTAAAGCTAAGCTGATGCATTATTAAATAAATTCTATTTACTTCAGAGAAGCATGGTTATAGTTTATAAATGTAAAAGATCTGATACACTATTCATTAAAATGATTCCACTCTATTTTATTTGATACACTGTTCATTAAAATGGATTCCACTTTATTTTATTTTATATATAAAGAAAAACAATTAACATGTGATTTGTAGTATTTGTTATAACTTGATTAATATCAGTATATTGCTGTTTTCAGTAGCATTTCAATGAATTGAATAACCCTAAAAATGACCAATATTCAACAGGAGGTTCTTTGTATGCTGCAGCTTGCAGTGTACATTTACTTCACATTTGGTAGTCAATTTCTTGTAAATAAAAACATTTTGAGTTAGTGAAAAGTAGTTTTTAGTTACTTTGAAATATTAAATATAAATGTGGTACTATTTAAAAAGTTCTCTATGCTTGCATCTGTCATGTAGCTTATATTGTCTTTCATTCACATTTTTCCAGAACATGAATAACTTTCTAGAGATGTCAACCTTTAAGAAAAGCAGAGGAGGCAGTAGCTATTTTAGGCAACCGCAAAAGCACTACTGTATTTTGAAAGAGTTCAAATGCTTTCAGGAGGTTTAGCAGGAAAATTTTACAGATGATGAGGGTGAAAGTCTAGAAATGCTTGCTGCTGTTTATAAAATATGGAATTAGAAATATTTATTTCTAAATTGATTACATTTCAAAAGATGGATGACTTTTAAAAGTGCCCATTTATTGCTTTCAAATAACTTGCAAAATTATTTCCTTTCTGCTGAGATTTAATCCAAGTACCTGCTCATATACATAAATAGTAGCTGTGTTACATGACACAAGAGAATGGAACATCTTTCTATTCATTTCTGGCTTGGCAAGTTTGATGTCAAAAGATACATTTCATATTCTTTTCCAGCACAGAAATATGCTTTTATAGTATAATTTAAAGCCATTTTCTATTTTAAAATTTTAAACAAATTTGAAATTTGTTGAAATTGAATTGTTTCTGGACCAGAGAAAACACTATGAATGGAGAATACATATAAATAATTGAAAAATGTATAAGAGGAAAAGCCAAGAATTCATTTGCATTTTTGAGTAAAGCCAAACTTTTATCTAATTATACAGGAGTGGGCTTTAAACATGTATTTTTAGTCAAGTCTGTAAAACTGACAGATGCTAACGTAACATAGATAGGCCAATTATGGATAGTGTTTCATTAACATAATCAGAGAATTTATAAAAGATAAAAAGCTTTCAAGGTTTGGATCTGAGACAAGGTTTATAGTGCCTCCACATAGCCTAGTAAAAATGCAGAATGATCCAAATGAAGAGTATGGCAAGCTAGAGGTTTTTCATCCATATTTTTACTACTTAAAGTTTCCTCTAGCTGTCCCAGTATTGGCCTTACCTTCTATGGGGTGGGGGTAGAAGAAGAGTAGGCAAATGCTAGGACATTGCTAGGAAAACGGTTTTCATACCTTAGTGGTAGCATTTAAATATACCCATCTACTACTCTATTTCCACCACTTCATACTATCAAGTTTAGAAACATAGTAAAAAATAAAAATAGAAACCTCATGATATATTTTAGCTTTCATGCTGAGTACACTTATGGAACAACTTATAGTGAGAAGTATTTTGTATTTCAAAATAAGCACCCAGTGTGTGCTTTTCCTTTAGGCCTTCACTTTTTCTAGATTCCTTTCATCAGCTCAGTTCCACTTCCTATTTTCCCACAAAAGCTTAACTTCGCATGAAAACACAATTTTTGAGTCTCTGTCTTTATTGGGAGACTAGTTCACATAGAAGCCTAAATTTCAATTCCAGTTGGCTTGTGTGTTTTTCTATAGTATGCCCTCACTTTGTCATGAACCAAAAGTTTCAGCTGCTGTCCATGTGAACTACAATGGAAATTCTGGTCAGATTTTGGCTCAGTAAAAAAAAAAAAAAAAGTTTTTCTAGATGGAACACTCATAAAATGTGAGGTGGCTGCCTCATGTGGTTTTTAGTTTGCTTTTGAAACAGGCACAAGGACACATTCCCCTGCACTGCTGGCCTTACTAGGTCCTGCTCTAACTTAATGGACATGGAGAAGGTACAGAGACCTCTTAAGAAGTTTTCTGAATCACGACAATACACAACAAACCACAGAGTTAGGTAATGTGTTCTTCCAAATCTCATCGAGAGAGAAAACTTCACCATGTTTTATAAGGTTCTAAACTGTAATACCCCCATGTCATCCCATGTTCTCTTCTCTCTTTCCTCCTTAACACAAATCACTTACATCTATTTGGGTGGACAGCAGTGAATATAGAACAATGGGGTGAGAAGTGAGTAGTCTCCAAGACTGCCCCAGTTCTTGGGAAGCCATCAGTCAATCAATAATTTGTATTTAAATAGAGTTTGTGTGATCACCTTTCAGAAGTGTTGAAAGAAAACCCTCAGCAAGAGTGAGAAGTCCACTATGGGTTTTCTAATCATCCACAAACTAGAACATTCCGTGGTTGTAACCTTATACTAAAGAAAATAAGGGAGTTCAAAACTGTTGGAATTTGTGATTCCAGATTGACTGAATTTGGATAGATGACCTAAATTATTTTAATACATGGAATATTATTTATCATTTTTATAAGATAAAAATAAGGTGCAAATGAAAAAAGGAAAACTGCTGCTGACATCCAAGAAAAAACATCTACTTTTTTCACAATCCTTAAAGCAAGACCCAAGTCAGTTAAAGGAAATTATTTAAAATAGACAATGTAATTCCTTCTCTTCTTTCATCTTGATGATATGAATTTATTGGGCCTACTTAATTTAATAGACTGTCCAAATAGAATTCACTTTCATCCCATTCACTGTCATCCTTTAACTGCAGACCTGAGTTTGGGCTATAACTTCTTGGAGTGGAGCAGGTGTTGGGGGATAAAGTCTGCATCTAGATACCCTCTCTTCAGGACCTGGTTCTTCCAGGATGCAGAGAGGAGGGATGAGCACTCTTTGCTTGCTTTGCTGTGGCTGTGCCAACTTCCTTTCTACTGGTGGTCAATAATTAACACCTGGGTGCTGATGCCTTCTGTCTTTCAGGTAGGGGGCACACGAAAGAGGCTCTGTGGGAACTCCCCACTGGACAGTCCCTCAACAAGGGGGATCTGGTTTGACCTGCCTTTTTCCTGCTAGCCCACTTCAGCTCTGCCTCAGGTGGGTCTCCTTGCTGGTGGATAGCTGCTGTGGGTAGTGTATCAGCAAAATGGCTTGAATATGACTCCTTTCTTTTGATCTAAAGAAAACTCATATATCCTTGCCATGACAATTGATGGGAATGCTTTACTGTTTATCCATTCTCTTCCCTTTGCCATCTCTTTCCAGTTTTTTTTCCTTTATCATTTGTGTATGGGGATAAGTAGAAAGTTTATCACCTAAGCAGATTTCCAAATGAGGAACAGCATGCAGGTCTCCCTTTCTTGAAGGAACCTTCAATTTTTTGATATCATTGTCTTTTGAACCACTTCCATTGTATGTAAAGATTTGGCTTTGGAAGAGAAATTCTCTTCCTTTCCCTAAGAAGCTCTCTCACCATGCTGATTCTGTAAACCCTCTTTCTTCCTAGCGAAGTCTTTTCCTTTTATATGTTGGGATCAAGGAAGGATAGGATGATGGTGTAACCTGAAAAGGTGGGCACAAACCCTTTCGAAGGATTGCTATCTTTAATCGTAGTGCCTTTTTGTTCTTACCCTAGGAGCTTAGTCACCAATTTCTGAGAAGAGGAAAATGTCCTACTCACCATCCTCCTATACCCTGATATTTAGACGATATTAGGAAAATATACAAAAACAACCTAATGAAACCTACCTGATTTTGCAGTGCAATAGCAAATATTCTACAAGTTTTGTGTATTCAGTATTTTACGCAGGTGAAAAACGTAGTAAACTGCATGATCTATAGTACAGCCATGATGTTATAAACAACAGAATACATCCTGATAGAAAATTACTACGTTGAATACAATAAATCAAATATAAATGTTGACTTTTAATATATTCTGTTTTTGTCATTTTGCACAGTGACAACTATGGTTTTATTAGTCTTGTATTTTCACTTTCTTCTCCTAATGCACAACCAGCATTTACTCTTTGCATGTGCACTGGAAAGAGTTCTGGACATGACATCAGAAAACCTGAGTTCAAATTTATGCTTTCCTGCATGACTGCAATGTATGTGACTGGCAAATTTCTCTTAACTTCTCTGGACTTTAGTAGCTTCGTCTATAGCTGGCTTAAAAATTATTGAATTACTTAATGTTTGAGCATACATGTGTAACTAAAGCATGAGTATGCAAATTGGTAATAATTTGAGAGAATTTCTTTCCCCTTATAAACTTCCCTTTTATTAAAAACATAAGTAAAGTGTATTATGCATATTCATAAATAGAAAAGGTGACAATATTTTAGCATTAAAGGAAAAACACGCATTCCATATTATCATTGTGCCCATAAAGAACTTTTCTTAAGTAATATTTCCCTTTTGTCATACCACATTTGAAATACAGTTTTCATCACAAGATACTTGTATGCTTGGTTTGTTTTGTTAAGCATTTTATTTAGCCTGGATTATTTAATTATAGCATTTTTTTGCCAAAGAGCAATAATCTTTCTAAAAACATGTCTTCATAAGTTATCTTTGTTTTGCCCCCTTTTTTTAAATGGTATGTTTGTGAATGGCTGTATCTGTATAGCTGTTCTTTCTGAAATTTTGGTACTAAAAAGATTGCCTTTTCAAAGGCACCCTTTCCTTTGGGTATTACTTTTTGTTTGAATTTGTTTTCCTGCTAGAAGTGTAATAGTGTTTAGAAACAGTGATACTGAAGATTAGCCTTTGTTCTGGTATTTTTCAAAATATCCAGGGTCATTTATTTTGACTTCAATATTCAATGTGGAGTCCTAAGAGACACATCATAGTTTTTCCATACTGAATATATGCATTTAAAATAAATACATCCAAAATATGTTTACCTTTTTTTTTCTTTTAAAATCAGAAAAACCTCTAAGGGCTTGACAGGTATAATGCACAGCCTAAAGTCTATTCAAAATTCATGAAGTTTGTGTAGAACAAAGTTTATTTTTATGTGTGTGAATAAGAAACAATTTCCATTTCAGGTTCTTTTTGAGCAGGCACAATACGTAATTACAATTAGCTGATTGGCAGCTATTCCTTCTAGTGATTTCAAATCATTATGTGGGCTTTTGCACTGTCCGCTTTCAAATTTCTTTGATTGCTATTTTAAAAGAATGATATTCATTTCAGAATGAAAAATGTTACATATTCAGAACTAGGAAAGCCACAAATTGTTTTCATTGTCAATTTTTTTCATTGAATAGAAACTTCAGGGTAGATGTGAGGAGGAAAGAAGAGGTTTGATAACGAAAATTAAAACTATATCTCTGAATAATCATATCTTGTGTTTATTCAGCCCATTTCAAGGAAATTTTCTTGCTTTTGTATGTATGATTTTGTAGAATGTCTAGTTTTCTTTTGTTTCTGAGACATTAGCCCTACAATAAGAGAATGCCTTGCAAAAAATTAAGGTAAGAAAGCCATTAATGCCAGTTAATTTTGTATATGATTCAGAGTTTGATACACTACTTCAGAAAGATGGATTGACTAGTTTATTTCAGCTTTGAGGTTTCATTCACTCATTGCTTCTTTTAGGGATTTTTGGAATTTTAAGGCTTTTTAGCATGTGATACCACAGTTTGTTGTTTTTTTAATATATATTTCCCCCTATCTACAACATGAATTTTGTGAGCAATTAGAATGCTATTTTTTTGTTATTGAACAACATAGATTGCAACCAGGTAAAAATTCAGTTTAACATAACTTACAATGCTGGTGGTTTGTGTTTCATCTGATCTAGCATTACGTGTTAGGAAACATATATTTATTTCCAGCAAACGAAACAAAAATTGGAGTTGAACTATTTTTTTTCAATGACTAATTTTGATAGATTGTCTTTCCCATCTTAGAAATTGCTTGTTTTTCCCCTTTCTAGAACCAAATAAAAACTAAACCACTTGGTTCTATTGTTAGTTTTGGGTCTACTTTGGCAACATTTTCTAAGATACTGGATGCCTTTAGGTTTGTGACACATTTTATTTTTCAGCTTTGCCACAAAATAAAACAGTTACATTCATGGCTTTGAGGAATAGATGTGGTGATTGATCACTAAATGGAAAGCATAAAAATGAGCAGCAGATGTTGCCTTTTCTCATTTTGCTTTGCTCTACATATTGCAAATTAAAATCATGTTACATTTTGTATGAATTTAGGATTGTGTATAATAAAGACCTTTAATTTTTTTGCAGTTAGAAAGTTTATGACCTAATCATTTGGAGCTGGAGATTTTAAATTGTAAGGATTTGATTTCTTAAGTCACTGAGAGTATTAAATGGTATGCTCGTTTGAAGAGGGCCGAAATGGCCAGAGTATAGAGTCATTAGAAGGCATGTTTTTCTTAATATTAGTCTTATTTATTTTAATATAGTAAATATTCTGAAGATTTATCTGGTCAATTGAAATATTTCACTGATTATGAGAAGTTCAGGCTTGAATATTTTGCTTTGTATTTTTGCTGTAGATTTTTGTAATAATATGTAACAAATACACTGTGCTTCTAAGAATCTCATTTCTATGATAATCACATCCTAAGACCCTACCCTTTATTTCATGTTCTTAATAAACTGTTTCATGAACTGCTGTTACATCTAAGTCAGTGAAATAAATTAAGATTCCACAGGAGAAAAATGCAAGAGTGGACTGTTTTCCTCACTTTCTACTTTCCCCAATCACATAGTGCAAATTGGATATTACATAACTTTATTAGTTATATAATGATTTGACTATACTCCATGGATACTATTTAAAAGAAAGTTCACATGATACTGTTTATCACAATATTGGGAATTATAAATTTGTATAAAATCTGAAATGTAAATCTTTACATTGATATTTCTTCCTACTATGCAGCGGACAGATTTTTCTTCTTCCCATCCCATGGAAGCAAACACTTGAGTGCTTCATTACACGGGTCATTGTGCTTCCCAAATAGCCAGAAGGTGTAACTCTTGTGTTGATCAATTATAGGAGAATTCCCTTGGGGCCTTAGAAAAAGAATTGTTGGAAGAAATTCTTATCTGCTTTGCCAGTCACTCTCTGATGACTGATAACACATCTAAAGGCTAATATGGGTTAGAAGCTGACAGGTTTAGAGAAGAAGTATTGTGCCCAAGACATCTAATAATATCACTAACAGGAATTCTAGCATCCTTTCATTTCTAGTGAATTTAGGAAAGTCAACTTGGTGAGCTAACATATCACTGAATTTGTTATGTCTTTAACATCACTAATATTGCATTTGTCTGAGCCCATCAAAATGCTTGATAAAAAGATATATTGGAATTGTATTTTAAATGTGTCATAGATCACTTAATGAAAATAATTATTTTTGGCTAAAAATAGTTGAACAATAGATTAAAGCATCAATCAGTTTAAAAGTTGGCTCAAACTTAACAAATATCTGAATTATATAGATCCTTTTTATCTCTTTAATGTATTTGTTTTTAATGTAAGCTTCTGTTTCTATTATGTTTGTGTTCATTTGTTTCTGTTAGATTTTGCATTGCACCTTTTGAAGAGTTCAAGGTACATGTAGTCTTCTCTATTTTCATACCAAAAGGAAGGAAAGTGTTTCATGCTAAATGTATATTTGATACTAGTAGATACATTTGTGTATGATGCTATTTGTTACTAATTGAAATGTTTTAATGACATAAGGTTTATAAAACCTTGAAAAGGCAATATTTGTATGAATGAGTGGAGTGTGAGAAAAAACCATGGGAATGAAAATCATTAAGGCCTAGTCAACTGACTAAAATTTTCTAGCTGTACAGATTAAGAATGGTTGAATGTTAGAGGAGCATATAAAGGATACATACTTTCAGATAAAAACAAAATGTAAAGAAATGAGTCAGAGAAATACTACATTTGATCTGCTTAATCTTGGAAGATTAGTGGATAAAGGCATGTCATAAAATGGAACATTTCAATTTTCTTGTGAGGCATTGAACAATATTATTTAAGAACAATATTAATTAAGAAAATCATGCTGTGTTTTTTCTTTCATTCAGCAAAAGCATAACTAATTCTGTGAATACTATTCAATTAATTTAGAACATAACTTCAAATATTCAGCTATTAGGTCTTTTCTATAACAGTCATATTGAACTACTGGAAAATAAGTGGCTGTCAGTATGGTTATATTAAAAGGTCCTTTCTCTTCATTCATCTTCCATTTGAAATATTCCACTGTTAGAGAAGTATTTGTTTTTCTCCCCACCCATTCTCTGTTATTTTTGCTTTTATTTTCATTCATCTTGGAGCAGTAGGAGTAGAGTAGTAAAGTGGTAGGAATCTTTCCAACTGGACAACTAGCTGAGAACAAATTGTTAGACAGGTGTTAGTAGTGATTAAAAGAAAAACCCCTGGAGTCCAGGAAGGTTTGGTTTGTATCCTAATTGTGCGATCTGTGTTTTCATCTGTAAGATGTGTAAGATTATATAGTAGTTACCTCATAGGATTGCTGGGAGGATCACCAGAGATAACACATGTAAAGAGATTGCCTCATAGAAAGTCCACTGAAGTCACCTGCATAGTAATCATTTTTGAAAGGGGAGAGAAGAGTGGAAATTTTGAAGTATGGTTCTTACATTATTCCCTGAGTTGCTCATTGTTCTAGTTTGCTAGCTGCTGGAATGCAATATACCAGAAACAGAATGGCTTTTGAAAAGGGGAATTTAATAAGTTGCTAGTTTACAATTCTAAGGCCAAGAAAATGTCCCAATTAAAACAAGTCTATAGAAATGTCCAATCAAAGGCATCCATCCAGGGAAAGATACCTTGGTTCAAGAAGGCCTATGAAGTTCAGGGTTTCTCTCTCAAGTGAGAAGGCACATGGCGAACACAGTCAGAACTTCTCTCTCATCTGGAAAGGCACATGGTGAACACAGTCAAGGTTTCTTTCTCAGCTGGAAGGGCACATGGCGAGCACAGCATCATCAACTAGCTTTCTCTCCTGGCTTGTTTCATGAAGCTCCCCAGGAGTCATTTTCCTACTTTATCTCCAAAGGTCACTGGCTGATAGACTGTCTGCTTCGTGGTGCTGCAGCATTCTCTGTTCTCTCTGAATCTCCTTCATTCTCCAAAATGTTTCCTCTTTTATGGGACTCCAGAAACTTATCAAGACCCACCCAAATGGGTGGAAACATGTCATCACGTATTCCAGTTTAACAACCACTCTTGATTAAATCACATCTCCAGGGAGATGACTGATTATAGTTTCAAATATATAGTATTGAATAGGGATTATTCTACCTTTATGAAATGGGATTTCAATTACAACATGGCTTTTCTAGGGGACATACATCCTTTCAAACCAGCACACTCATGAGAAGGTTTAATGTTTTTATGTTTATTTTGATGATAATATGTTAATAGAAGGCATATTCTGGTTCACCCGTTTGACCATTATACCACCACATTCACGGCATTTTCAGACCTGGTAAGATCAAGCCTGGCTCTGTGAATGGAGTTTTCATAATGGTTCCAGAAAGAAGTGGTGGAATCTTAAGCCATCTCACAAAGTATAGCTGTCTAGCAACAACCTATAGGAATCATATTCAAGTCTCAAGCAACAATTTACTATAGCAAAGTAAGAAACAATAGTAAATTCAAATAAATTGATTGTAGAGGTTTTTAAAAGATATTTTGTGAATGTTTAAACATTTTTTCAAACTAAAAGTATACTAAATTTCTACCTCATTTATATTTGTATATATTTAATAAATCTTATAAATACAAGTTAAAACTAGGGGTCTGTGAAAATATATGTTCTTCAAAAGAGGTGGATATATTCTTTAAGTTTGAAACACATGTCTAGAGCTTGGAATGTACACTTAAGGGCACAGTTTAGGTAGTATGCCCAGGGTAATATTTAGCTATATCAGTCAAAATTGAACACTTGGTTGAGGAAAGAGGGATAATAGGTATAGGGAGAAAAGTGTCAAGGGCATTAAAGGATAGTCAGGGGCACTGAAAGATAAATGTTTCATATTTCAGAATTTATCCAGTCTGGCCTTTCTTCAGAGCTTAGCCCACAAAGCAGTTCATTAAATTAAATTTCTCATCCATTATGTTCTCTTTTCCTCTAAAGATGGTCTTTGATTGGGTGGCTAATGATGAAACATAGGCCTTGGTGGGATTTGAGCATGCTGGCTAGTTTTCAGTCCATTCCATTGGCAGGATGTGGGCTTTCACCATATGGTGAGGCAGGGACTTACACTCATTCTAGAGGTTTATTTCATATTCTGCCTGCTGCAGGAAATTAGCCCTGTTCACACTTATTTAGCCTTAATAAATATCTTTTTAGCTGAAGCAGAGGGATAAGGTCACCATCTGCTGCATAAAGAATGCCAATATCAAATGAGCAACAGGAGGAATGTGTCTTTCATTTTTAGGGACTTTTAAAAGAGCTTCAAGTGGATTAAACACTAATTGATTCCTCCTTTTCAGTGTGTTGGACCATAATTTACATTTTATATTGTCAGTTGCGTTATAATAGCTGTAGAACTTATCTGTATCCTGTTTACCATCCCTGGAAGTGGCACTGCAGGTAATTTTTAATAATGTGAAATGTCTTTAAGATCAAAGATATACTGTTCGTGGCAGGCACAGCTTGAAATTTAAGCTGAAGGAGCTGAGCAAGTATCTGACTATTTTGTAAAAGAGCTTCAGGTAGATGATGAACTAGGAAGTATCTTTACTAAAAAGCACATTATTTAATGAGGATGTATTTTGTGAATTGTATGTTCAGTAAATTCATTGAAAATTAGGACAGTTAATGAATACATTTAAGCATACGTTTTCATATGAATTTTGTTTTGAGACCTTGAAAAGTATTATGTGCTTTGAAAATCTGGTACTATCACCAGAATTTAATTATAAGAGAGCAGGTAAAATATATAAATCACACATTGTGGTTATATCTTTGTATCCTGTGCTTTATAATGAACGTTTGTTTATTTATTCAGTATGTCTTCTAAATTTACAATTAGTGATGGCTAGATGAGTGATTAAAAATGACCTGTTTAAAATTAGAATGTTGAGATAAAAAATCCATTATATATAAATGAATGATCTTGTTATTTTATTTGTGATTTCATATCATGTGCTTCAAAAATAGTATTCAAAATTGAAGCCTGGCGGGTGGGCCACGGTGGCTCAGCAGGTAGAGTTTTCCCCTGCCATGAAAATGTGGGTTTGATTCCCGGTGCCTGCCTATGCAAAATAACAAAAAAAATAAAAAATTGAATCCTGGGTATAATACTAATGTAGCATCCACTCGTGCCTCATTCTACCAAATTTACTGTGTTTAGTCGTGTTTAGCCTTTTGTGTTTTATTTGTGGCAGTATACCCTTAATTTTCAAACATATATTGACTTTCCTATTGAAATAAATTACCACATAATTGTATCTATAAAATCAACAGAAATTTTCAGCTGAGGATAAAATGAAGCAAAATGGGCATGTAGACAAACAAAGAAACAAAAGAATATGTGATCATGCAAAAGCAAGTTGATAGTCACTTGTCCTCATTTTGTTTTGGTTTTAGAAATTTGGTCTTACACAATTATACAAATTATAAAGAAAATGTCTAGACAGGTCCAAGCTCTCATTTCCATTGCTGTGGTCACAAATTTCATTTCTTTAACTTCATTTTCCTCATAGCCTTTATTAGCATCTGAACCACTTATTTTAACTTCATTAACAAATATCATAGAATCTCTGTTTCAGAGATGCTGTAAGCATTATCTGTTGGATGGTTATATCATAGAAACATTCCCTTCTTTGTGAGGGAGAATTTTTCCTTATGTTTTAAGGTTAATGTGGCTTTGGGGCATGGTTGAAAAACCAGCTCAGTGATTTATCATCATTTCTATTTAGCAAGAATGTTAGTATAGAGGCTTGCATGAAGGTTATGAGGCAAATATTTGATTTGTGGCCCACCACACAATGATTTCATTTAAAAATTAGTTGAAAATATTACTGCTATTATTTATGAATATCCTAAAATTTTTTATTAGTGAATGTATTTTTATTTTATTTTCAGTACACTGCTTACTGTCCTCAAATTAGATTCTGGAATATGTTTAATCAAGTTTTACTCTTTTATTTGTTTATTAGAATAATAAGTAGGTTATTAACATAAGATGATAAATTACCTATTTAACAATATAGGTCTTGTTATTGGTGATTTGCACACTCACTGGTTAAGTGTCAATGTTTAGATGTCTTTATAATCTTTAACTTTAGATAATGAAAAATACTTCACTTTTGTGAATGAAAATCAAATGTTTGTCATTTTGAACGTTTCATCATGCTATGGATTATTTTATTTGTGCAGTATCTTTAATTGCCTCCTAGAGTATTTTATTTGCAAATATTCAAAGGTTGAGAGGCAAAATCATACTGTATACAATATGGAGAGAAATGGGATTGACCAACTCTCATTAACTAAAAAGCAATTCAGATATCAGCAAAACTTCTAAAAAACATTGGTTTGAACCTCCCCTCCATGACCTATCCAAGTCCAATCCCTTCTCCTTGTGTAAATTCACAAAGCTGAGTAGTGTGTGTTGGGGTGGTGGTGGGTTAGGGATTGGAGTGGAATTATATGCTCAAGTTCACCCTTCCTTAGATAATCTGCTTATTCTGGTGAGATTTCTGTTTTACATCTAATCACTCAGAGGAGAAACCAGGCCTCTTCATCAATGCCCCCCACACATTTGTACCTGTTCTCCTCAAGAATTAGCTTTACTAATGATTTTAGGAACACATCAATGTAAATGACTTTGAATTGGAATTTAGGTATCCCTGTTATTAAAATATCTGTCAGGAATTTTAGTTGGCCTCCACTCTGCAGAGTTCCACTAGTTCTCCTTTCCTCTTCCTCTCTGATCATCTTATGCAATTTTCATTTTCTCTGTCCAGTAGGGGGGAATATGTCTCATTTTCCTACTACAGCAGTCTCACTGTTGTTTTGGTGCCTTGGCATCCACCTTTGTATTATTTACTATGAGTTGATAAGAAATTTTCCTAGAAAATAATTTCCTTCTGAATGTAAATTCTTGTGTCAGCTGTTAAGGTAACACTTTTTACTTTTGGTTTGTTACTAAGATATTTCTTTGCGTATTGCCAACTCAAGGTCATACTAGATGGCTAATAAACTGGGATAAATGCAAAATGTCCTGTGCACTGGTCCCTAGTTTTGTTTTTCTTTTCAGTTTTCTTTGTTAGCCTTTCCATTTAAAAAGAGGTGGAAATATTCTGTAATGACAGACGCTGTTTAAAAAAACATAGAATGAATTTTTGTGAAATCAAAGGTAATAAAAAACCTGAGCATAAAGTAACTGGGTAATGTAGGAAAAATAAGTGTGACTAGTGTGTTGGCAAACAGAAATGACATAGGCAAACGTAGAATGATTTTCTACAAAAATTTATTTTGAAGATCAGAAAACAAACCCATTTTCTCATCCCGAAAATAATTTTGATATGAAAATAACTCTGTACCTGATTCATTTTACTTTGAAAAAGTTTACATAATTAAAAAAAATCCTTGCTGACACATTGATTTTCTTTGATGCAACTGAGGATATATGTTGTCCTTGTATTTTTTAAAGAATTACTTTTAGTTGGGATTAGAACTCAATATTGGCAATACCATTGCTTGGTATCCATTCAGCAGACATGAGGGCAAGGATATAAATGGACATTTGCACACCAATGTTTACAGTGGCATTATTTACAGTTGCCAAGAGGTGGAAGTAGCCCAAACGTCTATCAACCAACGAGTGACTAAACAAGGTGTGGCATATACATACGATGGAATATTATGCAGCTGTAAGACAGAATAAAGTCATGAAGTATGTAACGACATGGATGGACCTTGAGAGCATTATGCTGAGTGAGATTAGTCATAAACAAAAGAACAAATACTATATGGTCTCACTGATATGAACTAACATTAATGAATGAACTTGGAGAATCTCAGTTAAGAACAGAGGTCATCAGGAGATAGAAATAGGGTAATGAACTGAAGGGATACAGATTGTGCAACAGGACTGATTGTAAAAATTCAGAAATGGATGGCACAATGCTACCTAATTGTAGCACAATAATGTTAGTACACTGAATGAAGCTAAATGTGTGAATGATAGAGGGAGGAGGGCTGGAGGCACAAATGAAATCAGAAAGGAAAGATGATAAAGACTGAGATGGTATAATCTAGGAATGCCTAAAATGTACAATGATAGTAATTAAATGTACAAATTAAAAAATGTTTTTGCATGAGGAAGAACAAAGGAATGTATTGCAGGGTGTTGAAAATAGATGATAGTTCATATTTTATAACTTTAAGTTATGTGTGAGACTAAAGAAAAAACTGTGTATTTGGTACAAAATTTATATTTTGATTAGTGCATCTCCTAATATAACTTATATAATTTAATTGAACACTGTAAGTGATGGAACTTTAAATAGGGCATGAGATTTTGTAGGTTTGGCCAGAATGATGCCCAGATAAATCCTAGAGTGATTTGAACAGTGAATAAAATAATATTTGCAAATCCCCTTCGGGGAACGGCAAGAAAGTGGGAAAACTCAACTTCCCCGTTTGGAGAATTCCTAATATATTCACAAGCAATGCAGACAACCGAATCAATAGGCTGAGCCCTCAATCTTGGGGGTTGTTCATATGAAACTCATCCCTGCACAGGATAGCCTAAGCCTATTTAAAATTAGGCCCAAGAGGTACCCTCAGAGAACCTCTTTTGTTGTTCAGGTATGGCCTAACTCTCTCTTAGCCAACACAACAAGCAAACTCACGTCTCAATTGGGACTGACTCCCAGGGGTGTAAACCTCTCTGGCAACATGGGACAGAAATCCTAGAATGAGCTGGGACTCAGCAGCATTAAGGGATTGAGAATACCTTCTTGACTAAAAGGGGGAAGAGAAAAATGAGACAAACAGTCAGTTGCTGAGAGATTTCAAACAGAGTTGAGAGGTTATCCTGGAGGTTATTCTTATGCATTGCATAGATAGCTTCTTTTTTAGTTTGAAGTGTATTAAGCTAGAGGGAAGTGCCTGAAACTATAGAGCTGTGTTCCAGTAGCCATGTTTCTTGAAGATGATTGTAAGTGATATAGCTTTCGTAATGTGATGGTGTGATTGTGAAAACCTTGTGTCTTATGCTCCTTTTATCTAAAAAAAAGAACTTAATAATATAATTTTTGAAATCCTATTTTAAAATTATTTTTATTTTGTTGAAAGGGAGTATAGGTTGTTTTTGGTGTTTGGTATCAATGCAGAAGGCTGCCTTATTTTAGACTAAAGGAAAGTTCATATTTGGCTATCATTAGAATCCTCATTAACAATTAACAATTGATTTGTTCCCAATGCATATATAGAAGCTTAGAATACATCCTTGGAGATACAAGGATAAGGCACTAGCTTATTACTTATAAGAAGATGACATTTATAAAACAATGGTTTAGAAAATTTTATTTTAAAAATATTTTCTTTGTAAAAAAATTTTTTTCTATGTAGTAAAATTTGTCCTCATGTATACCAATTGAAATGGGATTTTTAGATGATTTTTGAGTAATACTTGAGTATTAAATACAAAATATTTTCAGGTAGATACAGTTTTAATATTTTGAGTTACCAATATCACTGAATAACCTAAAGGCATTTGTAACATATTTTACCATAAAAAAGCAAAATAAAGAAGAACTTGGTTTGTATGTTATCCGTAACCAAGATGAGTGCCGACAGGTAGACCTTTATCATTGATTATTATCTACATTAGTGAAGTCAAAATACAAATATTTTTATTCTCACTAGGATAATCTTTCTCCCTTAGATTCGTTTATGCAAGAAACCATTATTGAGCAACTACTATTGTCAGGTCTGTTCTCAGCACTGGAAAGATAAAATGCTCCATGTTCCCTCTTCCCATTGGATTTGCCAACTTTGGAGTAAATAGGCCAGTAAGGGATTGTAGTGCTATGTTTCTGAAAGGAATGTGCTTCCCTGAGTGAAATTAGGGGTACAAAAGAATGGGATCCATAACAGCCTGGGCAGATGAGACTTCCCAAAGTAGGTGATATCAGCTGAATTGTGAAGGATGTATTACTGTGAGTGGAACAAAGAGGGAAAGGCCGTTCCAGGCAGAGGGAGCATGGCGTGCGGGAGCTGGAAGTGGAATGCAGCCCTATTCCATCAGGACATGTCAAGCAGTTCAGTTTGCCTGGGGAGAGGGTAACGTGAAGCCAGAGCTTAATACGAGCTTACAGAGATAGGCAGGAAAAGATCAGAAAAGGCTTTATGATTTACGTTATTGAGTAAAAACCAAAGCAGGAAATTTATGGTGAGTATTTGAAAGATTTTGAACAAAGGAATGATATCAGATTTGTATATCAGGAAGATCACTCTGGATGCAATATGGTATATGAGATGTGTGGAAAGCAGGTGGGGGTTCAGATTTGAGGCACTAAGACAAAGAGATAGATATGTTAAGAGACTATTAGAGGAATCTAGATCAGAGAGCTGAGATCTGGCCTAAAGTTGTAGAAGAGGGAATGAGATGTTTGACTCAGTGTAACTTTGGGACCGAGTGGAAATGAGTAGCAATGGGAAAGCAGGTCTTTAAAATGATCTCCTTCATTATCCATGGACTATATATAGTAATTTTAAAATATGCATGGGGGGGGCGTTTTTGCTTGTTATTGTAAAATATCTGATAACGTGAAACCAAGAATTATTTTGTACTTTCATTTTCTAGGCAATTATTTGCATCCAATGTGTAATTTTGTATCTTAGCCATTTCATACAGATATGTTTTGGAAAAATTTTTCTAAATGCATCATAGCAGTCATATTATTCTTTACTTTCTCTTAATCTCTTATCACTCTAAAAGCTGTGGTCACAGTTTTAAAATTTAATTTTGTTTTATTATAGATCTTAAAATGGTACAGAACTCGTAATGGGCATTAAATAATTTATGGAGCTCTACTCTCTGAAACCTACCCCTCTTGGGATTTCCATTGAGACAGAATGGAAATGGATAATGTCATTCCTTATAGAAATTTTTATTACCAAAGAACATTTATGAAATGAGCAACTTCCACTCCATTCAGATCACCCAAAATATGATTAGTAGTGGATGCAGAAATGTAACTTCTGAAGCTCTTGAGTCCATGTCAGCCTAGATGCTTCCCTGAGCAGCAGTTTTTGCTTATCCAGATAGGAGTTTTAAGCTAATATTATCAATTATTAATTATAATCCCTTTTAAATTATCTATACGGTTAATATAATTTATACAACTTTACTGTTCCTCTGTGTCAATTTTTGTGGCTTTACCTTCCCTCTTAACCCAAGAGTTATGTAAAATAAAAATTAATATAGACATTTGGCAAACACATTACTTGGATTATAATGATAGATATTGGGATGCCATTTAAAGTGTTTTGTAGACTTTTTAAGGTCTAGGGTAATATGTCATTATTGGCTTGTAACCTGAGTTTAATTCATTTTTTATAACTTTGCAGCCAACCTTATTTTCACTTACACCAGATAATTCTGTTAGTCTACTGATTGCAAAAGACATCAAATAACAAATGAGAATTTTAACAGAGTAGATGTTAGTCCCAGATGCGTGACTCTTTTGATAGCGTTTATGAATTATTCACCGTCCGTATTTAATAGCATATGTTATACTCCTAAATACATCTATAACCACCTAATTCCAGAGGGAAAACTATCTTGCTGTTTGTGGTTTGTTTATTTAGTTTTTCAATGAAAGTTGAAGAGAACATTGAATATTTCCCTGAAGACCTACTACGGCCCTAAATAGTACTAAAGTAGTACTATTTTGGCATTTTATCTTCCATTGTATTTTCCTGAAAGATTTAGTTGGGAATGCTATCAGATTTTTAATATACTACAAAATATGTTATAGTTTGAGACACTTCTATTACTATGACATTTAAAAATAAATACTCGTATTTATATATGGGATATGTTAAATAGGTTTTTAAATCTTTGCTTTGAGGATAAGCTGGTTAGATAATATTAAGATGATATTTGAGTAGCTGTCTTAAAGGGGCAATAGAGCCTCAACTATTATTATTAATTATTATTAGTATCATGTGTTATTGGGATTTTTTTTTTTTTTTTTGCCTCACAAAAGTTTGAAGGAAACTGTTTCTTTAACCTAGAAAATGTAATACTGGTTGTTCTCAACTGTTTCTGTTATTTTTCAATTTAAATAGATTATACATTTTTAGACAGTTACAGAATTATAGGTGCAGAATTTACAAATTCAAAATGCTCCTCTATTATTCACAAATATGTTAATGACTGGAAACATTTATCACTTTTGTTGGCATAGCTGACAGAGTGCATACTGCTGCTGTCTTGTAAGAATCAGGCTGCAGAAGCATGTCAAAATTCTATTGAAACACATTTGTCCTATCTGGAAAACTAAGCAGTATCAAATATCATTGACTTTACATAGTGTGATGACAGCAATTTTGACTAAAGACAGATCATTTGCTTCAGCAATGGGGTGAAAGGTCTAAATATTACACGCTAAATCCTATAACTTAACCTCAAATTTGGAAACTAGTTATAGGTTTAGAATCATATATTTTGAAAGGACCTCAGCAATGTGATAATTCAATGTCTTCGTTTTATAAATGAGAACATTCAGGTCCACAGAGGTTAAATGATTTTCCTACAATCAAGCAATTCTTTAGTGGCTGAGTTGGGATATAAATACAAGATCATGACCCCACCACAATCCAGTAGACATTTTTTGTTTCACATTATGCTTAGTTGGTTTTTTTTTTTTAATTTTTTTATTAATTAAAAAAAATTAACTAACACAACATTTAGAAATCATTCCGTTCTACATATGCAATCAGTAATTCTTAATATCATCACATAGGTGTATGGTCATCATTTTGCTTAGTTGGTTTTTGAATATAACAAACTAGTTTGAGGAGCAATAATTATTTCCCTTTTATCAGAATTTCATGTAACTTCAAAGAACTCCAAATCATTAGGTACAAAATGCACTTGAGACATTTTGAGGGAACTTGATCTGTGATATTTATATACAATAGAGTGATAACCTTGAACTTTAATCATTTTGTTTCATTCATTAGTTCTGGAAAATAATTCTTATGGAATTTAGAGAAGGATTTGTCTGATAAATATTAGTAGCTTTGATTACAACAGCCAGGGAGACTTTATAGGGATAAAGGCAATTATGTTGAAATATACTTGGATGATAAAACATGAATATAAAATGAAAGTCTTTAATATGAATATTTGCTTTAGAGAAATAACACAATTACAGCTATACTTCTGCATAAAAAGCAAAGTAAAGCTACAGTTCTTTTGAACTATGACATGTAATGTAAAGGAGATTTATATTTTCAATTTATGTTTATATTTTTATGAATGGTAATAAATGTAATTATCAGACATCGTTATGCTATTTTGTAATTTATTGAAATAGGTTCCCCCCTCTGAGGTGGAGATAGGATGGGGATATATGTATTTAAGGTGTTATGATCTTAAATATATGCAATTCTAGTTATGCCACTTTATGACTATATGAAATTCAATCTGTTAATCTTTTACAAATGGAATTGGTGAGTGTTGTTGGGTCATAATGTTGAATTAAGATTTTCCCTGGAAGAGGTATTGTGTGGGGAAAACCACTCCCTAGGGTTTTTAGTTTCCTTCTCCTTAGAAGAATTTTCCCCTTTATTAGAGAAGTTGGGGGGTTACAGAACAATCATTTATAAATAGAGGATTCCCATATACCACCCCACCAACAACAACTTGCATTGGTGTGGGACATTTGTAACAATTGATGACACCACATTTTTATAATTGTACTATTAATTGAAGTCCATGCTTAGGATTCCATAGTGTACTTCCATGATTTAAAAAAAAAATGTTTTCTTACCATATATGCACTCTAACATTTCCCTTTTAATTGTATTCAGATTTATATTTCAGTATTGTTAATTGTATTCAGAATGTTGTGCTAACATCATACCCCTCCATTACCAAAATACAACCATCATTCCAAATAGGAACCCTGTAGATTTCAAGCTGTAAATTCCCATTCCCTATCCTACCCCGTCCCCTGGTCACCTATATTCTAGATTCTGACTCTATGAGTTTGATTTTCTTATTGTTTGAAATCATTGAGATCACGCAATATTTGTCCTTTCGTGTCTAGCTTATTTCACTCAATGTGATTTCTTCCATCCATGTTGTTGAGGAAAATTAACCTGTGATATGTATATACAATATAGTGATAACCTTGAACTTTAATCATTTTGTTTCATTCATTAGTTCTGGAAAGTAATTCTTATGGAATTTAGAGAAGTATTTTTCTGATAAATATTAGTAGCTTTGATTACAACAGCCAGGGAGACTTTATAGGGATAAAGGCAATTATGTTGAGAGATACTTGGATGATAAAACATGAATATAAAATGAATATACAGCACAACAATGGTCACCAGCTGCATTAGTAAAAGGTTAACATATTGAATTTCATATAGTCATAAAGTGGCGTAACTAGAATTGCATAGATTTAAAATCTACCAGGACTTCATTCCTTTTTACGGCTGAATTATATTCCATTGTGTGTATGTGTGTATCACATTTTATTTATCCATTCATCAATTGATGACCATGTGGCTTGCTTCCATCTTTTGGCAGCTGTGTATAATGCTGCTATGAACACCAGTGTGAAAATATGTTTAAACCCTGCTTTAAATTCTTTTGTGTATATATCTAGTAGTGGTATTTTAAGGTATGATAATTTATGCTTAGCTTTCTGAGGAACCACCAAACTGTTTCCACAGTGACTGCATCATTTTACCTTGCCACTGGCAATGAATGAGTATTCCTATTTTTCCTCATCCTCTTCCCCACTTTGTTATTTTCCTTTTTTATTATTTTTTTAAATAGCAGTCATTCTAATGAGTATGAAATAGTATCTCATTGTGGTTTTGATCTGCATTTTCCTGAAGGCTAATAATGTTGAGCATCTTTTCATGTGCTTTTTTTTTGTTGCCATTTGTATTTCTTCTCTAGAGAAATGTCAGTTCAAGTCATTTGCGGTTTTTTAATTGGGTTCTTTGACTTTTTTTTGTTAAGTTGAAGAATTTCTTTATATTTACTGCTAGTAATCCTTTACCAGATATGTGGTTTCTAACTATTTTCTCTCATCATGTAGGTTGTCATTTTACTTTTATAATAAAGTCCTTTGAGACACAAAAGTTTTAAAATTTTGATGAGGTTCCATTTATGTATTTTTTATTTTGTTGCTTGTGCTTTGGTTGAAAGTCTGAGAAACCATTGCATAATACAAGGCCCTGAAGATGTTTCCATCTAGGACTTTGATAGTTCTAGCTCCTCTATTTAGGTGTTTGATGGATTTTGAGTTGATTTTTTATATGGTGTGAGGTGGGGATCCTCCTTTTTGTGTGTATACCAATGGAGAGCCAGTTTCCCCAGTACCATCTGTTGAAGAGACTATTCTTTGTCACCTTGTGAAATATCGGATGACCATGCGTAGGTTGATTTCTGAGTTCTTAACTTGATTCTTTTGGCCTATATAATTGTCCTTGTACCAGTACCATGCTGTTTTGATTACTGTGGCTTGTAATAAGTTTTAAGATTGGGAAGTATGTATCCTCTAACATCCTTCTTCTTTTTCAAGATGGCTTTAGGTATTTGGGGCCCTTTTTCCCTTCCATATATATTTGATGATGGGTGTCTCCATTTCTGCAAAGAAGGTTGCTGGAATTTTTATTGGGATTGCATTGAATCTATAAATAGCTTTGGTTAGTATTGACATATTGACTAACACTATTTAGTCTTTTGATACATGAACATGGACTATCCTTCCATTTATTTAGATCATCTTTAATTTCTTTTAGCAGTGTTTTGCAATTTTCTGTGTATAAGTACTTTACATCCTTGGTTAGATTTATTTCTAAATATTTAATTGTTTTATTTACTATTATAAATGGCAATTTTTCTTGATTTCTTATTCCATTTGTTCACTAATTGTATAAAAACTCTACTGATTTTTTTGGGGTGGGTATTGATATTGTACCCTACTACTTTACTGAATTTATTTATTAGTTCTAAGAACTTTGTTGTGGATTTTTCAAGATTTTATGCATATAGGATCACATCATCTGATGTGATCATAGGTAAAATTTTACTTTTTTTCTCTCCAGTTTGCCTACCTTTTATTTCTTTTTCTTGCCTAATTGCTCTGGCAAGAACTTCCAGTTCAATGTTTAATAACTTTGGTGGCAGTGGCCATCCTTGTCTTGTTCCTGATCTTAGAAGGAAAGCTTTTAGTAGGTTGTTATCTTTGGGCTTTTTGTATGTGTCCTTTATCAAGTTAAGGAAGTTTCCTTCTATTCCTAATATTCTGTAGGTTTTTATGAAGATGTGGTTCTGTAATTTGTCAAATGCCCTTTTTTTTGCATTGATTGAGATGATCATGTGATTTTTCCCTTTGTTCTGTTGTGTGATATCACATTAATTGATTTTCTTACATTGAACCAACTTTGCACAGCAGGACTAAAACCTACTTGATCATAATTCTTTTTATATGCTATTGGATTTGGTTTGCTGGTATTTTGTTGAGTATTTGTGCATCTATATTGTAAGAGATACTACTTTGTAGTTTTCTGTTCTTGTGTATCTCTGTCTGGCTTTGGTATTAGGGTGGTAGGGTCTTATAGAATTTTATGAGCATTCCTTTCTCTCCAATTTTTTTAGAATAATTTAAGAAGAATTGGAGTGAATTTTTCTTAGAATTTTGGTAGAATTCCACTGTGGAACAATTGGTCATTAACTTTTCCTTGTTGGGAGGTCTTTGAGTACTGATTCAATCTCTATTAGTAAATGGGTTGTTGAGATCTATTTCTTCTTGAGTCAATGTGGGTAGTAAGTGTCTTTCTAAAAATTTTTGCATTTCATCTAGTTTACCTAATTTATTGGCATACAGTTATTCAGATAGTATCCATGCATAGTTCTTTTTATTTCAGTGAATCAGTAATAATGCCCCTCTTCTCATTTCTGATTTCTGTTATTTGTGTTCTTTCTCTTATTTTCCTTTGTGGGTTTTTATTTTTATTTATTTATTTATTTATTTATTTTGTAGTTTGTAGTTTGCTAGCTGCTGGAATGCAATATACCAGAAACAGAATGGCTTTTAAAAAGGGGGAATTTGATAGGTTCCTAGTTAATAGTTTTAAGGCTGAGAAAATGTCCCAGTTAAAGCAAGTCTATAAAAATGTCCAATTTAAGGCATCTAGGGAAAGATACCTTGATTCAAGAAGGCCGATGAAGTTCAGGGTTTCTCTCTCAAGTGGAAGGACACATGGCAAACACAGTCAGGTTCCTCTGTCATCTGGAAGGGCTCATGGTGAACAGGGTGTCATCTGCTAGCTTCTTCTCCTGGCTTCCTGGAAGGCATTTTACTTCTTCATCTCCAAAGGTCACTGGCTGGTGAACTCTGCTTTTCATGGCTATGTCATTCTGCTCTGCTCTCTCTGAATCACTCTCATTCTCCAAAATGTTTCCTCTTTTATAGGACTTCAAAAACTAATCAAGACCCACCCAAATGGGTGGAGACATGGCATCACCTAATCCAGTTTAGCAACTACTCTTGATTAAATCACATCTCCAGGGAGTTGATCTAATTACAGTTTCAAGCATACAGCATTGAATAAGGATTAGAAGAAATGACTGCCTTTACAAAATGGGATTAGGATTAAACATGGCTTTTCTAGGGTACATACGTTATTTCAAACCAGCACAGTAAGTCTAGCTAAAGGTTTGTGAATTTTATTCATCTTTACAAAGAACCAACTTTTGGTTTTGTTGATTCTCTCCATTTTTTTTCTTGGCTTTCTATTTCATTTATTTCCACTTTAATCTTTATTTCTTTTCTTCTTACTTTGAGTTTGAGTTACTCTTCTTTTTCTAGTTCTTCCAGGATTGTAGTTAGGTTTCTGATTTGAAGTCTTTCCTCTTTTTTAATGTAAGCATTTAGAACTATAAATTTCCCTCTCAGAACTGCCTTAACTGCATCCTGTCAGTTTTAGTATGTTGCATTTTCATTTCCTCAAGACATTTCCTTATTTTGCTTCTGATTTCCTCTTCACTCATTGTTTGTTTAAGAGTTCTTTATTTAATATCTACACATTTGTGAATTTTCAATTTCTTCCTGTTTCTAGCTTCATTCCATTGTGGTTGGAAAATATGCATTGTATAATGTCAATAATTTTTTAATTTGTTGAGACTTGTTTTGTGACCCAATATATAGTCTACTCTGGAGAATAACCCAGGGTACTTGGAAAGAAATTGTATTCCCTTTTTATTGGGTAAAGTGTTCTATATATGTCTGTTAGTTTTAGTTGGTTTAGTGTATCATTCAAGTCCTCTACTTCCTTATTGATATTCTGACTGGGTGTTCTATAGATTATTGAGAGTGGTGTGTTAATGTTTCCTAGTATTAATGCAGAACCGCCAATTTCTCCCAGCTAATCTGTCAGTATTTGCTTCAGATATTTTGTGGCTCTTCTCTTAGGTGCATATATACTTATGATTGTTATATCTTCCTTTTGAACTGTCCCTTTTATCAGTATATGTTTACCATCTTTGTCCCTCATAACTGTTTTTTACTTGAAGTTTATCTGATATTAGTATAGCCACCCTAGCTCTCTTTGGTTACTACTCCCATGATATATTTTTTAACATCCTTTCACAATCAATCTACTTTTATAGCTTTGACTTTAAGGTGAGTCTCTTGCAGACAACATATAATTGGATCCTGCTTTTTTATCCATTCTGCCAATCTCTGCCATTTGAAGGAGAGTTTGATCCTTTTACATTTGAAGTCACTACTGATAATACATGACCTTGTTCTGCCATTTTGCTATTTAGTCTTTGTAAGTCTTATAAATTTTGGCCCTCAATACCATTAAATACTTCTTTTAATTATTTGCATTCTTATCTTGTAACATACTGAGTGCTTTCTCATTTTTGTCTGGATGTATTTTCCAGCTCTTTTCCTTGTGGTTACCATAGGGTTATAATTTAACATCCTAAACAGATAACAATTATATTGGCTTGATACCAACTTAACTTCAATAGCATGCACACATAATTTCCTTTACCCCATGTTTCCCACCATTTTTTTGTTCTTGTTGTCACTTATGTATTTGTACATTTTATGGCCCCAATTGTACATTTATCATTACACTTTATGCATTTTGATTTAGCACCTGTAGTAAGCAAGAAGTTGAGTTATATTCCAAACAATACAATAACATATAGCTGGCATTTATGATGCCCAAATAGTTACCTTTACTGCAGATATTTATTTCTTTATGCTGCTTTGAATCACTGTCTAGTGTACTTTCATTTCATTATAAAGAACTCTTTTACATTGCTTGTAGGACAGATCTAGAGGTTATGTACTACCTCAGCTTTGTTTATCTGAGAATGTATCAACTATTCCCTTATTTTTGAAAGAGAGTCTTGCTGGGTCTAAAATTCTTGGCTCCCAATTGTTTCCCTTCAGATTGTAAGTATTTCTATTCACTTCCTTCTCGCTTCCATGGTTTTTGGTGAGACATTGTACTCAATTATATTGGGATCCCCTTTTATATAACACATTGCTTTTCACTTGTTGCTTTTAGAACTCTTGTCTTTTGCATTTGTTATTATAATCAATATGTGTCAGGGTGTATCTTCCTTCATGTTTATTGTTTGGTGTTATCTGGGGGTTTCTTGGATGTGCACATTCACATCTTTTGCTAATTTGTGGAAGTTCTCCTTCATCATTTCTTTGAATAATCCCCATGCTCCTTTCTCTCTTCCTTCTCCTTCTGAGATTCCCATAATGCATATATTTCTACACTTGATATTGTCCCCGAGATGTCTTAGGCTATTTTCACTTTTAATATTTTTATTTATTTCTGATCCTCAGCCTAACTCATTTCAAGCATCTTGTCTTCAGCTTCACTGATTCATTCTTCTACCAGCTCCAGTCTGCTCTTGAAACCCTCCTGGGCATTTTTCATTTCACTTGTTGTGGTCTTCAACTCCAGCAGTTCTGTTTGGTTCTTTTAAATATTTTTGTCTCTTTTCTTAAACTCTCCTATTGTTCATTCATTATTTTCTTAATTTATCTTTCAGTTCTTTCTCTGTACTTTCCTTAAACTCCTTGAGCATTTTAAAGATTTTTTAAAAGTCTTTATTTGGCATATTCACAATCTCATCTTCTTTGTGTTTTCTGTATTTGTACCCTCTTCTTTAGGATGGGTCATAATTTCCTGTTTCTTTGTTTGTCTTTTACTCCTTTGTTGCAGTTGTACATTTTAGTATTTTAAAATGTTAACACTGGGATTTATTTCCCGAGATGTTTGGTTCTTGGGTTTTGTAACAAGCTGGTGATAAGATAGAGATTTTCTAGAACTTCAGCCTTCTATCAGGAGGGTCTGCCTGAGGATAATGTCCTATACAGGGACTTACCTGTATTTGGTGACATCTGCTATGTCTGGACTTTTTCTTGTTATTTGTTTTGGAGTTCCCCTGTTTACAGGAGTTTGCTTGACCTCTCTGTTTCCCAGGAGACAGGCTTTCCCCTCCCAAGTATTTGAAGCCAGCAGGCCTTTCCACCTCTATAATTTTTTGCATTCCTTTCATTATCTCAGGCTGCTTGTAGAGCAAATTCTTGGAAAAGGTTTACCCTGTAGAGGCCTTTCCCAAGTCATACTTTCCCAGTCATAACAGTGCCAGGTACCCCTGAAGGGAAGCATGAATCAACTCCATACTGCCCTGAGGAGGGGATAAGGAAGGGCAAGTTTCCTGATGGCTCCTCAATGCTGAGCTTTCCTTGCCCACCTGTCAAGTGCAGCCCTTCAGCTACCTATCCCCAGCATCACTGAGGAAGCACTATGTCTTTAAATCTCTACCACCTCTGCTTCTGTCCAGAAAGGTTTGAAACAATGTCTACCACAGCCTTTTTCCAGGAAGGCTTGAAATAATAGTTACTCTCAGAGCTGGCATCCAGTGATCTGAGTTCTGTAGTCACAAGCCGTGATCTGTGATTGGTTGTACACACTCCTGTTCTTTGGGAAGAGCGTTTTTACATCCTTTGCTGTGTTAGTTAGATTCAGTTGTCAACTTGGCCAGGTGAGCATACCTAGTCTTGCTGCTGTGGACATAAGCCAATAGTAGTGAACCTCATCTGTTGCTAATTACATCCGCAGTCAGCTAGGAGGCGTGTCTACTGCAATGAGTGATGTTTGACTTAATTGGCTGGTGCTTAAATGAGAGAGCACAACGTAGTACAGCTAAGCAGCTCGGCATTCCTCATCTCAGCACTTGCAGCTCAGCCCAGGCCTTTGGAGATGCAGAAAGAAGTCACCCCGGGGAAAGTTGTTGGGACACAGGAGCCTGGAGAGAAGACCAGAATAGACCATCTTGTGCCTTCCACATAAGAAAGAACCTCAGTGGAAAGTTAGCTGCCTTTCCTCTGAAGAACCAACAAAATAAATCCCCTTTTATTAAAAGCCAATCCGTCTCTGGTGTGTTGCATTCCGGCAGCTAGCAAACTAGAACAGATTTGGTACTAGGAGTGGGGTGCTGCTGCGGTTTGCAAATGTCAGATATGTTTGAATGGTTTTTTGGATGGCTAAGGGGAAGACTTTGGAGGAACTGTGAAGAGATTGATGACAAAGTCCTGGAGTATTTGAAGAGACTGTTGGTGTAAATGGAACTACTACCAATCTTGACAAAGGAGGACACAAAAGGGAGAGATTGGACTTTGCAGAGTGAGAACCATGGAAGATCATGTCTGAAGCCAAGAAACCTTGGCCAAGAGAGTGGACCCACCCATATACATGGAGAGGGTGAGTTTACCCTGAAGGGCGAGGATGAGTCTCCCCTCTCCTTGCAGTGGAAGAGTTGTGCAGCCTCGGGCCTTGGAAAAGGCATAGCACGCTCCTTGGGGGACTGGGAGAGCCTGGCTGTCACCATGTGGAGGGGTTGAGCGTGTGCCTCAGAAATGGCAGAGAGCCCAGGGGTGGCCCTGACGCCTGGAGAGAGTGGAGCCCAGAGGTGGACTCCTTGATGTTCCCTGAGGTTGATTTGGAAAGAGGCCGGCCACTGCATAGGCCCTTGGAAGGGGTGGGACTGCCACTTTCTAAGCTGAAGGATGAATGACTTTCAGACTTTGAAATTCCATGGCGCTCGCCCTGTAGGTTGTACATCTGTGTTTCTTCCAATTTCTCCCTATGGAAATGAAAATATGGATCCGGTGTTTATCCTCCTTTGCATATTGGCATCAGATAATTTGTTTTGAGATTCACAGGCCCACAGCAAGAAGAGAAGTTTTTGCACTTGTTTAAAGTGATGCTTGAAGTTGCCAAGTTGACAAGGGGTGGACATGTGTTAGTTAGATTCGGTTGTCAACTTGGCCAGGTGAGCATACCTAATCTTGTTGCTGCGGACATAAGCCAATGGTATGTGAACCTCATCTGTTGCCAATTACATCTGCAGTCAGCTAGAAGGCGTGTCTGCTGCAATGAGTGACGTTTGACTTAATTGGCTGGTGCTTAAATGAGAGAACGCAATGTAGCACAGTTAAGCAGCTCCACATTCCTCATCTTAGCTCAGCCCAGGCCTTTGGAGATGCAGAAAGAAGTCACCCTGGGGAAAGTTGTTGGAACACAGGGGCCTGGAAAGAAGACCAGCAGAGACCATCCTGTGCCTTCCACGTAAGAAAGAGCCTCAGTGGAAAGTTAGCTGCCTTTCCTCTGAAGAACCAACAAAATAAATCCCCTTTGATTAAAAACCAATCCGTCTCTGGTGTGTTGCATTCCGGCAGCTAGCAAACTAGAACATTTGCTGTTAGCTGCAGCTAGTCAGGGACTGGAGACCAGGGAGGTCTGTCAGACAGTGGGGGATGGATGCCAGTAGCCACGGTGCAGAGAGAGCAATATATAGTTCTTTATGATAATTTATTGGCCCAGTCCTCCTGCTCTTCCCTGGTTGTTGTACAGTGTTCTTCTGGCTTCAAAATAGCTCTTTTTTTGTTTGAGAGTTCCTGCCATTTTAATAGTTTCTTGGTGAAAAGACTGAGTTCTGGAGCTCTCTATTCTGCCATCTTCCCTGGAAGTCTCCTTAGAATTTTTAAGAGATACATTTTTGGTAAAATAAAAGGACAACCTTGAAGTGGAAGATTAAGCTATGTTGCCAAGTGAAATTTGAAGTTTCAGAGGGCATGAGGGAAAGAAGGCTTGTGGCTCAGTGGTGGCAGTATTTTATTAGATTGGTTTTCTGATGGGTTGCCCATGGGATTATGATTGGATAAGCATGGTTGAAATAGAATCTTGAGAAATAGCAGGTAAGATTGAAAAGATAGAAGCAGACTGTGGAAAGCCTGCCAACTAACGGAGTTTGCACTGTAAGGTACAGGTGAAGGGAAAGTCACTAAGGCATTTAAGCAAGTAACTGCCCTGACAGAATGCCCAGAAGATTGATTTGCATTCACTTTACTTTAAGCTTTGGGGCCACCTAGACCAATCTTCTGTTGGGAAAGAAAATTAGATTGGGAAAGAACATGATTATCTCTTTTGATGGTACTTCTGCTTATTGAATCTAAAAGTGGGTTTCAAAAGTCTTTTCCATCAAATCCATTTAAATGTTTTGATTGTAGTAAGGGAGAGAGGAGCTCATTGCTAGATATGCTAGCAATTAAGAAAAATAGGAGCCATAGTTTGGGTTTAGATAAGCTACTTGCAATACTTGCATGTATAAAATTCTTGTAGTGATTGTGAGGAATGTAATTTATTGATGTCCCTCACAGTGGCTGACTATATGAAACTGCACCAGGACCCAAGGAGGATGTAGATATGTTGAGAAAAAAATCTGTCTGTAAATCTTTTCATCAGATATTTGGTTGCTATGTATTAGGCTTGAAATCAGGCACCCTGGGTAGCATTATTGAGCAGGCAAAATTTGTTTTTAATTCAGGCCTTTTCCATTTTTCAGTAGCTTCATGGATGAGGGAGAATTTGTGGGGATGGGAAGCTGTGGAAAGGCTGATACTGTCCCTCAAGTCATACCATCCAGATAGCTAATTATTCTGCCTTTGTGTGGAGTCAGTTTTATCTTGCAACCAGGTAATGTTTTTTGTCAGATGTTTAGTAACGTTTTTGCCAGAATGTAGTTATTAAAATACTCCAGGCCATTTCTGATATGAATCAGAGAAAGAACTGGAGTGTTTCATGGAAACAAAAACTGGTCTACAAGGTCAAAGGCACTGACCTGTTCTAGAACTGATTTTCCTTCTGCTCAACCTTTTAACTGTGTGCAGGTCTCCCCACTCCCTTATCCATGATTCTTCATTTATAAAATTGTGGTAATGATGTTACTGCTATGTTGATGGTTATAATTAACCATCAAGGTCAAGGGAGGCCATACATCTGAAATGGAATTATCTTTTTCATTTGAATGGGAACTCTATTGTTTTACAATCTTTTCATAAAGAGCTGACACCATTTTATGAGATATAAAAATTGCCAACATGTAGAACATGAGCTACTAGAAAAATACAATGTGGCTTGCACTTTGTAACAAATATAATGTGACATACATAGGAGTCTCTCCATTTTTTTTTTTTGTCTTATTTGGTCATTCTTTCAACAAATAAGACATATACTATACTATATAATGTTCTAGATGCTGGGGATACAGCATTAACAAAAGAAACAAAAATTTTTACTTTCATGGCACTTCAGTTTGTTGGGAGAATTTTAGAAAGCTATTTAATTTCATTCAGTGAGGAAACATCTTTATCAACAGAGGAAAAGAACCTGCTGTTGTAGTGTGAACATGTTGAAGTTTCTCACACTGTGATGGAGGTTAATCTTAGAGATTGTCAAGAGAATTTTCATTTTCACTTTGGGGGCTCATTCTAGGTAATATACTTATTCATGAATGGATGTCTCTATTAGTGTTCAGGGAACCTGAGTTATAATTTTAGATTATCAGGATATGACTTAGAAGCTACTTTTCCTCTGTGAACTTATGTTTCCTTGCCCAAAACAGAGTGATCATACAGATTATGTCTAAATTATTTTATTTAGGTTCTCATATTCACACACATACATTTTTTGGTGGGGAGAGAGGGGGTGAAATGTTTGCTTAATTTTTCAAGTTATTTTCTTGATATTGCATTCTAATAATAGGTAGCTTTGTCTTTTATTGTCTATAGGGTGAATTTATGTGTATAGAAAACGTAAGTAATTGGTATTTCCTTTATATTATATTTCATTGACAGAGTTAGAGAAAAATCTGGCAAGCTATAGGAAAGAGAAGCTAAATAGTTTTTCAAGAGTTTGTAATTAAAACAAAACTAAATCCAATTCTTGAAATAGAATTATCTAAAATAATGATACAGCTGAAAATCTCTATAGTTTAATGAAAATTCTAAGACTACTGCTTTTTTGAACACTACAACCACAAAATCTAATTTTTGAAGATGAGTCAACCTACAGAATATCCCCTTCATCTTTTGTTCCAAGTATTGCCAAAATGTCATAAATTTTCGGGGAAGAGAGTGCCCTATTTGTATAAGGAAGTGATACATGATTAGCTTTTATATCAGTAGTAAAACTTACCATGACAACCATCCAGATAGATACTATTTCCCATTAAATGTCTGTGGCTAGAGAACTGTGAAAAGTGTAAGTGGGGCATTTTATGTTCCATGGGATCTCTCCAAGAAAAGCAGAAGGAGTGTCTGGGGACCAGCTAATTATTCTCTGTGGAAATCCATTCATTTAAAACACAAGTAATTGCAATCTGCATTTTCATTTTCCTGATATGTGTGTATAATATCTACATATATGTGTATATTTCTCTCTATATGCAAAAATCTATAAAAATGTGTGTGTGTGTGTATATGAGTATGGTTGCATTTGCAGCACTTCTGCAGAAAGGAAATTTGTGAAATCACCATCCTACCTTTTATGGTAGCATAGTTTTAATTTTCTTGGCAAACACCAATTTTATTTTCATTTGTAAAATCAAACGAAGTCATCTTTGTTGATGCTAACATGACTAGCCTTGTTTCTTAAAGCAAGTGGTGTTCTGTAAAATTCTCATCCTCCAAGTGTGATTTAGAGGACTCTGACTAAGCCCAGGTTTCTTGTAATACCTCTCATTCAGGTGTTATGGATGATGAATCCCACCATTACAGAGCCTTTCCTCTTAAGTTAGGCAAATATCTCTAAGCAGCCTGATTTAAAATGCAAGTGCTACTGAAAGCATAATTTCTAAATTTTTAAAATATTTTTTCTTTATTCTGAAAGAGAAGTCAGGTTCAGCATTATAATATAGTTGTCAGAGAAAGGAAAAAGGTTAAAATTGGGGTGATATGTTCTTAAATGACTATGTTATCTGAATATAAATGTGGCTTACTTAATCTAATTAAATATGCATTCAGAAATATGCTAGTCCCATAAGATAATATGGTCTTTATATTCTTTATGTACAAGGAACTCTGCTTTGCAGAGAGGAATGAAACACTGATGCATGCAGAGATAATTAACATAAAATCCCTGAATGATAACGTATTTAGAGTTTACTGTATGCTACGTGCTATACTAAACATCCTATGTTATCTTAAATTGTCAAAGGAATCTATGAAGTGGGATTAATAATATGGCCAGTTTTCAGATGAGAAAATGGAAACATAGAAATGTTAATAAACATCCTCAATGATACAGGGCCCACATGTATTGGCGAGAGAGTTAAACCTCAAGCAGTCTGGCTATAGAGCCTGTGCTTTTAATCTCCTCATAAACCTAAATCTCTGATGGGGTTTAGACAAGACAAAAATTGATGTAGGTATCCAGAAGAGGCAGTGGTGGTAAGGAATGCATCATGGAGGAAGGGACTTTAGCTGGGCTCAAAATGTGCGTACAATAGGTAAGTGAAGAAAAACGAGGAAGAAACTGTCTTGAGAAGAGCTTTATTATAAGATAGAGGTTGATAAAGGAGATCATAGCCCATATTCTAAAAATTTATTTATTAGGTCACTATATTCCTTTTCCTATGTTGATAATTGCTCATTTCTTCCAACAAGAAGAAATTTTAAGTGCTTCATATAAAATGCTTTTTGAATCTTCACATCCATTTCTGGTAATATGGTGAAATGGATGATGGAGAAAATATTAAATACCTATGTTTAATACTAATGCCCATATTTAGAAAAAATATATGTCATCTAATGAGAAAGTAAAAGAAATCTTGAGACTAGAAACAATGAGATGTTGGACATCCAGAGAAGTGTCCATCATGACCCTTGGGGCATTTCAAGGCCACACATATGAATGACAGGGACAGAGCTTGGTCCTGACAAGGTGGAGGTTACTTGTAAAATGTTCCCTTTGAAGCATTGATCCCAAAATGGCTATATTTTCACTGCAAGGACTAGGAAAAAACCAACCAAACAAACAAAAACTGCCTGTCTCAATACAGAAACTTGTCAGTTTATCAATCTAGGCCTTGTTTCTGAATGAGAGGTAAGAAGAAAAAAGTCTTTTTCTTGTTTGGGGCCAGGATTTATACCTGAAAAGTCTAAACTAAAAATATAGTTAAGTGGTCTTGGGTTAGTCCACACATACCTTGAAGAAGCAAACCCAAACGTGTTCCTGTGGCATGCACTTGCTCTCTCTCTCTCTCTCTATTTTTTAGCATGGGCAGGTACCAGGAAAAAAATCTGGGTCTCTGGCATGGCAGATGAGAACTCTGCCTGTTGAGCAACCATGGCCCTCTATATTTTTTAGTGTTTCAGAATGTTTTCAGTATGAATAATCTAAACATACAAAAATACAAGAATAGTAGAATGAATGCCCAGCTACCTACAATGTCTAACAGTTGTCAACATTTTGCCAAATATGCTTCATCGTGCTATCTCCCTGTTTTTACATCTATTTCTTTGCTGAACCATTTGAAGGTAAGTTGCAGATATTTTGGCACTTCAGCCTAAATATTTCAGTATGCATCTTCAAAAAACTCCTCCTATGTATAACCCTGTTATCTTCACCACACCCAAGACAGATCACAATGATTCCTAATAACATCTCATGCCCAGTCTATATTATTCAAATTTCCATGAGCCATGGAAACCATAATCTTTTACATTTGTTGTTTTCCCAATCTAGTGTTCTATCATAGCTTATGCACACATATACACACACCCTCTCTCTTGCACACACATATTCACATGTATTTAATGCTTTTAAAAATCATGCCATTGACTCAGAATGAATTCTATTGGCTGTCTTGTAGAATGTCTCACATCTAAATTGCATGATAGTCTTCTTAAGATGTCATTTAACTTGTTCTTCATTCTCTTTATTTTCTCTTGATTGAAAGTTAGTTTTAAAGCCTTACTAGGTAAAGCTTAAACTTTTTGGCCATAAGTGGCTCTATTGTATTCTTCATTTCGCATCTTATCAGGAGGCACAAGATTTTAGGATGTTGCACTGGTAGTAATGCTAAGGTTGATCACTTGGTTAAGGTGGTAATTTGCAGATCTTGCCAATGTACATATAATTTTCCTTTGCCATTAGCAAATAATCTTTAGGGTGGTAGTTTGACCCTGGTTGAAAATCTTGCTCTGAATGACTTTACCTGTTAGTTTTAGCATTCTAATACAGTATTTGCCAAATCCATTATTTGGTTGAGAGTCACAAAATAATATTTTTTAGTTTTTAATCTTCTGTAATGACAATCTTTCCTTCATTAACTGAAAATGAACCAACAGTTTGCAAAAATCTTAAAAGCACTCATTGAGAGATTTGATTGAAGCTAGCTTCTCAGTAGAAACAATGAAAATCAGAAATTAATGAAATATCTTCAGATTTCTGAGAGAAAATAGCTGTTAACCCAGAATTATATATGCAACAAAATTGCTTTTCAAGAACTTTGACAAAATGAAAACATTCTCAGTTCACAAATATAGAGAAATGATTCCTAACCTTTGGACTGCCACTAAACAAACTCTCCTGTATAATTTATAGACTTTATTTTTTAGAACAGTTCTAGGTTTAGTGAAAAATTGAGAAGATAGTACAGGGAGATAACCCTCTCCCTGGAGTACAGTTTCCCCTTTTATTAATATCTTGCATTAGTATGGTACAATTGGTACAACTGATGAACCAACATTCATACATTATTAGTATCTAAAGTTCATAGTTTATATTAGGGTTTACTCTTTATATATACCATTCTGTGGGTTTTGACAAATGCATGATGTCATGTATCCATCATTACAGTATCATGTGGAATAATTTGCTGCCTGAAATATCCTCTATGTTCCACCTGTTCTTTGTCTCTCTCTTTCCTCCACACTGGCAACCATTTGTGTTTTTAATTGCCTCTATAGTTTTACCTTTTCCAGAAAGTCATCTAGTTGGAATCTTACTGTTTCTGGCCTTTTCAGAATGGCTTCTTTTGCTTAGCAATATGCAGTTAAGTCTTCCGTCATGTCTTTCATTGGGTTGACTGCTCATTTCTTTTTGTCACCAAATAATCTATTTATAGTTTTACCACAGTTTGTTTATCCTACCACTTATTGAGGAACATCTTGGTTGCTTCTAGTTTGGGGCAATTATGAATAAAGCTGCTATGAACATTTGTGGCTGGTCTTTCTGTGGACATAAGTTTTCAACTCAGTTGAGTAAATACCTAAAAGCATGATTGCTAGATCATATGGTAAGCCTATGTTTTGCTTTTCGTGAAACTGTCAAACGGTTTTCCAAAGTAGCTGTATCGTTTTGCATTCCCATGCAGCAATGAATGAAAGTTCTTGTTGCTGCACATCCTCACCACACTTGGCTATTGTCAGTTTTAAATAGACCTTTAATGAACATAACTTAGTAAGAAGAAAAGAAAGCATGAAAGCAAGTTCTAGGATGAAATCACACACTGATTGTATAAAACAATAATGATGTCTAATTGTGAGGCTATGAAGAAGAACTAAAATGCTGGACAGAGCATATAAACTTAAGAATAGTGGTTGGAGTTAAAGCCTTCTGTTATCTTTGTATTCTTTCAGAGGAAGGACACTTATTGATTAATTTTAGGCTATTTTAAGTTAAATGTGTGTGCTATAATTTCTAGGGCAACCAGGAAAAATAGAAATAAGTATGTTAGCTCCCCCAAAATAGAGGGGACATGAAAAGAGTGGTTCTTCAGAAATGAGCCGAAGTCCAGCTAAGGAACTTGAGTCAGTTACAGTCCTTGCCTGCTTAGAAACATATTCTTTAAAACTGTATATATCAGAACAGCTGAAGTTTAAAAATTTTAAATTATTGAGTTAACTGATTATACTGTTTTTAAGATTTATATATATTCATTATAGAAGATTTGAAATATAAAATTATATAATTCACAATACATATTATACATTTTAAGATATTTAAAGCATAATATTCCATATGTAATGCCGAAAATGTAGACATGTTTATATGTATTTAAATATTATATACATAATAGAGAAAATTATTTGTAATAACTTCATTTAGAGACTGTCAGTCTTTTGGTATATAGTTGTTCAGGCTTTTTTATTGCTATCTATAATATAAAAATTATATTAATATATTATATATGTACTGTATTTATGTAATCTCTTGTCTGTCTCTCTATCATATACCTCTCTCTCTCCCTCCCTCTGTATCTATCTATGTTCCCTATTATCAATTGTGTCATCTAGCCTTTACAATTCCAATAAGATTGGATTGGTTTAATGTATTATGGAAAGTTTATTATGAATTCCTGGGCTACTTGCATTTCCGATTATTTTTATCACAAATTTCTTAATGTGGAATTATTAAGTAAAAAGTTAGGAATATTTTAAAGCTTCTGATCCACAGTGCCATATTACCATAAAGGTTGTCTCACTTCATACCTCAAATAGGGTATATGGAATGTGCATTTGACTTATCAACATGGGGTTCTATTATAAAAATACATCTTTTTTTTTTGGCATCAGATTTTTCTTAGCAAATTAAAAAAATGATTTCGTTTTCTTTCCTAAATTATATGCTGGCTATGAGTGAAAATAGGGTGAGAAAGAAAGGATGCATGCTGGTATTTTGTGTATCTGGACTTTTTTTAATGCAAAAAAAAATAATATAGGAATATGCCAACATGGCCAAAAATATCCAATCTGAAAATGAAGCCTTTTAAGGAGCAATGATGTGACATAATGTCTGTGCTTTATTTTGGACTGATGCCCATAACTCCCATTAGTAGTAATGAAAGTTAATGACATGACTTATAAGTTCAGACAATGGTCTTCAATATATTTGTAACTACTTGCTGGGTTGAACAGCTATTCTGTATTGTCAGTGGGTATCAGTTTATAATTACAAATTGCACAAACACTATGCACGGTATGTATTTTGCCAGCAAGGGTTAACTTGGCATCTAGAAAGATACTTCTTTTTCAGCTCTAAAAAAAACAAAATCTGTGCCTTTTTAAAGTAACAATATTCAGTGAGTAACGAAGTACCCATGAAATATAATTTACTGCTTTCAAATTTAATGGGGAATGGTGCATTATTGGATTTAAAAAAAAAATTAAGTGATGGTTTACTGACATGTTATTCCCCGAATAAGTAATGAGCTTTCAATTTCAAAAAAAAAACAAAACAATTACTGTCATCCTGAACTTGAAGTTCGCTTATGTTTTAGGCCCATATGTAGCTCACACAACTTAGCTGATAACTTAAGCATTAAAGGAGAAACTGATCAAACAAACTTTGAAAATATTTTTGTGTGTGATTTGAGAAGAAACTTCGCTACCTGATAGCATCTGGTTTTATGTTTGGTAAAAGGGGCTAAGAAGGCTAAAAGAGTAAATTTAAAAAGGCACAATTTTAAAGGCAAAATGGATATAATTTAGTCTTGTCCCCTGCACCTTCTCCTCACACACTGTTGCAGTTACTTTCGTCTTCTCAAGCAGTCAATACCTTTCCAACCCAAGGCTTTCATTCAAGTTGCTCCCTATTCTTAGGATATTAGACCTTATTCATTCTTTCATTCTTCAGTAATCAGCTTCTCTGAACAAGCCAGCTTGGGAAAATAACCTTTCTGTTCTTTTTCCTTACACTTTTATTTTTTTCCTTTTTTCATAGACCTTTCCATAACTTGGAACTCTATATTCATCTTTCCATTTGCTTATTCAATATGAATCTCCTGCATTACGTGATGAACTCCACAATGTTGGACAATGTCTAATTTTTAGTCATCTATTTCTAATGGCTAGCATAGTGCTGGGCACATAGTAGATGCTCAATAAATACTTTTGAAATCTCATGTGAAAAATGATTGACCAAATGCATGAATCAGAAATATAGCATTTTAGTATAAAATTTATTCACTTTTTATTGAACTTTTTAAAAATAATGACATTTTGGGTCTTAGATTTTCACATGTTAATCTGAGCTAATGACATGTTTGTTTTACCAGATGGGAGTATGAGGCTAAAAAAATGCTGAAGTTATTTTATGTCTTTTTATTGCCTATACTTTTTGTTTATATAATCATAGAATTTCATAATGAGTACTAGTACTAAAAACATTCTTTATCTAAAAAGTGCCATATGCTCACATTCATAGCTAATTTAAAGTTAACTTTATATTTTGTACTTTACAAGTATTATGACATTTTACTTTAAAATAAGAGAGAGAAATTCATGGCTTAAACATTCTAAAATATGCTTATTGAGTATTCTAATTTAAATGTAAAACATTAATTTGTTTACAACCTCATTTTTATTAATTTGACTATTGTTATAAATACTGCAAAAATGGAATATATTTGCAAAAGGCTTAGATATGCTATATAAGATTTGCTTTAGAAAAATTCAGTTGTGTTTGAAATAGCAATGCCATTTGTTTCCCTCACCAAATACAATTTCTTGTCCAGTCTAAAATAAAATATTCTCTTTTATTTAGCAAATTGTATGCTTTTTATTGATATGTAAGTGTGTTTTATAACTGTTGTATTACAAAGGCTCTATTTGTTTCAGAACATTCCATTAGTTCTGTAGCAAATAAAGCTTAAGATTGTATTGGTTATAAAATTGGCATGATGTTTTAAGTGCATTTTAATGTACTTTGATCTCACAATTCCTTTAAATCTCCCACTTTAATTTTATGTTTTCCTCTTTTGCTTTTGTTTTGGAGACAATTAGTGAATTTTGCAGAAATATGTTGTTTGTTTGTAATATTTGACATTCCTTCGTAGTTTTCCACTAGAATTTCTTATGGTTTTTAATTGGACTATTTTCTTTCTGCTTGTGTGTTTAGAAACATAGTATAGGTGTATACTCTATTCTCTATGCTCAGTGAATGTTACGTAGTTAATTGATTAGGGTACAAAGGGAAATGATATTTTCTTTAAGTAACGGACAAGGACCAGGTTGAATATTCTAGATTTCCATGATATTTCATATAATATCTATATTATATCTAAGTTTTTGCTCTTCTACTCTCTATAACATTGTTCAAAGAAATCACATATGGATATAACAACCTGAAGACCTGTTATGTTAAATGACTTGACTTAGGAATTTAGCTAAGTAAATGATAGATTCTGGATTAAAGGCTATATTAGTTTGTTAAAGCTGCCAGAATGCAATATATCTAAAATGAAATGGCTTTTATGAAAGGAATTTATTATGTTACAAGTTTACAGTTCTAAACTTAGAAAAATGTCCAAACTAAGGCATCCAGTGAATAATACCTTGGCTCAAGAGAGTCCGATATTTGTCACATGGGAAGGCCATGGCTGGCATCTGCTGGTCCTTGTTCCCGGTTCCATTGCTTCGACTTTATGATGCCAGTGGTTTCCTCTCTAAGCGTCTGTGAGCCTTCACTTAGCTCCTCTGGGACACAACTCTGGGTTCTGGCTTGTTTAGCATCTCATAGGAAGTACATTGTGACATCTGCTGGGCTCTGCATTTCTAAACATCCATGTGTAGGTGTCTACTCTCTCTGTTGGCACTTCATGCATCTCCAAACATCATTGTCTCTCTCAGCTCTGAAGCAACTATTCTCCAAGAGTCTGCATTTGAGGTTTTTCCAAAATATTTCCCCTTTTAAAGGACTCTGGTAAACTAATCAAGACCACTTTGAATGGGTGGAGTTACATCTCTATCTAATCAAAAGGCTATACCCACAATTGGTGTGTCACATCTCCATGGAAACTATGCAATCAAAGTTTCCCACTCTGAACAATATTTTTGGTCCCTTAAGATTGGATCAGGATTAAAACATGGCTTTTCTGGGGTATATAATAGTTTCAAACCTTTTTCAAACAAAAGGCCTTAAGTAAATTCTTCCTCTTGTTAACATTTACTATGTATATATGCATAGAAAGGGCTCTGTCTTTTCTTTAAGAAAGCCAACCATCTTTGTATATTGAAGTATAAAACCATCAAATTATTCAGAGACCTAAAATTATCAAGTGTAGATCTTTCACCACAATAAGTTAAAACTTATGACTCACAGATATGTGAGATTTATGTTGGGATAAGAGATGTTTTTGGTATTTATTTGAGTTGATGACATTTAGAGGGATTTTAAATTTTTATAGACAATTGCGTTGTGCTGAGATTTGAATTAAATTTATTGGAATAAATGATTGGCAAACTTTTAGGTTACGGTGATTTGCAGAAAAATGACTTCTGGTGAATGGTTTTCAACCTGACTTTTAATGAATTTTAAGAAATTTGATGAAATTTGCTTCATATAATTCTGAATAAATTTAAATAGATAAATTCAGTGTTAGAAAAATTATGGATTTGTTTTTGTTGATAGTACTCCTGTTCTGAATGATGGATGGAAAGAAAGTGCATACCAAAAAGCAAATCTGTGAATGACTGAAATTATTGTTTGAAAACTATTATCCTTCAAAAACTCTTCTATTCATGTTTATTGGCATGAATACTCATTCTGTACCTTTAAGTAATGCAGTATAGTGGAAAGTGCTGTTAGGATTCGAAGCCAGGGTTTGTTTCCCAACTCCTCCACTTCATGACTTGACAAGTTGATTATATCTGTAGATTGAGAATGACAATATCTACCTTGCAGGGTTTTGATGTAGAGTAATATAAGGTATGTCAAATGTTTAGATCACTGCCTCATGAGATGCTTGATAATACCAATTATTATATGCTTTACATGTGCTCATAATTTTCTTTTAGATTGCTCTTTTGTTAAAAGAGGGATTTGATACATATCTTGATATAATTACGATGCTGAGTTACCTTTTCAGTATTAATGACGGGCTGTTCTCTCTGCTTGAGGACCAACTCTGTTGACAATCATGAGTTTAGATTTAGAGATCAACCAGACTTTTAGAAAATATAAGACAGAATCATAAAATATTATCTTGAATAAGAGCAGGACCTGAGAAAAACTCTCAAGAACTTCAGGTATGTATATCTTAAACCTATTTGGGAGTAGATTCCATTAAATGGTGAGGAGTAGCTTTTAAGATATTTGTTCCAAAACAATTTTCAAAACTAGCTAGAGAGCCAGAGAACTGAAGCATTTCATTTTTTCTAGATTACACCATTAATTTACAAATCGGAGACCAGTTAATATTATGCATATGATGTTTCAAATCATCATAGCAAGCAATGATTTTTATGAAATTGTTTATAACAGTTATCTTGATTGTAATTTCAGATTGCATAATTGCAGCACAGTTACTTGAATGGCAACATATTATCACATTTAACTATTCAATGTCACACTCCATTGTGCCTAGACACATTCTAGTGGGCTTTACATTTAAATTGAAAACTGAAACATTATCTCTCAACATGTCTTGTAGGTCCTACCCCTGATGTACTCATTAATATATTTTTTAAAGCAGCAAGGTTGTTAGAACTAGAGTAACCTGATTGAAACCTGACTTCAATGCTTACAAGTTGGGTGACTTTGGTAAACTTTCTCCTAATTACTTCATCTGTAATACTGTGATAACAATTAACATAACAATGAAATATTATTTACTTATCACATTGGAAAAATTAATGAAATCGACATAGGGTCTCCCATTCACAGTTTATGGGGGGTGTTCACTGTTAAAACATATTTAAAAGGCTATTTGGAATTATCTATTAAATATTAAAAGGTGCTTACCCTTTGAACCAGCAATATCAATTCCTGGACTCTATTCTATAGAAATTCATTGGTACAAATACATACACACACAAGAATGTTTATTATAGCATATAACAGTCAATATTGGAAATACTTAAATATTCATTATTAGGGACAGATTAATTGAATAACGGTACAACCATATGATGCAGCATGAAAAAGAATATATTTAAATGAAAAGATCTCTGAGACAAGAGATCTCAGAGATATGGATATTGAAAGTAGGGTATTACATATGTAAACTATAAGCATATAAATGTATTTAATGTGCAGTTACATACTATGTATTAATTAATGTAATATGTAGCTATGTACTATTATAATTACTATGAAGAGCATTAAAAGGATGCATACCCAATTATTGATGGTGGTTATTTATAAAGGGAGAGAAATAGCCTAACTGGGTGTGGGGGATTGCTGAATGCATTCATATATAATGTAGAAATTTAGGGATATAAAGAGACAATAGATGATTACAAAAGATAAAACCAGTAAGAATTATGATGTCTTCTTCCCTCTATTATTAATCTCCTTGCTATCATTCCAGTTCAGTATTTTCATTATCTCATTAGAGATTCTCAACCAAAGTGGGAGATAAGCAGATGTTAAGTAAAAATTTGTTTTATCAAGCGTGGTATCCATCATAAGTTTTTTCAAATCCTTTGGGTAGTCTATGGGATTATACATAAGGAATAAGGTAAAATCTTATTCGAGCAAGAAGTTGAGTTGCCTAATAGTCATGTAGCCCAGAATGTCCATTGTGTGAGTTGTTCAGTTTTGCACATATTATCTGGAATTTGTATGCAAGTGTGTCCCTATAGACAGTTACAGTTAGTTGCAGAGAGAAGTGCGAAATAAACTCAAATGTCATACTTGTCAAGTCAGAATTTTTTGAAATAGGTATACTAAGCATTTCTCCCAAAAGTTGTTTAAGAAGCAACTTTATCTGATAAACTGCTACTCTGGGCTATCTGACATTAAATTTAAAAAGTATTACATTAATTTTTTTCTCTCGTGGATATGATGTCTTAGATTTTTGAGGACTGTATTGTTTCATATTATCCACATTGTTTAGTCAATGTACACTTCCATGATTCATTCTTTTTATAAGGTTTTTGTTATTCTGCTTTCGTATCTTCTAGTATCTTTTTTTTTTGCCAAGAGTTTGTTACTCCTTTGAAAGTGTTGCTCAAGCTGATATTCTTTGCCAATGACACGTGCATGTTCTCCTACATTAAGCAGCTGTCTGTATGTAGTCTGATACTTCTTTAGAGAAAAGCGAAGGTGTTTTCAAACGTTGGATCAGCTTGTGGCTCCTATAGTTATTAGCAATAATACTAAACTAAAAATGTGATTGGCTCTAATATACCAGATCAAGAAAACTGAAATCTTGGTCTTAGAGCAATACTGTTCATATCATACACACATTTCCTTGCTAGATGCATAGGAGAGACCTCAGTGTTTTAGCCTAGTTTCACAAACTCCTACAAGTATTGGTAGCTAATGTGCCAATTTAATGTGAGAAGGAGAGGAAGGAAGAATAAGACTTTAAAGAAGATAAGCCTTGAACAGTTTTTTGTATTAGAAATCAGATTTTTTTTTTTACTCTGAAAAGTGTAATGAAAGGATGGTGATCTCTAATCGTTCCCTTGATAAAAGTTGTCTTAAAAAAACCCTAAAATATATTAAAAATAAATATTTGAAAAGTAGGTAAAGGTTTAAATTAGTATGGAATATAGAGTGTTATAAGGGGTGTATTAACAAACTGCAGATTAATAATCATAATACAAACCTTTTTTGAGCACACTATGTGCCAGGCAGTTGTTTTAAGTGCTTTATGTAAATTAACCAATTTAATCCTCACTCTCACTCTATGAAATTTGTGTTATTGTTCTCATTTTACAGATGAGAGAGATAATGTATTGTGGGAATCATTACCTTGTTCACAGACATACAGCTACGAAGTGGCAAAACTGGAGTCCAATCTCATGCTGTCTGGTATTAGCTCGCCTAGGTTTAACTCCACTGGGTTTTGAAACACTGCTTATGGGTATCTGGACTAAGTTCAGATAATGAGTTTCTTTTTTTTTCTCTCCAGTTGAAAGAAGTGGACTAAATGTTCCCTTCATATGAAAATTTAAAATCCATATCCTTCCTGTTGCCTTATTTTTCAAAATACTATAGAAATATAAAGAATATTTGTTCTATGCCGGAACAGTGCCAAACAATTAAAATGATTAAAAAATTAGTAAACATGTGATTTGGGGACTTAAATTTTCAAGCTTTCACTCATGTATTTGGGTATGTATGCGAGATGAATGAAACTTTTTTGAAAAGTTCCAGGAAGATGCAACGTAAATCGTCATTGCAGGTGTTTTCACTTCCACTTCCTGACTGAGTAGACTGTGACCATTAAAGATCAATAGATCTTTTCCTTTCAATTTTGAAAGCAGCTGCTGAGCCTTTTATCTTCTGATTTATTCTAAATGGCTAGTAATTTTATGCATTCAGAAATCTCAAATTGTAAGCTTATGTGAATAATTTTTGAGTGCTATGGATTGGGTAAAGACAGTGATCAAGAAATGTGTATTGGGTGAAGATAAAGAAATGAGCCCCATACAAAGTGTATTTTGGATTTTACACCAAATAAATCATGGTACTAATTCTGAGATTTATTTAAATTCGGCTAGAATGAGTCACTCATGAAAACTTTCTGTTCTTATTATCATTAAAGAGATGTTTGCTTGCATTTTTCAGTCCACTGTCACTGGAAAGTAAAAAAGATAGCTGTGTGAATTTCCACAGAGCTTGACGCCGTTAGGACCACTGTGTCTGTAAGAACCCTTGTGCATATTTAATTAAACATGACCGTTAGGGTCAGATGTTAAATTTTTCCTTGGCTTTGGAAATATTGTTCCTAATTTGATGATTTTAGGAATCTTGAAATCCTACACCAACTCTTAGAATCTCAGTTAATAGAGAAATGCATTTTACAAATATAATTACTATCAGTTTGGAAAATCTGTTCCATTAAAAATATGTTTATATTAACCATGGACAAGAGGTGCTTTAATTTAGAGAATTTATTTTAATAGATTATGCTAATGCAAAGAGCAGAAAAATTAACACTTTCAGAGAAATAACCTGTGTATTGTCATAAAGATGTAGCTGATTTTTATGGGTATGCCTAAACCTACCAGGATATTGCTCTATTTACATATTAGAAATATTTTCTACTGTAGTTTTTCATCGGAATTTTCCCATCAGGGTTAAGGCCAAGTTTCTTTTTAAATGTCAAGGTCTGAGAATTTGGGTTAAAAAAAAAACCTCCCAAAGCTCTAACATTCGCACAATGGAATATAATTCAGTAAACATACATTTGAATTAATTGCAGCTGAAATCAACAAAGATCAGTTATAGAATCATAATGTTGAATGCAAATGCAAGTTGTAGAGGATAATATAGCGTATGGTATCAAATAGAATAAAAACTAAGCAATGCCTTATTTGTCAATTAAAAATATGGGTGAAACAACTTTTAAAAAGGAGGTAAGAGAAATGATAAATACAGAATATCAGGATAAAGTCTTCAGTGGGAGCAAGTGGATGAGGTTGAGGAGGAGGTAATGATAATATTCTAGGGTTTAAATTAAGTGGTGAGACCACAAGAGTTTGTTTTATTTTTATGCTTCATAACTTACACAAACATTACATATATATTTTTTGAACATATCATCATTCAAAATACAGAAAAGAAGGAAAACAGTAGTTAATTTTCTGCCTGTTTGTCACTGTATATGCTTTAGAAAAATTTAGTAAAGTGGGAAACTTAGACAGTTAGGTTCTTTTTACGTGCAGAGCAGACAAATAATAGGTTTACTAACTTTTATTTTAGGTAAGACTAGCTTATCCTGTGGTAATGAATGGCTTCAAATTTTAAAGTTCCACTATTGAATATTATTTCAATAAGAGAAAAACTTCAGACCAAATTAAAGGATATAAGAGAAAATTAAATTTAATGAATGTTTATTGAGTTCTCACACTACCTGTCAGGTGGTATGTTGGGTGCTAATGAGGTTCCTGAGCGAGTAAAATTAATTTCTGCTCTTTAGGACCTTGAAGTTCAGTAGGGACAAGAGGCTGAAATACTCATGACTATAATTTCAATTAGTATAAATTCTGAAAATACAAAGAATTTTGTAAATTTAAATGAAGGAAGTATTGCTGACTAATCCATGCTTGAATATTATAAGAAAATGTTAATAAAGCAATGTTGTATGTTAATGCGTATATAGAAGAAAATTTAGAATTTTTTAAAAATCTTTTTTCAAGTCTCTCTTTATCTTTATTATTTTATTAGCTTACATTTTACCCTACCCTTGAGAGTTTCCTTTTCAGGATTATTAAGATTCAACGAAACAGTTTATTCCTAATGTTTATTCCTTCATGTTTATTTTGGAAATTCTTGGCTTCTGTATCATTATAGTTTACTTTTATTTAATATATTCTTTACCTCCTCTAGGAGGCAATTTAGAATACTGAAAAGAATGTAACTTTTTAGAGACAATTTGTATTCCACCTCTGACACTTAACTGTCTCTATGGTTTTAGGTAAATTATGTAACTTCTCTAAGCCTCAATTTTTCCACCGATAAAAAGGATTTGGTAATAGACAGAGCTTAAATTTATGATTTACATAAAACGCCTAACCTGCTTGACCACAATGACTGTTACTTGTTTATATCCATGATAATGCTAAGTAGGATTTAAGGCCACTTAAAGATTAGGCCTTCAGTCTATGCAAATAGGATATTTTTTCCTTTTTTTTTTTTTATCCACTGAAATATTAATTCCTTGTCTGGAACATTGTAAGTAAGAAATAACTAAATTTATAAATTAATTATCCATTAAAACATGGAGGTCATGCTGCAAGAGTACTCTCTAATTCAGCTACCGGTACATATTTTTTTTTTTTTTTTACTTGAAACAAATTTTTATAACACAAAGCTTTGTCACGTAATTGACTATTTCTTTGCTTTATACAGAGTTATTCTTACTCTCCTCAGAAAGGCTGCTCCTTAACTTTTTATCTGGTGATGGCAAGCACTAAAATCTTTTTAACAGAATCAGTAAAAAAGCCTCAGTGATTTAAATTGAAAGCAGTACACTGGTACATGACACTTGTATCAGTAATGTACAAATGTCAGCATATATCTTTTTTAATCAAAAAGCTGTGTAACCACCTTCCTGTCTTGAACTGAAAGCTTAGGAAGAAGTTAGGGAGATTCTCAGAAGACTGATTTGATTTTCCTGTCTGGGATGGAATAGGCACAGAAAGAAAATGATATAGGTGCTAGATGAACTATCTGGGAAACTTTCCATCTGTTTTTGAGTTGCATCTTAACCTTGGATTTGTCATTTATTTTGAAGTCCTGCCTGTAAACTCCAAAACATCAGGGGTATTTATAATCAAATATGAGGAAACGCATTCTAAGTGATATTTGGATTATTTGCAAATTGGTGTTTTCCACTCTCTTGCTTTGCTTTCTTTTTATGAGTCACTGGAGTTGACTGTAGAAATGTCACCACTGTTTGCATAGCACAGTGCAAAGAATATATTTCACATTTCAATCTCTTCCTCTCGTCCATTCTTTTCAACCTTCTTTCCAATGAAAAGACTTTCATAAAGTATTTTAAATTTATAAAATTTAACATTTTGTTGCTTGTTTTAAAATGTGTATAAATCTCTTACGAATATATTGTCACAATTATAATTGACTGGATAATTATTTCTGTTATAAAATTAATGTAGAAATTTATATTTAATTCCTTTAAAATAAATGACTATGCTAATTTTAAGGACATACAGGTAAACTGATTTTAGGTGACATTAAAGTAGTTTTCAATTTATAAATTCTTAAATTAAATCAGTACTCATGGCTAGTAATTTCAGAAGCACCTAAGGCTGTTTTGAGTCTTTGTAAACAAAGCATTAGAAGGTTTTAGTTCTATCAATCAAACATCACGATAAGGAAATTTTTTGGTTTCCCCCTGCTTGTGAAGGGTGAGAGCTAAAGATATTTAAAATGAATTTAACTTTATGAAACATCTTTTTAATGACATGTTAAATAAATTTATAATTGTAATTAGTTGTGGTGTACCTTAGCTTGTGACAGCAATTTGCTTCTTTAACAGCAAAAATATTTCAGCAATAGTAGACAGAACTAAGAATCTTAATCCTTGGTCATTAGTAAAGCAAGCACCTAAACTTTCTAAAGAAGCATGGTTGAAAGACAAACTATGATTTCAATTAATAACAAGAGTCTGCAATTTAGTCAAAAGTACAACAGTTACATATCCTGAGGAGTGGTTTAATTCTTTGCCTTTTGATCCAGTTTTCTTGGAGCAAGAAAAGAGTTTTCACCACTGAGTGATAGAACATACACGATTAGGGCTGATTTTCTATTCTCTGGCACATCTTTGCACTTCAAAATCATATTAAATTTCATCTTTCTGTAAGGAAGATGGAATTGCTATGCTGACTTAACATGACTCATTCAGGTTTCAAAGCTTGTATCTTTAATCCTATGTTATCTTCTGTAGATTGCTTAAATTGGACTGGGAAAATGACAGGTAGATGTCACTGAACAATTTATAATCTACGGATTTATGGATGTGTAGAAAAATACATATATGTTAAAATGAACTTTTGATATGGCCATAGGTTGCATTAATTATCATTAAGGTCTCATGCATAAGGAAGTATATACTTATATCTAAGCTTCTTGCAGTTAAAAGAAAGGAAATATTTAGTTCAGCTTTTGAATTCCAGATAAAATCATGAGAGTAAAGTTGTTTAGTAGTACAAATTACATCAGTTTCATAGACTAATAACTTACATACTCAGAACATACTCAGAGTGTGTTCTATGAATCAGCAGCATGGACATTTTCTTGGAGGTTGTTAGAAATGCAGATTCTCTGTCTCCATCATGGATCTCTGGGATCAGAACCAGCGTTTCAACAAGATCCCGAGTTAATTTGTATGTACATTGAAGTTTGAGAAGCTCTGGTCCAATTGATGTTCACAGCTCTTGGGGCATAAAAGTGTTACTAACTAGAAGATTGTGTAAATAATAAGCATTGTTAGCCTCGAAATAAAAAAGCCCACATCAATAAGTTGTATCACTCACAAACTGCAATGACTCGCTAGGTGTACAAACTTCTTTTAAATTGACAGATAACGCATGGAAAAATGTATTTGTTTAATCAAAACTGAATACTAGAAAAACTGTCAAGACAGAATATAGGCTATATGTAATTAAATAATAATTGATTTGATAGTAATTCAATACTAATTCCAGATATGAAATATAAAACCTATGGCATGGTGCCTATTTATGTTAGTCTAGTTTAGCCAACATTAAAAGATAAAACTATATTAAGCTATTGATGAAGCAACACATGAGAGGAGAGATTTGCCAGATTGATACAATTGAGACTATGTTTTGGTTTGTTTAATATAATTATGGAGATGAGAATAATAGGTAACACATTACCTATTATTTGCTACTTCCATGTACACATGGAAGTAGCAAAAAATTAGGCACACAAGATGTGGACGTGACTAACACTCAGGATGCGTTAAGCCCTTCTGTGATTTTTATACCAAATTGTGGCATGACAGGGTTTTTGTCCAGGTTTTACAGAAAGAATGGTGTTGGGGATAACTGCTATGGGAGCTCATTGGAATGCGAATCATGAAAGGATTCACTAAGAGGTGTATGATGGCAATACTCTCAGGTACAGGTGTTGAATACACTGCTGCAGCAGTTCCAATCCCATTGTCGCTCAAGATCTCAGTTACCTTTGTTCCCAAGCTCTTAGCTAAAGGGCCATTTTGCTTTATTGGTTCACTATCTCTTTGGTGAGGTCAGGTCATGGTATGAGAGTTGGGGAAGAGTAGATCCTTAAACCGAAAGTAACACTGCTATTTTCAAAGAAATGTATAATGTCAGGTAGCCCATAAACAACAAGTATCAATTGAAAAAATAAGACAAAGCTAATCACCAAAAGATGATATATTCTCCTTTTTATAAGACAAATCATGTGGTCATCCTAGCAAATCAACTATTATTGCACTGTACTAAGTAGAAACATTATAGGAAACTTGGAGGACTTTTTTTTTTGTATACGGTATGGTGGGGTCACATTTCATTATTCTTCCATGTGAGTATTCTGCTATTGCAGCACCATTTGTTAAATGTTTGCTTCTTTGTTTTTGTTTGTTTGTTTTTTGGGAAGTTCATAGAATGGGAATTGAACCGTCTCCCACATGGCAGGAGGACTTTTTATAAAATGCAATTACCTACCTTTAGAGAAGTTGCTCAGGAATCAGGTAAATAGTTTATGGGACTAAGAATAGTGATTATAATTACATTATAACAAAAAGAGTTGCTTAAAAATTTATTTTATCATTAGAAACTCTATCTTGCTATTTATCACCATTTAGTTTGCCAGTGGGTCTCGTGCATTTATGCAATTTAATGGGGGGAAAGTACTGGATAAAGAATGATACAATCTGGCTTCTTGACTTTAACTTACAAGTTTTTTGGTTCCTGTTCCCTTATTTGTTAAGTGAGCTTGTTGGGGGAAGGTCCTTAAAATCCTTTCAACTCTGTAAAACATTATGATCAGTTTGCTCTGAGTGACCCAAATAAAGTTAATAATAAGCATGACAAACTCCCTGATAGAGAGAGGTAGTAATGTAATGAATCATGAATATTTATATAAAATTTATGTGTACAAAGTCAACATGGAGTAGGGATGGAAATTATGCCTGGGCTCAGCAACATGGACTTCTCTTCACCAATGCCAGTCTGGCTACAGTCACTGCTGAGTGCCAAATCTGTGAGCAGCAGAGACCAAAAGTCAGTCTCTGATTTGACACCATTCCCTGAGGTCATAAGCCTGCTACCCGGTTGATTACATTGGACCATTTTCATCATGGAAAGGGCAATGGCTTTGTTCAAACTGGAACAGACACATGCTCAGATATGGGTTTGCCTTCTCTGCCAACAATGCTTCTGGCAAAACTATGATCTGTGGAATTACAGAAAGCCTTATTTACCATCTTAGTGTTCCACACAGCATTGCTTCTGATCTAGGAACCCATGTCATGGCAAATAAAATGTGGGAACAGGCACATGCTCATATAATTCACTGACCTTACCATGTACCCCATTATCCTGAATCAGCTGGACTGAGAGAACGGTGGAATGACCTTTTGAAGTCATAATTACAGCACCGACTAGGTGATAATACCTTGCAGGGCTGGGGCATTGTTCACAAGGAGGCTGTGTGTGTAATCAGTGTCCACTACGTGGTGATGTTCTCCTATATCCAGGATTCAAGGGTCCAGGAATCAATTGGATGGAAGCGGGAATGGTACCACTCACTTTTATTCTTAGTGACCCACTAGAAAAATACTTGCTTCATGCACCTGCAACCTTAAGCTATGTTAGCCTACAGGTATTATTTCCAAAAAGAAGAATGCTTCCACTGGGAGACACCACAATGATTCTACTGAATTGAAAGTTAAGACAGTTATCTAACCACTTTGGGCTCCTTGTGTGTCTGAATCAACAGGAAAACAAGGAAATAGCTGTACTGACTGTAGTGATTGATTCTGAGTATGAAAGGGTTAGACAACAACTACACATTGTAGGCATCCAAATCAGAAAGGAAGAAGTAACACTTTCACCATTTGTAGATGATATGATCTTCTACCCAGAAAGTTCCCAAAATCTATAAGAAAGCTACTAGACCTAGTAAATGAGTTCAGTGAGTGGCAGGATAAAAGATTAACATGCAAAAATCAGTAGTGTTTCTATACACTAGTGAAGAGTAATCTGAGGACAAAATCAAGAAAAAAAATTCCTCATACAATGGTAACTAAAATAATCAAATACCTAGAAATAAACTTAACCAAGAATGTAAAGGACCTGTATTCAGAAGACTATAAAGTATTGCTAAAAGAAATCCCAGAAGACCTAAATACTTGGAAGGACATTCCATATTCATGGATTGAAAGACTAAATATTAAGATGCTAATTCTACCCAAATTGATTTACAGATTCAACACAATCCCAAACAAAATTCCAATAGCCTAGTTTACAGAATTGGAAAAGCCAATTACCAAATTTATTTAGAAGCGTAAGGGGCACTTAATAGCTAGAAATATCCTGAAAAAGACAAAAGAAGTTGGAGGAATCTCACTTTCTGACTTTAAAGCATACTATAAAGCTACAATGATAAAAACAACATGGTATTGGTATAGAGATAGACATATTGACCAATGGAATAGAACTGAGAATTCAGAAATAGATGCTTAAATCTATGGTAAATTGATTGTTTTTTGTTTTTTTGTTTTTTTTTTTTCATGGGCAGGCACTAGGAATTGAACCTGAGTCTCTGGCAGGTAGACTGACTTTTGACAAGGCTGCCAAGACCAACCAGGTCTGCAACAGAGCAGTCTCTTCAACAAATGCCAATGGGAGAACTGGATATCTATATACAAAAGAATGAAAGAAGGTCCCTATCTTATACCTTATGTAAAAATGAACTCAACAAGAAAACTAAATATAAAAGCTAGAACCATAAAACTCCTAGAAGAAAATGTATGGGAGCATCTTCAGATCTTGTGGTAGGAGGTGGTTTCTTAGACTTTACACCTAAAGCACAAACAATGTAAGGAAAAAAAAATAGATAAATGAGACCTCCTGAATAGTTTTGTGCTTCAAAAGACTTTTGCAAGAGGGTGAAAAGGCAATCTACTCAATGGGAGAAAATATTTGGAAAACACATATCCAATAAGGGTTTATTATCCAGGTTATATAAAGAGATCCTACCAACTCGATGATAAAAAGACAACCCAATTTAAAAATGGGCAAAAGACATGAAAAGATATCTTTCCAAAGAAGATATGTGAATGGCTAAAAAGCAACTAAGTGCACTGCTTGAAGTGGCTGCTTGGAGGATTTACCTTCATCACTATTCTTCAGGGATGTTGCAGAAAGAGGTTTAATACTGAGCTGTCCATTTTCAGGTGATACTTGTATATTTTTTGGAACCATCTGTAAACCAGCCAAAGTTCACTCTTCCTCAGTCAACTTATTGTAAGAACTCTCAAAGAGGCTATAGCCGTGGGCTGGGAAAGAGAAGGTCGTATGATAGGATGGGGGCCATGGACATTTAGGCCATTTCCTCATGTAGCATAACATACTTGTGACTTCAGGACCCACTTGAGCCCTTTCTTGTAAATACCACTTCTATTTTATGATGGACTGCTGCTATACATACCCAACTTTATGGCTTGACAGGTCATACAACACCCAGGTCATAATAGCAACTCGGTCTCATGGTAACTTGGTATCCCATGGTAAGTGTTCAGTCTCTACTAAGGCCTAGTAGCAGGTCAAAAGCTGTTTCTCAAAAGGAGATTAGTTATCTGCAGAGTTTGGCAAGGCTTTGCTCCAAAACCCTAAGTGTCTGCAGCGTGATTCTCCTGTAGTGGCCTGCCATAGTCTTCAGACAGCATCTCTATTTGTTGCTGACATTTGCAGAACCATTGGATCTGCTGGATCATATTACCCATGTGGCAGAGTACCTTGCACTGCAGAGCCAACTCCTGTTCCAATCCTCAATAAAAACTAGTAGCTTTTCATTTCACTCAATAAAATGTCCATAATAGCACACCCAAATGACTAATATGTTGCCTCCAAAATCTAAAGAGGCCTACTAGGCATTGTACCTCTTTTTTAATTGTAGAAGGAGCCAGATGCAACAGCTTATCCTTCACCCTAGAAGGGATATGTTCTACTCCGCTGGATGCTTAGACATTTCATTGAGGTGAAAGGGTCCTGAATTTTGGTGGAATTTATCTCCCACTCTCTGACATGCACATGCCTTACCAATAAGTCTGGCTTAGTTGCTGTGTCTTGTTGCTTAGGTCCAGTCAGCTTGAGATCATCTATATGATGGACCAGTGTGACATCTTGTGGAAAGGAAAGATGATCAAGTTCCCTGCAGACTAGTTTATGATATAGGGCTGGAGAGTCAATATACCCCTGAAGAAGGGCAATAAAGTTGTAATCCTGGCATTTCCAACTGAACACAAACTCTTTCTGGTAGACTTCTAATAGCAACTGAGAAAAAAAAAAAAAAGCATTTGCTTGATCAACAGCTGCAGAGCAGGTACCAGGGGATGTGTTGATTTGCTCAAGCAACAATACCACATCTGAAACATAAACTGCAATTGAAGTCATCTCCTGGTTAAATTTATGATAACCTGCTGTTATCCTCCAAGATCCATCTGTTTTCTGAGTAGGCCAGATAGGAGAGTTGAATAGGGATGTGGTGGAAATTACCACCCCTACATCCTTCAAGTCCCTGATGGTAGCATTAATCTTTGCAATCCACCTAGGAAGCCAGAATTGCTTTTGATTTACTATTTTCCTCAATAGGGGCAGTTCTCGTGGCATCCACTTGGTCTTTCCTACCCTCATTTCTCAAGTCATAGAATCAGTATGGGGATTCTGCTGATTGCTGAGTATGTCTATTTCCAATTATGCATTCTGGAATTGGGAAAATAATCACAGATTGGGTCTGGGGACCCACTGAATCCACTATGAGATAGAGTTGAGCTAAAACTCCATTGATCTCCTGATCTCCATAGCCCCTACTCTGATTTTTTTTTTGATCACAGTAACATTTTGGGTCTCCTAGAATTAATGTCATTCTAATGATTCCGCAAATCTCTAATCATTTTCTTTTCCCTAAAACACAGTTACTCTTACTTGTAAAGGCTGTAAGTCTCTTTGGGGGAAGGCTGGGAGGAAGGTTAATGATATAAACTTTTGCCAGTTTAGCAGTATCCTTCCCCAGGGAGACCCTGCCTTCCCTTCATTCAGGGGGCTCTGAATCTATAAACTTGTCGCAAGTCTGGACATTGGTTAAGGAGCCATGACCTCTGGTATTGTAATTCAAGTTAGGCTTTTGTTCACTTGACCTAGAACTCTACTGCTTGTAAAGATCAAGTGAGAGTTTAGTAGACTGCTCATCTGTTTGACTCTTGGTCTCTGTGAATGAGACTATTTTGATCACTGCTTTCAGTCTGCTGTCTATTATGGTAACTACCTTGTCTTTGATGATTAAGTGCTGCCACCTGACTTCTCCAAACCCAAGATCTGATCATCCCCATTGTGTTTAAGGATCCAGGTTTAGTGATAGCAGTTCCCAGAGTATATCTCACCTACAGAGAATAGCAACCACATACATCCTGAAAGATTGGGAATTTAATTTAAATTGTAATTCAGCCACTTGCACAATGAGACTCTGGGTCTGTTTTTTAGAAATCTCAAGTTGTAACTATATGAAATAAAATTTTCTTTTAGGGCACACATAAAAGTTTTTCATGTGGTGCTTCAGTTGGGAATTTGAAGACTTGAGTTCATCCCTTTCTTTTACAGCTGTATCCAGTGTATCCAGGAACACCCAGCCAACATAATTAAACCTTTTCACTCCACAAAATTCTGTTAAGTTGTTAAAAACACTCTCACCAGAGCCTTGCCTCTTATAAGTATTTGAGAATCTGTAACCAGTGATGATATTTTGCACAACTCTATTGCCAGCTCATGCTGTGGACTATCAAAATTGGAAATAAAATCATTAGTTCCCTTGGATCTAATTAGATTAGAGAACTAAGTTCAAAATCACCAGACCTGATTCAGAAATCTCCTCCATAAGATTCTGTTTCTCAAGAACCACTATCAGTACCAAAGCTCTATTAGTCAGGGTTTTACAGGGAAACAGGCCATCAGGTGATATCTGTAAATATTATGAAATTTTTTATAACAATTGTCTCATGAGACTGTGGAGATGGGCAATTTGGATGCCCTCCAAATTTCATAGGGCACGATGCAAGCTGGGAACTCCAATGAAGGTTTTCAATGAGTTTCCAAAGAGCAGTTAGCTGGCTGAAGTAGAGCTGGAAATTCTCTATTTTGACTGCTGAAATCATCACTTCTCCTTTTAAAGCTTTAAACTGATTGGGTGAGATTTTCCTTAATGCTGAAGGCAATCTCCTAAGTTGAGTGTAGATGCAATCAGTCACAGATGCAATGAACTTACTGACGATTTTAAATATGAAATATCCTTACTGTAACAATCAGTCCAGTTCTTGCTTGACCAAATAAGTGGACACCATTAACTGATCAAGTTGACATATGAACTTAACCAACACCGTTTTAATGGCTATTTCAACTGAAAAAAATGATTCCTCTTAGGGATATATATATATCAAAATAAAAAAAAGAAAATTGTTGGCAAAATTTGGTTGAAATCCAGATAGCGAATTTCCATCTCACTTGATATAAAAAATTTCTTCTTGTAAACCAATTGCAACATGCTAAACTTTTATATTGTTAAGAAATGGGGTCTAAATCCTGTAAAACATTTCATTTGGAAGATGGTCTCTGTGCTGGTTTGAAAGGAAGTATGCCCCCTAAGAAAAGCCATGTTTTGATATAAATCCCATTTCTAAAAGGTAGAATCATCCCTATTCAATACTGTATATTTGAAACTGTAATGAGATCATCTCCCTGGTTGATGTGATTTAGTTAAGAATGGTTGTTAAACTGGATTAGGGGATGACATGTCTCCACCCATTTGAGTGGGTCTTGATTAGTTTCTGAAGTCCTATAAAGAGGAAACATTTTGGAGAATGAGAGATTCAGAGAGATTTCAGAGAGAGTGACACTACGAAGCAGAGAGTCCTTCAGCCAGCGATCTTTGGAGATGAAGAAGGAAGATGCCTCCCGGGGAGCTTCATGAAACAGGAAGCCAGGAGAGAAATCTAGCAGATGATGCTGTGTTCGCCATGTGCCCTTCCAGCTGAGAGAGAAGCCCTGACTGTGTTCACCACATGCCTTCTCACTTGAGAGAGAAACCCTGAACTTCATCGACCTTCTTGAACCAAGGTATCTTTCCCTAGATGCCTTTGATTGGACATTTCTTTAGACTTGTTTTAATCGGGACATTTTCTAGGCCTTAGAACTGTAAACTAGCAACTCATTAAATTCCCCCTTTTAAAAGCCATTCCGTTTCTGGTATATTGCATTCCAGCAGCTAGCAAACTAGAACAGTCTCAAATTGATGAAAATATTTCTTAACATCCACTTTTACCATATTCTCTTCATAGTACTAATTTCTTTCAATAAACTTTTTTTTTTGCTATGAGATAATTAGCAAACTTCTGATAATCAGCAAACCAAATGATATTTATGGGCATCCCCATCTCAATACAAAGAATTATAATGGTTGCCTATATTTTAAAATCTTATTTTAAAAAATAATTACACTGTCAACATCTTGTAATTATTGAGCACCGCTGAGTATGAATTCTATACCATAATTACTTGCTTGTGATAAATAATAACATTCATGTGTGGTGCTATTACTGTATATCCATGCTTTGGTATTTTATTTTATTTCTATCAAACTGACACCCTGTCAGTTGCTTACTTATATACAAAAAATTATTTTTAAAGGAAGTCATATAACGTTGAGGATGTAAATTCTTTAATACAACTTTCCTTTAGTGATTAAATGAATGGAACATTGTGTATTTCCTTATTGAAATGGAATCTAATACTTCAATCTGAGGTATTACAAAATCTTGCATTTTGATCAAACAGTATAGCAATCCTACTTGTTAAAAAATAAATGAAAGTAGTGATGGAATAAAAGTCTTTTTCAGTGGAACAAAATCTTGATGGTAAATTTTGCTTCCAACAAAGATGTGCATTACAGAAACATAAAGTAATGATTACATAGCTTTTTTAGTGTTTTTTGAGAATAAACTAAGGTGGCTTTAATGTTTAAATTCATAGAAACACTGAAATTCTAAGATGACATATAATTTTAGAAGACATCTTAAAGTCTTCAGTTCCTGAAAAAGGTGGAATAGAGCATGTTTTCATAATGGTGCATTAATCCCTTGTAGTTTAAATAACTTAAAATATTATATACTGTTCATTTCCATGCATATAGCTATGATAAAATATAGATTTTCTTATATTCAGTTAAGAATTTGGCTGGATTCCAGCAAAAGACAAGAATATAAAAACTGAATTTCCTCATCTGTTAAACACGTTGGCCCCCTCGACCCATATATATATATATATGCATCAACCCCTCAACACATAAAGTGATACATCTTTACAAAAAAACAGTCCATGTTTTCACTTTGGTAATTGACAATGTATAGTCTTGTATTCCAGGCTAGACTTCTTTTATGGAACAAACAGGACAAGTTCTCAAATTGATCACTAAACAAGCTATGGTTAATTGCATTTTTTATAGTTCAGTCCTGTTCTATGCCCCTACTCATCAAATAAATTAAATTAGGTTACTTATTATTATAATTTCTTCCTTTCATTGAACAAATTTGTGTATTTTATAAGACATGCTATAGTATTAAATGGGAGACTTTGTGGAAGGATCTCAAAATATAGAAGAGAGTCAGAACGGTGTAGAATCAGACAGACTCTGAGCTTGAAACCCAAATTTGTCACTACCTGTAAGTCTTCATGGAAGTTCCTTACCTTCTCTTAAATCTCAGTTTTCACATTTGAAAATGGAGGTATGTGTTAAGATAGTTAAATGAGAGCGTATGTAAAGGAGTCCTCAAAGTAGATGGTCCATAAATTGTATGTGTATCTTACAATTGTAGAATATTTAAGACAGTTTGAGCTGATTTAACTATTTAAAAAATTACCAAAAATATTAAATATCTTTTTAATATTATGTAAAAACACAAACATTTCTAAAAAACGTCTCTAACTGTAAATATATTGTGCTTTCAAATAGCATGATGTGCTTTAGTCAGGTAACAGACAAGTGGGCAAATAAATGTTTGGGTTTTAATCCTCTGCTTTAATTACTGAAAATGTGTTGCTGTCTAAGCAGATATTGAGAAATTCTTATTAGCCTCCTCTGAAGTATTGCATGTCAGCAGTCATGATTTTATCCAATGACTTTCTGTTCCTCAGGCAATATTTGGCTGCCTAATAAAGAATCTTATTAATAGGCTACAGACGCTTTGAAAGATATCTGTAGGGAAAGAGTAAATGTTGATCTTAGTAGTCACAGCACATATTAACCATTTTCCTTTTACACTTCTCATAGTTAGAAATTGACTCCCTACTGTCTGTTATGTCCACCATACAATTATGTGAATATTTTAAGCTGCAGCCTTTCCAAATTAAAATTATTTTTAAGCATGAAAAAATATTTCTATTCCTCCCCAAAACAACCATTATGATCATCTTGAGACCCCAAGTATTTTGAGTTACTAGAATTGTAAGATGTAGTGTTTATTGGAGGGCATTTTCTTGTTAAGACAAATATGTTGGCAGTAAAGGTTTTTTAAAAAAGTGCTATTGCAAATGCTTGTTTAATTTGTAGTTGGAGAGAAAACAGTCGCTGTTAATGTACTGCAGCATTTAATGACACTTCTGTGTGTGATAAAAGCAAAAAGTACTTCCATTAGTTAAAAAGATGAAAATGGCTTTGGGTCCTACTTATGTAGGTGCATTACTTTCTCATGTACATTGTTTGAACTTCTAGCACATACAATTTTCTTTTGCTAAACCTGTAATCTGTCAGCTAATCAGCAAAGATTTATTGCGTACCTTTTCTGCAGAGTATATTGGGCTACTTGTTATGCAGAACACAGAGATTGTAAGACAAGGGAAGTGGCTTCCATCACATTGCAGAGACAATAAATTCTCCATTCAAAACAGATAGCAATGCTAGCTGATACATGATTAAGTGTTGCAAATTAGAGGTATAGAGCAGCATTTCCCAAAATATTCAATGAAACATTATTTCCTTGACATGTACTGGGAAAAGGATTCTATGGCCAAATGCGTTTGGGAAATGTATCCCAATATATTTTTCTTTTAGAGTTTTACAATGCACTCTAGCATATTAAAGGTCTGAGAGGGCCTAAAATAAAGAACCCTGTAAAATTGTTTGCTCCAACAATTTTCTAAGCTCATGTGACCATGTCCTAAGTATCTACTATAGAAAACCAATTTTGGAAATGCTGCTTAATTTAGAATCTCATTTATCCAACAGTGTCCCTTGAAGGATGGGAAAGCTTATTTATATGGCTACATGTTGATTTAAAAAGCAGTATTACAGTTAAAAATACATTATTGGGGACAGTGAAGATTATTACAAGTATTCATGATGGGAATTTGGCAATATACATAAAATATACAAAATATAAATGCCCTTTGGTCTAGGAATCACACTTCTAGAAATTTATCTGTGTTAAAATACTTTCAACAGCTATGCCTTGCCTCTGAGCTAAGAATAATCACCTTAGGATACCATTCAGTATCCTCTGTAGTATTTTCCTAATAGGCCCTGGAATATACCAGCATATACAATATGTGTGCTGCAATGAAGAATAGAGACATATCTGACAAGGCTAGAAAGGATGGAAAAAGATTCGTGGAGCCGGTGGGACACAAATCAGCTTTAGTGAGTTGGTCATAGACTAGTTTACTATTTAACAGGCAGAGTTCTAACAACTTTATTATATATTCTCATTTAGTCTGCAAAATAATCCCATGATATGGTGTTTCAGTTTCCTGGCTGCTTAAGCAAATACCATGCAATGGGTGGGCTTAAAGAATGGGAATTTATTACCTCATGGTTTCGAGGGTATGGAAAAGTCCAAATCAAGGCATTATCGAGATGATGCTTTCTCTCTGAAGAAGTGGCACTCTAGGGCTGGCTGCTGGTGATCCTTGGTTCTGGGCTCCTCTGTCATGTGGCAACACACATGGCAACCTCTCCTAGCCTGTCCCTTCTCTCCGGTTCTGGTTCATCTCTGTTGACCTTCAGCTTCTGCTGCTCCCTCTGTGGTTTTCTTTTTCTCTGTCTAAATTTCATTCTGTTTTTAAAGGACTCCAGTAATAAGTTTAAGACCCATCAAGATTGAGATGGGCTGCACTTTAACTGAAAGTCAACAGGAAGTCCTACTTATAATGGGTTCACCCCCACAGGAACGGACTAAGTTTATGAACATGTTTTGCTGGGGTACCCACAACTCCAAACCACAACATATGGATTCTGTTGTTTTCATATGGATACCTATAGGTGATGACAGAAAGATGAAAAATTATAAAGAAATTAAGAGATGAAATAATCTTCTTTGGACCAAATTATTAGTAAATATTGAAGCCAGAATAATCCCACTTCAGAGTTTGCATTTTAACTTGTTATATTGGTATAAGTGTGTATTCTAATTATGACCCAGAATAAAAAAAATACCTTATAAACCTTTCTCTTGAAGGAATGTGGGATTTATTTCTAATCATACTGAAACCCACATTATTTTGATTGAGTTATTGTTGAGAAATAAAAGTAGGAAAGATTATTAATGACTCCTGATACTTTAATTACAATAGTACTTATGCATAAGATGTGTCAGATTATTTATATAAATTCTGGACTTTTGGTGCAAAGTGGAAGCAATCAAGTTGCTTAAGAAATTTTATAATTTCCAACACTGGTAAGATACACCCAGAACAGTTCAGATGACTTGCTTATTTTTCCTTTAGGTACAATCAACCAGGACTGAGATTGAAGTTTGCTTTTTAAAACAAGGTCCTCTATGTACTGTCCACACCAGGTATATGAAAAGTATATATATTTGAAGAAGAACTTGACTAAAAGACATAGATTACCTCAGAAAACTTAAGAGGATTCCAAAATTATTCTGACTTTTAAAAGTTTTTAATACATTGTTATTAATAAACTATTAATAACATGTCTAGAACACTAACGTACGTGTTAGCTAGTAGGAATTCTTAAAGATATTATTTTCTTCATTATTATATATGGAAGTGAAATATTTTATCACTCCACAAAATTTTCCCAAACATTAAGCATCTTCTTTAGTATGTGTTTGTTCTTTCATGTATCAAATTAATATGTGAGGTGTTTGATTGGTCTCAATAAGCATTGAAAATGATAGTACAGAGGATGGAACAGCTATTAATAAGTAGCTATTATATTTTTAATATTGTAGATATTGACTAGCAAACTGGGAATGGGAAGAAAAAAGTACACAAGGAATAAAGCATAATCAAAGCACCGGTTTTAAGCTTCCAATGCTCTAAAGTCTCACTGAATGCAGTAAGTAGGTCATGGATTTCTTGTTAATCTCGTATCCAATTTCATTTGACATTTTGTTTGCAACTCCTGTCAGAGAAAAGTATATGTGATTGTAAACAATTTGATTAAGAATTTGAAAATACAAACATCTAAGTGATCTCAGAGACTTAGTAGAGTACAATGCAAATTCTTAAATATTCTCTATTCACAATATTATGCAAGGAGAACTGACATTATACAGTGCTATGAAGCAGTGCAATGGCTTGGGGTTAAAAGAAAAATTCGGTGTTGTTTATTTTTGTGTTCATGGAGATTATATTCATTTATATTTAAAGTTTTCAAAATTACTGATTTACATGTGTTGCTGGTATACTATAACATGTACATAGAAAGTTCAGTTTCCCAGAAAAATATCCCCCTAATTAAAGGAAAGATAGTTTATATGTAAAATAAGCAAAGTTGTAATATTTGGCAAGGAAAATTTTTCATTATCCACATAATTATATATATATGGTTTTCCAGAAAAATAGTACGTCGAGATTGTAATGTTTGCAACCGTTTTCTATGATTAGTTTCTCTAAAGAAGGGAAAGTTTAAAAAGTACTATTTTGAAGCCAAATGCCTATTTTAATTTCTACTAAGTAGAAATGCTGCATCTATTTTAGGAGGGGAAAGAAAACTATCCTGTAAACTAAACCTCTTCCAATTTTAATAGACTGAGTTGTACTTTAAGTAATAGGCCAGTTTGCTTGGATTTATTATAAATTAAATATTGAGACAAATCGTTAACTTCATTAACAAATCAACACTTAAGAGCATTCTTATTTATGTTCCAGAACTATTATTTTATAAAACCATTAAAAGGAGGAGTTAGCCACTTAAAGCATCTTCATGTAGACCTTGCTCTGTGGTCTTTTTGTTATTTACTATGTTTCTATCCTCAAAGCTTATACAGCATTAATTGGCAACACCAAATGTGTTGTCCATAATGACAAACTTCTTTTGTCCAAGGTTAAAAAATTAGTAAAAATTAAAAATGTATTAATCAGAAGGAGTAAAGTAGAATTGTTTTATTTTTTTAAAAGATAAAATAAAGTACTTTTAATTTTAGTAATTATTATGCGGACGATAATAGCTGTCCAGTTTTCTTATTAGTAAATTAGAGTTATCTGTAATAAATTCGCTGATACATTGGGGTAGAATAGCTCTGTCCCCCTTCCTTTTACTGGACCTTATGATTATGTTTCATATAGAGAAGATAAATTGAAAGAACTCTGTTTCATTTCAGTTAATGAAACCACAGTTTTATAATTGGACTATTAACTGAAGTCCATGGTTTTACTTAGAGTTCACTGTTTGTGTAGTGTATAGTTCTATGGATTTAAAAGAAAATATTCTGTTACCATATATGCATGCTAACATTTCTCCTTTTAATCATATTCAGATATTATTTCACTGCTGTTAATTGCATTCACAGTGCTGTGCTACCACCACCACCATCCATTATCAAAATATTTCCATCATTCAAACAGGAACCCTGCACATTTTCTGTTTTATTTTAATCTACCTTTAAAGAGAAAGTTTAACTTAATGGGTAAATCCATTACTGGATATTATTTAAATAAAAAAATACATATATATTTTTCTTATTTTTATTTAATGAATCTTTGGTAATTATTCTGGGCATTTGTTTTCATGAATTTACTGAAGGAATTATGAAAAATGCTTAGCTAATTGCTATTCATCCATTTGATTTCTGTTTATTAGTCACAATAGACTAGGTTCTGCTGCCTAAAAAGCAAGACCAGAATCAAATCTTGGTGATTTAGCCACTGAATCTCCTCAGTGGCTAAAACAGACATTTGTTTCTCACTCCCATAAAGACTGGTGTAGATCAAAGTGGCTGTCATGGGCTGTCTGTCACGTAGTAGGTCTGTGTTTCAGTTCTTCCATCTTGTGGTACTCTTTCTTAACATGGAAATCTACGGTGGCTGGCACAGAGGAAAAGAACATGAAAAACCTTGTGCCAGCTTCTCAGTGCTTCCTTCAGAAAGTATAATCCACGAAGGGAAATGCTAGTGAGCACAAGTAATGTCTATCTAACTCAGCTTAGATAAACATTTGAGAATCATTTGTTGACCACTGTCCACTGCCCAAGAGCTCTCTTAACACCTTGTTCTTCCCCATTTCATAGCCATTACAATAACCAATTGTTTCATTGCCTATCTTTTCCTCTCCAGACTGTAATTTACTTGACTCCTGGGGCTATGTCTGCTTTTGATCATCATTATATCATCAGCAACTGGCATAAAATAAGCAGCTAAATGCGTATTTATTGAATTAATGAATTAGTTGTTTTCCATGGTTTGAAGTTTTTCATCTAGAATGCAAAGTGCTTAAGTTAGGTCTATATTAATTTCTTTTAGATCTCTCATAATTTCATATATAATGTGTGCATAGTATACCGTTGGCAAATTCTTTCTTAATGGATGAATTAAGTATTTATTAAATGTATATTATGTAACTAACACTAATGTTAGGAACTCTGTCTTAGGGAATATCTCTCTTTCAATGCAAATAGGCAGAAACTTTAAATCATGGCAACCAGAATTTTTTCCATAATATATTTCTGCCAACCCCCCACCCACCCAATTAACAAAGTACTTATTATAGGAAATTGCTGAAGGGAAGGTGGGATTAAGGGGACACTGAGGAAGAAGTGGTCACTGTTGTCCATGCACTCTGGCTCCCTGTTCTTTCTGTCACTGCTGTACTCTCTTGCCAAGGAGGAAGTCTGTCAGGAAGTTACACTATGGCCAAGGCTTTTAAAGACACCAGACACCCATGTAGAACCAGAGGTAGTGATTCACCACATTAGAATCACCCTAATCTGCTGCAAGGTGTAGTCCCTGGAAAAGGTGTGTGCTAACTTGGTTAGAGGTGCAAAGTGAGAGGACCAGTTTTGATGCCTACCAAGACTCTTGAGAATCACTACAAGAAAAACTTAGTAAAGTTACTAAGACCTGGGATAATTTCCAGATGAGAATTCACAAGTCACTTATTGACTTGCACAGTTCTAAAATTGTTAAACAAATTACTTCCACCAGTATGAACAGAGTTAGAGGTTGAAGTCACCATTGCAGATGCTTAAATAGACTATTTTAATGGACTGATGGTCTGTTGTTTAAAAAAAAAGTGAATGAGATGTGCTCCAAGTCCTCAAAAAGTTTCCAATCTATTCAGAATAAGATGTACAGTCTTACCCATGACTATTGCAGGAGGCAGTATACCATACGGATAAGAGCTGGAAGTGCGATTTCTAGAGCAACTATCAACAACCACAACTTCAAGCTGGGAGTATAAGGGACGATGTTATGGATAAGTACCATTGGGTCTTGGCCTTAAATGTTTGGACATGTCGAGAAGGGGAAAAGGCTATCACAAGCCATGGGGAAAATCCAAAGCCTTCTATTATATGTGTTTTGATTAAGTAGTTGTGATAGACAAGGGTAGTTGCTTGCTAATATTCCTACTTCTTTCCCCCTTGATATAAAAATGGAAAACATTGTATCATAACCATTTTAATGTTAAATGGATCCATGTGACTAATTCAGGTAAATGGGCTATAAATAGAAGTAACATTTGTTATTTTTGTGCCGAATTACTAAAGAAGCAGTGCTTGATTTTTCCACTCCTCTTGCCTATTTCTTCAAGAAATGTAAAACTTCAGGTTGAGCTAGTGCCATAAAATGGGAGAGCCTCCATGAGCATAGGTCCTTGCCTATGTGAATCAGATCCTTCTCCATCAACCCATATGCTAGCCTGAGAAAGAAATAAACACTTGCTGTTTAAAGCTACTGAGACTTTGAGTTTGTTAGGATAGCATAACCAAGTCTATCTTAGCACAGTAGAAATATAGTCCATGCTCTTTCATGTATACAATAGATACATAACTTTCTCTCTAAGGGAATTCATGTTAGAAAAATAAGATGCTATCCAATTTTATTCACTTGAAGTGTGGCTGGCACATCATGTTCATTGCTTTCTTTCTCTCCTTTAAATCTAAGAATGTGAAATTTAATAAATGAAATACTTGGAAAAAGCCCAAGGCCCATACGTTATAATCCCCAAATAGCAGATAGTAAATAGAATGCTAATTGGCTAACATTTGATCACCCCATGCAACGGTATTTTACAAACTGATTCTTCTTTAAATTAATAAGGAATTTTAGAGTTGTGAGCTCCTAAAGGCAGTATAAAAAATTCAGCCCACCAGTCTGAATATATTTTTATCTACATGATGTCAAAGGAATGATTTAAGGCTTTTAAAAACTGAAGTGATAGGGCTTGACAAAAAAGCAGATGAGAAGTTAGGCTATTTAAAGACTGTGCCGACATGTTAATTTTAATCCCAGAAGAAGACAATTTAATAGATTTCCATAGTGTCATTTACTTTTTGTTTCTTACATATTCGTTACACAGAAATGATACTTCTGTTTAGGGTTGATCCATATTATCAGCAGGATGAATATTCATTCTGGAGACTAAATTGGAGCATTTATGGTCAAGTTTAGGGGTTAAGACAATGAAATGAGTTACTAATTCTGAGTGATGTGTAAATTCCTAGTAATAACAATGAATAGAACCCCTTAGCCATTTGGAAGATCCAGTTTTATTATCAGATATGTAGGAAACAGTCCAAATAGAAACATATAGGTGCATAGTTAACAATCCCTCCCCCCAAACTTTATGAACATCTGATACTTAAATGGACCAAATCCGGAATTTCGGAGCAGAGTGAGCTGGCACAATCATTATTTACTTCCCTTTCACAATCAAGTCTTAATTTCTTTATGCTTTAGGATGAGTCAAACTCATCTGTTTCCCAGGACCCACTTTGCAAAAAAGATGTGCACTGTGAATTTCAAACATGACCTGAGTGAGCAACTTTATGACAATAATGTGCGTTTATAATTACATGCTGTCAGTTCTGTTATATGAGGGAGGCTTATTGAGTTTGCATATTAATCAGGCTCATAGTTTCCCATTTTCTTCCTCTGAGTACCAGAGCTGTGTTAAAGATCATAAAATGTGCTGAATCAAAAGGGAGGAAACCAAATAACACTAGTGTATAAAGTGTGATAATAGTGAGAAATAAAAAGGGAATAACTTACAGCAAGATGGGGTTGCCATCATGGAGTTAGGGTACATAATCCAGAAAAAGAAGTTAGAATGATGTCTGGAGTTGAAATAATTCCTTAGTTGGCTGCACAGAGCAGCTAATCTACCCTCTAACTTTTCTGGCCTATCTCACTGCAGGGCTAGGTTTACAGCTCCTTTTGTGATATCATCCACCAACACATCTGGCTTCAGTCCAGAAAAGAGAGCTTTCATTAATTAGGAATTAATATTCCTAATAGGGTAATGACTTGTTTCTGTTTCTACCCTTATAATAAAATTCATGGTGTAATAACTACATAGGGCAATTTTTAACACCGACAGTTATTGGTAGGATTTAAAAAAATAGAAAACTGGGTGGGAGAGTTAGGTAAGACTTTCTAATTGGTAAGGCAGTTATATAAAATCTTACATAATTGCTTATTCTGAAATACTTTCCCAGAAAGGAAATAAGCATACACAAATTTGTTTTCTGAGATTTTTGAAATAGGGAAACATGAATGTACCTGTGCTATTACATTCCTTCACCTCAAATATGGCAGATTAGTAACAGCTGATGTATTTTTTTTAGTACTAACTTTCTAGTTCCAGATGTTTAGCTAGAGAAGGTTCTTGTTCCTCTAGACAAGTTGATCTTTATATAATGGCCATAGCCTCAGAGCTTAGTGCTGCCTGAGCTCCTACTGGCTCTCAAAGGGGAAGAGAAAGGTGTGACCACTAGTCAAAGAGGAAGATAAGGTTTGCAGTTTCTCATTCCTGCACACAGGTTTCAACACAAGTTGATGACACAGAGGGATTAGTACAGTGATCCCCTCAGCCATGGGCTCTCTAGAAGGCTGAATTCTGTCTTGGGGTTCCGAGGAGGCAGCTCTTCTCTTAGTAGGTTCCAATAGGTACACACCAGTGTCACAGACACGGCCTGTGATCCATAGCCTTAGGTGGTGCCTGAGTGAAAGCTTTCAGGTTCTCTTCTGTTGACTCCAGCAGAGAGTGGCTCTATTCTTTCAAAGAGTGGACAGACCAAAGCCATCAGGCATCTGATCACATCAAATATTTTGGGGCATTTAGTCTGGGAGTCCCTAGCAAAAAACAATCTGCCAATCCTTTCAAAAAAAAATAACTATGAACATGTCACACACTTAAAAACTCACAGTACTGACATCTAAATTAAAACTGCTGCATTATGAGCAAACTCCATCAGCCAATTTTAGACCAGAGGCCTATAGGCCTTACTTCCTCCAGGAACAAAAGAAAGGATGTCTCGTTACAACATGGTATTTCCTTAAGTGGTCCCTAAAGTTCAGCAGAAGAGGATGGTCTCAGAGAGCCCTTATCAGTACAGACATATTATGGTGATGGCATATTTGGAACTGAATTATGTGTCAATTTTCAGTTAACAAAAGACATATTTTCTCAAGGAACATCATCCACTTCTTGACTTTATGATTTTGATGAAAGCTGGCATTACTTATTTGTTTCCTTCTTTTTGTGGATAATGTCAAGCTGTGCACAGAGGTAGTTCCAGTATCCTTCAGGTCTCATTAGGAGTTGGCGCCAGTGGTGACCTCTTAAAGAGTTCATTTAAGGGCATCATGTCTCACACTTTGGAGGCACAGTTCAATGACATTCTGTGGAAAATGATAAAAAAAATTCTGACAGGGGATGACTGGTGGATACCTATGTGTTTACTCCTTCCTTATGGAGAAAGCCTCTATAAAAGTCCTCTAAATACTTCATTCTTCCAAAGAGCAGATAACTTCAGAATGTTTTCCAACACAGCATGGAGGGGCTGCATGGACTGTTTGGTGTGGAGACTAAGGCATCAGACTGCTGAGTTCCTATCCTAGCTCTGTGAGTTAATTACTATGCTGTGTAACTTTGGGCAACATAATGGACCTACCTTTACTTCAGTTACTTCAGCTATAAAATGTGCATAATCATAGAGGTCTTGCTATGAGAATTAAATAGACTAATTCATATAAAGTGATTAGACAGTGGCTGGCACTCACTCAGCATTTAGTAAATATTATCTGCTGTCATTGCAGGCCCATAGTCTCTCAAATGAACTCTATGAAGCCAGATAGACTTTAGAATTAAAAATATTTTAGAAGTTATACATCAACTATAGGGACTGGGTCACAACTCATAAACAGAAACACATTATTCTTTCTGTAGCCAAGTTTACAGAATATTTACAGTAAATGGAATAAATAAAAACTATAAATAGCCTCAGGTCAGTTTAGGTTAGCTTTTGCTACTAAACAAATTACCAAAAAGTTTTTTTAAAAGAGAATTTAAATTTTGAAATTTCAGATGAAGAATTATTGACCCCCCTTATATTTTCTGAGGTCTCTAAACCAAAGCTTAACCTTTCACCATACTTGAGAATTACAAGCTTCCCTGTGAGGACTTCAGCAGACTATTTACCATGGTTCTCAAAATGTTGCTGACCAAGGGGGCTCACTGTGAGGCAGGGCTGGCCTGAAAGAGGGTCCTAGTGTTCTATTAGGATTGCACAGACGTCACAAATACAATGAAATTATTTCTTACTGAAAGCTCTCTGCTTGACTCTCAGAATGTGCTCTTACAGTCTGCTTCATTATTTCAGAGAGTTTCTACTCTGAAAGCTGTCCAAGGCTACCTCCAGCTGGTTCTCATGTTCAGTGGCACCTTCTTGGTTCATTACAGTTTCATTCAGGGAGCTGGAGGGCTCTGCTAATGCCTGCAGGCAGGGTTCACCTCCAAGGTTCCAGCGCCGAGGAACCATGCCACTGTGCTGTTGATGTCACTGGGTGGAGGTAATGCCTCTGAGGACTAGGTGAAAGGTTAACTTGAGGTTAGATAAGAAAATATCAAATCATCTCTACCAAGAAGCCACAACTAATTTTGTTTGTGTCTCCATTCCCTATCAATTCTACATGGTGGAGTTACAAATTTATGCCATTCTTTTGCTTATGAAATTTAGAATAAAATGTGGAAAAGACTGTATTACTTTACTGACACAGGGAAGAGTTAATTTGATAAACCATGAAGTTGGGTGATCTTATGGCTTATTCTGTGAATAGCTTCTCTCTAAGGGCAAAATCCATGCCTTTCACTCTGCCTGATTAATTGTCCAGATGGACTGTTAAGCTGGATTTCTTTTTCATCAACAAAAAACAGGAGCTCCTAGGAGCCCCATGCCTACAGAAATTGAACTTGCATTATTATTCCTTTACCTGTTTCTCTATAGATTTCAACATTCTTTTGTGGTATGCTGACAATGGCAAACCTAAAATACAGTTTGCACTGCTCAATTTATCTGACTCTTTCTGGTATTTTTTTTTTTTTTAAGTTTCCTTATGGCAGAGCGCCATCAGCAAATTAACTGTAGAATTTTGCTTGACATTTAGAGAATGATGGCTAAACAAATGCATTCCCTCCCAATAATTCCATTATAATCTCCAAGGCTCACCACTCATTAATTGCTTTCCTAATTGCTTTATGAGAAATTGCTATTTAATAGATTTTTCTCCCTTTTCTTTCTGAAGTCACTGATAGTTGCTGATTTACTTACTAGATAATTTAGGATAAGTTATGTAATTTATTTAAGCATTTGCAATAATTTCAAGGTGTCAAATTCTGAATTGCCCTTGTGATATGGTGTTCTCTGTTGGTCTATTTTTTGACATTCATTAATTCAACCATTTATTTCACAAGCAAGTTTGAATGTTTATGATGTTCAAGGCATCAATCCAACTACTGTGGAGTCTATAAAAAAGGATGTTGTCCTAAAGGAGATTACGTTCTATTAGGGAAAGAAGCCTAAAATAATTAGAATTCAAGGTTGAAATTGATAAATGCAGAGGACTGAAGCAAAGCCCTGTGGGAATTCAGAAATATGGAGATCATTTTCGACAGGAGATTTTGGAAATTGTTTGATAGAGGAAATTGCATTATGTGGTATCTTAAGGATAAATAGAATTTATTTTGTATTAAAAATTTATTAAAGTATTGCATTTTGGTTCTCCATCAAGAGAAGATCGGCTAACTAAATAATAATAGATATCTAAAATTAGGATGCAATAAAAAGTTTTTAATAGCCAGTACAACTTGTACACTGACTTTTCAGAATAGACAGATACCAGCCTTGACACTCAAATGACACATACTAGCTGAATATCAACCCCACCTACAATGAAATATGTACTAATTAAAGTGATAAATCTACATTTACTTACATGGAAGAATGCGTGCAATGTATTGAGTAAAAATGAAATCAAACTATGCAACAACATCTGTAGTATGATCTATTTGAATAAAATTGTATGCATATATTTGAATTCTAGAGAATTGTATGAAAATATGTTCAACAAAAGTCAGCAAGAATTTCAGGTGAGTTTCATCTACTTCTAGTTCTCTATTTTGTTTGAATTGTTTGCATGAGTTTGAATTAATTTTACAAAAGAAATAAAATAATTAAAAATCATTATGAAAAGCAGTTTAGCTGTTAGTGATAAATTAGTGAAGGGTATAACAATTAGAAGGAAATTATAGTTATGTTATTGCATTCATGAAATTAATCTAGTTTGGTGTGAGCAGAAAACTGGATGAAAAGAAGGTGGATGAAGAAAAGATAGATGAGATAAAATTGGAAAACTAATTGTTGGAAGATCCTAGAAAGCATTGAAGAATACAAATTTGATGTTTTCTGATTGGCAAATGGGGAGGGGCACTCAAGGTTTTTGAGATGATTAATGGTTACAAAAAGTCTTCATTTTAAAGTGTTCTGCAAATAATATTTAGAAGATATTTTTGGTTACTGAGACTGGAATTTACAGAGGGAGGTAAAGAGGACATGGATTTTGACATGTGTAATAGGGATGAAAAGGAGGCATAGATAGCAAAAGGTTTTTTTTTTTTCTTTCCCTTTTTTCCCCATGGAGGATCAACAGAACCTAGAAAAGTTGTTGCCATAGGATACCTGATGTGGATATCTTATAAATCCATGAGAAATGTAGGTCAAAACCTTTGCCAACCCCCAGCTTCCTCTTTAGTCAAAATTAGTCACTCTTCTTTGGTCTCATATAATTATGCACAGTTCTAATATAGCATTTGCTAAATTATATTTCATTTATGCATGTTATCTGTTTCTTATGACATATATATATCATATATATATATATATATACACTTCTGGAAAGAATGGACAATGCTTTATTTACTTTTAAAATATATAGATCATATTTAATACAGTGCCAGTGTTGTAATTACTCAAAATTGTTCAGATGAATCAATAAGAAAGATGACATGGAAGATATAAATTTGAGAGTCTTCATAGAAAGTATAATAGAAAATATGAGTGAAAATCTTTAAGGGAGAATATATAATAACAAAAAAAACTTCTTCTCTTGATTGAGCTCATTCAACCATATAGGTATAGGTATATATTACCCATGTGCTGGGGACTTCCAAATCTATATTTATAGCTGCTCTGATCTCTTTCCTATATTCTCTATAGACCAAACTGTACTCTTGATAGTTCCCTTAAAAATCAATGGTTCCAGTATTGAGTGCCTTATGCCTCTCTACATGAAATGTTTTTCTCCCTTTCTAAACCCTTTCTTGGTTAATGGCATTACCATCTAGTGTACATTAGAAATTTGGGAGCTGAGACTTCCTCATACCCCAAATCTAACTATTATTATTTTTTAATAAAATTCACCTTCAGAGCATCTCTTAAATGTGTACCTCCTTCCTCCCCTTCTCCTTGCTGCTACTTGTTGATTTCATTTCCTGTAATTGCTTACCTGGAATTTAACAACATACCAAATTTATATTATCAGATATCAGAGGAAAAGTAGTCAGAAATTGAAGATCCATTAGCTGTGGAGGCTGGAGAAGAGTTGTAAGCTAAGTCTGGGAGAAGGAAAAAATAGTGCTATCACTAATAGGTACACAAGACTGTGAACTGTTCAGAGAGGCAGTACTCTTTGGGTATTTTAAATGGTCTGTTTAAATAGGTGCGATGCCACAAGGAAGCTATTTCACCCTGCATGTTGAAAATGATGTGAGGACATTTATAATGATAAGGCACAGAAGGAACAATTTGAATTGTGCTCAGCTTTTGAGTGTGAGTGCCTAGTTTCGCAAGTTCAGCTATTTTACTATACGACAGCTGTTTAATCACTTATTTTCATAATGAAGGAAGTTAAATATCTGCCCTCATATTTAATTACTATCCATGACAATCCATTTGTGGCTGCCCTTTGGGATTAATTTATCATAGTTTTAGAGCATTTCTGTATTCATTTTGCATTTGCCCTTTCCTCTTTATGAAGTTCTGATTTTTAATATTATGAACTGTCCTTCCTTTCATATCTTCTTGCCTCATTGACATTAAGAGAAAAGAGTTTATGTCTTCCTGAAGATAAAACTGTATGCAGCCCAAGATAATGCAAACATTTTTAATGATTGTCTAAAAAGGTGATGGCGTTAAACTAATTATAAGCAGAAGCTGTGATGTAAATCAAGTTTTAATTTTTTTTAAATATAATTTACATAACTTAGTATTTCTGGTATTAGGAAAATAATCTGTGTTATGATCTTCATAATTCTTGTCTCCTGCTATGACTGATGTAAAATTTGTTTGATATTATTTGTTTAGACATCTGTATTCAAGAACACTGCTAAATCTTTCAATTTCTGCTTCTAGATTTCTGCGTTTGATATTTAACTTTTTGTTATGCTGTTTCTGAACACACTACTTTGTTTTCTTTCCTCCAAAATATTAAATCTACATGCTAATACGGTGATGAGTGGTTTTGAAGTCAGCCCAAATTATCTAAACCATATGTAAAAGGAAACTATTATTTATGTTGGTCTTACTTTTAAGTAAGATAACACTCCCAATTTGATCTGTGGACATGCTTATGAACATTGACATAGATAGATGACTTATATACAAATTTCCACTTATTGGTTTTCATCATACGAGCTACTTTTAATAATGTTTGAGGAAGAAAATCTCTCTTTGTATATAATTCCTTTGTAGAATATTATTTGAATATTATACAAAAAAATTTGTAGACTATTATTCTACAAACCCTGAAAAATGTTAACTTTCATCTTTGAGCTACAAAATCAATCATTCTAACTGCACTGATAAACAAAACAACTTGTCAATTAAAATGTCATCTGCAACATCTTAGTATTTTTCTCTGAGGAAGAATAAAGGATTACCATTTTAGGGATTTTTTTAAAAAAGGTTTTTGAATTTTTGTATTTTTTTCCCCAACTCAAACCAACAGATTTATAAGCCATGTACTTGAACAGCAAACCATTTGCCATTTGGTACAATTGGCTGACATTTCATTTTTTCTGGGCAGATTGCAGATTAGTTTGATATTATTTTGCTGGGCTCTGAGCTCCATCATTAACATATTGCCTATAACTAAAAGCAAAGTAGTTTCATTTTGTGTCATAATACCCCACATTTTCTACAAGTAGTAAAAAGTATGATTTCTCTGAAAATAACTAGGTACTGCTTCAGTTTTACAAAAAAACACACAGCAGAATTCTATTAATGTAACAAAATGTATCACTAAAATGGTGTGTCAGAGGGGAACGAAAACCTCCATAGAGGCATGATGTGTTTACTGTTGATATCTCTAAATCTTGGCTGGAAATGAGAAACATTCATGAAATATTGGGCTTAAACTGAGATTACATCAGTATGGTAGCAATATCGTGCTTGTCAGCTCACAGAATAAAGCTGCCTGGTTGTACCACATGAAAATGAAAATTCACTTTTTGATTTAAAGCATAATTCTTTTCCTGTCCATGTTGTATAACTTTTTTGTTTTTAATATAAAGAAAATAAGGACCAAGAAGTTGAGCTATGATATGGCTTTGTTTGGGATACTTGGGGAATAACAAACTGATAATCATGTTTTAATTAAAGTGGTGATCAAATCCTTACCAGTGCTCTTATTTCAGTTCTCAGTATATTTGCTTACATCTTTCCTCTATCGGATTAATTCTAATGTGCAAAATAAGTAGGGCCACATTTTACAATGAGTTCTCTTTTATTTTTTTGAAATGTATTATAATTATATATAATATGAATGAGTTATGTTGAACAATTCAATTGCTAGGATTTTTTCCTTTTTCTTTCAAACATCACATTTTATGAAGAAAATTTCTCATTGCTGCTGCTTTTACTGACACCAAGCACCTAAACGAAGTATTGTGCAAATGTTTTGGTCGCACACACTTTAGTGCTCAAGCAAAACATCAAACCAATTAACTAGCAATGTTCCAGAGATAAAGTATATAGCCTGTTAGCTTGCTTTAATGCATTTTTCAGTCCCTTACATACATGGATTCAATTCTTCCTGCTTGCATGGTAGCAAATAGAAAATCTTAAGGGGCAAACTATAATTTCATGGTCACCTAAGATAATTATTATACTAATTACTTAGTAGTAATTTCATTTCCCATTTGTTTCATTGGCATTTTGAAATGGTAAAGGTGGAAGTTTCTTATGAACTCGCTTTTAAACCCCCCACTATTTTTGGTAATGGAAAGTGTTCAGGAATGATGTATGTTGCTCCAACATTCTCTATTCATATACATCAGAGATGACCTGGTTTCTACAATACCTTAGATAGAATGCTATTAAGCCAGAAGAAAACCATATTCAATTTTCAGGAATGATTTTTGGCATATTGGGCATATTTCCTTTTCATGTTAGCATGTCCTCCTTTTACTAATTCACTCCGTATGTTAGATGTTTTCTGAAGGAAATCTGTACATTCGTTTTTTTTCTAGATGCAGAATCCACGGTGGGAGTGGGGGTGGGAAACAACATGCAAATAACAATGAGACTTAGAAAAGGTGCTTAACAGAATAACATTGCTTTGATTCAAATTGCCTTCTTTTTATTAGGTTCATTCTGATTTATTTCATGTTTAAAACAACAACAACATGATTTTACTTCTGGTTCCAGAATTGCCTTCTATATTTTTAGAATAATATTTACCATCCTCTGGATTGGATTATCATTATTTCAAATATCAAAATTTTCCTTCAGTAAAAAGATTTTCATACACATTCAGCTAGATTCTTCCTCTGGCAATAATCCTTAGTTAAAAGACCAACATTATTCTAGTTTTAATCAAAGCATTAGTATTACAATCTAACTGAGCTCAACATGAATATTGTCCTTGTAAATTTTGCCTTCAGAATGAGGAGTAAAATGGTAAAATAAATCTCTGTGGCTTTTGAAATGAGTGGTATGCTGTTGGTCTATTGTAGAAATGGATCATGATACCATGTGGCATGCTAGATCCTTTAGGACCCTGAGATTATATTTAGTATATTATTCTGGCAGAACTCTAGGCAATATCCAAGTGGGTCAGAGAAGGTACAGTACTTCCATAACTGATCCACTTATTCCCATCTTGGCTCCTTGTTATTTAACATTCATATTAAATATATACCTTGTTTTCAATTAGGGCTAAAAAGTAGCTTGTAATATATTTTATTTCCATTTTGTTGACAAGTCAATGGAGATAATTTTATTTTGCTTTGTGAATATTGGTTCTAGCCAAAGTAGACCCATTGCTCTTACCTCGAGAGCCAGTAGAAGACATAATTAACATTTTAATCAATTGTTTTATGTCCCAAATGAGAGTGGCTATGTGTGTTTTAAGTGAATCAAGGAGATAAGATTTCAGATAGTGACAAAGGCAGAAAGCAATGAAAGTGTTTGTGGCCAGATGGACCTCTGTGACATAGAGAGAGGGTGACATTCTTGGCAAAGTGGAATGGCGTCAGAGGATTTTATATTGTTCCATAAGCTTAGATAAGCTATGAATAGTAGCACCAGTTTGCTATTTAATTGAAAAAACATGCCTAGCATCATTAGGTGACCTCCACAAAACATCAATGGCACAGCTGGAGAGGGAACCTGAGCCTCCTATTTTCAGGGATACTGTTTTACATATGTGACTGCCATTGAACAAAACAATTCAGCCATACTAAAGGGAATATCTTAACTGTGAGCAGACATCTCTTAGTACATGGCTGTCACACTAAGATTTTCCTAAAACAATCTGCACAGTATTGTTTGCATAAAGGATTCTGAAATATAATTGAGATGAAATAGTCAGGCTTAGACTGACTGCATTAGAAACTGCAATAAAGGGAACTACTTATTACCATGGAAACAAGACAGTATGCACAATGAAAACATTTGAAACCAAGAAGACTCTTGATAATAATTCATCATAGCTTAGCACCTTTTCCTTACACCATAAATTTGGTTTTGTGTTATTATTGTAAATATACTGGTAGCTTGTATGTTCAGGACTAACACTATCTCAAGATGCTCTACTATTCAATTAGATTATTCAGGATGTGGAATTAATCCTAAATTTAGTGATGGCAATTGAACTCCCGGTATATCAATAAATCTGAGAGTAATGTGCATTCCTAAAAATCGCTGTTCTTGTGTTATTGTAAATTATTTGACCATACTGGGAGTTTACTCTCTTCAACCTATTTTGCATGTAATTAAAATTGCCATATTAAGCATTAGTAATTTTTTAAATTTAATTACTGATAATATAAAGATTTATGAAGGGTAGTCTATTCTTACCTGTCTTTCATTTATATAGTACATTAAACACATTTAAGCTTTTCTTAACAGTTGGCTCATAATTAAGACTATCAATTGCATTTTGCCATGTCCCCCAGATGCCTTCATAACTTTTGCTTATATAGCCCTGCTTGTATTTACTAAATGGCTTCAGACTGCTGTAATGTATCCTTTCTGTCAATGGTCACTGGTGTCAGTGCTCATTCTTCTTTCATTTAATTAATATTTTTTTTATCTACCTGGATAGATTAGAAGTGTCTGTTAAAAAAGAACAATCTGGCTCTGAGTAAAGGTCTGAGATTTTTCTTATAATTAAAATGCATTTGCTTTAATGAATGTTTTGTGAAATTTATTTATGCTGTCCAGCAACTTCTAATCCCCGACAGATTTCATGTGGTTGAGAATACTGGCTAGGTAACCTGAGGATATGAGGGGTATTTGTTATACTATAAAATCTGGCACCTTAAAAAAACTTATACAGTTTCAGGGCTCATCTAATAAGCCAATACAAGATTATTGAGTCAATCAACAAATGATCATTACTTAGAGGCAAAGAAATTGAACTGTCACTTCATCCCATTGGTTGGATAATGATTAACACAGATACTTGAAATATAAAATAAAAGCTTCTGAAGGGCAATTCACTTCTGTTCTAGATAGTAAATCTAAACTGAAGGTTTATTTACGTTTTTGCAAGCAACACAATATACCAGATTGAAGCAACTCTATATAGCATAAACATGTAAATATTTGATAAGATGGTGGACTCTATAAAGAAAAGGCTTATCTGATTGGCACATATATTAAATATAAAAAATAAAAACTTAACCTCAAACTTAAGACTAATGAAATTATCATAGAAATGGAAGAAAGGAAATAATCTGAGTACTTAAAGGCTTTTATTTTTAAAAAAATTATAAGCCGTTACAAACAATTTTCCGTCAGGACATAGATTGTTTAGAATCACTGTAATTTATTACCTCAGATTAATTACTGTAAATTTTAAAATTAATTTTGAGTCTTTGAAACAAAATCAACTACTTAGTGTAGTAATGAGTCACAAACAACCTCCCCTTTTTTCATATGCATTTCCGGTTGGCATCTTCTTATTTTCTGGGCTAATAAGATGTCTCCCAATTATATTAAACGTTTTGACTCATAGTCTGCATTCTAGATAGTTAGTGATAAAGAAGCCCAATTCTCAAAGTTCTTAGTCACATCTGTACAAGAAAAATAATATTTTTTTAGCTGTAGGTTTTTCTCACATCTTAAAACATGAGAAATTCTTCCTTAGAGCTCTGATTTTTCAAAAAGTATCAACAATGTTATTTAAAAAATAGAAGTTAATTCCCGTGCTCAAACCTCAATTTCCTCATGATAAAATGATTGGGTTTTAGCTTCTTGGTCTCTAAAATTCATTGAATCATATTAGAGATTGGAGGATGACTGTGCATCCATTGATATTTGCCTTTGAATATGGTCTACTTGCCTAGAATTATTTATTTTCTTGACGGCTTGTCATGAAAGGTCTGTACTTCTTGGCATTTTTTAAATCTGATCTTTTATTATTCATTCAAGCATGCCTATTTTTCTGTGGTCAAAGTTGTGGTTGGTGAGCATGTACTCATTTTTTTTTTTTCTGCAAATCCATCTTATAGGGTTTTGAGTCTATTTTGATTATTTATTTCAGAGCATGTAAAAAGACTGGTTGATAGTGTAAGTGTTGATAAAGTTTAGAGCTTTGTAGGAAATGGCAAAGAACATAATGTTCATTGTAAAGTTGTAAGATGAAAATTTATGAAGAAGCAGACTTTAGCTAAATGCCAGGACTTCTGACAACTAGAATTATCCAAAGATTTAACTGCCTTCTCCAATGAGTTCATCATTGTGAGTGTATTCAAGAAGTGGTCATATGGTTATGTGATGGAGATTCTCAAAAACTGAATGGGTAACTGAATGACCGTGACTTTAAGTGCTTTCCAGTTTCAAGTTTCTGAGTCCAAAATAAAATATAATTATATTGAACCTGGGAAGTTCTCTTAAAGATTCCGTGAGATATTAGGTTTAGAAAATCTATCTTTCTGGGCTAATGTATGGGAAGTAGTCCTGGTATTTTACAGTTATGTATTAGTGGCATTTATAAACCAAGACTTTGACACTGGCAAGAGGCAATGATCTGACTAGCCTAAGAAAGAAATAGGGATTCCTTGGAAAGACATCTATAATTTCCAGAATTGAATGAAAAATTGAAATCCAGCAATGGGAAAGATAGAAACCCTGGCAGCCTTGAAACACAACAGAAGAATTTGTTGACTATCAGTTGATGAATTAGTTTCAAAAGCCTTCTATCCCAATCTGATGAATTTAAATTGTCATTATATTCCTGAGGCCAGAGTAGGAAGCAAGTGAGAAGGTGGGTGACAGAAGAAGATGAGGGTGCTGTTCTTGTCAGTCCCACCACCTCAAGATCATAGTAATACTGGTTGGGAGCAGGATTTTGAAGATGGGGTAGGTTAGGAGTTGCAGAAAGGAAAGAGTGGAGGTCTTACCAAATGAATGGGATGAAAATAAGGAGGGTTGCTGGGCAGATAAAACAATTTGTAATGATATGTTCTATGTTTGTCTCCCTATTCTCCTTTGTAAGCTCCTTGAAGTCATGGTTAAGTCTTGTTCAGAGACTACAGCTTCTGCTGTAGTCTGCGGCACATGGAATTTTACATACTTTTATCAAATGAATGAATGGGTAAATAACTGCATCAATTTAAATAATAAAGTTTAGGAGTTTATTGGACAACCTCAATAGATGAAAAAGTTATAATTTAGTAAGCTTGTGACCAAGTGACTTTCAGAGTTTATTAAAATACATGCCAGGCACTGGATAGTGAAGGAGGAGCAAGCGTTGTCATTTTCTTCTTTTTAATCTTTGTACCCCCCCCTTCCCCCTCTCCCTCCCCTCCCCCTACTTTTGTCTCCTTTTCTTTCCCTTCTCTTCCCTTCTCCTCCCTTGCTTTCCCTTCCTTTTCCTCTTTCTTCCTTCCTCTCTTTCTTTCTTCTTTTTTTACTTTGTTTTAATATATATTAATTATTTAGGTACAGATCATAAAAGCCTTCTACGTTCTTTTTCTTTTGTTAACAAAATGTAAGTATACACAATGAAATCTGGATGATAGCTATTCTGTTTGTATTCTCATAATAGTTGAACACAAGCAGATGGACTCCAAGACCTTTTGCCAAAAAGTCTTGTATTTTAAGGTGTTTTTACTGTTTCCTGAATTTCTAAGAAAACTGTAATAATCAAGTCTCTGATTCTTTTTTAGCTTTGATGAGAGATGCAGTCCAAAAGTAGACCTAATCATAGTTGATAATGAGCTTTGAGAGTTTGTCTTATAAACTCAAAAAAAAGAGAGGCAGAATCATAAGACTTTCAAATGCTGTTGACAAGGCTCAGAAATTGTTGAAATCAGAAAATAATTATCTTAAAAACTAATCGTACATATATATATATATATATATATATCATACTCATTATATCCATGCTTATATAACTATTACCGGCACTTCAGAGTTCTTTGCATTTCACATCACATAACTTCTATAAATGCTGCCATCTCAATAACAAACATATTTAAAGGATGGTAGCCATAGCAAGAAGATTATGTTTGATGCACATAATCTAGAAGAAGCAGTAGCATCTTCCTTTAAAACATATTTCTCTCTGTCAGCAAATGTGTATAAAAGATTACTTGTACATTTTCAAGTACTATGCATAAGTTCAAAGCATTTGCAAGTCAGCAGTTTTTAAACCTTACTAACAAATATCTGTTTGGGGAGAATATGAGGCTTCTGGGACTTTTTAAATAGTCATATTAGTATATAATAACTGTAAGCGTGCAAATGACCTCATAGCCCAAGCAGAAATTTAAACTATGAACATGGTCTCCATGTAAATAAAATGAAACATCAGTGATATAAAAAATGCTACATTTGTAACTATGTCCTTTTTTGCCATGAGAATGTCATCATTCTCATGGTAAAAAATAAAATTAAATTGATAGGCATAAAGTTGTCATGTATTTAGTTTACTACTAATTTATTCCAAACCAGGGAGCATTTTTGGGGTGATATCTTCTATAATTAAGATCTAACTATGGGTTAGGTCACATAAGAAAAAATATTTACAAATTTTAAGGAAAATAAGGTTCTTTTTAGTCTATGCTTTTTGAATATTATGCTTATAAATGGGTAAACTCAAAGCCATCTATAAAACAAGCAAACCAAAAAGGACAAGCTCAGAAAATGATAGATTTTCTGCTCACCTAGATTAGATCAAATTTTTAAGCACCGGGAAGAGCATCTAATGCAGGCAAAAATCGATGTGACTCCATGAGGAACACTTCTTGAATTAATCTAATTTCCTTCTGTGCCAGAGTAACAAACTCAGAAGTCAAAGTCTCAATATAAATTGACTTTGTGAGATTTTTCTTCTGTTCTGAACCATATCCAAGTTATTTAGCCTTGGAAATATAAATCTTTGTACCAATAAGCCAAAAGTTGGCAATAGTTTTGGCCAATGAGAACATTTCAAATAAAGCATTCCAGAATTTCACCCAATGTGTTTATACATGAGCTCATTAACATCATCACAGAAACAATAAAATAGCTAACCTTTATTCACTCCTATGTGCCAGGCATGATTAGTATGTATAAACACATTTAATTCTGTTTGAGGGGCAACATCAGGTACTAGTTAAAGGCATGAGCCTGAGTTCAAACCCCCTCTCTGCCATTTAGCTGTGTGGTCCTGGGCAAGTTATTAAAACTCTCTCTGCCTGGAGAGTGGCTTCCTCACACATAAAATGGGAATAATAGTTTGACACCTGAGAGTTATTAAGAAGATTAAATGAGTTATTGTTTATAAAGTACTTAAATAGTGGCTGGACCTCAGCCAGAGGTACATAAATTTTGTTAATTAAATAAAAATAGAATCCAAACAATAAACTATGGATTACAGAATAATGCTTAATTAGGAGTTGGTCAAAATATTGCTTTTAGCGATGAGCTCCAAACAATACCCAGTAATAGAAAATGGAATAACATAGTATGATATAGCAGAAGAAGTACAGGGATCTCAGTGGGACACTGGTTGAACATATGTCATGAAAATAGGGTTGTAATTATTTAAAATAAACAGACACGGTTACATTGACAGAAGAGTCAAAACAGCACAGACTCTAGGTCTAGCACTTTCAACCATCTTTAATATATTTTAACCATTTTAGTTTTCTCTCCCTGTCTCCCTTTCTTCCTTTCTTTTCTTTATTTTTTATAAGTGGTTTGGATAAAAAGAAGATTATTCAAGGAAAACAATAATATTTATATTATTTTTATTTTTGAAATATTTTTATTATTGAAAAACATGCTAGGAAAAAGTTTTAATAGCACTTAGATCGATGGTTATCTGTAGGACATTCTGTATTCTAAACAGAATTGTAAGGTATTCCTCTAGAATGTCATTGTTTAACACAAAGCAGGATGGGCTCTGCTTTCTGTCTCACTGAACCTCCTGGCACCCTTAGGAATGAAAACCTGGCTTTGTATTTATCTGCCTTGAAAATGTACAACAAACTTTTAATTTGTTCTTCCATGAGACCTGTTCCCACTGTTGTGAATTTTTCATAAAGCACCACTATAGTGAGTCTCTATTCTGTCTCCTCTTTAAAATGTTCTATTTTGTTCTCCATACCTGTGATATACCTTCCTCTTTTACTGTTATAGGAAATTTTGTCCTCAAAATCAGCTAACCATCATTGAGTGCCTCCTCTTTCACATGCTCTGTGCTCTTACTTCAAATCACTTAACTCTCACAGTAGTTCTTTGATACAGGTATTATTTGCTCATTTTGCAGTTAGGGAAATTGGAATTCAGAAAAGTTAATTAACTTGCCCAAGGCCATCTAACAGTAAGTTGTGGAGCTAAAATTCAAAACTTGGTCTTTTAACTTTTTGTTACCAAACCTTCTTTTGAGCTATGTTAAATGGGTAAACATGGTGAAGTGTCTCCAAATATAGAGGATTTTCTTCTCTTTTGTAGAATAATAAAGACCAACCTAGAGCGGATCCCAGAAAGATTTTTCATTTTTCCAAGTAATATGTCCACAGTTAAACATTTATTTCTTCATCTTTTCCATTCTGTCCTTTCTTCCCCTTACAGATTCTCTTATCTTGAGCCTTCTATGACACACTCTTAAATTGTTCCTTAATTTTAGAGTATGTTCATAGTTCCTTAACAGTCATCTGGGGATATCTAAATATGCCACCTGGTACAGAGAGTTTGCCTTTTTTTTCTGGACAGCTTAAGAAGATGGGTGCTGCTCCAATCTCCCAGTATGTAGAGAACTCCAACACATCATCTCACTAATGTTCTACTTCTCAAAACAAGGCTGAACAGTGTTTCTTATACTTCTAAAGTCTAATAGGCCTCATGCATAGCTCAGGTTGAGTAGCCTCAGGTGTCTTATTTTAACATCGAATTTCTTGGGAGTTTAGTTTACTTATTTAAAAATTTATACAAAACTTGCATTTTACTCTATAGTATAGATATTTTTGCTGAAAGGAAAATAACTTGGTGCTCGAATCTTCAAGCAAATGGACCTAACTAGATTTGTGTACCATGTTTATACTGTGGACTTGTGTACACCAGCAAAAGCTGCACGCTCTGGCGTCTAGAGGTGTCCTATTCTGAGCAATGGAGACCTTAAGAAGAGCAATATTTCATCTGGGAAACTGGGCAGCTAGATTCAGGAAGCCTTTATGAGAGCACAAGACACTATGCAATTGTAAAATGTATGAGTATGCTTATTTGCGTTTCTTAGACATTTGATTTGGAAGGATATGAAAAAATTAATCATGAGCTTATTAAGTAACAGTTATAATGCAGTTATGTATAGCATTCTTTAATAAAAGCCATTTTTTTCTTCACTCACTTAAGGTTTTAATTTTGGGTTTGCCTGAGATACTAGAACCATAATTCTATCACTAAATTCTGAAACAAGAAAACACCAAGTCTTTCTCACAGTGACTTCCCAAGAATATTTTGGCTTTTATAATTAGCCTTCCAAAATTGTGCTTTATTTATTATATACCTGAACTTTACTTATTTAAATCTTTCACGTACACATTTCATGGTTATACATTTTGGTTTGAAGCTTTCAAAGGGTAGACTGTTTTCATTCACATATGCTATAGAAAAGACTAATATTGATTTATGATGACAAATGAACACTACAAAAACATTTTCTGGACTAAGCATATTTATTATTAAAAAGAAATATAGAACATTTAAGATCCTTCAAAACTGATTTCAGAAAAAGTGGTTTTTCTGTCCTGGGACAGCATAGACTTACTTTAAACATTATATAATAATCTCTAATTAACCTGAGGCTGTTGGAAGCATTGAAATATTATTGTTTTTTTGTTTGAGTGCTTTCCAGATTTTCACCCTAATTTTTGTCTTAATTTTTCTATTGTGTCAATGCTTTCAAAGGTCTTTCCTTCATATACTAAGGAGTAATATAGCATAGCAGTTAAGAGTAAAGAACAGAGACAAAATGAAAGTTTTAAGTCCTGGTTTCACTTCTTATCAGTTATGTGACCTTAGGGACATGATTTAATCTTTCAGTGCTCCAAATTCAGAGGATAATAGTTCTTACCATGTAAGATTATTGTATGGATTAAATAAGTAGCATGCGTTAAAGTCTATGGAACAGTGCTTGATACATTGCAAGTGCTACATATGTATTAGCTAATATTGCTCTGTTACATTATTTTATTACCTCCTGTATTTAACTTGTTTGATTATTCCATAGTTCTATGCATTTCTAGTGCCTCTTTCATGCCCTGTGGCTTTTCTGTTTTCCTCTGTCTCATCTGTTTTTGCTTCTCTATCTCATGTCTCATTATTTTGAAATAAACACCTGCCATCTTTAGTATTGAATTTCTCTCCTACAATGTATGGAATTAGTGAAAGTAGAGAATGAATGAATATTCTAATTATCCTCTCCAATATATTAGTCTGCTGCAAGTTGTTAGATACATTGCCTGTTAGCCATTTCTTTCATCATCATCATCATCGTTGTCGTCGTCTCATTATATCTAACATTTATTGAGTACTTAGCACCTACCAGAAACTAGTCTAGACATTTTACATTTATTGAATCATTTATTCCTCACAAAATCATGTGAAGTAGGTGATGTTTTCATCTTCAATTACAGATATGGAAATTTTGTAAGATTGTTTTTGCTCCTCTTGCTTCTTCCATAACTTTGCATTGCCTCAGTATACCCATGGCTGAAATATCTCTTTATAGATGATTCTCTGACCCCTCTCTACTTTGAGCACTCAAAAGATAGGAAATAATTATTGAGAGGATGATGCTAAAGTCATAATTTCCCTTACTATAAATTTAAAGATTAATTTAGGGAAACTTAAAAGTGTCCAACACTTGAGCACATCGACTAGTCTGATTAGTTTTGGCAGGTATTAAATTAGAGGAAGAAGCATATCCAGATAGGTTTGTGATATAAAGTGAGAATGAGTTGTGCATGTGGTTTCATATACTGCCTTCTAGTTTGATCAAATGGAGGAGGCCCAGCACTGATGAATTGAGAAGATCATGGCCTCTCCTAATACTCTGTGGTAGATGGGGCCGGTTTGCTGCAGTGGAAGGAGATGTCTTGGCACTTTGCAGAGACAGATGCTTGAATAGATTTTGCAGGTGGTTTTATGCTAGTTCATGGTGGGCTCGTTGGCAGATCTTTCCCTTGGCTCATTTAGTTCCATCCAAGCTGGAGGTGATGCTGTGCATGATGACCTTGCTCACCTTGCCAATACAATTCTTGTTTCAATTAAAATATATTTTTACATACTTTTAATTTCAGAGCAGCAGTTTTTTTTTCATTTTTAAAGAGTTTTTTTATGGAGAAAATTTTCTTGAATGATATATTGAGTCTGCCATCAAAATGCTAGGGTAAAAATAGGTTCTTAGATAACTGCTCTTGTTTGATCTAATTTATTACATGCAGTATTTTACAACAAAATAATGAAAGCTACCATTTGCTGAGTTGTCACTTAGTGTCAGGCATTGTTTTAGGTGCTTTATGTACTTTTAATTCTCACAACCATCCAATGAGGGAGGAACTATAAATTGCTACTAATTGGAGAAAGCAAAGCATGAAACTGTTAAGTAACTTGCCTGAAGCCTATGGTCAGTTGGTAGCTGAGTAGGATTTTCACCCAACTCTCTGTTTCCAGAATTCATGCTTTTAACTCGAATACTACTTCCTTTTGTACAGTATAATCATCTCCAGGCAGAGTGCTTCAGTACAGAAACTATTTTCTGTAGCTCTCAAGGACAAAACACCAAAAGCTCTTTTGCAGAGACATAAAATTATAGTTTGAAGTTGTTTTTCTGCGTCCTCTGCTTCTACTAGTTTAAGAATAGGAGATGTAAGTTTTTATTTTAATTAGTAACATTGAAATATGTTAAATGGAATCTGGCAGCAGCTGTGCCTTCTCACTTTGACTTGAAAACGACATTCATTGATAGTTTTTTAGTCTTTGGAAGGAAATGTATTGTTCATTATAGCTGCCACTGTTCTGAACCCTGTCAATAATTGTCCATGTGAGAATCTGTTCTCTCTTCTTTGGGGAAATAACAATGGCATACTGTACTTCACAGGTGCAAAAATGAAATGATTTGCTCCATCATTTAGTGTGCTTAATTTGCATCCTTTTATGTTTAATTATGTCTATTGTTCATAGATTGGATATTGAGGATCCAACAAAGACGATATTTTGAATCAGCTTTGTAATGTCATTGAGTAGGTCTTACACTGTAGGATACTTAAATCTTTTCTCCAATTGCGACAGTTTGGATATCCTCAGGGGTTCTGAGCTATCTTCAGTTATGCCAGCTGTCTGAATGTAAAACGTGAAGCTACTATTACCGTGATGAATTCAAGATTATTTGGCCCAATTTTACCTTTCTAGTAGAAAGTGACTAGAAAGTGACTATGTGCCTATATGTGCAATGAAAATAGATGTGGTGCTTGCAAATGTGCTGTGGGTACAGTTTTCCTTTTAAAGCATTTATGATTTGAAGAGCATACCCATCTGCCACTAATCAGTTGAGTGACCTTGGATCTGTTTCTTTACCTCTAGGTTTCTATTTCTTTACCTGTAAAAATGAGGGAATAATTTTAAATGATTTGGAAGCCATTTGGGATAGAGTCATGTTTTATGATCTTTCAGAATTTTATTGTTCTCATGTCTCTGTCCCTTCTGCTCTGACATTCTGTGAAGGCATCATATCAGCACACACCTAAGGCTCACCTTTTGACTCAAAGGTTTCTCTGAGATGCACAGCAGT